>NC_053024.1:262589556-263189556 GCF_003073215.2 Triticum urartu
CTCTAAGGTTCGTGGTTTCACTCGTTGTCAAAGAAGCAACTTTGTTTTACCTCTTCCTCTTCCGCTTCTCTCCGGTGCCATTCTTAGATCTCAGGACAAGATCTCTTGTAAGTGGCGGCTGACACTCCAGATGCCTTCTGTGGATTCCGAGTTTCGCCGTGTGACTTAATTGTCTGTTGCATTCTTCATAGCATCATTTGCGTTGCATCATGTCATCACGCCATTAATTTTTTGCAACTGTTTTAAAAACTCAAATAAATTGCATGGATCTTTGATCCATTTAAATCGAGGGAATTCATTTGGTGATTTCTCTTTATAACATATCCTCTCAATATTTTAGGGAGCTACAATAAATATTCCATTCGTATGGAATCAACCCAAACAAACTTGTATTTCAATTCTCTCTTGTTTTCAAATACACTAAGTCCTTGATCTTTCTCCAAATACTTCAATTCCAGTTGTGGCACTTTGAAATATGTCAAAGTAGAACCATGCCAGTTTTCAACTCAACTTGTATTTATTTGGCCCTCGATATAAATATTTTTCTTCTAACTCCTTTCTGTAAATAGAAAAGGAAAAATCTTTTTTCCTTCTTTTCATTTATCCAGCCTGCTAGGCCTCCTAGCCTTTTTCTCCTCCACCGAGATGGTCTCAGGCCCAGCCGCTGCCCTGTTAAGCCTAGCGAACCCTCTGCCTGATCCACTCTGTAACCCTAGCTAATCGAGCACCAGCTCATCTCGATCCCCTCCCTAGCGCTCGATCCCCATCTCTTCCCTCGCGCCGCGACACACAACATAGACATCGCCAAGGAGAGGAGCTCCCCGCACTCAATCCCCACGCCCGCACAGCTCCATACCCACAGCCCTTCTCGCTTGATCTCGAGGGCCCCAACGCCGCTCCTCTTGATTCCCCCGGACCTCTCCGCTGACCTCCTCCTCCGACCGGACCCCATTCGCGACCATCATCCTACCACGTTGCTGCTGCACCCTGCTTCGCCACCTTCCTCTCCCTCCTGCTCAGTGTCCGTCTTCCCCGAGCTCCGTGCTCTATCCATAGCGCCCCGCCACCAAGTAGTCGCGTGCCACCGGACCTTCCCGCTGCCAGCACCACCGCATCCCTCCGCGCTTGTGTCGCCCTCCGCCCTTTCCTTCGTCGAACGGCCTTGGCCCCTTTGCTCCGCACGTCGCCTCTGCTGTCCTCCTCGACGTCCTGCTCGACCTCTCTGTGGGCCACGGACATGTGTCGTCGCTTGCCTCTGCTGCACGCGCCCCGTCCCTCTCATCGCGCTCGCTCCTCTGCCTACCTCGCCCTGCTGCACTGCGACCGCCTCCATATTTTGTTCCTTGCAGGCTGGAGACCCACGTCCTTCGACCACCGATCCCGTCGTTGACCGCCAAGACTGCCTTGTGTTGTTTCGGTTGGTTAATACAAAGTATCGCAAGACTGGAGGCCTGTTGTGATGCTTCGTTTTCGATCGCCATGTACACCGCGCCGATGCCTAGTGCGACTACACAACCGGAATGCGACAAGTACCATGGAACGTGTGTATCACTACCGTTGACCCCATGGACGTTAAGTGCCTCGATGACAGGTTCCTCTCCGATACATGGATTCACCAAGTACCCTACGATTATGCCAAGTTCAACTACATGGACCGTGAAGTTCCTCACCACGACCCCGAACATCTATAGTTTGTGTACTACTACCCTCACCCGAAGACCTTGGACGCACCAAGTAACACTATGAAGTGTACCACTACCGTCGCCAATATCATGAGTACCTATATTGTCATCACGTACTACTACTTCCACTACGGCCCGTGTACCACTACATCCCATCGAACCCGGACCGTCCTGAATGCACGCTTCGAAGGTATAACCCCGAGATGACGCCCGTGAACGAATGCATGTCCGAGATGTCCTTGCACGTTCCTCCTCGTTTGCCATGCCGTCAACCCGTGGGAACCCGGTAACCGGGATCACCCCACCATCTTTTGCATGTTCCGTACATCCACACTTTCTTTGCAGTGATATCTCATCGAGTTGCTGGATCACCGGAGTGTTGCCATGACACCATTTTTGTTGTCATTGTCATGGTACCCCTTTTGTTCCGCCACGGTGACCAAATGCTTCATAACATGCTCATATCAACATTTTCATAAAATTGCATATATCTTGCATATGTCATCCACATCATGATAACAACATTTAAAATGTTTAGAATTGTTGTTGCTTTAAAATTGCTAATGGACATATTGGGATTTTCCGGAATTATTGTTTGTTGTTCCGGCCTCATTTAAACTTGCCTAGATAGGTAGTTTTATTATGCTTCACCTCTTGCCATGTTAACCAACATTTAAAGTTGATGAGTAGTGTAAACGCGAGTGAACTAAATAATTGGGATGTGGGGTTTCGTCAATATGCAACTCGTTGCATATTGATGTCCACTTAATTTGTAGTATTGTTTGTTGCACTTTGCCATGCCATGCCTCATTAAACCGGACATGCATCATACTTGATTGTGCATCATGCCATGATTATTCTTGTTGTTTTACCATGATGTTTGCTTCCTTTCGATTGTGCTTCTACTTGATAGTTCCCGTTACGTTGTCATTGTGAGGATTCGTTCGACTACGCCCGTTCGTCTTCTTCGTGGACCCGTTGTTCTTCCTAGCGGGATTTCAGGCAAGATGACCACTACTCTGGCACTATTACCTTTTCTTTGCTAGTTGTCTCGATGCTATCACTATGTTGCGCTACCTACCACTTGTTTATCAACCCTCCCAAATTGACATGTTAGCCTCTAACCTTTCCACCATCCTTGCAAACCGTTGTTTGGCTATATTATCGCTTTGCTCAGCCCCTCTTATAGCGTTGCTAGTTGTAGGTGTAGTTGGAGGTTGTTCCATGTTGGGACATGAATATCATGGGATATCACAATATCTCTTATTTAATTATTGCATCTATACACTTGGTAAAGGGTGGAAGGCTCGGCCTTTTGCCTGGTGTTTTGTTCTACTCTTGCCGCCCTAGTTTCTGTCATACCGGTGTTATGTTCCTTGATTTTACGTTCCTAACACGGTCGAGGTTTATCGGCCCCCCTTGACAGTTCGCTTTAAATAAAAATCTTCCAGCAAGGCCCACCTTTGGTTTTACCATTTGCCTAATAACATTTAAACATGCATAGGGACCGGCTAGCACCCGAGGTTTCTTAATCAACAACCCGGGCCAGTGCTCCTCATGAGTGTTGGTCCGAAACAGAGTCGTGTGCGGCTTCCCCCGGGGCAACTCGGCTCTCAGTTGTTGTACATTGTGCTCATCCGATCGTGGCCTGAGACGAGATACAGGTGGTTACTATCAGGGTGTCGGCACGTCGGGAGGTCTTCCTGTTGTTGTTTTACCATTGTCGAAATGTCTTGTGAAGCGGGATTCCGAGCTTGATCGGGTTACTCTGGGAGGAGGATTTTGCTCCGTTGATCGTGAGAGCTTGTCGTGAGCTAAGTTGGGACACCCCTGCAGGTCTAGTGGCACCCCTCTGATGAGGTTGAAAACGGAGAACACAAAGAAGAGCGGGACAGTGCCGGCCGCGGCCGTGCGCCCATCTGTTCCGGAGGGCGCGACGAAGCTTGTGCCCCCGAAGCTCGGGGCTGCCGCGTTGCTGGGCAGGAAGAGGGAGTACGTCACCGAGGACCAGTAAGTACTTTGCCCTGCCTTTGCTCCTTGCTCTTGATGCAGTGCTCAAGCATCTTCATCTTGATGGCCAGGCGGAAATCAGCGGCGAAGAGGAAGAACGAGGATGCCGGGGCCGCCAAGACTAAGCGGCCTGCCATGGCTGCGATGACTCCGGCACGGAAGGAAGAGAACACCTCGCGTCCTTCCGTGACGGGGTCGGCCTCCCGAGGCTTGGGGGCCCAAACCTAGGAGGAGTCCACCTCCGCGGCTGAGCTGGCTCTGGAGGCGCCCGTGTCCATCGCACCCACTAGGGTCCGAGGGCTCCGGAGCCCCCTATCGTCCTTGCTACTGCTTGGCCGGCCCAGGCGCCAGTGCCGCCGACTCCCCGGGCCGTTGAGCCGATAGGCCGCGACTCCATGCCAAGCACCCTGGATGATGCCTTCACGACGCTGGACCGGCTTCGAGCTGACCTTCAGGGTGCCAACCGGCGCATGGCAGCGGGGCGCCTGGGGCTGGTCTCGGGGTGGCTTCAGGCTGACTCGACCGTCAAGGCGGCCTGGAGCCAGGCTGAGGCTGCCGCCAAGGAAGACAAGAAGGTGGCTGGCGTAGCCACGGCTGCTCGCGACGCGGCGGTGGTTGACGCAAGGACCATCGAGGAACGCTGCCGCTCGGCAGAGGCCGACCTGAAGGTCCTCCTTGACAAGTGATGTCAGCTAGGACTACGTCGGTATTTCCCCAAAGAGGAAGGGATGATGCAGCACAGCGATGGTAGGTATTTCCCTGAGTGATGAAACCAAGGATATCGAACCAGTAGGAGAACCAACCAACATAATGTAAACAGCCCCTGCGCACAAATAACAACCACTCACAACCCGACGTGTTAAAGGTGTTGTCAATCCCTTTCGGGTAACAGCGCCAGAAATTGGTGTGCAGACGGGATAAAGTTGTAATAGATTGAATAAATAGATCACAAATAAAATAAAATGCAGAAAAGTATTTTTTATATTTTTGGATTAATAGATTTGAAAATAAAAGGCAAATAAAAGTAGACCACAAAGGCAAATATATGCAAAAGAGACCCGGGGGCCGTAGGTTTCACTACTGGCTTCTCTCGAGAAAAATAGCAAACGATGGGTGAACAAATTTCTGTTGGGCAATTTATAGAACTCCAAATAATCACGATGATATCCAGGCAATGATCATTATATAGGCATCAGGTCCAAGATTAGTATACCAACTCCTGCCTGCATCTACTACTATCACTCCACACATCGACCGCTATCCAACATGCATCTAGTGTATTAAGTTCATGGAGAAACAGAGTAGTGCAATAAGAACGATGACATGATGTAGACAAGATCTATCTATGTAGAGATAGACCCCATCGTTTTATCCTTAGATCAAACCCACTACAAAGCACCTCTTCCCATTGCAAGATAAATAGAACAAGTTGGCCAAACAAAACCGAAATATTGGATAAGAAATACGAGGCTATAAGAGATCATGCATAAAAGAGATCAAAGAAACTCAAATACTTTCATGGATATAAAAAGATATAACTGATCATAACCTCAAAGTTCATCAGATCCCAACAAACACACCGCAAAAAGAGTTACACCATATGGATCTACAAGAGACCATTGTATTGAGAATTCAGTGGGGGAGAGAGGAAACCATATAGCTACTAACTACAGACCCGGAGGTCTACAAAGAACTACTCACGCATCATTGGGAGGCACCAATGGAGGTGGTGAACCCCATCCGAGATGGTGTCTAGATTGGATCTGGTGGTTCTGGACTCTGCGGTGGTTGGATCAATATTTCGTCGACTCCCCTAGGTTTTGGTAATATTGGGGTATTTATAGAGCAAAGAGGAGGTCCCGGGGGCACCCGAGGTGGCCACAACCCACCAAGGCACGCCTGGGCCTCCTGGCGTGCCCTGGTGGGTTGTGCTCTCCTCGGAGCACCCCCTAGGCGCAGCCAGGGCCCATTAGGTGTCTGCTGGTCCATAAAAAATCTCTGTAGAGTTTCGTGGCATTTGGACTCCGTTTGGTATTGATTTTCTGTGATGTAAAAACATGCAAAAAACAGTAACTGGCACTTGGCACTATGTCAATAGGTTAGTACCAAAAAATGATATAAAATGACTATAGAATGATTATAAAACATCCAAGATTGATAATATAATAGCATGGAATAATAAAAAATTATAGATACGTTGGATATATATCAGCATCCCCAAGCTTAACTCCTACTCGTCCTTGAGTAGGTAAGTGATAAAAACAGATTTTTGTTGTGGAATGTTGCCTATCATGTCATATCATATTCTTTTCTTTATAGTATGGACATCTGAAATTTTATATTGTTCAAAGCAATAGTCTAGTTTTGACATGATAATTTAAATACTCAAGCATATCAACAAGCAACAATGTCTTTCAAAATATCAATGCTAAAATAAGTTATCCCTAGCCCATCATGCTCAACCATTGATCCATTCGTGAAACACACTCGCATATTAACTACACCCAATACTCAAATACGTTCATGTTGCCTCCTAGTTGGTGCTTTTATAAGAGAAGATGGAGACTCAAATTCAAAAATAAAAATTGCATAAAGTAAAAGAAAGGCCCTTCACAGAGGGAAGTAGGGATTTGTAGAGGTGCCAGAGCTGAAAGTGAAAAATTTAGAGATAAAAACATTTTGGGAGGTGCATCCACCCCACCAACGAAAACGACTTAGAGTTCCCAAGACTTTCCATGCTAGATATATGATAGGCGGTTCCCAAACAGAAAATAAAGTTTATTCCTTTTTCAACCATACTTTCACTTTCCATGGCTAGCCGTATCCACGGTTTCCCTCCATACCAACACTTTCCAAGGAATTTATTATTTGACAACATAAAGTAAATTCATTTTTCATTTCAGGACTTGGCATCCCTAATACCTTTGCCTTACTCTCGTGCAATGACAAGTGAATAAACACACATCATGAGAATAACACATCTAGCATGGAAAATATTAGCCACCCCTCACCGCTCCACGAGCGAAACAAACACACAAAAGAGAAGTTTATTTTGAAAATTAGAGATGGCATATACAAATTTGCTTAGAATGGAAAAAGAATACCGCATATAGGTAGATATAGTGGACTCATGTGGCAAAACTGGTTTAAAGGTTTTTGGATGCACAAGTAGAGATCATACTTAGTGCAAAATGAAGGCTAGCAAAAGATTGAGAAGCGACCAACCAAGAAATAAATAATCTCATAAGCGAGCATTAAGCATAATTAACACTGAATAATGCACCACAAGTAGGATATAATTTCATTGCATAATTATTGACTTTCATGCTTGGATAGGGAATCACAAACCTTAACACCAATATTTTTACTATAGCGTAATTACTCATCAACATAACTCACATATCACATCATCATCTCAAAACTATTACTAAGAATCAAGTTTATTTTGTCCAGTGATCTTCATGAAAGTTTTTATTATATCCTTCTCGGAAATCTATCACCTTGGAACTAATTTTCATATGTTGCTTTTGACAAGCTAAAACAAATATAAGTGAAGATCATGAGCATAATTTTTTCTTTCTGTCAAATTAATTTAAGTGAAGCAAGAGAGAATTTATTGAAAATTTTATTGACTCTCAAATAAATTTAAGTGAAGCAAGAGATCATTTCTTCAAAAATACTAAAGCACACCGTGCTCAAAAAGATATAAGTGAAGCACTATAGAAAGTCCATAGCTCATAAAAGATTTAAGTGAATCATAGAGAGGAATTCTAACAAGTCATGACATAATTTCGTCTCTCTCAAATAGGTGTGTAAAAAAAGGAATCAAGACTTAAAAAAAATAAAACAAGAAAATACTTATATCATACAAGATGCTCCAAATACATAGTATGTGACGAATAAAAATATAGCTTCGAGTAAAATACCGATCGTTGTTAGAAGAAAGAGGGGATGCCACTCGGGGGCATCCCCAAGCTTAGTTGCTTGATCTCTTTTTGGATAATAGCGTGGGATGCCGGGGCATCCCCTAGCTCAGGCTCTTCTTACTCCTTATTTCTTAATCCATCGTAAGATAACCCAAAACTTGAAAACTTCAATAATACAAAACTCAACAAAACATTTGTGAGATCCGTTAGTATATGAAAATAAATCACTACTATATGTGCTGTATCAAACCAATTCATATTTTGATCATGCATTATATATACTGTATTTAAACTTTTATTTTGCAAAAACTCATCAAAGAAAACCATAGAGCCATCAAAATAAGCACACAACGCAAAGAAAACAAAATCTGTCAAAACAGAACAGTCTGTTGCAATCTGACTATTTCGAATACTTCTGTAACTCCAAAAATTCTGAAAAATTAGGATGACCTGAGAAGTTTGCATGTTGATCTACTACAAAAGGAATGTGTATTTTATCGCTCTCTAGTGAAAAATGAGAATTATTTTTGTGAGAGCAAAAGTTTCTGTTTTTTCAGCAAGATCAAACAACTATCACCCAAGAAGATCCTAAAGGCTTTACTTCGCACAAACACTAATTAAAACATAAAAAGACACAATAATAACTGTAGCATAATTGTGATGACACTCTAAAACAGGAAGCAAAAAGAAAAAAATAAATTTTATTCATTGGGTTGCCTCCCAACAAGCACTATAGTTTTACGCCCTTAGCTAGGCATAAAGCAAGGATCTATGTTTTGTCATCTTTGTTTCGAGATCCATAAGATGCTCTCATGATTTATTCATATGGTGGCCTAATTCTTGTTCTAGGAAAGTGTTCCATACCCTTCCTCAAAGGAAATTGGAAATTAATATTGCCTTCTTTAATATCAATCACGACACCTATAGTGCGTAAAAATGGTCTACCAAGAATAATTGGACAAGACGGATTGCAATCAATATCAAGAACTATAAAATCTATGGGAACATAATTCCTATTTGCAAGAATAAGAACATAATTAATTCTTCCCATAGGATTTTTAATAGTAGAATCCACCAAGTCCAAATTTAAAGAACATTCTTCAAGATCGGTAAGACCAAGCACATCACATAAAGATTTCAGAATTGTAGAAACACTAGCACCCAAGTCACATAAAGCAACACACTAATAATTTTTAATCTTGAATTTGATATTAGGTTCCCATTCATCATGCAATTTTCTAGGAATTGATACTTCTAATTCCAATTTTTCTTCTAAAGCTTTCATCATAGCATCAACAATATGTTTAGTAAAAGCTTTATTTTGTTCATAGGCATGGGGTGAATTTATCATGGATTGCAACAAAGAAATACAATAAAAAAGAGCAACTATCATAATTAAATTCCTTGTAACCCAAAAGAGTGGGCACATCACTAGCTAAAGTTTTGACCTCTTCAAACCCACTTTTACCAATTTTCTGAACAAGGTTTTCACCCTCCAAGGTATCGGAACGCCTTCTAGATAAAGTTGACTCTTATCCAACCCCTTTTTCATCAATCTTAACTTCACTAAACAAGGAATCAATAGAAGAAACATCAATTATTTTAAGATCTTCATCACTTTTGCGAAAGTAATCACTAGAAAACACTTTTTCTAAAAAATTCTCTTTTAGCTCTAAGCATAGTGGTCCTTTTCGTACTTTCATCCTGTAACACCCTCAATGCGACTATAGCTCCCACGTGTCGAGGCACGACTTAGAGACATAATCGCATTGAAGGCATATGTCGCAAGTGAGGTAATCTTCACACAACCCATGTAATACATAAGGGAAAGAGATACATAGTTGGCTTACAATCGCCACTTCACACAATTACATGAATAAACATTACATCAATCAAATACACTCATGGTCCGACTACGGAACCAAAATAAAAGAAGAACCCCAAAAGCGACAAAGGTCCCCGATCGACCCCAACTGGGCTCCACTACTGATCAACTAGAACGAAACAACACAAAGTACAAGATCTTCATCGAGCTCCTCCTGAGCTTGGTTGCCTCATCTGCACGGTCTCATCGGCACCTGCAAGCTGGTTTTGGAAGTATCTGTGAGCCACGGGGACTCAGCAATCTCGCACCCTCGCGATCAAGACTATTTAAGCTTATGGGTAAGGTAAAAGGTATGAGGTGGAGCTGCAGCATGCGACTAGCATATATGGTGGCTAACATACGCAAATGAGAGCAAGAAGAGAAGGCAAAGCACGGTCGATAAAAGTATGATCAAGAAGTGATCCTGACTACCTACGTCAAGCATAACTCCAACAACCGTGTTCACTTCCCGGACTCTGCCGGAAAGAGACCATCACGGTTACACACGCGTTGATTCATTTTAAATAAGGTCAGTTTAGGTTTTCTACAACCGGACGTTAACAAATTCCCCATCTGCCCATAAACCGCGGGCACGGCTTTCGAAAAGTTCAAATCCCTGCAGGGGTGTCCCAACTAGCCCATCACAAGCTCTCACGTCAACGAAGGAATAGACCTCCACCCGAGACGTTCCGATCAGACTCGGTATCCCGGTACAACAAGACATTTCGACAGGGTAAAACTAAACCAGCAACACCGCCCGATGTGCCGACATCCTGATGGGAGCTGCACATATCTCGTTCTCAGGGCACACCGGATTGTCTAATTCCGGTAGGGCCAGCCCAGAGTTGCCCCTGGTAGCCACCGGCGGCTGACCAGTTTGACCAACACTTAGACAAGCACTGGCCCGGGGGGGTTTAAAATAAGATGATCCTCGGGATGCGCGACTCCCAAGGGAAAAAAAGGCTGGGTGGCAAAATGGTAAAACCAAGGTGGGCATTGCTGGCAAAGCTTTACTTAAGGCGAACTGTCAAGGGGTTCCCATTATAGCCCAACCGCGTGAGGAACGCAAAATCCGGGAACATAACACCGATATGACGGAAACTAGGGCGGCAAGAGTGGAACAAAACACCAGGCATAAGGCCGAGCCTTCCACCCTTTACCAAGTATATAGATGCATTAATTAAATAAGATATATTGTGATATCCCAACAAATAAACATGTTCCAACAAGGAACAACATCTCCATGTTCCAACAAGGAACAATCTTCAACCTTCACCTGCAACTAACAACGCTGTAAGAGGGGCTGAGCAAAGAGGTAACATAGCCAATCAACGGTTTGCTAGGACAATGGTGGGTTAGAGGTTTGACATGGCAATTGGGAGGCTGACAAGCAAATGGTAGGCATCGTAGCATTGGCATGGCAAAGAGCGAGCAAACTAGCATAGCAAAGATAGTAGTGATTTCGAGGGTATGATCATCTTGCCTGAAATCCCGCAAGGAAGAAGAACGAGTCCATGAAGAAGATAAACGGACGTAGACGAACGGATCCTCACAACACGACGTTATCGGAACCAACCCGAAGAAGCAACACCGGAAAGAAGCAAACAATCAATGGTAAACAACCACCACATAGACATGGCATGATGCACAAACAAGTATGATGCATGTCCGGTTTAATGATACATGTCATGACAAAGTGCACAAGCAATCCTACAAATTAAGTGGAGCTCAATATGCATCGGGATGCATATTGACAAATCACCACATCAATTATTTAGTTCTCTCTTGTTTATGTACCCAACAATATTAAATGTTATTAAACAGGGCAAGACGGTGAAGCAAATGAAAACTACCTATCTAGTCAAGGTTAAATGAGGCCGGAAGAAACGAACAACAATTCCGGAAACTCCCCATGAGCATATTATAGATTTGGTACTGTTCTGCCCTAAACACAATTTTAGAGTTGTTAAACATGCAAGATGATGCCACCATGTTAAACTAGGCAAAATTCTACCCCATTTACATATAAAGATTATTAAAATCCGAGTTACGGTTAATTAGTTATGAATTAAATCATTTTAACATGGCATAGGAGCAAATTAATGCAAACAACATTTTAAGCATTTCAAACATAGATGAAAGTTGGATATTATTAATCTACACAAAATTCTGAGCAAGTTTCATATATAAAACATTTTAATCCGATGCACGGTTGTGGGGTTGTTAAATGCATGATGTTCAATGGTTTTTCTGCAAAACTGTAAACTCCTGGATAAATGGACAAATTCGCAGCGCACAAAAAAAATGGGGTGAATCTGAAACAGGGCAGGCGGTGGGGGCTCTCTCACCACAGGCTTCGGCCCGGTAGAAGGAGGAGGAGGCAGGCCGGCGATGCTGGGTCTCGGATCTGGTTGGCGGCCCAGCAGAGAGGAGGGGCTGGCGCTGGGCCTTGACGCGGCGCTGGGCCGGGTGGAGCTCGGCCGGATCGGGCGAAGGGAAGGCGGCCCGTGCGAGAGGGATCTCATCCCTGACCTCCCGCCGAGGCCGAGGTGAGCCATGGTGGTGGCGGCAGGGTCCGGTGGTGGCCTGAGGCGGCGGGGCGAGGCGGCACCGGCAGGAATGGACAGATCGGGAACTGGGGAAGCCGGATCCAGTGTCGAGGGTGGTCGACGGCGCTCGGGGATGCGGGATCTGGCGGGGTGGATCTGGCAGCAATGGACTCACCTGCGAGAGAGAGAACGAGAGGTGAGCGCTGGGAGGAGAAGAAAGAGAGAAGAGAGAGGGACGGCGGAGCTCTGGCCTCAGGTGGAGGTCGCCGGCGGCAGCACTCCGGTGGCCGGAAGAAAGAGGCGAAGCACGAGGCGGCGCGGGGCTCCAGCGGGAGGAGGCATACGAGCGGCTCCGGGCGAGCGTGCTCGGGCGCACAGCGGCAGGGCGATTCGGGCCCGAGCGGCCCAGAGCGGGCCTCCCATGGGCTCTGAGGGCCGCGGCGAAGTGGGGCGCAGGGGAGGACACGCGGCGATGCGGGAGTGGGTGCAGGGGCAGCGCGGCTGACGTGGCGGCGGCGGCGGGTGGCTTTGGCGGCGACAAGTGGCGGCGGGGTGCTGGTTGGGCGCTGAAAGCGAGGAAGGAGGGGGGTTGGCTGCGGCAGGAGGTAGGGGAGGGGGCTAGGTTTCCCAAAATGGACTAGGGGTGTCCTTATATAGCAAATTTTGCTAGGGTTTGGGGGTTAGGAGGGGTTTTTCGAGCCATACGATCGCGATCGGACGACCCGAAGCGGAGGGGGTTAGATAGGTGGGCTAGTGGGCTGTGAAGAGAGGTTGGGCTGAGATGAGAGGAGAGGAGTGCATCCCGGCAACTGTATCCGGAGAGCAAAAACGTCCGACGTTTTGACCGACTATAATGCCGCTATAGTTTAACGGTTGGGCTATCAAACAAACTCCGAATGCGATGAAACCTGACAGACGGTCTATCTCCACTATAATAAGACCGCACGTCAACTCTCATCCCATTCCGAGAACATTTTCCGGCCACTAATAAAATAATATTTCGGACATGCCTCGGGCGCATGCAAGTGTATCTGGGCTCAGAACGGACAACGGAAGGAACGAGGAGACCGGGACGGATGCAAGTTTTGAAAACATGATGATGCAATGCACATGATGACATGATAAGACGCAACACGCAAGCACATGACATGGCAACAATAGCAAATAACTGGAGGACACCTGGCACAACGGTCTCGGGGCGTTACAACACTCCACCACTACGAGAGGATCTCGTCCCGAGATCTAGAATGGCACTGGAGGGAAAACGGAAGAGACAGAGAAGAGGTAAAACTAAGTTGCTCCTTTAACAAACGAGTGAAACCAAAGAAGCTTGAAAAGGTTACACAAATTCGAGAAAAGAATACAATGAAGGTGAACAAGGTCGAAAACACTCCGTTAGAAAAGAGGGACAAAGAGCATTTCGAATAACCTTGAGGTTGAAGGGCAAGATATATATTGAAAAACGCTCCGGTTAAGGAAGGGGATCAAGGAAAACCAAAATTCGGGCAGCACTCCGGTTGAAAAGAAAAGGAATTAAATAATAACTTGATAAGGTGATAGAAGTTGAAAAGAGGGCTCGACACTCCGGTTAGATGGACAATCATGAAAACAACATGATCTTGACAAAACAAGAAGATGGGTTGAAGAGAACAACAACACGACGCCTCCGGAATGAAAGAATGGAAGTTGTATCGACGGAACAAAAGAACGGAGAAGAAAACAACATCTTCTACCTCCAATGAGCTTGAAAGCATCTTAAAGAGAAGGGTCACACGGAGTTGTTGAAACAATCCACCACGAAAAGAATAAACTTGATATGGTCTTATGGAAAACATCTCGAATTATGAGGTGACAGCCTGCCACTCACGGGAAAAGAATTGATTGGATTTATATGAACAAGGAGACGAGAAACTCAATTCACTGGGAGGATAATAGAAGAACTTGGGTCAATTATAAGCACCATAAATAGCAACAATCCTCAGGGAAGGCTTTAGGTGAAATATAACCCAAGGTAACTCCAATGACGAGATTGATGGATTTAAAATATCTCATTCTTGACAACATGTGAATCATGAAACATGAATTCCAATTATCAAGAATGACATAATACCACCTCCAATGATACGGAATAAAGAAAGCACTCCGGATTACAATATGAAGAAAGCTTGAGCTCCTTTGAAAAGAATCTCGATGAACACTTCGAAAAGGAATTAAATCCTTGATGGACCATTATGTAGAACCTCCATGAAGAACTCCGGTAAACAAAAGAATGAAAAGAAAGAGAAATTGGAAACACAAGGTGAATCCTTCCAATGATTTAGACGGATCTCCGTGATAATTAGAGCTTGGAACTCCGGGAAAAAGAGAAGATGAAACAAATGAAACCGAGAGTTTGAAGGGCCTCCGGAATAAGAATTAATCATTAGGATGAAACAAGAATAAGAATTACATTATGCTTATCCATCACCAATTTAAATTGATGACAATCAACGGATTTGGCACACTACTCATTCTCGTAGAAAGGATTAAGAGAGATATCGCATAAACTCGAGAAAATCTTCAATGAACCATCAGTAGGATAGAAACAACGAATAAATTGATATGATAAGAAAGAAGAAGAAATCTTGAACGAATCCACCGTAAGAATTGAAAATGATCGAAGTAGGGGTGCATCACCGGTAAGAATTAGCAAATGAACGAAGGTGCTTGAGAGAATTTAGATACAAGAGAACAAAGAGATCACGAACTGTTTAGAGATTACTTGAACGAAACACCGGTAAGATAGGAGAAAGAGAGTTGAAAGCTGAGAATGAATAAATCTTAGATGATGGGCTCCGGATGAACAAACTGAAAAGGCTCCTGAATTACTCCGGATGGTTGAAAAGAATATCTCACAATCGCAAATAATTATGAGAGGATGGCAACAAGATAGAATCGCGAATCTTGAAGAGAATGGAGCAAGATTGAGAGAGAAAAATCTTCTTTGGTCTAGAAATCCCCGAGAATGATGACGGGAAACACCACCAAGAATTATTGAGGCACACCGGAATGAAGAATGGAAAAGTTGAGCCAATGATGAAAAGAAAATTGAGAGATCTTGGAGAAATACATTTGACTGATGATAACTCATTCTTACGTCAAACTTGGAAAAGAATTTGAAAAGCTCCGGAAAATAAGAAGAGTCAGGTAAGATCCTGGGAAAAGCCCTGTGGGTTAGGGCCCACTCAAAAGATACACCGGAAATGATTACTTGAAAAGGAGAATGCACTGGTTGAATTAAATGGATTGAATGAGATAACATCCCCGAAAAGAGATTGAACGAAAGCAGAGTGGAGACACGAATCTTGGAGATATCTTGAGCACTCCGGAACAATTGAATAGCAAGAAGTGAATTATTATGAGGTGCACCGGTATGAAAAACATTTGAAACAAGGAAAAGAATGTGATCAAACACCGAAATCTTGAATTGAAACCACCGGAGAAGAAAGAGAACGAAGAATGATGAACTAGAAGCTTCGTTAGCATCTTCTTGAGAATCACCAGATAAGAACATAGAAGGAAAAGAGTGAAGAGACTTCCATGAATAAGATGGATACTTGATTAGAAATCTGAGTCCTTGAAAAAAAAGGGGGGGGGGGGGGGAAAAACAAAGGCAAGCTTGGAGACGGATGAAACAAACACCGTTGAGAAGAAATGATAATAGATCTTTCGAATGTTGAAGTGATCGGATCCACTTGAAGAGAATCACGCCGGTTAAAAAGGATTGACAGTACAATCTCGATGATCAAGAAGGATTAGTATTCACATCGAGGTATGAGAACACCGCTTAGAGAAGGTATGGAATCAACATTTGACTTCGAAGCAACTCGAATACCACAACTCAAAACAAAAACAAAGAATTGGCTTGCGGAATAAGCCGGAACAAACATATGATAGAGATTTCGTCCGAAGTTTTCGTGGTGGGGCCTACACGGGCTCGATCGTACAGCACCATCATGTACAAGGCAGTGCACATGACATACGAAGCGTCCCCGAGTCGGCATAGCCAAGGACTCTTTAAGACACAACGATACCACTGTAAAACCGACCGTGAATAGGCGGACCACTAGACGTCGAACCCCAATTTCATATCATACATCTGTCGGAAAGATATCCTAAGAGCTACTTGAATTCCCACCTATGAAACTCCCGAACCTTTCCGGTTATGCAATCAGGTGTTGGGGATACAGGGGAAGCATAATATCTCACCCAATTCTAGCAAATCCTACATCCAGCTGTATCCATCCTTCAACACATAACCAAGAAACCTTCGGAAATCATCTACCTCAACCTTCGAAAAGCATCCGTTATACAAGTTATGGCGATACTCCCGAACTCCCGCCCCAGTACTGGGTGGCGTCGAGGTTATCTCACCAACGAACTGCATAAAAGAGATTTTCGATGTCGGCGTACTAAACTCAGGTATTCCAGAATTGCAACGATAAAATTATGATGACAACACCTCAGAGCTCAACTCCCCGGGACACTTCCACAAAACCACTGACAGGAGGCACCAAGACAATGTTCTCATCATAAAACCATCGGAACGATTCCAAGATACCCGCGTGATCCTAAATTTTTAGTGAAATTTGAGAAGAGAAGAGTCAAAACTCTATGTCAGGATGCCTTACCAGAGCGATGAGGAGACTGGGAAGTAAAAAGAATTCCTAAACTCTCCGATATATAATTTCTAAATGACTCAAAACATTCTTTTTCTAGACACAACTCGGCCGCTAAAAACGATCAAGCAATGGGGCTCCTAAGGTCGGGGAAGGCTCTGATACCAACTTGTAACACCCTCAATGCGACTATAGCTCCCACGTGTCGAGGCACGACTTAGAGACATAATCGCATTGAAGGCATATGTCGCAAGTGAGGTAATCTTCACACAACCCATGTAATACATAAGGGAAAGAGATACATAGTTGGCTTACAATCGCCACTTCACACAATTACATGAATAAACATTACATCAATCAAATACACTCATGGTCCGACTACGGAACCAAAATAAAAGAAGAACCCCAAAAGCGACAAAGGTCACCGATCGACCCCAACTGGGCTCCACTACTGATCAACTAGAACGAAACAACACAAAGTACAAGATCTTCATCGAGCTCCTCCTGAGCTTGATTGCGTCATATGCACGGTCTCATCGGCACCTGCAAGCTGGTTTTGGAAGTATCTGTGAGCCACGGGGACTCAGCAATCTCGCACCCTCGCGATCAAGACTATTTAAGCTTATGGGTAAGGTAAAGGTATGAGGTGGAGCTGCAGCAAGCGACTAGCATATATGGTGGCTAACATATTCGCAAAAGAGAGCGAGAAGAGAAGGCAAAGCGCGGTCGAGAAACTATGATCAAGAAGTGATCCTGGACTACCTACGTCAAGCATAACTCCAACAACCATGTTCACTTCCCGGACTCCGCCGGAAAGGGACCATCACGGTTACACACGCGGTTGACTCATTTTAATTAAGGTCAAGTTCAGGTTTTCTACAACCGGACGTTAACAAATTACCATCTGCCCATAACCGCGGGCACGACTTTCGAAAGTTCAAATCCCTGCAGGGTGTCCCAACTTAGCCCATCACAAGCTCTCACGGTCAACGAAGGAATAGACCTCCACCCGAGACGTTCCGATCAGACTCGGTATCCCGGTACAACAAGACATTTCGACAGGGTAAAACTAAACCAGCAACACCACCCGATGTGCCGACATCCTGATGGGAGCTGCACATATCTCGTTCTCAGGGCACACCGGATTGCCTAAACTTCCGGTAGGCCAGCCCAAAGTTGCCCCTGGTAGCCACCGGCGGCTGACAGTTTGAACCAACACTTAGACAAGCACTGGCCCGGGGGGGTTAAAATAAGATGACCCTCGGGATGCGCGACTCCCAAGGGAAAAAAGGCTGGGTGCCAAATGGTAAAACCAAGGTTGGGCATTGCTGGCCAAGTTTTACTTAAGGCGAACTGTCAAGGGGTTCCCATTATAGCCCAACCGCGTAAGGGATGCAAAATCCGGGAACATAACACCGATATGACGGAAACTAGGGCGGCAAGAGTGGAACAAAACACCAGGCATAAGGCCGAGACTTCCACCCTTTACCAAGTATATAGATGCATTAATTAAATAAGATATATAGTGATATCCCAACAAGTAAATAAATGTTCCAAATAAGGAACGGCCTCCAATCTTCACCTGCAACTAGCAACACTATAAGAGGGGCTGAGCAAAGCGGTAACATAGCCAATCAACGATTTGCTAGGACATGGTGGGTTACAGCTTGACATGGCAATTTGGGAGGCTGACAAGCAAATGGTAGGCATCGTAGCATTGGCATAGCAAAAGAGCGAGCATCTAGCAAAGCAAAGATAGTAGTGATTTCGAGGGTATGATCATCTTGCCTGAAATCCCGCAAGGAAGAAGAACGAGTCCATGAAGAAGACAAACGGATGTAGTCGAACGGATCCTCACAACACGACGTTACCGGAACCAACCCGAAGAAGCAACACCGGAAAGAAGCAAACAATGATGGTAAACAACCACCACATAGACATGGCATGATGCACAAACAAGTATGATGCATGTCCGGTTTAATGATACATGTCATGACAAAGTGCACAAGCAATCCTACAAATTAAGTGGAGCTCAATATGCATCGGGATGCATATTGACAAATCACCACATCAATTATTTAGTTCTCTCTTGTTTATGTACCCAACAATATTAAATGTTATTAAACAGGGCAAGAGGGTGAAGCAAATAAAAACTACCTATCTAGTCAAGGTTAAATGAGGCCGGAAGCAACGAACAACAATTCCGGAAACTCCCCATGAGCATATTATAGATTTGGTACTGTTCTGCCCTAAACACAATTTTAGAGTTGTTAAACATGCAAGATGATGCCACCATGTTAAACTAGGCAAAATTCTACCCCATTTACAGATAAAGATTATTAAAATCCGAGTTACGGTTAATTAGTTATGAATTAAGTCATTTTAACATGGCATAGGAGCAAATTAATGCAAACAACATTTTAAGCATTTCAAACATAGATGAAAGTTGGATATTATTAATCTACACAAAATTCTGAGCAAGTTTCATATATAAAACATTTTAATCCGATGCACGGTTGTGGGGTTGTTAAATGCATGATGTTCAAGGGTTTTTCTGCAAAACTGTAAACTCCTGGATAAATGGACAAATTCGCAGCGCACAAAAAAAAATATGGGCTATATCTGAAACAGGGCAGGCGGTGGGGGCTCTCTCACCACGGGCTTCGGCCCGGTAGAAGGAGGAGGAGGCAGGCCGGCGATGCTGGGTCTCGGATCTGGTTGGCGTCCCAGCAGAGAGGAGGGGCTGGCGCTGGGCCTTGACGCGGCACTGGGCCGGGTGGAGCTGGGCCGGATCGGGCGAAGGGAAGGCGGCCCGTGCGAGAGGGATCTCGTCCCCGACCTCCCGCCGAGGCCGAGGTGAGCCATGGTGGCGGCGGCAGGGTCCGGTGGTGGCCTGAGGCGGCGGGGCGAGGCGGCACCGGCAGGAATGGACAGATCGGGAACTGGGGAAGCCGGATCCGGTGTCGAGGGTGGTCGACGGCGCTCGGGGATGCGGGATCCGGCGGGGTGGATCTGGCAGCAATGGACTCACCTGCGAGAGAGAGAACGAGAGGTGAGCGCTGGGAGGAGAAGAAAGAGAGAAGAGAGAGGGACGGCGGAGCTCTGGCCTCAGGTGGAGGTCGCCGGCGGCAGCACTCCGGTGGCCAGAAGAAAGAGGCGAAGCGCGAGGCGGCGCGGGGATCCAGCGGGAGGAGGCATACGAGTGGCTGCGGGCGAGCGTGCTCGGGCGCACAGCGGCAGGGCAATTCGGGCCCGAGCGGCCCGGAGCGGGCCTCCCATGGGCTCTGAGGGCCGCGACGAAGTGGGGCGCAGGGGAGGACACGCGGCAATGTGGGAGTGGGTGCAGGGGCAGCGCGGCTGACGTGGCGGCGGCGGCGGGTGGCTTTGGCGGCGACAAGTGGCGGCGGGGTGCTGGTTGGGCGCTGAAAGCGAGGAAGGAGGGGGGTTGGCTGCGGCAGGAGGTAGGGGAGGGGGCTAGGTTGCCCAAAATGGACTAGGGGTGTCCTTATATAGCAAATTTTGCTAGGGTTTGGGGGTTAGGAGGGGCTTTTCGAGCCATACGATCGCGATCGGACGACCCGGAGCGGAGGGGGTTAGATAGGTGGGCTAGTGGGCTGTGAAGAGAGGTTGGGCTGAGATGAGAGGAGAGGAGTGCAGCCCGGCAACTGTATCCGGAGACCGAAAACGTCCGACGTTTTGACCGACTATAATGCCGCTATAGTTTAACGGTTGGGCTATCAAACAAACTCCGAATGCGATGAAACCTGACAGACGGTCTATCTACACTATAATAAGACCACACGTCAACTCTCATCCCATTCCGAGAACATTTTCCGGCCACTAATAAAGTAATATTTCGGACATGCCTCGGGCGCGTGCAAGTGTGTCTGGGCTCACAACGGACAACGGAAGGAACGAGGAGACCGGGACGGATGCAAGTTTTGAAAACATGATGATGCAATGCACATGATGACAAGATAAGACGCAACACGCAAGCACATGACATGGCAACAATAGCGAATAACTGGAGGACACCTGGCACAACGGTCTCGGGGCGTTACACATCCATAGAAAAATAAAGAGATTTAATTGATTCATCAACCTTAGGCAAAAAAAATTTCATCTTCAGATTTTCCACATCATGAGAGATTCTATCAACACTTCTAGACAAATCATCAATCTTATTCAACTTTTCTTCTATGGTTGTGTTGAAAACTTTTTGCGTGTTGCCATTGCGGATAATTTGCCATAATATTATCAAGGAATTTGGTGGCTTCACCCAACGTAATTTCCATGAAAGTACCACCAGTGGCGGAATCTAAAAGATTACGAGAAACAAAATGCAATCCCGCATAAATTTTTTGTATGATCATCCAAAGATTTAACCCATGAGTTGGGTAATTCCTTAGCATCATTTTCATCCGTTCCCAAGATTGTGCAACATGCTCATGTTCAAGTTGCTTGAAATTCATGATCTGGGTTCTTAGGGAAATAATTTTTGCGGGCGGAAAATAGTTAGTGATAAAAGCATCTTTGCACTTATTCCAAGAATCGATACTATTTCGAGGCAAAGAAGAGAACCAAATTTTTGTAGAATCACGCAAAGAAAATGGAAATAATTTCATCTTCACCACATCATTGTCGACATATTTTTTCTTTTGCATATTGCATAATTCCATGAAGGTATTAAGATGGGATGCGGTATCCTCATTAGAAGTACCGGAAAATTGATCTTTAATAACAAGATTCAGCAAAGCTGTATTAATATCACAAGACTCCGCACTAGTGGCGGGAGGAGCAATCAGAGTGCCGATAAAATCATTGTTGTTGGTATTTGCGAAATCACATAACTTGGTGTTCTCTTGAGTCATGATGACCACACAACAAGATTGCACTCAAAAACAGATCTGGCAAGAAAACAACAAGCAGAAAAGAGGGGCGAATAAAACAATATTTTTTGTGAAGTTGGGGAGAGGAAAACGAGAGGCACATGGCAAATAATGTAAAATTGCAAGGAGATGAGATTTGTGATTAGGAAACTGGTATATGTTGAAGATTGTCCCCGACAACGGCGCCAGAAATTCCTTTTGATGTCGGCTAGGACTACGTCGTTATTTCCCCAAAGAGGAAGGGATGATGTAGCATAATGATGGTAGGTATTTCCCTCAGTGATGAAACCATGGTTATCGAACCAGTAGGAGAACCAAGCAACACAACGTAAACAACCCCTACACATAAATAACAATCACTCGCAACCCGACGTGTTAAAGGGGTTGTCAATCCCTTTCGGGTAACGGCGCCAGAAACTAGTGCGCGGACGGGATAAAGTTCTAATAGATTGAATAAATAGATCACAAATAAAATAAAGTGCAGCAAAGTATTTTTATATTTTTGGATTAAGAGATCGGAAAATAAAAGGCAAATAAAAGTAGATCGCAAAGGAAAATATATGAGGAAGAGATTCAGGGGCCATAGGTTTCACTAGTGGCTTCTCTCGAGAAAAATAGCAAACGGTGGGTGAACAAATTATTATTGGGCAATTGATAGAACTTCAAATAATCATGACGATATCCATGCAATGATCATAATATGGGCATCAGGTCCAAGATTAGTAGACCGACTCCTGCCTGCATCTACTACTATTACTCCACACATCGACCGTTATCCAACATGCGTCTAGTGTATTAAGTTCATGGAGAAACAGATTAATGGAATAAGAATGATGACATGATGTAGACAAGATCTATCTATGTAGAGATAGACCCCATCATTTTATCATCAGTAGCAACGATACATACGTGTCGGTTCCCCTTCTGTCACTGCGATCAAGCACCGTAAGATTGAACCCACTAGAAAGCACCTCTTCCCATTGCACGATAAATAGATCAAGTATACCAAACAAATCCCAAATATCATAGAAGAAATACGAGGCTATAAAAGATCATGCATAAAAGAGATCAAAGAAACTCAAATACTTTCATGGATATAAAAAGATATAACTGACCATAAACTCAAAGTTCATCAGATCACAACGAACACACCGCAAAAAGAGTTACATCATATGGATCTCCAAGAGACTATTGTATTGAGAATTCAGTGAGAGAGAGATGAAGCCATCTAGCTACTAACTATGGACCCGAAGGTCTACAAAGTACTACTCACGCATCATTGGAGAGGCACCAATGGAGGTGGTGAACCCCATCCGAGATGGTGTCTAGATTGGATCTGGTGGTTCTGGACTCTACGGCGACTGGATCAACATTTCACCGACTCCCCTAGTGTTTTGGGAATATTGGGGTATTATAGAGCAAAGAGGCGGTCCGGGAGGCTCCCGAGGTGGGCACAACCCACCATGGCGTGCTTGGGCCTTCTGGCGCGCCTTGGTGGGTTGTGCTCTCCTCGGAGCACCCCCCAGGCACAGCAGGCCCCATTAGGTGTCTTCTGGTCCATAAAATCTCCGTAAAGTTTCATGGCATTTGGACTCTGTTTGTTATTGATTTTATATAATGTAAAAACATGCAAAAAGAAAAAAAAATGGCACTTGGCACTATGTCAATAGGTTAGTACCAAAAAATGATATAAAATGACTATAAAATGATTATAAAACATCCAGGATCGATAATTTAACAGTATGGAACAGTTAAAAATTATAGATACGTTAGAGATGTATTAACGAACAGGCCGCCCGCACCCACCAGCTCGGGGAGCAGGAGGCGAAGCTGAAGACCCAGGAAGCTGCACTTACTGACCGCAGCACCGAGCTGGAGCAGGCACACCAGGAGCAGGCCACGGAGCGCAGCCACCTGGAGAAGCTGAGGGAAGAGGTGGAAGTAGCCCAGGCGTCCCACACCAAGTTTGTCTCAGAGGAGAAAGCTCGGCTGGAGTCCAGGGAGAAACTCCTTGTCGCGGCGGAGAAGGCGACCACCGTGGGGCGCAGCGCCTTCGTCTCTCTTGAGCTGCGGTCCCGCAAGGCACTATAGGGACTCTACAGGAGTGGGTACAAGAAGCTGCCGACTACTCTGGAGGAAGGCCCCGTCGGGTTGCTCCCCAAGCTTGTCGCGGTGCTTGAGGGAATCGTCCTTGGAGTGGGCCCCATGGTGGAGGGAGAGGCCCGCACGCTTTCTACCTCGGCCGCGACGCGCATCTTTAGCCACCTCTATCTTTGGGACCCCTGCTTTGACCTTCGTGCCTTTCTCGAGCCCGTGGATCCTAAGCTTTATACCACTACTGCCAAAGCCGTGAAGGATCAGGTGGAGGCCCTGCTGCAGAAGTTCCTCTGCGTTGACCCGGCGGCCATGACTGACAAGGACGGCGGTGACATCGTCGACGATGGGCTCGCCAAGTGGGCGACGATGGCGTCCAAGGCTGAGGAAGAGGCTTAGAGATGGTGCTTCCCCCTATCCTTATACTGCAACATTCATCATGCCTCATGGAGGCGTAAGAACTTATGCTTTGAGCTTTTTAAGAGGCAGTATGCATTGTAATAATTTGCTAGGGTTCCGTGATTTCCTTTCCTGTTTGCTTTAACGTTCTACGTCGGCAGGGCCCAGCCCCCTGCATACCTCAGCCGTTGTTGGGGCGTCCGGATCACCAGGACGAGACCAAGTGGTGAGGGGCTACATGGACAGTTAGGCTCCTGAGTAGCGATGCTCAGGAGTCCCCCTTGACGTGCGAGCATCTCTCAGGAGGGAGATACGGGTGTAGGTCTTAGCACTCTGCATCGGCAGGGCCAGCCCTGCACATACCTCAATAGCCGTTGGGTCGTCCGGATCACCAGGACGAGACCAAGGGGTGAGGGGCTATGTGACCAGTTAGGCTCATGGGTCGCGATGCCCAGGAGTCCCCCTTGACCTACGAACAGACCTCCATACCTTTCCTCGCCGAGCTCTCACTCGGGAGGGGCCCGCGAAGACCAGGTTCGAGGGACCTGGTGAGGTGGCATACGCCAAGCGTGACCTGAGCGTAGCCCTCATGCCCAGCTCTGTCGCACGACTCTCCCATGGGGAAAGTGGCATGGTGAGGCTGAACACTAAGCCTGGTGGCGTGCCTGAGGTTACTCTCTGTTGCTTATCACCAGCGCGGAGCATGGCGCTTCTGCTCTTGCACAGGCATAGCCGCTCCTCGACCGTGTCGTCTGCCAACATGGAGCATGGTGCTTCCGCTTGTGTGTGGGTGGGAGCTCCCTCTGAGGGGAGACTCCGGGGCGTGTACATCCCTGCCCTGACACGTGGCTTGCATGGCAAGGCCGGCTAGAGGAGGTGTGTATGGGCACTCGTGAGCCAGCGCGGGACTCACGAGGCCCTACCTCAAGGCGGGTTGTGCCTGAAATTGATCCAGAACACTTGTGATAGTCCTGCAAGATGGTTAGGCAACCTTCGCCAAGTGAATCTCCTGAGGTTATCACATGAGAAGGCCAAGCACCAATGACCCCAGGAGGTGATGTGAATAGGGCCAGCCCGCCAAATAGAGCTTAGCCGTTGGGTTTGGCGACGCTGTAGGGACAGACCCGAGCATAGATGACGTGCCCAATCTTCTCATGTGAAAGTCCAAAAGAAAGACAACCGGCGCGCGGATCCCGCGGCGGCGAGGCACCGGGTTGTGCGCCCTAACTTATCCGCCCGCGATTAGCTCATGCGAGAACAAGGCACAAAGGACCATGGGAAGTGACATGCACGGGAGCTGGCTCACAAGCCAGAGCTCAGCCACTTGGGTTTAGCGCACAAGGAGACGAAATGGCACTGCCACCGCCGGCGACGACTGGGCTTCGCCCGCTCGTGCCCCCAGGCGGCCGCGAGGGAGGAGAGGGAGAAGGAGGGGGGTGGCTACGGCGCTAGGGTTACCTCCCGGACGCCCGTGGGAGTGTTGCGGGAGGGGAGGGACGCTACAGGGACTGACTCGGGCACATACTCCATGCCAGTCCTTAATCATGAGGCGGTCGTGGGTGAGTTTGCAAGGGCGTATGATGTTCATGGCGACGAAGCACTGGACAGACAGGTGATAATCATAAAGCAACTCATGGAAAAAGCTAGTTCCCATAAATGCAAAGAACGATACATGCCACAGGGATGGACCAACGTGGCTTCGGGATAATGCAGCCCGAGGGGCGCCCCAACCTGAACGAACCAAAAAGTGTCACCTGGAACCGTTGCTGATGAGGTGTTGGAGTAGTTGAAGACGCATGCTGCAGAAGTCGCTCCTCATGAGCCGCCCAGGTCCTAAGCTCGGGGGGCTCACGAGGATCCATCACGGTCTCCGACAGGATCACCTGGTGCATGGCCTCACGAGCTGCCAAGACGCCCCACATGTGGCACTGGTGCACGACAGCAATGCTCAGCAAGCCGAAGGGCATGCAAATGTAGCTGTAAGGGGGGGGGCTCGCATCGGCCAACGTGGGATGGCCAGAAGAGCTCCTGAGAAGCGGCCTTGTTGAGCCCACGGATGTTGACGCAGGCGCGTAGCTCATTGTCCTCGCCGGGCAGGAAGCTGCGCCGGGTGGTGGGCAACAGTCGCCTCGCATAGCTCTTTCCTCCTGAAGCTCCTCGATTGCCTTGGTGATGAACTCCTAAGCGCCTGGCGCCTCGCACCCTGCGCTTTCCTCACGGAAGCGCATGTTGAAGCACGCCTCCACATGGTGCCCGGATGCCTCCCTCGTGACGCCGGCCAGGTCAAAGGCCCTCCAGAGGAGATTCCCCGAGCCTAACCTGAGAGGGGCGCCGGGCGTGCCTTCCTATGCGAGAGGGGAAGGCGCCCCGTCAGCGGGCGCAGGTCCTGAGGCAGGGCCGCCGGCTGCCCCATTCTCCTGAGGCCCACGGTGGAGCAGTTGCCTCTTCTTCTTGGGGACGTCCTCGGGGGAGTAGGCGGCGCCTTCGTCATCCGGGTTCTCGACCGCCGCAGCCTGGTAGGCGCGCTCGAGAGATTACACTACGTTCTTCTCCTCACAGGTGATTGTGACAATGCCGCAGCTTCCTGGCATCTTGAAAATGTTGTAACCATGATGAGTCACTGCCATGAACTTGGCCAGGGCCGGGTACCCAAGGATGGCCTTGTACGAGAGGCGAATGTGGGCGACATCGAAGTCGATGAGCTCACTGCGGTTTTTGTCGCAGTTGCCTAAGGTGACAGGGAGGCGGATCTTCCCTATCGGGGTGGTGGAGCCGTCGGTCACTCTTGAGAAGGGCTTGGTAGGCTGAAGCTGGTGGTATGGCACCTGGAGCCTGTAGAACATCTCGACAAAGAATCAATTGAACCCCGTGCCACCATCGATGAGTGTCTTGGTGACGAGGACGTTGCTGATGATGGGCGAGCAGAGCATCAGGAGGGCGGCGGCTGTGGCTGCACACTTGAGCTGGTCAGAAGAGTCGAAGGTGATGGCGTACTTGGACCACCTGAGCGGACACGTCACCTCGTCATTGGGGAGTGCCGCGTTCACCTCGCGAGCGAACTGCTTGAAGATGCAATGGGAGGCAGGGGTCTGAGCACCGCCTAGGATGCAAGCGATGGCACGAGGCTCTTGGAAGCCCCCACCCCCTCATCCTGGTGGTGGTCGTCATTCCTTCTTGGCAGCAGCAGCAGCGGAGGAAGGTCAGTGTTGCCCTGAGGGCGGTCCTCGCGAGGCTGGTCCCTCCAGGCGCCCTCATGAGGCAGGCTCTGCCAGCAGTCCTCGAGAGGCTGATTGTGCCACTCCTGGCGGTGGTCGCGGCCATCCAAGCGTCCTCCGCCTCTGCCACCTCCCCGGCCTTAGCCTCGGTCATTGCGCTTAGGGCGACAACTAAAGCACCCAACGCGGATGGCCCTGAGCTTCTGGTGGTCATTGGTGTTGTGGCTGTGCACGTTGTTGAAGATGTAGAACGGGCGGCTGCCCTTGGATGACTCCGGGTGGTCACAGCCGCGCTTCATCTCTGGTTCAGGCGCGAGAACGGCTGGTCCCTTGCACATCACGTCCTTCGCCTTGGCCTTCTTGTCTTCTGGGTCAGCCTCCGGAAGCTCGAGGAGGGAGAGGCGTCCCTCCTCAGCTCTCTCACACTTGGTTGCCATGTTGAACATCTCCAGAGCCATGTACAGGTCCTCGTTTATGGCAAGCTCCTCCTTCATCTTGAAGTCTCGGATGTCATCAGTGAACGCCGACATGACGGCTTCATCCAACACATTGGGGATCTTGAGGCGAACACTGTTGAAGCACTAGATGTACTTTTTCAAGGTCTCTCCTGGCTACTGCTTGATGCGCCGTAGGTCCCGCAGCTGGCGGGCGGTTGTGAGTGCCCTAGAAGTTGGCGACGAAACTCTCTCACATCTCGTCCCTGGAGGAGATCGATCCCACAGGGAGGTTCTGGAGGCACGAGCGCGCACCGTCTTTGAGGGCCATGGGAAACCAGTTCGTCGTAACCTTATCATCGCAGTTGGCCGCCTCAATGCTCGGCTCGTAGAGCTATAGGAACTCGGCGGGGTCGGGGGTGCCGTCATAGCATTGAGGCAGGTCAGTCTTGAACTTCCCTAGCCAGACTACGCTGCGTAGCTCCGGAGTGAACGCGCGACATCCTACCATGGTCACGAGAGCCTGCCGTTGTGGTGGATGTGGATCTTGGTGTTCGTGTGCCACCACCGCAGGCGGCGCACAGTCTTGACGTGGTAGTGCTAGGAGCACACGCGCATCTCCTTGCGGCCGCTGCACCACCTGGAAGCTTTCCTCGTCATGCGACGGCGCCCTGTGCGGCGGGTCGCGCCGCGGAGCCTCGTGCCTTTGCTCGAGGGCGACGTCTTGCCTGGGAGGTGGAGGAGGCGCACCATGGGCCACGTTGCCTGTGAGAGGCGGTGTGGGAGGCAGCGAGCGGGATAGTGCAGGGGTCACTCCGGTGGCACTGACGAGATCGGCGATGTGGTCCAGCCAATCCTCGTAGAGATTGTCGATAGGACAATAGCGCAAGAGCTCACGCGCCATGAGCAACGTAGCCTGCGCTTTCGCCGGCCCTCGACGAGCATGAGACGATGAAGCGGCCGCCGGGGTCAGCGACGGCGTGGCGGTGTGCCCATCAGACCGCACAGAGGCTGCATTAACGAAGCTTGCTACTCATGGGCCATGGGGCCGTTGGTAGCGTTGGCTACGGGCGACAGGGAACGGCGGGGGGCACCATCGCCTGTGGGCGCCGTCTGGGTGACGTGGGCGGCGAGGGCAGCCTGACGGTCACATGAACTCTATGAGCATCAACCATGGGGACGACGCAACGGTGGCGAATCCACTAGAGGAAGAGACGCTCCAACGCACCCTGACCTGGCGCGCCAAATGTCAGATTTCAAGCTCCGTAGACCCTTGATAGGTTTGAACTCTGGGGTGCGTGCGAAGAACTCAACCTCCCCAATCTGCCTACTCACCAATCTCCCATCCTAGCTCGATGAACCGTAAGGAAATGGGACACAAAATTTTACTCAGATTTGGGCCACCTTGCGGTGTAAAACCCTACTCCGGCTTTGTGGTGGATTGGCCTCGAGGTGGGCTAAGGATGAACTAGTACAATGGAAGAACAACCTCAGGAGGTCTCTTCTTGTGTTGGTGTGAGCTGGTGAGGGTTTGAATGAATCCCCCCTATGGTGGTGGCTAAGATATATTTATAAAGGCCTTGGTCCTCTTCCCCCAAAATGGAGGCAGGAAGGGATCCCACAATGGCCAAATTTGGAGGGAGACAACTAGTACATCTTATCCTGACAAAAGTAGTCTTCGCCTGCAAAGCTTCTGATCGTGACGCCGTGGTGGGCTCGGCGATGACCTCCATCTTGCCGTCCTGGCTATCTTGGTCTTGTTGCATGTGAATGGAAACCTTTGGCTGAATCCTTGGGACTCTGCGCCTGTGCTTGCCCCTTTAGCACGAAAGAGGAAACTGCTGTCCTGCGCCCGCTGGCGCCCGCCTGGGCTTGGTCATCATGGCTCACGTCATCTGAACCTCACGAGGTGAGGCTTGCATAGAGATTTTCGCTCCTCAGGAGCCAGCCTGAGGAGGCCGCTCTTTTTGGAGGTCTTGGTGTCGTCCGCCTCACGAGGCTTGGCCCCTCGCGAGGGTCGTGAGTTGTTGATGCCGAAGGTGGGCCGTACCAGGCCGTCGATGGAGCCACGCCGTGGGCTGCAGGCAGGCAAGTATGGGTACCCTCGTTCCCAGAACACCTACAGGTTCGCGCCAGTTTGAGTGAACCGTCCGGGCCGGTCGGTCGACAGAGGCTCGGAGGTGGATCCGGCACTTGGTGGTGCGTCGGCGAGCGAGGGAGGCCGGCGAGGGTGGACGACAGCCGCGGGATGGCATGAGACAGCAGATCCAGGTGTGAGGTGGCAGCGGAGCTCGGGTCCGGCTGACCTTGGACGAGGGAGGTCAGGGCCGGCCGGATCTAGTGCGAGGGGGCCTCGAGCGATGCTGGAATAGCGACAGGGGCTGGGTCGGAGGTGTGGGGCGGCGAGGTGCAGGCGTGAAGGCGGCGACCTTCGGGCGTGGGGCAGTGTGGGAAACGGTCCTCCAGCGAGGTGAGGAGGAGATCCGTTGGGGTAGGAGTTCGGGCCGTCGGCATCGACTCCGGCGAGGACGAGCGATGCAGAGCATCCTACGATCATCCCCATGTACACTACATCGACTCTCCGAGCCCCAAGAGGACATACGATGAGACCTCGACTATACCCCATTGGACACAAGGTGAACTCACTCCTCTCTGGACCGTCACATTCCACATGTGAGACATGGCTACTATCTCAAATGTATATGCTATGCATGACCAGGAACCAAGAGGAATACCATAAAGCAGCTAGGAGCATCAGACGAGAAGGTGAGGAATTGAAGCAAGAGAAGGAACTGCTAGGAAGCTATAGCTCTCGGACGTCCGACATCCACCGGATGTCCGACGCCTGGAGTTTTCTCCCGCCAGAACAACTTCAGCCGAGGCAACCTATAGCGCCCGGACGACTGACCGTGACTAGACATCCGACGACCATCCGCGACCGGATGACCGACAGTCTCCGAAAATACGAAGATGGCTACCCAGGGCCGAAATTCCAGACGTCCGACAAGTACCGAACGACCAGACCCTCGCGAGCCACCGGACGTCCGGTACCTGTCGGACGACCGATGCCTGTTTGTGCACAGAGTAATATGTCGAGGCCCATGTATCCCCCACTTACCCCTTCATGGCCCTAGACTATATATACTCCTCCAGCTCCTCCTAGTTAGGGTTAGCATATGTTTAGCTCATTTGAGATAGAGCTTTGCTCATCCATACGGATCTACTCCATCGAGAGAGACCGCGACCTCTACGGAGAAGATCCACCTCTAATTCAAGACCCCTTCATGGGATGACCCCTCAAGACCTCCTAATGGAGATGAACTAGTTACCCTATGCATCATCCCTTGTTGACTTTGGATCATGTATCTCTTTGTGTTTCGAGGATCTAGCACGTGTGTAATTGAATCTTGTTGGTTTGAGTGATTTCTCTCGCGTTTCCCCTCGTGTTCTTCGTGTTCCTCGTGGGATTACCTCCAAATCATGAAATATTGGCCATCTATGGTTCCACCCTACATCATCTTGGTATCATGGGCCACGTTGACCAAGAATTTGGAGCCCCTGCCCCCGTTTTCTATCCTTGTTTTGCTTGATTTCGTCCTAAATTTCGAAAATCCCCACCAAAAATAGCCCAATTTTGTTGTTGTGATTTGTTGGTTTGATGATGTTTTGTTGATTTTGATCCATGCATTTGCTTGGTTTCAAGAGGATCTAGCATCTCCCCAAGTTTCCCCACTTTCCATCGACGAAATCTCGTCAATTTTGACCCCAAAATTATAATTTTCCACCCAAAATCGTGTCCCAAAACTCACATTGACCCAGAACCACAGGACAGCCGGCGTTTTATCAGACATTCGATCCCCGAAACCATTGGATGACCGACCCTTACCGGACGTCTGACACCCCCGATCCAGAACGGAAACATCAGATTTTCGGTCTTTTCCGGACGTCCGTTCCGCCCAGCCATCGGAAGTCCGACACTCATCGGACGTCCGACTCCTGTAGGTTCTAACTTCGGCTGATTTTTGTTTCGGCCATAACTAATTCATCTGAACCCTGATTTTGACGTTCTTTAGCTCGTTTGGAGCTATTGACATCCCCCATACCACAAAAATACTACCTCCATCATTTGACTCATCAAATTTTTGGAACTTTGGCATCTTTCCCTAGGGCCTTCACCACATCATCCGCATACCACCATAGCCTTCTGCAACCTAACTCATTTTTCCCAATAGCATTATTGGTTGTTTGAGTTGTGATTTGAGTCTCATAAGGTGTTTCAGCTACTTAGGGACGGTTACTTCTTCATCAACCACCACCATAACTACCACATAACCTTGCCCACCATACATTTCTGCCACCTCAACTTAACCCAATTTAGTTTGAGCTTGTCCGAGTTGCGGTTTGTGTCTCCTAAGGTGTTTCAGCTAATTAGGTACGGTGACCTCAACTTTGACATCGTGTATAGTCCACCAAATTAACCTCCACTTCCGCATTGCATACTCCAAAACCCATCATGGCATTTCTGCAATCCTTTGAGCTTCCACAAAACCACCACCGCTTTCCACTACCACCATTTGACATTTGCCTTTGGAGATTTTGAGTTTGCGGTTTTTCTGTTTCCTAAGGTGTTTCGGCTAATTAGGAACGAGTCCACATCGAGAACACTGCCACCCATCATCGCCATGAGGGCATCATCGACTTTGACCACGTCACCATCATCCGTCTGTGGCTTACAAATGAGAAACCCTTGACGGTAACCTCTATATCATCTTGGTATCATGGTATCCCGTCATATTACATTCTCCTTGCAATTGCATTGATAACCCCTAGGCCATTTTGTGTCACTTGCCTATCGAGACTAGCCATTTGAGTATTGCCGATAACGTTACTTGTGCACATTAGTGATCATCGATCTACGCCTTTCATTGCATACATACCAATATCATATTGGTATCATCTTGCTATCATACCATCCCCTGTGTCACAAGATTGTTCCCGCATGTACACAATGTCTATCTTGGTTTGTGCATTTCGCATTGTGGCAATATAAAAAAAGAATAATCTTTTTAGCAAATAAAAAGAGAGCAAAGAGCTTGTAAGCAATAGCCATAGCATCATACTACATTGCATATAAGATTGTCATATCCGATCATCTTGGATCATACACCGGAACATCATACATATAATATAATTGGGATAGAAAGTTGATACATTTTGCATATCATAGGTTGTGCACAAGTGCTAGTGTCTCTCTTGAGTTATGCAACACGAGCGTTTTCCGTGGATTCCACATTTTGTGCTCATTCCTTGGTTGCACAACCCCATTTATCTATCCGTGTGTGTGTTTCCGTGTGCCACATATTGCTATTGGTCTACTTGTTTCACTTGTGAATTTGTGAATCTCTTTCAACATTATTGACTCTTGCTAACATTTTGCATCAAATTTTTGTGCCACTATCCTCACCAAGCTACTCAATAAGCCTTAATTGTGTAGGTATGAGAATTGACAAGATCCGGTACCAATTGTGCTATTTCCTTGATACATTATTGAGTGATCATTGATCCATCTTCAACATTGGATAAGGTACATTTGATCTAGTTCTTCTCTTTCTGCCACTCATATTTGCTCGAGTCTTGTGATGGATAGGCGAGGAATTTCATCTCCGGTCTTCGACAACAACGAGGGCGTGAACATCTCCAACATCAACACTCCCCACTTTAGACCACAACGACCAATGCAAGTCATCGACTACATCACCACTGACTTACGACATTCCAAAGCTAGGAGAAGGGACTACTTCGGCAACAAGCTTTCTGCACAAAAGGAGGAGCAAGATACAAGGATGGAGGAGATTCAAACCTTGTTGATCAATCGCTCTTCCCCTTCATCATCCTCAAGGCGGCGATGTTCAAGTAACAAGTCTTCACAGCACAAAAATGATACAAGCGCAAGTCGTCCACATCCACATCTCCATGCCAACCACCATCACGTTCTTGATCCACATTGTCATAAAGGGCAATTCACCTCCAAGCATCATGTGCACGTTGATGACGAACGGCATCTACTACGAGCTCAAGTGCGACAACGACATCATCAACATGAAGATGCTTGAGATGCGCAAACCTACCAGTCCCGACAACCTCTACATCAAGCTATGGCTAAACTTCATGAGCACAAAAGAAGACCGCGAGACAAGCACCACCAAGAGGAAGCTACAGCTACCACCACCACTTCGGCATCTTCGCCAAGTGCTATCAAGGTGTCTTCACCTTTGGACATCGACATCTTCAAGAACAAGGCGACCACCTAGAAGCGAGAGCGACACTTCAATCTTCAGAAGCCCAACAAGAAATATGGCCGAGCATGGGAAATTCCCTTCGGTCATGGAGAAAAGCTAGAGGTGCCACATCATATGGGCCTCCAACAACAAGACGGTGACAAGAATGTCGAGCTAGGGCCATCCCCTTCGACTATGGGGACGAGCGCGAACCTCTTCAACAAAATGAACACGGGGCCCCAACTAGACTCATACTCTGAGTCAAGCTACGAGAGCGCACATGAGACCTTCTCTTTAGTCTCATACAAGAGCGATGATTTGCCACATCCTATGACATTCATCTTTGGAGGCGTTATGGACAAGGAGGTTGAGCATGGGACTATCCCTTCAACCAAGGCGGTGATAGAGTTGAGCATGGAGACATTTGCACCTACGTCTCTCTGACACCCACATATGATGAGATGCCCCAATTTCTGTGTGAGGAGAGACACCAACCTATGAGTGAGATGAGTGATTCCACTATATATGACAATGAGTGCATTTCCTATGAGAGGATGAGTGTGACCACCACTAGCCCCACACTTGAGAGCATGCCACACATCCTATGTGAGGTTGAGAGCCATTTGAGTGAATCCACCAACCATACGAGTGAGAGCATTCCAAAGGGAGTGAGCGAGCCACAACACTTAGTGAGTGAGGTAGTTGATAGGGCATGTGAGGCTACTATGATTTCCAATGACTTAACCACTACTCCGAGTGTGTTTTCTTCTTTGGTGCTAGGTCTCATACATGGTGACATGCCTACCCTCGACGAGTCCATCCCTCCAATGGGAAAACCGATGGCCATGGTGGAAGAAGATGCACCCCCACATGGTACCATCGAGTTGCAACCTCACCTACAACACATGAGCGACGCTCCAAAGGTAACATAGGTGATGGTGCTTCTCTTGTCCCACTAGTGGACTATCTTACAAATGATTGCTTGCATGATGATGATCACCTTATGGATGCACCACATATAATGTCTTCTACATGCTTTGATATGCCACCCATTTATGATGAATACGATGATGAACATGTTGAATTGCCTAGTTGTGATGTTATGCTCCATAGGATATCATGTGAAAATTCTATTGGTCATATCATGTTTGACAATCCATTAAACTTGCCATATGCTATGAGTGAGATCTCCCATATTTCATCATTAAAATCTCAACATAGTAACTATGCATTCCCCATAAAATTAAATCCCATTTGCACTTATGGCATAAATGACGATATGATGGTCATTGGCTTTTGTTTTTCTTGTGATGATATTGCTAAGCTTCATTTATAGGATTTGCACAATTCATCTAATATACCATGCCATGATCACATAGAACCAAATAAGCATTGTTTTGGATGTTGTCAAAATTCTCCATGTAATGTTTCCATTAATGCTCATGAGGAGACCCTCATAGTTTCCTTATACATATTAGGATATTTTGATGCATTCCATACTTTGCATGATTCCCATGATAGTGTACACCATATGCATTCCATGAATAGCAATGCTCTAGATATTGCTCATGATGCATTACACAATTTGAGTCTCCATTATGCCATACATAACAACAAACCTATCATGATGGATGACATGTTTCTATATCACGCATCTCATTTATTTGAGCATTGGATATTTGGTGCTAACCAACACAAGCACATGCGCATCATAATGGATGATGCGTACATATACCACGCACACACAATTTTCCCTTTGTCTTTGTTTTGTGTAGGTACTTATGAACACTTGTCAACCTCATAATCCCATGCATTGACGAAATGAGCTCTAGAGAGCAACGACGATTTGGGATCCGATGGATTGTCCTTCCCACCATTCTCCTCGCGCAACTACTACATGCATCTATTCTACTTGGCTCTCACATGGCTATGGGCTATTTACTACTCACCTTATGCCCATACTATCGTGTTCACTTTGCATGTTATGCCTCTTCACATGATGTTGCCATGCAATTGTGACCCTTGATTGCATCTACCCATGATTCACCATTATGCTACTCCTATGTGTATTTGCATGCTTGGTGGAGATAAATGTTGCTATTACCATGCTTTCCTTGTGCCTCATGCTATTGTTGATTCTTGTGTTGGGAGAGTCATGATATTCCATTGCTATTTATATAGGACTTCTTGCCACTACAATGATGATACATTGCCCATATCTTGATTTAATGCTTGCGCTATGTCATGTGCATTATTCATGACCACTATTTGCACACATGACATGCTTGCCATGATTCCTTCTAGTATGTTGCATCTTTGCACTACTAGCTTGCACCACATGATCACTAGGATTGCTTGCCTCATCGCATCACCCATGGTCCATTCTTACCCGCTTTCTTGGATCGATGACATATTTGTTCATGCCTCTCACTTGATTTGTCTTGATCATTGTCTCTCGTCTCCATTCGTGGAATCTATCATATCCCCTTGTATTGAGTGCCAACTTGCTATGCCTATTGATCATCGAGACTTGGACATATTACTTGTGATGCATGCTTGTTTGATTGAGCCTATTGTATTTGGTTGTTCTCGCATCTTATGCCCCCATACTATGAAATGCTCCCTGGTCCTTTTCTTATGATGAGCATGATGCATACACTTGTTGGGTATCTTACCACACGAATGATAGGTTTTGCACTTCCACTAAACTCATTTGTTTTTCCGAGTGTTTGTCATATTCTTTCGTTTTGAAGGATTCACAAGGCGGTACCATGACGAGACAACTTGGTCATGTGAAGGCGTACATGATGCGTGACACCAACATTTTCGACATTCTCATAAAGGTGAACTCCTTCCCTTTGAACCATCCTCAAATACGTGTATTGGATGGGTCATTCTTTCATTGTTGTTTCCTTCTTTTTGTCTACATGATACATCTCGTGAACAGAGGAGCGCCATTGGAGATTGGCTCTATGGACCTTCAAATTGAGGAGCACTCGGACTTTTTGGATGCACCTTCGAATCTCCACTCATGCCACGACATCGAGCATTGGTACACCAACACCTCCATATTTGTTGATTGTGCTCACACATGTCATGCTCGATGGACATATCATACTGACCACAAGTTTGCACCCCATGCATGGATTGACTCACATTATGCTTGTCTTGTTGCATCTATTTCCATGCCATCCATGATATATGACCTTGTGCATTTCCTTAGCAAATTTGTTGTGATTTTCCTTGATGGCATATTTATACATCATGATCTGATCGTCAACCATCAATTGCATGATAACATAATCACATTGAGCACTAATTACCATGTTCATGCTTTTGATACACCATCCCATCATGACATCATTTTGCACAATGGTAGAATTTGTAGCTTTGTGCACCATGACAAGCAACATACCATTGTGGGAACGACGAATGAATTTGCACCCATGAATGAATTACATATCATTCTCCATCTTTTGGATAAGCATCATGTGTCCTGCTATGCACAATCTTGCGAAATGTACTCATACTTACTTGATGGATACTGTGTGTGCTAACAATTGTATTTCCAAGTGTACTTTGTGTTTGCTCATTTTGCATGTACCACATACCGGAGACACCTTGGAGTCCTTGGATTGCACAATGTCTTCATCGACGTCCAACTACAAGGCCGCCCATGACAACTGTTTCCATGGTGATGAGGATCAGGATCTAAGGTCGGATCTTTCCCAAGGGGGGTCGGAGAAGATGCAGAGCATCCTACGATCATCCCCATGTACACTACATCGAATCTCCAATCCCCAAGAGGACATACGATGAGACCTCGACAATACGCCATTACACACAAGGTGAACTCGCTCCTCTCCAGTCCGTCACTTTCCACATGTGAAACATGGCTACTACCTCAAATGTATATTCTATGCATGACCAGGAACCAAGAGGAAGACCATGAAGCAGCTAGGAGCATCGGACGAGAAGGCGAGGAATTGAAGCGAGAGAAGGAGCTACCGGGAAGCTACAGCTCCCGGACGTCCGACGGCCACCGAATGACCAAGCCTTACTGGACATCCGACGCCTGGAGTCTTCTCCAACCAGAACAACTTCAGCCGAGGCAACCTACAGTGCCCGGACGACCAACCGAGACCGGACGTCCGACGACCATCAGCGACCGGACGACCAACAGTCTCCGGAAATCCGATGATGGCTATCCAGGGCCGAAACACTGGATGTCCGACACGTACCCGATGACCGGACCCTCGCGAGCCACTAGACGTCCGGTACCTGTCAGACGATCGATGCATGTTTGTGCGCAGAGTAACGAGCCAAAGCCCATGTATCCCCCAGTTACCCCTTCATGGCCCTAGACTATATATACTCCTCCACCTCCTCCTAGTTAGGGTTAGCATAGGTTTAGCTCATTTGAGATAGAGATTTTTGCTCATCCATATGAATCTACTCCATCAAGAGAGACCGCGGCCTCTACAAAGAAGATCCACATTGGATTCAAGACCCCTTCATGGGATGACCACATGTTCTTCGTGTTCCTCGTAGGATTACCTCCAAATCGTGAAAGAACAGGCATCTAGGGTTCCACCCTACATCATTGAGGCTGGTGGCTGCGCACTCCGACGAGGAGGCGAGGCGGCGCAATGGGATTGGGATCGGGAGGATCCCGAGGAGCCAGGCGGCGGGGTGCCTTGGGCATGCGGGATGCGGCAGCGGGCCGAGCGGGCCCGCAATGGGCTTGGGTGGGCCGCGTGGTTGGGAGCCGGTTGGGAATGATGGGGAAGGGCGACGAGAGTGGTGGAGGGCACCGCTAGGGGATGAGGTGGCGCGAGCGGGTTGGAGGGGAGCGGCGGCTGGTCCGATGGCGGCGCGCCAAGTGGCGTCGGGGTGGTGGCTAGCGCGAAATGCGAGGTGGGAAGTGACTGGGAGGTAGGGGAAGGAGTAGGTTGCCAAAGATGGACAAGTGGTGTCCGTATATATTAGATGCTAGGGTTTGGGTTTAGGGGGTGTTTCTGGACCCTTCGATCTCGATCGGACGACACCAGTCAAAAGGGGGGGGGGCTAGATGGGTTAGTGGGCTGATTTTACAGGCTGTGTAGGGGTGGTTGGGCTGAGAGGAGAGAAGAGAAGTGCAGCTCGACACGGGTTTCTGAATACCAAAAATGTCTGACGGTTAGACCGGCTATAATGCTGCTATAGTCATCCGCTAGGGCATACCTACACCATAGCAACACTGCACACCAACTTTCAACCTATTCCGACGAAAAATTTATCCCACTTATAAAACCATATTTCGAAGGTGTGGCGGGCGCATGCGAGTGTGGTTGGGCTCAGAACGGACAACAGAGAGAACTGGGAGACCCGGACGAATGCAAGTTTTGAAAAACATGCAGATGAAATGCACATGATGACATGGCAAAGTGCAACACGCAAGCGAATGACATGGCAACGATAGAGAATAACTGGAAGACATATGGTGCATCGGTCTCGGGGCATTACATGCATCCTTTCTCAGCTTCATATTCTCAGCAACAGGATGGTTGTCATCATGATCTGGAATCTTTGTCTTTAACTTTCTAAGCACTTGGGATTCTTCCTCTTCTCGAACCTCTGGCACTGGGGCCTTGTTCTTCTCAGCAGTAGAAATGTTTCTTATGGATCTCTTGGGTGCAGTTGACTTGGATGCATGAGCTTGAGTTGGAGGCTTGGGGCTATCTTGGGTTTAGATGGAGCAACCCTAGACTTGATGGCATCCCCCATGAGCTGGCTCTTCCACCTCCTCTTCCTCATCAGACCCTCTCATCATGGAAGATCTGCCAATGACTCTAGCCATAGTCTTCTTGACTCTCTCCTTCCTTTTCTTTCCTCCAGCATCCTCTTCCTCTCTTGGTTCAAGAGTGAACTCCATGGTTTCTAGAGTGGAGCCTCTGGCTTTAGGCACGGGCTTCCTCTGGGCAGGAGCCTTCTTATGCATACCAGGCTTGATGGCAGCAGCAGCAGCTTGCTCCTTCTTGAGCACTTTCTTCTTTGAGGTTACCTCCTCATCAACAACAAATTCCTGATCTATAGAATCTGAGGTTCTCTTCTTCCTTGTCCCTGTTGCAGCCTTAGGCAAATTGCTTGGGGTGCTTCTGCTACCTTCATCATAGCTGTTGTTGGAGGGTCTAGTGCCCTCACTGAGATTCACCTGCTCCTCTATCCTATTCTGACTGTCACTGCCTTCTGACATGGTTGAAACTGACCCTGTGGATAGATGGGTATAGGTAGAGTGGATGAGCATCACAAAGCACAACTATTTTTGCAAAAAGTTGAGACAAAAACTTAATTTTAGTTTTCTACAGAAAACATTTCGGAGATACTGATATGTCAAACTTTGTGACACCGAAGCAACTATAGAGTCTAAATATACAATTCCGTCAGACCAAAATGTAGTTCGGTGACTCCGAGATGCTAGGGTTACATAGAGAAAGTGAACTCGGTCACACCGATTCGTACACTTCTGTCAGACCGAGTAGTACATGTGCAATGGCCTGAGCCAAATCGGTGAGACCGAAATATTCAGATTGGTCGGTCCGAGATGAGTTCGGCGGAAACCTAACCCTAAGTTTTTGCATCAAATCTATTCTAGAGGAAGTTTTCGGTGGATAGATTGATCTCAATTGTGGCAAGAAACTATGCATTGATCTTTGTGTAAGAATCAGAGTTAAAGAAAACACAAAGAGTTCGAGTCGGTACCCTATCTTGGCGATGAACTCGCTACGGCGACAATGGCGGTGGAGATTCCCGTTGACGGCGACAGAGACCAGTGGCGTGAGGACACTAGCGACGACAGAGACGATCTGAACACCAGAAGGGGGTAGAGCTGGGTAGGCGCGGTTGGGTGTTTGAAGACATTTCCAAAATTCAACCCGCGGCGTATATACACCCAGTCACTGTCGGTGTGACCGAGTGGAATGACTCGGCGGTACCGAGATGTAGAATCGCAAGAGGTTACTGCAACTCGGTGAGACCAAACTATTCTAATCATTGCACCGAGGTGAAAACCTAGGTAAACTCAATGATTTTGGTCGGACCAAAAAAAAATGAATTGGTCAGACCGAAAGCCATTAAGAGGTTTTGGGAGTTTAAGCCCTTAACATATCGGTGGCTCCAAGTGCTCCTCACCCGGAGGGTCCGAATTCGACTTGTTCAGACTTTGTGATGTAACATGAATAGAGTTTGAGACAAGAAAACTATAGATAGCTAGAGGGAGTTCTTAGGCATTCTTGTCCATCCATTTGAAAGAAAAAACAAACAAACAAAGCAACAAATGTATGTCCTTGAATGGAGAAAATTATGCAACCAACATGCCCAAACACACTAGCAAATGAAATATGTTGCAAAGCATGCACAAACACTCTAGCATCTATCAAACAATTAGCGATGACTAAGTCATCTATATATGAGTATATTGACTGAGGAGTCCAATGAGAACATTTGATCATAGGTCATACTCATCGTTTAAGCACAAGTGGGGTTTCCACTTTTACATAAAGAATTGTTGTGTTTACACCATTATAGTTGCTTTAGCTCAATTGTTATAGCGAAGCTCCCCCTAGAAGTGATATTCCCCCAAGAGGGATGAACCAAATTTGGGTTTTGTCGATGATGACTTCATGTAGGTGTTGAAGATGTAGATGCTCAATGTTGATGTAGATCATTTGGAGCAATCCATTGGAGTGAGTTGCACTTTCAATACCTACATGGGTTAGTCCCACAAGGAACATACAAGGATATCCAAAGACATAGAGTGAAATACACATATGATGATGTCCATGAACACATTAGGTTATGAGGGAGTCCTGGATTAGGGGGTCTCCGAACAACTGGACTATCTCCATTGGCCGGACTGCTAGACTATGAAGATACAAGATTGAAGACTTCGTCTCGTGTCCGGATGGGACTCTACTTGGCGTGGAAGGCAAGCTAGGCAATACGGATATGGATATCTCCTCCTTTGTAACCGACCTTGTGTAACCCTAACCCTACCCGGTGTCTATATAAACCGAAGGGTTTTAGTCCGTAGGACAACAACCATAACATACAATCATACCATAGGTTAGCTTCTAGGGTTTAGCCTTCTCTGATCTTGTGGTAGATCTACTCTTGTACTACCCATATCATCAATATTAATCAAGAAGGACGTAGGGTTTTACCTCCATCAAGACGGCCCGAACCTGGGTAAAACATTGTGTCCCCTTCCTCCTGTTACCATCGGGCTTAGATGCACAGTTCGGGACCCCCTACCCGAGATCCGCCGGTTTTGACACCGACGGTCCTCGTGACGTGAGCCATGAAAATCAAGACCAGGCGGGCGCTAGCGCGCGCAGCGTCCTTGTTTCCTCTTTGGTGCCAAGGGGGCAAGCGCAGGCATGGAGTACCAAGGCATCAAGCAAAGGTTTCCATATTGGTGCAACGAGACCAAGACCAGAAGGACAGCAAGACGGAGGTCACCATGGAGCCCAAGACGGCGTCACCACCAGAGCCTTTGTAACTGACCTTGTGTAACCCTAACCTCTCCGGTGTCTATATAAACCGGAGGGTTTTAGTCCGTAGGACAACATACAATCATACCATAGGCTAGCTTCTAGGGTTTAGCCTCTCTGATCTCGTGGTAGATCTACTCTTGTACTACCCATATCATCAATATTAATCAAGCAGGACGTAGGGTTTTACCTCCATCAAGAGGGCCCGAACCTAGGTAAAACATCGTGTTCCCTGCCTCCTATTACCATCTGGCCTAGACGCACAGTTCAGGACCCCCTACCCGTGATCCGCCGGTTTTGACACCGACATTGGTGCGTTCATTGAGAGTTCCTCTGTGTCGTCGCCGTTAGGCTTGATGGCTCCTACTATCATCGATAGCGATGCGGTCCAGGGTGAGACTTTTCTCCCCAGACAGATCTTCGTATTCGGCGGCTTTGCACTGCAGGCTAATTCGCTTGGCCATCTGGAGCAGATTGAAAGCTACGCCCCTGGCCATCAGGTCAGATTTGGAAGTTTGAATTACACGGCCGACATCCGCAGAGACTTGATCTTCGACGGATTCAAGCCGCAGCTGGGCGCGCCGCACTGTCGCGATGGGTATGACCTAGCTCTGCCACCGAACAGTACCCCAGAGGCTGCGCCCGCATCAGCTCCGACCCTTAGCTCGGAGCCAACTGTGCTAGTCGAGGACGGGTGGTTGGACACCGCCTCAGGGGCTGCAGTCTCAACGGCGATCGAGTCGAACACCATCCTAAACCTCTGCGCAGCCCGTAACTCCAAGGAACCGGACTCTTTTCTGGACTCCGAACCATCCGCGCCCTTGCCAATCGAATCCGATTCGGCGCCGATCATGGAATTCACCGCCGCGGATATCTTTCAGCACTCTCCCCTTGGTGACATTCTGAATTCACTAAGGTCTCTTTCTTTGTCAGGAGAGCCCTGGCCGGATTATGGCCAGCAGGATTGGGATGTGGACGATGAAGAAATTCGACGCCCACCCACCACCCACTTGGTAGCCACTGTCGATGATTTAACCGACATGCTCGACTTCAACTCCAAAAATATCGACGGTATGGACGACGATGCAGGAGATGAACATGAACCAGAGCCTATAGGGCACTTGAAAGCCGCCCCGTCATATGATGTATACATGGTGGACACACCAAAAGACGATGACGAGGAACGGAAGGACGCACCGAAGGCTTGTCCCCTCGAGAAGCAGTCAAAGCGGCGGCATAAGCGCCGCCCCAAATCCCGCCTTGGTAGATACAACGATCATACAGACCCAGCGCTAGAGCAGGGTGAGGCATTGCCGGACCACGATAACATGGAGAATCAAACCGAACAAACAAATTCTGTCAAAGATAATAGTCCAGACGACATAACACGGGACAGACACCTGGAGTAGCAGAATGCACGTCAAAGGCTTGTTGCCACCGCGAGGAGTCTGAAAAAGCAGAAGCAAAGGCTCAAGGCTGCGCATGACACACTCCAAATCAGATGGAGTAAAGTACTCAACACATTAGCGAAGTACGGCGGCAATCGCCCCACCAAGAGCTACCCAAAGCGTAAGTTGCTACCTGAATTCGATGAGGAGGCCGTAGACCCCCCACAACCAAAAATTAAAACAGCCATCTGGACGGATAGACGACCTCACGGCCAACATAAAGCGGCAAGCAACACCGCACATAAGCCAATACGCGGTCTACGTGAGGGCTCGCATCAAAAGGACGGCGAAACTAGATCCATCTATGGACCACGCAAGCGCGCTCCAGCATACGATGCAACACAACATACATCCGAACAACATGGTACACCCAGATACAGGGGTGCCGCACACCCCCTATGTTTCACCGATGAGGTGCTGGACCATGAATTTCCAGAGGGATTCAAACCTGTAAACATAGAGGCATACGACGGAACAACAGACCCTGGGGTCTGGATTGAGGACTATATCCTCCATATCCATATGGCTCGGGGAGATGATCTCCATGCCATAAAGTATTTACCCCTTAAACTCAAAGGGCCAGCTCGGCACGGGCTTAAAAGCCTCCCCAAAAACTCCATCGGAAGCTGGGAAGAGCTCGAAGACGCTTTTCGGGCAAATTTTCAAGGGACTTATGTCCGACCTCCGGACGCAGACGATTTGAGTCATATAACTCAATAACCCGGAGAGTGAGCCCGAAAACTTTGGAACAGGTTTCTTACTAAAAAGAACCAAATCGTCGACTGTCCGGACGCCGAAGCCTTGGCAGCTTTTAAGCATAGCGTCCGTGACGAATGGCTTGCCAGACACCTCGACCAAGAAAAGCCGAGAACAATGGGAGCATTAACAAGCCTCATGACCCACTTTTGCGCGGGTGAGGACAGCTGGCTAGCCAGATGCAGCACCAGCGACCCCAGTACATCGGAAGTTAGAGATGGAAGCGGGAAATCACGGCGCAACAGCAATTACAAACGCCGGAATAAAGAATACAACACGAAGAACGCGACAGTAAACGCCGGATTCAAAAGCTCTCGGCCAGGTCAGCATAAGCCGCCCTTTAAAGGCGCCAGAGACGAATTGTCCAGCTTAAATAAAATTCTGGACAAAATATGTCAGATCCATAGCACCCTCGGTAAACCCGCCAATCATACCCACAGAGAATGTTGCGTCTTCAAGCAGTCCGGCAAGCACAACGCCGTACACAAGGGGGAAGATACACCAAGAGAAGACGAGGATGAGCCTCTCAAGCAAGACACTGGGAACAAAAGAAATTTCCACCAGAAGTCAAAACAGTAAACGCGTTACACGTGATCAAGGGGAGAAACAAAATGGCACTCCCAGAAAATTATGCCCAAGGGCCTATCATCGCGGAGTCCTGCCATTGGTCGTCTCAATCGATCACTTTCGACCATCGTGACTACTCAGCAAGTATCCGGCGTGCAGGATGGGCTGCCCTGGTATTAGACCCAATAATTGATGGGTACCACTTCACACAAGTCCTGATGGACGGTGGCAGCAGTCTAAACCTGATATACTAGAACACAATCTGCGAAATGGGGATAGACCCAACAAAAATTTGCCAAAGCAATACTACCTTTACAGGAGTAACGCCGGGCCCAGGGCTCATTGCACGGGCTCCCTGCTACTAAAGGTTACATTCAGCTTCCCTGATAACTTCCGTAGCAAACATTTAACCTTCCACATAGCTCCATTCCAAAGTGGCTATCAAGCACTACTCGGACACGAAGCTTTCGTTCGCTTTAATGCAATACCGCACTACACTTCCTTCACACTCAAGATGCCCGGCCCACGTGGCATCATTACAGTGAACGGAAGTATTAAGCGATCTTTGCGCGCCGAAGAGAGTGGCAGCCGCACAATAAAAACAGCCCGACCAACTAAAGCATTTATCAGGTCGTCAAGACCTCGGACATGGTTAGACGAGTCCGGCGCAGCTATATGTAATGCATACCGGATCAATGGTCACACCCCTATTACACATACAAGGGGCTCAATGCGCGTAGACAAGTGGCAATTTTTACTCATCTTGAATTATACATGGTTTCTTTAAAAACTATCTTTTTGCATGACAACTTTTTCACCTAAGTTCCTCTCTTTTACAGATGATCATCGTGCTACGCCCATCCAGGATACGACACAACGGAGACATAGGCGCAGACGTGCAGCAGGGACCCGCCCCAAGGATTCTTTTTAGATTAAGACCCTGCGTAAACCTTTTTTACTGTCTCTTGTTGATACACATCTACCGAATTCTCAGCACAATTGAGAAGGATGCTGACGTCTTGGCATGTGGCCACGTCAGAATAATGCACGTACCTGGACACAAGGGGCTTCTTACAAAGGGCACTATTTAGGCCCGGTTTATACCATAAAGACCGAATACCTTAGGGAGTGTTTGGCGTCGCGAGTTTGGCCTTATATGCATCAGCTCCGAATCATTGTCTTTGGTCAAATGTTGGGTTTTGTAACGCCCCGAGACCGATGTGCCAGGTGTCCTCCAGTTATTCGTTGTTGTTGCCTTGTCATTGCTTGCGTGTCATGCATTTGCATATCATGTCATCATGTGCATTTCATTTGCATACATGTTCGTCTCATGCATCCGAGCATTTTCCCCATTGTCCGTTTTGCAATCCGGCGCTCCTATGTCACATGGTGCCCCTTTCTACCTCTTTTCGTGTGTGGGTGTTAATCGTTATCGGATTGGACCGAGACTTGCCAAGCGGCCTTGTTTTACTACCGGTAGACCCCCTGTCAAATTTCGTACCATTTGGACTTCGTTTGATACTCGAACGGTTAACCGAGGGACCGAAAAGGCCTCGTGTGTGTTGCAGCCCAACACCTCTCCAAAGTGGCCCAAAACCCACATAAACCTCCTCCATCATCTCGGTCGTTTGATCACGATCGCGTGGCCGAAAACCGCACCTCATTTGGACTCTCCTAGCTCCCTCTACCTATAAATATGTCTCTCCCTCCGAAAATTTCGCGCAGATCAAACCCTAACTTTTCCCCTCGTGCCGCCGGACACTTCTTCCACCGCCGGACGCGTCTAGCCTCCACCTCACTTCGACCAATGGCGCACCGCCACTTCACCGTTGCTGCCGCCCTCGGCCTATCAGCTTGCGCCACATCATCACGCGCCTCTCTCTCCTCCCGCCGCGGCCCGTGGGGCCCGAGGCAGGACCGCCCGGGCCCGGAGCCGCCCACCATCGCGCTCGCGCGCCCCGCGTGCCGTCCTTCCCCGCCGCATACAGCGTGCCTCGCCGCCGCTGCCTTCACCGGTCCCGCGCCACCGCGCCAACTCGCCGCACCACCCTTCGCCGCACCGCCGCCCTGCATTGTTCCGGCCGCCACCCCGCTCGCCTCGCTCGCCAGCCGTCTCCACCACCGCACCGCCTCGCCGCTCCGCCGCTCGACGCCGGCGCCGCCACGACTCCGGCCGCCCTCCGTCCTCTCCCTTGCCGGCCGGATCCGCACCTCCGGCGAGCTCAACCACTGTTCCGGCGAGATCCGCCGTCGTCTCGATCCGCGTGCCCCGGATCCAGATCTGGATGAACTAGGGTTGACTTTCTGCCCTAATCTCAGTAACTTTTTGGCATTTTCATCAGCTCATAACTCCCTCAACGTAGCTCTATTTTGAGCGTGTGGCATATCAAAATGTTCGCCATGACGAGTAAATCATTTCATCTCATTGCATTATTTCCATTTGAGCTCATCTTGATGCCCGAAATGCTGTTGGAAGAGGGCTATGTGAGGAATTTGGCAGATCCGTTTTAGCAAATAGGTTTTTGTCATTTTTGCCATGATTAATGTGTGCATGCTATGATCCTGAGCTCTACATGTGTTTTGTTATATGCCATGCTATCTTTACAGAGGTGCATGCCATGTATTTTTGTGATATTTGTGGTGACTAGTACAAGCTTGCAAAGTAGCGTAATCGGTAATGCTGATTTCAGGGACTTAGAATTTCACTAAGTCCTTGTCCTGTTTTTGTTGTTATGCCATATGTTCATGTTGTTTCCTAGTGATCCATGCCTGTTTTGAGGATGATCAGTAAGGTTGTTTTGTTAAGATTGTGGTGCTCTATCCATCCATGTCTTTGTTTGCATTTATGGAGCACCCTAGCTTGAGTCAATCGAGCTCTACTTTTGCTATAAAGTGAATCCTGGCAGATTGTTGACATGTTTAGCGATTTTGCCGAGGATGTTGCTATTGATCCGTGCATGCTATGTTGTTGTTCTTGCCATTTCTAGCTTCTATGCCATGTCTTCTTGATGGGTGTATGCTTAGTTTATCCTGCCATGCTTTGTAGTGAGTGCATCGAGCTCGTAAACATGCCTACTCGTTATCTGATTTGCCATGCTCCAGTTTTTCACTAAGTTTGAATCTATTTATGTTTTTGCCATGTTCACATGCTTGCAATTGTATTTTCTGATCCCTTTTGGCTCATGGTAACTAAGGGACTTTTGTTAAGTGCTTCGAGTAGCTTCATTCTATGCCTTGCTTTGCCATGTTAAGTTCTTGTAGCATGTAGTTTTCATGCTCTAAAGTGCGCTTCCTGATGATAAATTCCAGACTTGTGTTAATTTCACTAAGTCTGAAACCTGTTATTATTTGCACTTTTGCCATGCTTGTTTGAGCTTGCTACTGAGTGAATTATCCGTAGCCCAGTGTCCATCTTTTGTCAAGCATCTTGAGTGGATCCCTGCCATGTATTTTGTTGCCATGTTTGAGTGTTGTAGCATATTTATCTTGATGCATTTAGATGGTCACTTACTGATTATCGTAGACCGGTACCATATTTGTTTTGCTTGCCATTTCCAAACCGTGCATCCGATTCCGGTGATCTTTAAATCGATTTCAACTGAAATCACCTCACCTTTCCAGTGGCACTCTTGGATTTCTAAGTTGAGGCCAGGTTCAATCATTCCTTGTCAAATCATGCATATGCATCGCATACCGCATCCCGCATATCATACCATGTTCTTGTGTTGGTTGTTTACTATGTTGTGTGCTTCTTTCCGGTGTTGCTTCTTCGGGTTGGTTCCGATTATGTCGTGTTTGTGAGGACCCATTCGACTACGTCCGTTTGTCTTCTTCATGGACTCGTTCTTCTTCCTTGCGGGATTTCAGGCAAGATGACCATACCCTCGAAATCACTTCTATCTTTGCTTGCTAGTTGCTCGCTCTTTTGCTATGCCTATGCTGCGATACCTACCACTCGCTTATCATGCCTCCCATATTGTTTAAACCAAGCCTCTAACCCACCTTGTCCTAGCAAACCGTTGATTGGCTATGTTACCGCTTTGCTCAGCCCCTCTTATAGCGTTGTTAGTTGCAGGTGAAGATTCGAGCTTGTTCCATGTTGGAACATGGATATTTTGTTGGGATATCACAATATCTCTTATTTAATTAATGCATCTATATACTTGGTAAAGGGTGTAAGGCTCGGCCTTATGCCTGGTGTTTTGTTCCACTCTTGCCGCCCTAGTTTCCGTCATATCGGTGTTATGTTCCCGGATTTTGTGTTCCTTACGCGGTTGGGTTATAATGGGAACCCCTTGACAGTTCGCCCTGAATAAAACTCCTCCAGCAATGCCCAACATTGGTTTTACCATGCGCCACCTAGCCTTTTATTTCCCTTGGGTTCTACAAACTCAAGGGTCATCTTTATTTAAACCCCCCCGGGCTAGTGCTCCTCCGAGTGTTGGTCCAAACTAGAGCCCCGTGCAGCGCCCCCTCGGGGAAACTCGAGGTTTGGTTTTAATTGTATGAAGCGCTCATCTAAGTGTGCCCTAAGAACGAGATATGTGCAGCTCCTATCGGGATTTGTCGGCACATTCGGGCGGTGTTGCTGGACTTGTTTTACCATTGTCGAGGATGTCTTGTAACCTAGATGCCGAGCCTGATTGGATTGTCTTGGGAGAAGGAATATCCTTCGTTGACCGTGAGAGCTTGTGATGGGCTAAGTTGGGACACCCCTGCAGGGATTTGAACTTTCGAAAGTCGAGACCGCGGTTACGGGCAGATGGGAATTTGTTAATGTTCGGTTGTAGAAAACCTGAAGTTGATCTTAATTAAAATACATCAACCGCGTGTGTAACCGTGATGGTCTCTTCTCGGCACAGTCCGGGAAGTGAACACGGTGTTGGAGTTATGCTTGACGTATGTTGTTCTAGGATCACTTCTTGATCATAGTTGTTCGATCGTGATTTTCCTTATCTTCTCGCTCTCTTTTGCATATGTTAGCCACCATATATGCTAGTCGCTTGCTGCAGCTCCACCTCATACCTTTTACCTTACCCATAAGCTTAAATAGTCTTGATCGCGAGGGTGTGAGACTGCTGAGTCCCCGTGACTCACAAATACTTCCAAAACCAGTTTGTAGGTGCCATTGAACCATGCAGATGACGTAACCAAGCTCAAGGAGGAGCTCTATGAAGATCGTGTTCTTTATGTTGTTCCGTTTTCCAGTTGATCAATAGTGGAGCCAAGTTGGGGTCGGTTGGGGATCTGTGTAGTATTTGAGGTAGTCTTCTTTTATTGTGGTTCCGTAGTCGGACCTTGATTGTATCTGGATGATGTAATGCTTTATTCTTGTATTGTGTGAAGTGGCAATTGTAAGCCAACTATGTATCTCTGTCCCTTATGTATTACATGGGTTGTGTGAAGATTACCTCACTCGCGACATTGCTTTCAATGCGGTTATGCCTCTAAGTCGTGCTTCGACACGTGGGAGATATAGCCGCATCGAGGGCGTTACAAGTTGGTAATCAGAGCCTTCCCTGACTTTAGGAGCCCCCTGCTTGATCGAATCGTTGGCGTTGTTGAGTCTAGACAAATGTTTTGAGTCATTTAGGATTATATATATCGGAGAGTTAGGAATTCTTTTTACTCCTCAGTCCCTTCGTCGCTCTGGTGAGGCATCCTGACGTAGAGTTTTGACTCTTCTCTTCTCAAATTTCACTAAAAAAAATTAGGATCACGCGGGTATCTTGGAATCGTTCCGATAGTTTTGTGACGAGAACATTGTTCTAGGTGCCTCCTGTCATTTAGGGGTTGTGGCAGTGTCCCGGGGAGTTGAGTTCCGAGGTGTTGTCGTCACAATTTTATCATTGAGATTTTGGAATACCTGAGTTTAGTTTCGCCGACATCGAAAATCTCTTTTATGCAGTTGTTGCTGAGATAACCTCGACGCCACCCAGTACTGGGGCGGGAGTTCAGGAGTATTGCCATAACTCGTATAACGGATGCTTTTCGAATGTTGAGGTAGAAGATTTCCGAAGGTTTCTTGGTTATGTGTTGAAGGATGGATACATCTGGATGTATTATTTGCTAGATTTGGGTGAGATATTATGCTTCCCCTGTATCCCCAACACCTGATTGCATAACCGCAAAATTTCGGGAGTTTATAAGTGGGAATTCAAGTAGCTCTTAGGATATCTTTCTGACAGATGTATGATATGAAATTGGGGTTCGACGTCTAGTGGTCCGCCTATTCACGGTCGGTTTTACAGTGGTCTCGTTGTGTCTTAAAGAGTCCTTGGCTATGCCGACTCCGGGACGCTTCGTATGTCATGTGCACTGCCTTGTACATGATGGTGTTGTACGATCGAGCCCGTGTAGGCCCCACCATGAAAACTTCGGACAAAATCTCTATCATATGTTTGTTCCAGCTTATATTGCAAGCCAATCCTTTGTTTTGTTTCGAGTTGTGGTATTCGAGTTGCTTCGAAGTCAAATGTTGATTCCATACCTTCCCCAAATGGTCTTCTCATACTCCGATGTGAATACCAATCCTTCTTGATCATCAAGATTGTTTTGTCAATCCTTTTTAACCGGCGTGCTTCTCTTCAAGTGGATCCGATCATTTCAACATCGGCAAGATCAACTCAGTTTTCGTCAACGGTGTTTATTTCATCCGTCTCCAAGTTGCCTTTGTTTTCCCCCCCCCCCCCCCCTTTTTTTTTTTCAAGGACTCAGACTTCTTAATAAAGTATCCATTTTATTCATGTGAAGTCTCTTCATTCTTTTCTTTCTATGTTCTTATCCGGTGATTCTCATGAAGATCCTAATGGAGCCTCAACTTCATCATTATTCGTTCTTTTTCTCCTCCGGTGGATTCAATTCAAGCTTTTGGTGCTTCTTTACCCTTTTCCTCATTTCTATGCCTTTTCGTGCTGGTGGACCTCTTAATCGTCCATTTCTCGCTATTCAATGATTCTGGAGTGCTAAAGATATCTTAGAAAGATCTTCTTGTCTTTCAAGATCAGTTCAACCTATTTCTAGGTTGTTATCTCATTCTAGCCATTTAAATCTTACTGGTGCATTCTCTCTTTTAAATCGTTCTACGGTGTTTCTTTTGAGTGGGCCCTAACCCACAGGTGTTGCTTGTGGGTGACCAGAAGTGTTGATTACATCTTGTAGTTGATTACCATATGGTTTATTTGGTGGAAGATTATATGTTCAGATCCATTATGCTATTTAATACCCCTCTGATCTTGTGCATGATTATCATTTGTGAGTAGTTACTTTTGTTCTTGAGGTCACGGGAGAAATCATGTTGCAAGTAATCATGTGAACTTGATATGTGTTTGATATTTTGATAGTATGTATGTTGTGATACCCTTAGTGGTGTCATGTGAACGTTGACTACATGACACTTCACCATATTCGGGCCTTAGGGAATGCATTGTGGAGTAGCAATTAGATGATGGGTTGCGAGAGTGACAGAAGCTTAAACCCCAGTTTATGCGCTATTCCGTATGGGACGATTGGATCCAAAAGTTTAATGCTATGGTTAGAATTTATTCTTAATGCTTTTCTTGTAGTTGCGGATGCTTGCGGCAGGGTTAATCATAGGTAGGAGGTTGTTCAAGTAAGAATATCACCTAAGCACCAGTCCACCCACATATCAAATTATCAAAGTACTGAACATGAATTAAGCCAACATGATGAAAGTGACTAGATGAAATTCCCATGTACCCTCAAGAATGCTTTGCTTATCATAAGAGACCATTTTTGCATATCCTTTGCCTCAAAAGGATTGGGCTACCTTGCTGCAATTTTGTTACTACTATCGCTACTTGCTCGTTACAAATTACCTTGCTATCAAACTACTCTGCTACTTACAATTTCAGCACTTGCAGACATTACCTTGCTGAAAACCACTTGTCAGTTCCTTGTTCTCCTCGTTGGGTTCAACACTCTTACTTACAGAAAAGAGCTATAATTTATCCCCTATACTTTCGGTCATCAAGGCTATTTTCTGGCGCCGTTGCTGGGGAGTGAATCGCCTTTGGTAAGGAAACATTTATATAGTGTGCTGAAATTTATTGTCAGTTGTTACAATGGAAAACAATCCATTGAGGGGTTTGTTCGGGGTATCTTCACCTCGACCGGAACCACAATTAGCTACCCCTCAACCTACTGCACCTGCTGAAAATATTGAATATGAAATTCCTTCGGGTATGATAGAACAACTGCTAGCTAATCCTTATGCAGAAGATGGAAGCGAACATCTTGATATGCACTTGATATATGTAGAACAAATTTGTGGATGGTTCAAGCTTGCAGGTTTACCCGGACATGAAGTTATGAAGAAGGTTTTCCCTTTATATTTGAAGGGAAAAGCATTGGCATGCTATAGGCTATGCGATTATATTGGATCTTGGAATTGGAATCGATTGAAATTGGGGTTCCACTAAATTTTTTATCCTATGCATCTAGTTCATCATGATCGGAATTATATATATAATTTTTGGCCTCGTGAAGGAGAATGTACTGCTCTAGCTTGGGGGAGGCTTAAGTCAATGTTATATTCATCCAATCATGAGCTCTCAAGAGAAATTATTATCCAGAGTTTTTATGCTCAGCTTTCTCGTAATGATCAAACCATGCTTGATATTTCTTGTGCTGGTTCTTTTATGAAGAAGACTATTGAATTCTAGTGGGATCTTTTGGAAAGAATTAAACGCAACTCTGAAGATTGGGAACTCAACGAAGGTAAAGAGTCAGGTATTAAACTTAAGTATGATTGTGTTAAATATTTTATGGATACCGACGCTTTTCAAAAGTTTAGCACTAAATATGGACCAGACTATGAGATAGTAGCATCCTTTTGTTAATCATTTGCTACTCATGTTGACCTCCCTAAAGAGAAGTAGTATAAATATCACCCACCTATTAAATAAGAAATCAAAGAACCGGTACCAGTTAAAGAAGAAACTATACTTTACAATGTTGATCCAGTTGTTCCTTCTACTTATATTGAGAAACCACTCTTCCCTGTTAGGATAAAGGAACATGCTAAAGTTTCAACTGTGGTTAACAAAAGCTATGTTAGAACACTTAAACTTGATGAACAAATCAAAGTAGAACCTAGTATTTCTATGGTTAAAGATCTCTAGGAAGAAGATATGGATGGGCATGTTATTTACTTCTGTGAAGAAGCTGCTAGAATTGCCAAACCTAATAAAAAGGATAAACATAGACCTGTTGTTGGCATGCATGTTGTCTCAGTTAAAATAGGAGATCATTGTTTTCATGGTTTATGTGACATAGGTGCTAGTGTGAGTTCTATTCCTTACACCTTGTCAAGAAATTATGAATGACATAGCACCCGCAGAGATAGAAGACATAGATGTTACTATTAAACTTGCTAATAGAGATACTATATCACCAATTGGGATTGTTAGAGATGTTGAAGTCTTGTGTGGGAAAATAAAATACCCTACTGATTTTCTTGTTCTTGGTTCCCCACAAGATGATTTTTGTCCCATTATCTTTGGTAGACCTTTCTTGAACACCGTTAATGATAAGATAGATTGTGAGAAACAAACTGTCAGTGTTAGTTTTGGTGATGAGTCTCGTGAGTTTAATTTTTCCGAATTTAGTAGAAAGCTTCATCAAAAAGAATTGCCTAGTAAGGATGAATTAATTGGTCTTGCTTCTATTGTTGTGCCAACTACTGATCCTTTAGAACAATATTTGCTAGACCATGAAAATGATTTTCATATGCATGAAAGAAATGAAATAGATATGATTTTCTTTGAACAACGTCCTTTGCTTAAACACAATTTTCCTATTGAAACTCTAGGAGGTCCTCCTCCACCCAAAGTTGATCCTGTGTTTGAATTAAAACAATTACCAGACACTCTAAAATATGGTTATCGATGTCTACTACACAACCTTCTTCTTGTAGACGTTGTTGGGCCTCCAAGTGCAGAGGTTTGTAGGACAGTAGAAAATTTCCCTCAAGTGGATGACCTAAGGTTTATCAATCCATAGGAGGCGTAGGATGAAGATGGTCTCTCTCAAGCAACCCTGCAACAAAATAACAAAGAGTCTCTTGTGTTCCCAACACACCCAATACAATGGTAAATTGTATAGGTGCACTAGTTCGGCGAAGAGATGGTGATACAAGTGGTATATGGATAGTAGATATGGGTATTTGTAATCTGAAATTATAAAAACAGCAAGGTAACTAATGATAAAAGTGAGCGTAAACGGTATTGCAATGTGTTGAAACAAGGCCTAGGGTTCATACTTTCACTAGTGTAAGTCCTCTCAACAATAATAACATAATTGGATCACATAACTATCCCTCAACATGCAACAAAGAGTCACTCCAAAGTCACTAATAGCGGAGAACAAACGAAGAGATTATGGTAGGGTACGAAACCACCTCAAAGTTATTCTTTCCAATCAATCCGTTGGGCTATTCCTAAAGGTGTCACAAACAGCCCTAGAGTTCGTACTAGAATAACACCTTAAGACACAAATCAACCACAACCCTAATGTCACCTAGATACTCCAATGTCACCTCAAGTATCTGTGGGTATGATTTTACGATATGCATCACACAATCTCAGATTCATCTATTCAACCAACACATAGAACCTCAAAGGGTGCCCCAAAGTTTCTACCGGAGAATCACGATGAAAACGTGTGCCAACCCCTATGCATAGGTTCATGGGCGGAACCCGCAAGTTGATCACCAAAACATACATCAAGTGAATCACCTGGTATCCCATTGTCACCACAGATACGCACGACAAGACATACATCAAGTGTTCTCAAATCTTTAAAGACTCAATCCGATAAGATAACTTCAAAGGGGAAACTCAATTCATTACAAGAGAGTAGAGGGGGAAGGAAATATCATAGGATCCAAATATAATAGCAAAGCTCGCGATACATCAAGATCGTATCACCTCAAGAACACGAGAGAGAGAGAGATCAAACACATAGCTACTGGTACATACCCTCAGACCCGAGGGAGAACTACTCCCTCCTCGTCATGGAGACCACCGGGATGATGAATATGTCCACCGGAGAGGGATTGCCCCCTCCGGCAGGGTGCCGGAATGGGTCTAGATTGGCTTTTGGTGGCTATGGAGGCTTCTGGTGGCGGAACTCCCGATCTATTATGCCCTCAGATGTTTTTGGGGTATATGGAGATATATAGGCGGAAGAAATATGTCAGGGGGGCCACGAGGGGCCCATGAGGGTGGAGGGCGCGCCCTGGGGGGTGGGCGCGCCCCCCTGCCTCGTGGCCTCCTCGCAGGTCCCCCGACGTGCACTCCAAGTCTTCTGGGCTTCTTTCCTTCCAAAAATGAGTTCCGTGAAGTTTCAGGTCAATTGGACTCTGTTTGATTTTCCTTTTCTTTGAAAGCCTAAAACAGGGTAAAAACAGAAACTGGCACTGGGCTCTGGGTTAATAGGTTAGTCCCAAAAAATGATATAAAAGTGTATAATAAAGCCCATAAACATTCAAAATAGTAGATAATATAGCATGGAGCAATCTAAAATTATAGATACGTTGGAGACGTATCAGCATCCCCAAGCTTAATTCCAGCTCTTCCTCGAGTAGGTAAATGATAAAAGAAAGAATTTTTGATGTGGAATGCTAGTTGGCATAATTTCAATGCAATTGGTCTTAATTGTGGTATGAATATTCAGATCCGAAAGATTCAAGACAAAAGTTCATATTGACATAAAAATGATAATACTTCAAGCATACTAACTAAGCAATTATGTCTTCTCAAAATAACATGGCCAAAGAAAGTTCATCCCTACAAAATCATATAGATTAGTCATGTTTCATTTTCGTCACACAAGAATGTTCTCATCATGCACAACCCCGATGACAAGCCAAGCAATTGTTTCATACTTTAGTAATCTCAAACCTATAAACTTTCACGCAGTACATGAGCGCGAGACATGGATATAGCACTATGGATGGAATAGAATATAATGAGGGGGGTTATGTGGAGAAGACATAAAGGAGAAAGTCTCACATCAACGAGGCTAATCAATGGGCTATGGAGATGCCCATCGATTGATGTTAATGCAAGGAGTAGGGATTGGCATGCAACAGATGCACTAGAGCTATAAATGTATGAAAGATCAACAAAAGAAACTAGTGGGTGTGCATCCAACTTGCTTGATCACGATGACCTAGGGCACTCGAGGAGGCCCATTGTAGGAATATACAAGCCAAGTTCTATAATGAAAATTCCCACTAGTATATGAAAGTGATAACTCAAGAGACTCTCTATATGAAGAACACGGTGCTACTTTGAAGCACAAGTGTGGTAAAAGGATAGTAGCATTGCCCCTTTTTATTTTCTTTTTTTGGGCCTTCTTTTTTTTCTTTGGCCTTTCTATTTTTTATTGGGACAATGCTCTATTGAATGATGATCATCACACTTCTATTTATTTACAACTCAATGATTACAACTCGATACTAGAACAAAGTATGACTATATATGGATGCCTCCGGCGGTGTACCGGGATATGAAATGAATCAAGAGTGACAAGTACGAAAAAATTATGAACGGTGGATTTGCCACAAATAATTATGTCAACTACATGATCATGCTAAGCAATATGACAATGATGAATGTGTCATGATAAACTGGATGGTGGAAAGTTGCATGGCAATATATCTCGGAATGGCTATGGAAAAGCCATAATAGGTAGGTATGGTGGCTGTTTTGAGGAAGATATAAGGAGGTTTATGTGTGAAAGAGCGTATCATATCACAGGGTTTGGATGCACCGGCGAAGTTTGCACCAACTCTCGATGTGAGAAAGGGCAATGCACGGTACTGAAGAGGCTAGCAAGGATGGAAGTGTGAGAGTGCGTATAATACATGGACTCAACTTTAGTCATAAAGAACTCACATACTTATTGCAAAAATCTACAAGTCATCAAAAACCTTGGAACTACGCGCATGCTCCTAGGGGGATAGATTGGTAGGAAAAGACCATCGCTCGTCCCCGACCGCCACCCATAAGGAGGACAATCAAATAACACCTCATGTTTCAAATTTGTTACATAACGTTTACCATACGTGCATGCTACGGGACTTGCAAACTTCAACACAAGCACTTCTCAAATTCACAACTACTCAACTAGCATGACTTTGATATTATTACCCCCATATCTCAAAACAATCATCAAGCATCAAACTTCTCTTAGTATTCAACACACTCATAAGAAAGTTTTATTATTCTTGAATACCTAACATATTAGGAATTTAAGAAAATTACCATGCTATTAAGACTCTCCAAATAATCTAAGTGAAGCATGAGAGTTCATCTATTTCTTCAAAATAAAACTATCACCATGCTCTAAAAGATATAAGTGAAGCACTAGAGCAAATGACAAACTACTCTGAAAGATATGAGTGAAGATCAATGAGTAGTCGAATAATTATGCAACTATGTGAAGACTCTCTAACATTTAATTACTTCAGATCTTGGTATTTTATTCAAAAATCAAGCAAAGCAAAATAAAATGAGATTCTAAGAATGACAAACATCATGTGAAGAAGTAAAAACTTAGGATCAACCGATACTGACCGATAGTTGTTGAAGAAGAAAGGTGGGATGCCAACCGGGGCATCCCCAAGCTTAGATGCTTGAGACTTCTTGAAATATTATCTTGGGGTACCTTGGGAATCCCCAAGCTTGAGTTTTGTGTCTCCTTAATTCCTCTCATATCACGGTCTCCCTAAATCTCAAAAGCTTCATCCACACAAAACTCAACAAGGACTCGTGAGATAAGTTAGTATAAACCATTGCCAAAACCTTATCATACTATACTGTAGAAAATCACTAAAATTATTATTCAACATTGCATACTAAATGCCTCTGCATATTTAATAGTCCTATCCTCAAATAGAATCATTAAAGAAGCAAACATATGCAAACAATGCAAACATAACAGCAATCTGCCTAAACAGGATAGTCTGTAAAGAATGCAGCTACATCCATACTTCCCTAGCTCCAATAATTATGAAAGAAAATTCCTACTTTAGTAAATTTATCTGAGCTTAATATGCAAAAGGTTTCAACATTTTATCACATTCTGACTTTTCTAGGGAATTATTGCAACAGCGGTAAACTTTCTGTTTTCAAACAGCAACATGTGGACTTGTAAAATAGGCATAGTAAAGGCTATCAATGCCACTTTTATTGAAATAAAAGATGCAAAACATTGTTCTAAATAACAGCAAGAAAATACTAACAAAATAAATTGACACTCGAAGCAAAACACATATCATGTGGTGAATAAAACTATAGCTCCAAGTAAAGTTACCGATGGACGAAGACGAAAGAGGGGATGCCTTCCGGGGCATCCCCAAGCTTAGGCTCTTGGATATCCTTAAATATTACCTTGTGGTTCCTTTGTCATCCCCAAGCTTAGGCTCTTGCCACTCCTTATTCCATAGTCCATCGAATCCTTACCCAAAACTTGAAAACTTCACAACACAAAACTTAACAGAAAACACGTAAGCTCCGTTAGTATAAGAAAATAAATCACCACTTCAAGGTACTGTAATGAACTCATTCTTTATTTATATTGGTGTTAAACCTACTGTATTCCAACTTCTCTGTGGTTTATAAACTATTTTACTAGCCATAGATTCATCAAAATAAGCAAACAACACAATGAAAACAGAATCTGTCAAAAACAGAACAGTCTGTAGTAATCTGGATCAAACGTATACTTCTGGAACTCATAAAATTATCAAATAATTTTCTGGACCTGAGGAATTTATCTGTTAAACATATGAAAAAATAATTAACTAAATATCGCTCTCCAATAAAAAATGGCAGCGATTCTAGTGAGCGCTAAAGTTTCTGCTTTTTACAGCATGATCAACAAGACTTTCCCCACGTCTTCCCAAAGGTTCTACTTGGCACAAACACTAATTAAAAGCATGAAACCACATCTAAACAGAGGCTATATGAATTATTTATTACTAAACAGGAACAAAAGGCAAGGAACTAAAATAAAATTGGGTTGCCTCCCAACAAGCGCTATCGTTTAACGCCCCTAGCTAGGCATGATGATTTCAATGATGCTCACATAAAGGGTACGAATTGAAACATAAAGCGAGCATCATGAAGAATATGACTATCACATTTAAGTCTAACCCACTTCCTATGCATAGGGATTTTTTGAGCAAACAACTTGTGGGAACAAGAATCAACTTGCATAGGAAGGTAAAACAAGGATAACTTCAAAATTTTGAGCACATAGAGAGGAAACTTGATATTATTGCAATTCCTACAAGAATATGTTCCTCCCTCATAATAATTTTAGGTAGAATCATGAATGAATTCAACAATATAACCAACACCTAAAGCATTCTTTTCATGATCTACAAGCATAGAAATTTTATTACTCTCCACACAAGCAAAATTCTTCTCATGAATAATAGTGGGAGCAAACTCAACAAAATAATTATCATGTGAGGCATAATCCAATTGAAAACTAAAATCATGATGACAAGTTTCATGGATATCATTATTCTTTATAGCATAGAAGTCATCACAATAATCATCATAGATAGCAACTTTGTTCTCATAATCAATTTGAACCTCTTCCGGAATAGTGGATTCATCACAAAATAAAGTCATGACCTCTCCAAATCCACTTTCATCAATATAATCATCATAAATAGGAGGCATGCTTTCATCATAATAAATTTGCTCATCAAAACTTGGGGAGCAAAAAATATCATCTTCATCAAACGTAGCATCCCCAAGCTTGTGGCTTTGCATATCATTAGCATCATGGATATTCAAAGAATTCATACTAACAACATTGCAATCATGCTCATCATTCAAAGATTTAGTGCCAAACATTTTAATGCATTCTTCTTCTAACACTTTGGCACAATTTTCCTTTCCATCATACTCATGAAATATATTAAAAAGATGAAGCGTATGAGGCAAACTCAATTACATATTTTTGTAGTTTTCTTTTATAAACTAAACTAGTGCTAAAACAAGAAACTAAAAGACTCGATTGCAAGATCTAAAGATATACCTTCAAGCGCTAACCTCCCCGGCAACGGCGCCAGAAAAGAGCTTGATGTCTACTACACAACCTTCTTCTTGTAGACGTTGTTTGGCCTTCAAGTGCAGAGGTTTGTAGGACAGTAGCAAATTTCCCTCAAGTGGATGACCTAATGTTTATCAATCCGTAGGAGGCATAGGATGAAGATGGTCTCTCTCAAGCAACCCTGCAACCAAATAACAAAGAGTCTCTTGTGTCCCCAACACACCCAATACAATGGTAAATTGCATAGGTGCACTAGTTCGGCGAAGAAATGGTGATACAAGTGGTATATGGATAGTAGATATGGGTATTTGTAATCTGAAATTATAAAAACAGCAAGGTAACTAATGATAAAAGTGAGCGTAAACGGTATTGCAATGCATTGAAACAAGGCCTAGGGTTCATACTTTCACTAGTGTAAGTCCTCTCAACAATAATAACATAATTGGATCACATAACTATCCCTCAACATGCAACAAAGAGTCACTCCAAAGTCACTAATAGCGGAGAACAAACGAAGAGATTATGGTAGGGTACGAAACCACCTCAAAGTTATTCTTTCCAATCAATCCGTTGGGCTATTCCTATAGGTGTCACAAACATCCCTAGAGTTCGTACTAGAATAACACCTCAAGACACAAATCAACCAAAACCCTAATGTCACCTAGATACTCCAATGTCACCTCAAGTATCCGTGGGTATGATTATACGATATGCGTCACACAATCTCAGATTCATCTATTCAACCAACACATAGAACCTCAAAGAGTGCCCCAAAGTTTCTACTGGAGAATCACGACGGAAACGTGTGCCGACCCCTATGCATAGGTTCATGGGCGGAACCCGCAAGTTGATCACCAAAACTTACATCAAGTGAATCACGTGGTATCCCATTGTCACCACAGATACGCATGGCAAGACATACATCAAGTGTTCTCAAATCTTTAAAGACTCAATCCGATAAGATAACTTCAAAGGGGAAACTCAATTCATTACAAGAGAGTAGAGGGGGGAAGAAACATCATAGGATCCAAATATAATAGAAAAGCTCACGATACATCAAGATCGTATCACCTCAAGAACACGAGAGAGAGAGAGAGATCAAACACATAGCTACTGGTACATACCCTCTGCCCCGAGGGAGAACTACTCCCTCCTCGTCATGGAGACCACCGGGATGATGAAGATGGCCATCGGAGAGGGATTTCCCCCTCCGGCAGGGTGCTGGAATGGGTCTAGATTGGCTTTTGGTGGCTACGGAGGCTTCTGGCGGTGGAACTTCTGATCTATTATGCCCTCAGATGTTTTTGGTGTATATGGAGATATATAGGCGGAAGAAGTACGTCAGGGGGGCCACGAGGGGCCCACGAGGGTGGAGTGCACGCCCAGGGGGGTGGGCGCGCCCCTGCCTCGTGGCCTTCTCGCAGGTCCCCCGACGTGCACTCCAAGTCTTCTCGGCTTCTTTCCTTCCAAAAATGAGTTCTGTGAAGTTTCAGGTTAATTGGACTCCGTTTGATTTTCCTTTTCTTCGAAACCCTAAAACAGGGTAAAAACAGAAACTGGCACTGGGCTCTGGGTTAATAGGTTAGTCCCAAAAAATGATATAAAAGTGTATAATAAAGCCCATAAACATTCAAAACAGTAGTTAATATAGCATGGAGCAGTAAAAAATTATAGACACGGTGGAGACGTATCAGCTATCTTGATGAAAAGAAGATATATCATGTTATTATTATTGCTATCCTTTCAGAACATGAAGAAGAAAGATTATTGAAAGTTCTAAGTAAGCACCGAGCTGCTATTGGATATACTCTTGATTATTTAAAGGGCATTAGTCCCACTCTATGTCAGCACAAAATTAATATGGAACCTGATGTTAAACCTGTTGTTGATCACCAACGTCGGTTAAATCCGAAAATGAAGGAAGTGGTAAGAACAGAGATACTAAAACTTCTGGAAGCAAGTATAATCTATCCCATTGCTGATAGTAGATGGGTAAGTTATGTTCATTGTGTCCCTAAGAAAGGAGGTATAACTGTTGTTCCTAATGATAAGAATGAACTTATTCCACAAAGAATTGTTACAGGCTATAGAATGGTAATTGATTTTAGAAAATTAAACAAAGCAACTAGAAAAGATCATTACCCACTTTCTTTTATTGATCAAATGCTTGAAAGATTATCTAAGCACACACACTTTTGCTTCCTTGATCGATATTCTGTTTTTTCACAAATACCTGTTTCTCAACCTGGTCAAGAAAAGACCACTTTTACTTGTCCCTTTGGAACTTATGCTCATAGATGTATGCCTTTCGGTTTATGTAATGCACCTTCTACCTTTCAAAGATGTATGACTGCTATATTCTCTAACTTTTTTGAAAATATTGTTGAGGTTTTTATGGATGACTTCTCTGTTTATGTGAAGTCTTTTGATGATTGTTTAAGCAATCTTGATCGAGTTTTGCAGAGATGTGAACAAACAAATCTTGTCTTGAATTGGGAGAAGTGCCACTTTATGGTTTATGAAGGCATTGTCTTGGGTCATAATTTTTTTGAAAGAGGTATTGAAGTGGACAATGTAAGGTTGATGCAATTGAGAAATGCCGTGTCCTAAAGATATAAAAGGTATTCGTAGTTTCTTAGGTCATGCTGGTATCAATAGGAGATTTATCAAAGACTTATTTAAAATTTCTAGGCCTCTTACGAGTCTTTTGCAAAAGGATATCCCTTCTGTTTTGGATGATGGTTGTTTATAAGCCTTTGAAACACTCAAGAAAGCCTTAATTTTTGCACCTATTGTTTAACCACCTTATTGGAACTTGGCTTTTGAAATTGTGTGTGATGCTAGTGATTATGTTGTTGGTGCTGTTCTAGGACAAAGAGTTGATAAGAAACTGAATGTTATTCATTATCCTAGTAAGACTCTAGACAGTGCTCAACGAAATTATGCTACTAGTGAAAAAGAATTCTTAGCAGTGGTGTTTGCTTGTGATAAATTTAGACCATAGATTGTTGATTCAAAAGTAACTGTTCACACAGACCATGCTGCTATTAAATATCTTATGGAAAAGAAAGATGCTAAACCTAGAATTATTCGATGGGTTTTCTTGTTACAAGAATTTGATTTACATATCATTGATAGAAAAGTAGCTGAGAACCACGTACCTGATAATTCATCTAGGCTGGAAAATGTGCCTGATGACCCACTACCTATTGATGATACTTTTCCTGATGAGCAGTTACCTGCAATAAATGTTGCTCATAATACTCCTTGGAATGCTAATTATGCTAATTACATTGTTTCTAAATATTTACCACCTTGCTTTACATACCAACAAAAGAAAAAATTCTTCTATGATTTAAGACATTACTTTTGTGATGACCCACATCTTTATAAAGAAGGAGTAGATGGTATTATTAGATGTTGTGTACCTGAGCATTAATAGGGACAAATTCTACGGAAATGTCACTCCAAATCTTATGGAGGACATCATGCCGGAGATAGAACTGCCAACAAGGTATTGCAATCTAGATTTTACTGGCCTTCTCTCTTCAAGGATGCCCGTAAGTTTGTCTTATCCTTCGATGAATGTCAAAGAATAGGTACTATTGGTAAGCCTCAAGAAATGTCAATGAATTTTCACTTGCTGTTGAACCATTTGATGTTTGGGGATTTGATTACATGGGACCTTTTCCTTTCTCTAATGGGTATGCACATATTTTGGTTGTTGTTGATTATGTTACTAAATGGGTAGAAGCTATTCCAACCAGTAGTGCTGATCACAACACCTCTATTAAAATGCTTAAGGAAGTTATTTTCCCAAGGTTTGGAGTCCCTAGATATTTAATGACTGATGGTGGTTCACACTTTATTCATGGTGCTTTCCGTAAAATGCTTGCCAAGTATGATGTTAATCATAGAATTGCATCACCTTATCATCCTCAGTCAAGTGGTCAAGTTGAACTTAGCAATAGAGAACTAAAATTAATTTTGGAAAAGACTGTCAATAGGTCTAGAAAGAATTGGTCTAAGAAATTAGATGATGCACTTTGGGATTATAGAACAACATATAAAAATCCTATGGGTATGTCTCCTTATAAAATGGTTTTTGGAAAAGCTTGTTATTTGCCTCTTGAGTTAGAACATAAAGCATATTGGGCAATTAAAGAACTCAATTATGACTTCAATCCTACTGGTGAAAAGAGGTTATTTGATATTAGCTCATTAGATGAATGGAGAACCCAAGCTTATGAAAATGCAAAATTATTCAAAGAAAAAAAAAATTAAAAGATGGCATGAGAAAAGAATCCAAAAGCGTGAGTTTAAAGTCGGAGAATATGTTCTTCTGTACAACTCTCGTTTCAGATTCTTTGCAGAAAAACTCCTTTCAAAATGGGAAGGCCCCTATGTAATCGAGGAGGTTTATCGGTCTAGAGCCATCAAAATAAATAATGCCGAAGGTACTAACCCGAATGTTGTCAATGAGCAACGAATAAAACATTATATCTAAGGTACGCCCATTAACGTTGAAAGCAATATTATCCAAACTTTGACACAAGAAGAACACATAAAAGAGTCCTTCTGGAACACTCCAGGATCATGAAAATAAGGAGGTATGTGATACGGTAAGTAAACAGACTCCAAAAAACCCGCAAAAATATTTTTTGTCAGTTTTGGAATACTTAGAAAAATAGGAAAACAAGAAACTACCGGGAAGCGTACCCTAGTGGGCACAAGAAACCAGGGCGTGCCAGGCTTGCCTGGCACACCTAGGTGGGCTGTTCCCACCTTGGACACCTTCCGGACTCCATTTTTCTTCCGTTTGCTTGTCCTCCAAGATAAAAAAAATCTATATATACTTCCCGAACCTGTTAACCACCGTATCATGGAGAAATCCCCTGTTCTTTTTTCTTGTTGTTTTCTGTCAGATCTGTTAAGTCAAGCATCATGTTTTCTTCTTCCTCCAACAACATGAAAGAGGATGCTTGGTTGATGAAGATCGAGCTGAAGAGAGAAGAGCCCGTGGAAGCCATCAAAGGAGATGAGAGCAAGGAGGTTACCGTAGATCAGCCTCCGGTCTTCGAACAAGAACTGCCAGCCGAGGAGGAAGAGGAAGATATCCTTAAACCTTACCATACTCACCTTACTCCTTCTGAAATTGAAGCCTTTTTGCATCATTGAAATAGTTCACATACAAAATAAGTATCTCACTCGTGAGAATATTCTGCATCAAGAGCATATCATCCACCTCCGGAGCATCATCCGTCGATTGGAGAATCTCTTGATCCTTAATGATAGGATCGCTTCATCACCACCACCATCATCTTCACCACCAAAAGAGAATTGAGTAATGGGTATCGACACTCCTCTTGGCTTCCGCCAAGCTTGGGGGAGGTACCCCCGTATCGTATCATCCCACTATCTTTTGCCTTTACTTATTTTAGTTTGATCTTTTGCATTAGATGAATAAAAGTTTAGTTCGATCCTTTCTTCTTTGAGAGTTTGCTTAGTGATGTATCCTTGTAATCATATGCAAGATATATAATAAATTCTAGTTTGAGTTTCTGCTTTCTTTACTTTCATGTTGCAAATAAAAGAAAAGAAATAAGGAAGAAAAAGAGAAATGAAATAAATAAAAGAAAGGAAATACATCAAGAAGATCATATACTAATCTTATGGTAGGTGATGACACCACATAAGGAAAAGTATAAGTAGAAAATTTTATTAGAGATTGACAAACATGGCATTAGTCAATGATGCAACTCATGAAAGAATTAATAAGGGAAGAGAAGATTCACATATAAATATACTATCCTAGAAATATTTTGTGATTGTGAGCCCTCATCAAAATATTATATGCCAAAATTGTTGACGTTGGACAACGAAGACAACTTAATGGTTTATGTTTGTTTATATTCACATAGAGGTCATATTGTCATAGATCCTTTAAAATGTGGTGCTTGCCCCCTATCTTTGGTAGCCAAAAATTCCGCACTAAGTAGATATACTACTTGTGCATCCAAAAACCCTTAAACCCAAATCTTACTTTCAAGTGTCCACCATACCTACCTAGGAATTGAGCAATATCCCTCAAGTAAGTTGTCATCTGTGCAAAAAAGGCAATAAAAATTGCTTCTAAAAAAGTGTGAGATCATTTAGTGTAAGAGAAAATTGAGAGTTGCATGAACTTGTGATGGTGAAGAATAAAAGCGACAGACTGGATAATAAATGTCGCTATCACAAGGGGTAATGCAATGTGCCGTTGTTTTGCACTAAGGGGTTGAGCATACAAACAAATAAGCACATGGCAACCTCTTCTTCCCTCTGCAGATGACCTATCTTTTACTTTTATGTATTTACTTTTATGCAAAGAGTCAAAGTTTTCCTTCTATTCCTTTTTATTTTTCTCCTTTGGCAAGCATCACGTGGCGAGGAAAGATCTAGGCACATATGTCCAGTTGAATATAGATAGCAAGAGTTATTATTGTTGACATCACCCTTGTGATGAATATGTTGGCAGGTGAAACTATAATCCCCTATCTTTCTATGTGTCCGGTTGAAACGTTTTTCTCATGTGTACGCGGTGAGTGTTAGCAATCATTGAAGACTATATGATGGTTGAGTATGTGGACTTGCCTAAAGGCTCTGATACGCGACCCTTCCTGAAAACATGATCAATTGTAGTTGCAAAGTTGACTGAGAACATAGTTTGTTGGTTTCTAATAGAGTTTTGCCTTTATACTTCAATTGTGTGATGAATTGTTCCTTATTCATGAGAAGTATATGATAAAAGTTCTATGATAAAAGTGTTATGTTTAATTTTGTTGATGTTATAATAATCTACATCATGCTTCTATGTCCGTATTTTGTTTTTATCGACACCTCTCTCTCTCTCAAAGCATGTGGACATGTTTTTCGATTTCATTTTTCGCTTGAGGACAAGCGAGGTCTAAGCTTGGGGAGTTGATATGTCCATTTTGCCTCATGTTTTCTTACTGTTATTTATAATGTTCTTATCCATAATAATGCTTTTTGGAGTAATTCTAATGCCTTTTCTCTCATAATATGCAAGGTATACACAAAGTGGGAATTTTCCGACAGTTGGAAATCTGGACCTGGAGAAGCTATGCCAGGCCACCTATTCTGCACAAGTCCAAACAAGCTGAAACTTCACGGAGATTTTTTATGGATTATTTGAGGAATATTGGAGCAAATAACTACCAGAGGGGCCCCACCAGGTGGGCACAACCCACCTGGGCGTGCCAGGGCGCCCAGGCACACCCAGGCCCACCTCCTGTGCCCATTGATGACCCACAAGTATAGGGGATCAATTGTAGCTCTTTTCGATAAGTAAGAGTCTCAAGCCCAGTGAGGAGCATAAGGAAATGATAAGTAGTTTTCAGTAAGGTGATGTCTACAAGTGCTGAAATTGGAAGTAGCAGAGTAGGTTGATAGCAAGATAATTTGTAACGAGCAAGTAACGATAGTATTAGCAAAAGTGCAGCAAGGTAGCCCTATCCTTTTGAGGCAAAGGACAGGCCAAAATGGTCTCTTATGATAAGCAAAGCGTTCTTGAGGGTACATGGGAATTTCATCTAGTCACTTTCATGATGTTGGTTTAATTCGTGTTCGCTACTTTGATGATTTGATATGCGGGTGGACCAGTGCTTAGGTGTTGTTCTTACTTGAACAAACCTCCTACTTATGATTAACCCTCCCGCAACCATCCGCAACTACGAGAAAAGTATTAAGAATAAATTCTAACCATAGCATTAAACTTTTGGATCCAATCAGTCCCTTACGGAATAGCGCATAAACTGGGGTTTAAGCTTCTGTCACTCTCGCAACCCATCATCTAATTGGTACTCCACAATGCATTCTGAATGCACAAGTGCTCCCTGGGTGATTTTGGTAATTAATGTCAACATATCTATTGTTGGACTAATACTCTTATCTAGTATATTTCAGAAAGTTCAAGAAAGGTGTGGCATAGACAAGAGGATGTGGAACCCCTTCAAGATGCTAAGGACACATATTGGCAAAAGATCAAGAGTCTACATTTTCATTTTAGTGATCAAAGATCACATTGAGTCCATAGGAAAAGCCAATACTATTAAAAAGGGATGAGGTGTTGCTTAATGGCTTGCTTGCTGAAAATGCTTAGTGATATGCTCCAAAAACCCTCAACCACTTTCTCATTTACACATATATCCCAAACCAAAAGTCAAACTCGGCCCCACCGATTTGATCCATCCGGCGCCACCGAGTTCACTTGACATAAGCCACCGCCTAGAACCCTAATCAGTCCGGTCTCGCCGATGGGATCTCGGTCTCATCGAGATGGGCTTGCAAACGCTCTGTTGCCTATTGCAATTATTTTGGTCTCACTGAGATATGTAGTCGGTCCCACCAAGTTTGCTTGACCAAATCTCTGTTTTGCTTATTACCAAAATCGGTCCCATCGAGTTTGTGTAATCGGTCAAACCGAGTTGAGGTTTTACCCTAACCCTAGCCCATCGGTCCCACCGAGTTTGGTAAATTGTGTGTAATTGCTAGATTTCGTATGGATGCTATATATACCCCTCCACCCGACCTCCATTCGTGGAGAGAGCCATGAAAACGTGCCTACACTTTTAGAGAGAGCCATGAAAACGTGCCTACACTTTTACCATTCATTTTTTGAGAGAGAACCACCTACTCATGTGTTGAGACCAAGATATTCCATTCCAACCACAAGAATCTTGTCTCTGGCCTTCCCCAAGTTGCTTTCCACTCAAATCATCTTTCCACCAAATCCAAATCTGTGAGAGAGAGTTGAGTGTTGGGGAGATTATCATATGAAGCACAAGAGCAAGGAGTTCATCATCAACACACCATCTATTACCTTTTGGAGAGTGGTGTCACCTAGATTGGTTAGGTGTCACTTGGGGGCCTCTGTCAAGATTGTGTAGTTGAACCAAGGAGTTTGTAAGGGCAAGGAAATCGCCTACTTCATGAAGATCTACCCAAGTGAGGCAAGTCCTTCGTGGGCGATGTCCATGGTGGGATAAACAAGGTTGCTTCTTCGTGGACCCTTCGTCGGTGGAGCCATCCGTGGACTCGCGCAATCGTTACCCTTCGTGGGTTGAAGTCTCCATCAACATGTACGATAGCACCAGCTATCAGAACCACGCATAAAATCTTCGTGTCTCCAATTGTCTTTGCATACACCAATCCCATCCCTTTACTTTCTTGCAACTTGCATGCTTTACTTTCCGCTGATCATATACTCTTTCCATGCTTGCTTGAAAGGTATTGTCATTGTTCAAACTTCTGCTAAAACTCCACCTTAATCTTAAGAAATTAAAAATTGCTACTTTTCCTTTTTGAGGGTCTAATCACCCCCCTCTAGACACCTCTTATCGATCCTACAATTGGTATCGGAGCATTGATCTCCATTTCTTTGGTTTAATCACCATTGGAGGAAGACGGATGAGTCTGCGTTGGGAGTCTTAGATGTAGAGTGTGTATACTTGATGGAGAATTCTTTCATGAGTGAAAAAATGAGGTGCTTGAGATTTTCAATGAATATCATTTGAACAAGTACATTACTAGCCCTTGTGCACCCCATGTTGATCCTTTGCATCCTACCCTTTATGAGTCCATTGACATGATTCGAAACCTTAGAACTATCAATCTTATTACTAGAGATTTGCCTAGAAACTTGTTTAGTTGCTTGCCTACTCTTGATTGTGCCTACACCATATGGAGATTTCTTGAGGAACGATTACCAAACTAGTCCTTGCAAAACTTAGATGAGATTCTTCATAAGTCTATTACCTTGAGTAAGATGAATTCCAATGATCCTAAGTTTGGTGATTGTTTATTTGAGCTTAGTAACCTCATGCGTGCCAAAGGAGATGTTGGAATCATTAGCAATATCATCTCCGAAGCCATTAGAATTCATAAAGATGAAAATTGTGATGATCACTTATCTAATGAATCACTCTCTCTAGGAATTGATCAATCACAAGACGATGTTGAACATGGATATTATGATGAGGATGATGATAGTGACTTTGATCTCGATGAGTCTATGAGAAACTTTGGTCTTATGGCTAATCTTTGCGGCTACATGGCTGGAGGAAATAATGGTTTCTTGGTAGTGGATGTACCAATCACATGACCGGAGACAAGGACATGTTTCGTGAGCTTGCTGAAAACAACGACCCTCGAAAGTATGTCACTTTCGGTGACAACTCAAAGGGTAAGGTGGTTGGCCTTGGTAAGGTGGCCATCTCACATGATAGCTCCATACAAAATGTTTTGCTCGTTGAATCCCTTGTCTATAATTTACTCTCCGTATCTAGACTTGCCGACTTTGGTTCCAATGTCCTATTTACTGAAGTAGATTGCCAAGTGTTTCGTAGAGATAATCATAATACGGTCTTTATTGGTATACGTAGAGGTGATCTATACATTATTGATTTCACTAAAACGGCTCAACCTAGAACTTGCTTAATTGGTAAATCTTCTAAAGGTTGGTTGTGGCATAGAAGGTTAGGTCATGTGGGCATGTGAAATCTTGATAAGCTTATTAAAGGTAATCATAGCCTTGGAGTAAAAGATGTTATATCTGACAAGGATAGATTGTGCGGTGCTTGTCAAGTAGGAAAATAGGTTGGAAGAAGCCACCCCGTGAAGAACATCATGACCACGAGAAGACCGCTCGACCTACTTCATATCGATCTATTTGGTCCCAATGCCTATAAAAGTATTAGTAGAAACTCATTAGGTCTAGTCATAGTCGATGTCTTTTCAAGATTTACGTGGGTGTTCTTTCTTGATGATAAATTGCAGGTCCAAAAGATCTTCAAGAACTTCTCAAATGTGGATACCTTTCTTGATGAAGAAGGGATTTCACATGAGTTCTCAGCTACGTACACGCCTCAACAAAATGGATTTGTTGAGAGGAAGAACCGGACTCTTATTGAGATGGCGAGAACGATGCTTGATGAGTACAAGACGCCAAAATACTTTTGGGTGGAAGCGGTTGAGACAGCTTGTCATGCAACAAATCGCTTATATCTTCACAAGCTACTCGGCAAGACGGCATACGAGCTTCTCACCGGTAACAAAACCCAAGTTGGATACTTTAGAGTATTCGGCTCAAAGTGCTACATTCTTGATAAGCATCGTCGTTCTAAATTTTCTCCTAAATATCATGAGGGTTTCCTACTCGGTTATGGCTCAAACTCTCACACTTACTGTGTCTACAACAATTTCACCCGAAAGGTTGAAGAGACGGTAGATGTGAAGTTTGATGAATCTAACATCTCGCAGGTAGAGCAATATCCAATTGATGTAGGAGATAAAGATCCTTCAGAAGCAATCCAAGACTTGTCTATTGGCAAGATTCGTCCAACGGAGGTGAAGGAGAGTACCTCGTCCATCCAAGTGGAAGCTTCTGCCTCACGACAAGGTGAACCAAGAGTGGAAATGGAGGCATACACGAGTGGGACACGCCAAGATGAAGAAAATGAGGAAGTACACCAAGATGAACCTCATCAACCTCCTTCTCCACCTCGACAAGAGAACGACAACGTCAACAAGGAAGAAGGCCAAGAATAAGAATAAGATGATGAAGAAGATGTTCCACCCCGACCCAAACAAAAGCTCTCACGAGTTAGATCAAGAGTCACAAGAGACCATCCCGTCGAGGAAATCTTCAATGATATCCAAACCGGGAGAATCACTCGCCCTAAAACTCGTTTGGAAATTTTTTGTGAACATTATTAATTCATCTCTATAATTGAACCTATGAAGGTTGAAGAATCATTGGAAGATCCATATTGGATAAATGCCATGCATGAAGAGTTACACAACTTTGAGAGGAACCAAGTGTGGACGTCGATTGAGAAGCCCGACAACAGCCACAACATCATCGATACCAAATGGGTGTTTTGCAACAAGCATGATGAAGATGGACAAGTCATTCGCAACAAAGACTGTCTCGTCGCCCAAGGCTACACTCAAGTCGAAGGTATGGATTATGGTGAGACATATGCCCCCGTTGCTAGACGTGAGTCCATCCGCATCTTACTTGCCTAGGCTAATCACCATGATATTTCCTTGTACCAAATGGACATTAAAAGTTCTTTTCTAATGGTGAAATTGAGGAGGAAGTTTATGTTAAACAACCTCCCGGCTTTGTTAATCCTAAGAAACCCGATCATGTTTACAAATTTCACAAAGCTCTTTATGGACTTAATCAAGCTCCTAGAGCGTGGTATACATGCTTGACCAAGTTATTGAAAAAGGCTTCGAAATTGGAAAATTGATTCTAATCTTTTTACTAAAAGGGTTAATGGTGAATTATTTGTGTGCCAAATTTATGTTAATGATATCATATTTGGTTCGACTAACCCTCATTTTAGTGAAAAGTTTGGAAAGGTAATGTCAGAGAAGTTTGAGATGTCTATTATCAGTCAACTCAAGCTCTTTCTTGGTTTGCAAATCATGCAAACTAAGGAGGGTACCTTTGTTTCCCAAACAAAGTAAACCAAGGACTTATTCAAGAAGTTCAACATGCAAGAATGCAAAGGTATGAATACACCCATGCCTACTAGTGGACATATGGACTTGACTAAGGATGGAAAACCGGTTGACCAAAAGTTTTATCGCTCTATGATTGGTTCATTGTTATATCTATGTGCCTCCCATCCCGATATTATGATAAGTGTGTGCATGTGTGAATGATATCAAGCGTCCCGAAAGAATGTCATCTTAAGGTTGTGAACATGATAGTGAGATACTTAATTCATTCACCAAATTTTGGCATTTGGTATCCTAAGAGGTCATCTTTTGATCTTGTTGGCTACTCTGATTCGGACTATGCCAGAGACAAGGTTGATAGAAAGTCCACTTTGGCTACTTGTCAATTTCTTGGTAGATCACTTGTGTCTTGGTCCTCCAAGAAACAAAACTCGGTATCCTTACCCACTGCCAAAGCGGAATACATTGCCGCCGGTTCATGTTGTGCTCAATTACTTTGTACGACCCAAACTCTTAAAGATTATGGCATATATTTGAAACATGCTCCATTTCTTTGTGACAATGGAAGTTCTATTAAGATTGCTCACAATCCTGTGCAACCTTCTCGAACTAAGCATATTGAAGTTCTTCATCATTTCATTCAAGATCATGTTGCTAAAGGAGACACGGATCTTAAGCATGTTCGTACCGATAAGCAATTTGCGGATATTTTCACCAAACCGCTTGATGAGAAAGTATTTTGCCATTTGAGAGCTGAATTGAACATCATTGATGCGTCAAACTTGGTGTAGAAACTCTATTTGGATACATGCAAGGCATGCGCCTTTGACTAATCATTGATATTTCTCTTATGATGATGATCATATGTCTTGGATATATACTTGTACCCTTTCATGCTATATAACCCTTGTAGGTACTTGGATGAGCTTGAAATTATGAGATTGCAACTCACTCACACCTTGAGCATTCTCTACATCGCCAAGTCTCTACAATATGATGATTGAAGACAAGGAAGCATGAAATCCTTCAACATATCCTTTGACAATTTTTGTATATCAAATTTCATTTGGTATCAAATTTCATGATTGTCATTCTGGATAAACAAGTGCTCTTCCTTGCAAGACTAACCCATGTAGGTAGATGAACTCAAACTATAAGTGGTGCTCCCAACTCATTGATGAGCTACATCAACCTTGAGCATCCCACACAAGTTAACCTACATGATCAAATTCAAAACCACCACCCAAGGTATGTTATTCCATCTTAGAGAAGCTTTACCTCAAGTCATGGGTCAAAGCAGCTCAACAAGATGTGAATACATCAAAATGCTTAAACAAAAAATGGCAACCCCATTTTGAGCTTAAACAGTGAGAATGACCTACAATCAAGTGTTCTCACTTGACTCCTCAGTCAATATACTGTAACATAGGTGACTTTGTCGCCAACCAATTCTAGATGAAGCTCCCTAGTGTTTTTCTGAGTTCTTGCATTTGTCTCTTGCATATTTGTTCCCCTTCTTTAATAAAAAACTTCATCTAGATTTCTTTATTTTCTCTGTTATGTTATGCATTCCCTGCATCCAATTCATTGCAAATCTTTCAGTTAATTCATTGCAAATCCTTGTGAGATCTTATTTGCCTAGTGAGCTGAGATGACAATTGTTCTCTCTCTATGTTGACTTCGGTCACACCGGCTTGTCTCTTTCGGTCAAACCGAATCATTTCAATGCACCGAAGAAAACAACTCGGTATTACCGATTTCAATACTGAGGAGACATTTTTCCATTTGCATCCTGCATATTTGTTCCAGCTCCACTCAATGATTCTTGTCCTCTACCTGCATCACATTTTACATGTTGCTTTGTCATGTGACTCAAGGACCAAACCTATTCGACGCACACTCCAGAAGTTCCCTTCTTGGAAATTGATGTCAAAGGGGGAGAGAGATCACATCAAAGCTTAATCACATAAAAGGTGGAGAGTGCTTAATAACACCAAGGGGAGAGACCCCAGATGCTTGGCATTAAAAGAGGAGAGAAGATACATGTCTTCAAGAGGGGAAAGACATGTAGTATGTTTGTTATGATTGTTTGTGCTCTGTTTTTCTTTGCCCTATCTTCTCCCATTATCCATATAAGATTCAGGGGGAGAAAGACATATAAGGGAAGGAAATCCTCGAATTCATTGCATATCTTTTTGGGGACATGTCTATATCCAATAGAGTACCTAGTACTCACTTACTACATGTCATCCCAATCTTGGTACTCTTGTGGTTTGCTGTTCCTACTCTGTTTAGTAGATGTTTCTGTGTTATCTAACCTTGTTTACTCAGGTTCATCTCTTCCAAAGACAGCTCAAGACCACAAGGTAAGTATATGCATCACAGTCATGTGCATGATGATCTCTTGCTAATGTACATATTGTTTGCAAGAAGGACTCATGAACATGAAGCTATATTTCCAGTATCTACACCATTTTCTCAAATTCATATAGACAAGATACATGTAACTCATTGCTTGCTCTATCATGCGTATGCATTCACATGCTCTTATATTCCATATTTACATGATTTCATACATGTAGGGGGAGCCTATGCGTGTTACATGTCTTTCCAAAGCTTTACCTATTATCCTTCATATCTTTATCTAAATCTTTGATGTATGTTGTCATCAATTAGCAAAAAGGGGGAGATTGAAAGCACAAGTGCTCCCTGGGTGATTTTGGTAATTAATGTCAACATATCTCTTGTTGGACGGAAAGTTCAACAAAGGCATGGCATGGACTAGAGGATGTGGAACCCCTTGAACATGCTAAGGACACATATTGGCAAAAGCTCAAGACTCTACATTTTCATTTTAGTGATCAAAGATCACATTGACTCCATAGGAAAAGCCAATACTTTTAAAAGGGTATGAGGTGTGGCTTAATGGCTTGCTTTCTCAAAATGCTTAGTGATATGCTCCAAAAACCCTCAACCGCTTTCTCATTTCCACATATGTCCCAAACCAAAACTCAAACTCTTCCCCACCGATTTGATCCATCCGGCGCCACCGAGTTCACTTAACATAAGCCACCGCCTGAAACCCGAATTAGTTCGATCTCACCGATGGGATCTCGGTCTCACCGAGATGGGCTTGCAAACTCTCTGTTGCCCATTGCAATTATTTCGGTCTCACCGAGATATGCAGTCGGTACCACCGAGTTTGCTTGGCCAACTCTCTGTTTTTCTTATTACCAAAATCGGCCCCACCGAGTTTGTGTAATTGGTCAAACTGAGTTGAGGTTTTACCCTAACCCTAGCACATCGGTCCCACCAAGTTTCTCAATTCGGTCCCACCAAGTTTGGTAAATTGTGTGTAATGGCTAGATTTTGTGTGGAGGCTATAAATACCCCTCCACCCAACCTCCATTCGTGGAGAGAGCCAACAGAACGTGCCTACACTTCTACCATTCATTTTCTGAGAGAGAACCACCTATTCATGTGTTGAGACCAAGATATTCCATTCCAACCACAAGAATCTTGATCTCTAGCCTTCCCTAAGTTTCTTTCGACTGAAATCATCTTTCCACCAAATCCAAATCTGTGAGAGAGAGTTGAGTGTTGGGGAGACTATCATTTGAAGCACAAGAGCAGGGAGTTCATCATCAACACACCATCTATTACCTTTTGGAGAGTGGTGTCTCCTAGATTGGTTAGGTGTCACTTGGGAGCCTCCGACAATATTTTGGAGTTGAACCAAGGAGTTTGTAAGGGCAAGGAGATCGCCTACTTCGTGAAGAACTACCCAAGTGAGGCAAGTCCTTCGTGGGCGATGTCCATGGTGGGATAGACAAGGTTGCTTCTTCGTGGACCCTTCGTGGGTGGAGCCCTCCGTGGATTCGCGCAACCATTACCCTTCGTGGGTTGAAGTCTCCATCAACATGGATGTACGATAACATCACCTATCGGAACCACGCCAAAAATCTTCGTATCTCCAATTGCGTTTGCATAATCCAATCCCATGCCTTTACTTTCTTTCAACTTGCATGCTTTACTTTCCGCTGCTCATATACTCTTTCCATGCTTGCTTGAAATGTATTATGAATGTTTAAACTTGTGCTAAAACTCCACCTTAATCTTAAGAAATAAAAAACTCCTACTTTTCCTTGTTGAGGCTCTAATCACCCCCCATATCTAGGGACACCTCTTCTCGATCCTACACATTCCCTCAGGCCCAAATATGGTGAAGTATCATGTAGTCGACGTTCACATGACAACACTAAGGGAACCACAACATACATTCTATCAAAATATCGAACACATATCAAATTCACATGATTACTTGCAACATGATTTCTCCCATGACCTCAAGAACGAAGGTAACTACTCACAAATGACAAACATGCTCATGATCAGAGGGGGATTAAATAGCATTGGATCTGAACATATAATCTTCCACCAAATAAACCATATCGTAATCAACCACAACATGTAATCAACAATACTAGTCACCCACAAGTACCAATCTATAGTTTCGGTAACAAGATTTTACACAAGAGATGAACTAGGGTTTGAGAAGAGATGGTGCTGTTGAAGATGTTGATGGAGATTGCCCTCCCCAAGATGGGAGCATTGTTGGTGATGATGATGACGATGATTTCCACCTCCGGGAGGGAAGTACCCTTGGCGGAATCGCTCCGCCGGAGGGCAAAAGTGCTCCTGCCCAAGTTTCGCCTCGAGGCGGTGGCGCTTCATCCCGAAAGTCCTCCTCTTATTTTTTCTAGGTCAAAATGACTTATATACCAAAAGATGGTCACCAGAGGTGGGCCAAGGACGGCACAACCCACCAGGGCGCGCTTGGGATCCCTGGCGCGCCCAGGTGGGTTGTGCCCACCTGGTGGGCCCCCTATGCTAGTTATTTTCTCCAATAATTCTTAAATAATCCATAAAAAATATTCGTGAAGTTTCAGCTTGTTTGGAGTTGTCCAGAATAGGTAGCCTGACGTAGCTTTTCCCGGTCCAAATTTCCAGCTGCCGGAATTCTCCCTCTTGGTGTGTACCTTGCAAATTATGAGAGAAAATGCATTAGAATTATTCCAAAAAGCATTATTATGGATAAAAACATTATAAATGACAGTAAGAAAACATGATGCAAAATGGAAGTATCAACTCCCCCAAGCTTAGACCTTGCTTGTCCTCAAGCAAAAACCGAAATCGAAAAACATGTCCACATGCTTTGAGAGAGAGGTGTCGATAAAAACAAAATACGAACATAGAATCATCATGTTGACTATTATAACAAAAACAAAATTAAACATAGGACTTTTATCATAGAACTTTTAATCATATACTTCTCATGAATAAGTAATAGTTCATCATACAATCTAAGTATAAATCAAAAACTCTATTAGGAACCAACAAACTATGTTCTCAATCAACTTGGCAACTACAATTCATCATCGTTTCAAGCAAAAACTCTATTAGAAACCAACAAACTATGTTCTCAGTCAACTTGGCAACTACAATTCATCATATTTTCAGGAAGAGTCACGTGTTGGAGCCTTTAGGCATGTCCACATACTCAACCATCATATTGTATTCTATGATTGCTAACACTCACCACGTACACATGAGCAAAATGTTTCAACCGCACACATAGAAAGATAGGGGCTTATGGTTTCGCCTCCCAACGTACTCACCTCAAGGGTGATGTCAACAATAATAACTCATGCCATCCATATTCAACTGAACATATGTGCCTGGATCTTTCCTCACCACATGATGCTTGCCAAAGGAAAAAAAATAAAAGGAATAGAGAGAAAAACTTTGACTCTTGCATAAAAGTAAAAGATAGGCCCTTCGCAGAGGGTAGCAGAGGTTTCCATGCGCTTAATTGTTTGTATGCTCAATCCCTTAGTGCAAAAGAACGTCACGTTACATTGCCCCTTGTGATAGCGACCTTTATTTTGCAGTCTGTCGCTTTTATTCTTCACCATCACAAGTTCGTGCAACGCTCAATTTTTTCTTACACTGAATGATCTCACATTTTTAGAAGCGATTTTTAATGCCTTTTTGCACCGATTACAACTTACTTGAGGGATCTTGCTCAATCCCTAGGTAGGTATGGTGGACAATTGAAAATAAGATTTGGGTTTAATGGTTTTTGGATGCACAAGTAGTATCTCTACTTAGTGCGGAATTTTTGGCTAGCCAAGATAGGGGGCAAGCACCACATGTTAAAGGGTCCATGACAATATGACTTCTGTGTGAATATGAACAAGCATAAATCATTGCGTTGTCTTCCTTGTCCAACGTCAACAATTTTGGCATACAATATTTTGATGAGGGCTCACAATCACAAAAGATTTATATGATAGTATATTTATATGTGAATCTTCTCTTCCCTTATTAATTCTTTCATGAGTTTCATCATTGACTAATGTTATGTTTGTCAATCTCTAATAGAATTTTCTACTTATACTTTTCCTTATGTGGTGCCATCACCTACCATAGGATTTGTGTATAAACTTTTCTTTATTTATTTCCTTTCTTTTATTTATTACCTTTATCCTTTTTCCTTTCTTATCTATTTTCATGTGGTGCCATCACTTACCATTGGATCACTAAGCAAACTCTCAAAGAAGAAAGGGTCGAACTAAAATTTTATTCATCTAAAGAAAAATGATCGAACTAAACTTTTATTCATCTAAAGGAAAATGATCAAACTAAAACAAGTAAAAGCAAAAATATAGTGGGATGATACGATACCGGGGCATCTCCTCCAAGCTTGGCGGAATCCATGGGGAGTGCCCATACCCGATACTATGTTTTCTTTTGGTGGTGAAGAAGATGGTGGTAGTGATGACAATATTTCCTTCAGCTTTTTCATATTTTAGTTGAGGAGAGATATTTCCTCCTTTAAATCATGGACCTCCAACTCCAGCTTCAAGATCTTGTCACATAAGTCTCCTTTGCTTTTTTGCCAAAAACGAGAAGGAATAGATCAGTTATTAGAAGGGTTAGCTCTCTTAGGGAGACTAGACTTCTTGAACTTTATGTGCATATCCCCAGGTCGAGGTAGAGGAACATCCTCCTCCTCCGAGCTTGAATCATCAACCCTCATCAAGTGAGCATCCTCCTCGTCATCCATAGTTCGACCATAAGGATATTGGTCCACATAGGTCTTTGGGTCAGCAATGAGATGTGAGACATAGCTCGCACCATCAGAGTCTTGGGACGACATATTTTCAAAACAGCGCAGGAAACAACAAGAAAAGAGAACAGAGGATTTCTGCATGATACGGTGATCAACAGGTTCGGGAAGTATATATAGATTTTTTTTATCTTGGGGGACAAGCAAACTGTAGAAAAACGGAGTCTGGAAGGTGTCCCAGGTGGGCACAACCCACTTGGCGTGCCCTTGTGTCTTGTGCCCACCAGGGGATGCTTCCTGGAAGTTTCATTATTCCGAAAATTATTAAATATTCCAAAACTGATAAAAAATATTTTTGTAGATTTTTCGGAGTCTGTTTACTTAACGTATCACATACCACCTTATTTTCACGATTCTGGAGTGTTCCGGAAGGACTCTTTTATGTGTTCTTCTGGTGCCATAGTTTGGATAATATTACTTTCAACATTAATAGGCGTACCTGAGATATAATGCTTTATTCGTTGCCCATTGATAGCCTTCGGGTTAGTACCTTCGGAATTATTTATTTTGATGGCTCCAGACCGATAAACCTCCTCCATGACATATGGGCCTTCCCATTTTGAGAGGAGTTTTCCTGCAAAGAATCTGAAACAAGATTTGTATAGAAGAACATATTCTCCAACTTTAAACTCATGCTTTTGGATTCCTTTGTCATGCCATCTTTTAACTTTTTCTTTGAATAATTTTGCATTTTCATAAGCTTGGGTTCTCCATTCATCTAGAGAGCTAATATCAAATAACATCATTTCACCAGCAAGTTTGAAGTCATAATTAAGTTCTTTGATTGCCCAAAATGCTTTATGTTCTAACTCAAGAGGCGAATGACAAGATTTTCCATAAACCATTTTGTAAGGAGACATACCCATAGGATTTTTATATGTTGTTCTATAAGCCCAAAGTGCATCGTCTAATTTCTTAGACAATTCTTCCTAGACCTATTAACAGTATTTTGCAAAATTAATTTTATTTCTCTATTTCTAAGTTCAACTTGACCACTAGACTAAGGATGATAGGGTGATGCAATTCTATGGTTAACATCATACTTGGCAAGCATTTTACGGAAAGCACCATGAATAAAGTGTGAACCACCATCAGTCATTAAATATTTAGGGACTCCAAACCTTGGGAAAATAACTTCCTTAAGAATTTTAATAGTGGTGTTGTGATCAGCACTACTGGTTGGAATAGCTTCTACCCATTTAGTAACATAATAAACAGCAACCAAAAATATGTGTATACCCATTAGAGGAAGGAAAAGGTCCCATGCAATCAAATCCCCAAACATCAAATGGTTCAACAACAAGTGAATAATTCATAGGCATTTCTTTACGCTTACCGATATTACCTAATCTTTGACATTCATCACAAGATAAGACGAACTTATGGGCATCCATGACAAGAGTAGGCCAATAAAATCCAGACTGCAATACCTTATGAGCGGTTCTATCTCCAGCATGATGCCCTCGATAAACTTAGGAGTGACATTTCCATAGGATTTTTCCCTTCTCATGCTCAGGTACACAATGTCTAATAATACCATCTACCCCTTCTTTATAAAGATGTGGGTCATCCCAAAAGTAATGTCTTAAATCATAGAAGAATTTTTTCTTTTGCTGGTATGTAAATCTAGGTGGTAAATATTTAGCAACAATGTGATTAGTATAATCAGCATACCAAGGAGTAATATGAGAAACATGTATTGCAACTAACTGCTCATCAGGAAAACTATCATCAATAGGTAGTGGGTCATCAAGCACATTTTCAAGCCTAGATAAATTATCAGCTATTGGGTTCTCAACTCTTTTTCTATCAATGATATGTAAATCAAATTCTTTTAACAAGAGAACCCATCGAATAAGTCTAGGTTTAGCATCTTTCTTTTCCATAAGATATTTAATAGCAACATGGTCTATGTGAACAGTTACTTTGGAATCAACAATATAAGGTCTATATTTATCACAAGCAAACACAACTGCTAAGAATTCTTTTTCAGTAGTAGCATAATTTCTTTGAGCACTGTCTAGAGTTTTACTAGCATAATGAATAACATTCAATTTCGTGTCAACTCTTTGTCCTAGAATAGCACCAATAGCATAATCACTAGCATCACACATAATTTCAAAAGGCAAGTTCCAATCAGGTGGCTGAACAATAGGTGCAGAAATTAAAGCTTTCTTAAGTGTTTCAAAGGCTTCTAAACAATCATCATCAAAAACAAAAGGAATATCCTTTTGCAAGAGACTAGTAAGAGGCCAAGAATTTTTTGGAAAGTATTTGATAAATCTCCTATAGAAACCAGCATGACCTAAGAAACTACTGTCGGTGTCAAAACCGGCAGATCTCGGGTAGGGGTTCCCGAATAGTGCATCTAAGGTCAATGGTAACAGGAGAGAAGGGACACGATGTTTACCCAGGTTCGGGCCCTCTCTACGGAGGTAATACCCTACGTCCTGCTTGATTGATATTGATGAGTATGAGTACTACAAGAGTTGACCTACCTCGAGCTCGTAATGGCTAAACGCTAGAGGTCTAGCTTGTGTGGCTATGATAATGTGTATTCGGCCTATCTACAGACCTAGCCCTCCAGTTTATATAGACATGGGAGGGATCTTGGGTTACACAAGGTTGGTTACAGAGAAAGGAATCTACATAGTTTGCTGCCAAGCTTGCCTTCCACGCCAAGGAGAGTCCCATCCGGACACGGGTGCAGTCTTCGGTCTTCGTATCTTCACAGCCCATCAGTACGGCTCATGGCTAACAGGCCGAACGCCCGAGGACCCCTTAGTCCAGGACTCCCTCAGTAGCCCCTGAACCGGGCTTCAATGACAAGGTATCCAGCACGTAGATCTGTCTTCGGCATTGCAAGGCGGGTTCCTCCTTCCGAACTCCAAAACAGTCTTCGGACGAAACAAATGTGTCCGGATCTGCAACACACAGCCGTAGAGAGTATAGTATTTCACGAATCCAATCTGCTGACAACTTTAGTAACATGACGTCACGCTTCCCGGTCATTATTTCGAACCGTTTCCCGTCCCGCCGTTCCACGTTTCGGGGCGTGATTTTTATTGGCAAACTACTAGGAAAAGGCATGCTAGTGGCGCACCGAATTTGCCTTCTAATGGCGCACTACCGGTGCGCCACTGGCATCACGCCATTAGAATTAAATTCTAATGGGGCACCACCGGTGCGCCATTAGTATCTGGTGTTCTAATGGCGCACCACGTAGTGCACCATTAGTATAGCCTGCAGTGCGCCATTAGAATGCCTCCCAAGGGGCCATATGTACCCATGTGCTTTGGCATTCTAATGGCGCACCAGCAGTTAATGCGCCATTAGTGTGATGATCACAGTGCGCCATTAGTGTCTTGTGTGGTGCGCCATTAGTATGAATATTAGGTTTTTTTTTGCTTTTCTGATTTTTGCACAGGTTACAAAATATATTATTGGACAGAATATAGACAGCAACACACAGCAACATCAGATTCATCGAATACAATAGAAGATTAGTCTCGGAATACAATTCATCATATTAGTCTCCGAATTCAAAAGACCGAACAAAGATAAAACATTACAAGTCTCAAGACCTCGAGTATCGAGTTTGCCTTCACATTACAAGTCGATATCGATCATCTAAACTACCATCACATAGAAGAGAGCTTTGGTCATCACGATGAGCATCATCGCGATCAAACTAGTCTTCATCCGGTTCCTCCAACGCTCCCTCCTCTCTCCCTCTAGATAGCGGGCGTATCTACATTCGGCCTCCGCCCTAGTGGTGTACCCTATGTAACTGTTACCGCTGAAATGGTGAACCTGTCTCCGACACTCCTCCCAGTCGTCGTAGACTCCGGGAACCTTACCCTTGTACACGACATACGACGGCATCTCTATGCACAAGCCAAACAACAGACAATACATAAGCAATATGTAAGTATGCAACAAAAGGATCGGAAGAGAAAAACAAGACATTAATAGCATGATTCATGGTCCTACTAATAAATAGCATCGATTACATCTAAGTTGAATGACTGTCCAAACCAAAGAGACATACGAATTCATTAAAGTATAATTACAACATGAGCCAATCAATGTTTCAGAACTACACATCACTACTTTCGACTCGACTCATCGGACAGGAACGTGGATGAAGCTGCCGTCTGTCGTGATGGTCATGAAATCGCGGTCGTTGTCACCCTGCATTTGTAGCATTTCATCTATCTCACTGTTGGACGGTTGATATCTGAGGAAGAACTGCCCCGAGGTATGAAGGACATCTTGATGGATGATGTCCGCAAACTCTGACTGGATGCGAAAGAATTCTTGTCTGAGGTCCGCGTCCTGGACTGCCGACAAGCTCGCGACCCAATCTTTGAGATTATCTGGTAGCAGAAGTTGATGATGGTCCCTTACGATCGCTCGCATGTGATGGAGGGCGTAGTAGGCATCCTTCTGACCGCCAGGCAGCTGCTTGACGCAGCAGAACTTCGTATTGTGTGAAAACATGTGCTTGCCGTACTTACGAACTGCCCTGGTGAAGGTGCCTCCAGATTTGGCGTAGGCGGGGAGAACATCATCAAGAACTTTCTTGACATTTGTGTAGTCTATCTTGGAGTTACGGTTCGGGTCTAAATACATGGCCATGGAATATTTCGGGCTTAAGAGGATGAGTGTGCAATGTGTGTCACTGCACAGAACACGGAATGTTAGAAAAAAAGAACGATCGAAATCTAAGAAATCATATGTTACAGGGCGGTTAAGGGATGACTTACTCGGGAAAGTAAGCCACAAGGAAGTTATCCTTATCTGGGTTTGCCAGAATGATGCCTTCGAGGTGTGAACTCGCAACTTGGCGGTCCCCAGCGCTGCTCAAGTGCTTGGCACACATGTAGAAGGGGTCTACTATCACGATGTCCGGGGTCTTGTCTCTAATGATCCGCATCTCCATACTCAGCGAAAACAGCCGAACAAAGGTGTAGTGCAGCGGATCAAGGTTAAACATAGCAAAGATGTCATCAAACCGCAGGACGATCGTACCCCCGATGTCGCCATCCACAAAGCCCTTGCCCTCTGGCACCTTGGCCATGAAAACCGGGTATGCCACATCCTTCTCTCTGAGACGCTGCTTCTCCAAAGAAAGAACACTGTCGTGCAGACTCCGCATAGCACTAGTTGCAGCATTCAGCATATTTGGCGGTAGCATCGCCGTACCCGCCACATGCACCCTCCTTGAGATATCCTTAGGTGAAGGTGGCCCGTCCTGAGCACGGATCGAACTCGGTGCCGGATGGCTCGCACCGGGGCCCTTGTTAGTCTTTCGTTTTCGTCCCTTCTTCTTGATCTCCTGTAATGGGACCGAGTTCTACTCACAGACCGCCTTCTTGAGCGTGTTGGGGCTGATAATATTTCGCACCTCAGCTATCTGAGGCTCGGTGAAGGCAGGAGCTGGAGGCGTGTCCTGAGAACTGAACACCGGACGACGCCTGTTGCAATTGGATTTCTCCGCCGTACCAGCTAGATCGCGGTCGTCTTGGTTGGGTTCTTGAGAAAGAGGCCAGTAGAACTCGTCAGCGTACCCATGTTCGGCAAAGTACTTATCAACTTTGGTAAATGTACCGTCATCGTTGTCGTCGCCGTCCGGATCCTGTGCCATAGGGCTGTCCGGATCCTGTGCCATAGGGATGTCCGGCAGGTCCGGTAGTGTTGCGGCGTTCTTGCCATGGCTTGGCGCCGGCACGACTGGCGGTCTTGTCTGTGGGGTGGTGTCCCCCGCCCCCAAACGAATCTGGCTCTTCGGCCAAAGCAGGGGCCAGTTTACGCAGGTGCTGAGGGTCATCTCATCTTCTTCGTCGGCCCCAGCGGGTTGAATCGGAGGTAACAGCTCGTCGCAGCCTGGCAGCACCCAAACCACTTCAACCCTATACATTGTGGGTGGCATCGGATTACCGTGGAACATGGGGTTGCCCGGTTGAACGATTCTGCCCTTGGCGACATCGACCAACTCGGCACCCATGAAGTGCAGAAGAGTGCAAGGAACGTCGGCGGTGCCCTGCGAAAACATGTACAGGGCGTCAGGGATGCCCAGTCAAAGGCAAGGAGATGAAGTCATCGGCCGAGAGGCTTAGTTACCGTGATGCCGTCGAGCTCGGCTAATGTCGAGGCACCGCCAACAGTGGGCGTGCAACTGACAGAGGGGGCGCTTGCTGGCGAGGTGCCGGCCGGCGTACACCCAGGTGCTTTAAGCTCCAATGCCCGTGCCGGCGCCGGAGACACGAATACCGCCTCCGCCGGACACACCAATGGCGCCACCGCCGGAGACACCAATGGCGCTGCCGGAGACACCAATGGAGCCGCCTGCGCGCTGTGCGAGTTCCTGGCCGTGAAGCTGGGAACCGGGGGAGGCCCCTGTTGGCCACCCGCAATCCACGTCGTCAGCCCATGAATCAACGTAGGCACCATGGCGTTGAGCGTCGTTCCAAGTTGTTGTTGCACTTGCTCTTGGACAAGCTCCGGAATCCGCACCACTTGTGCCTTGAGTTCTTCAACCTCGCGCGTCTGTCTTTCCGAGCTGGCCTTTTTCTCCTTCCGCACACCAGCAGTATAGTATGACCCCCATTTTGTGGAGAAGCCTTTGCCGGCCACACGACCAGCTGATGTCGGCTTAGTGAGCTTATCCTTGTTTTTCATTACGTTCAACACCCTATTTAAAGGGGTGTCGAAAGGGGAGCTCTTAGACGACCTGGCGCTACTGCTTTCAGTGTCCTTCGAAAGGAACGTGAACCATTTAGAAATATTGGGGATTAATTAGAGTGAAACCATATGGAGCTAATTACGCGGGGGTGTATTCCTTACCAGAAGAAGCTCAAGCGCCCTGGTCTTCTAATCCGTGGTAAGCTCCTTTGTTATCGGGTCCTCCTTGTACCGGGCCCTGACATAGTTCCTGGTCTGCTTGTCACCGCTGTATTTATCTAAGCGGGGCGGTAGGCCTTGCTCGGCACGCTCCACGTCCTCCTTGTCCCATATAGGCTCCGCCACTCTGTAACCGCCGGGACCGAGTTTGTGTTCCCCTAAGTTCAACTCCCGCATTTCTTTCCCCCACTGACTTGATTCGGAGGTTGCACTGCTCTCGCACTTGATCTTGAACTCCTTGTACTCATCTTCGCTCATCAAAGGATATTTCGCCTTGATCTTCTCATAACTATCAGCTTTATCAATCATTCTCTTCACTGCGCTTTTCCAAGTAGACAGGGCCGTGATCATCTTCGTGAGGACGGCACTGTTCAGTTTATTCCCTGAGAGGCGTGTGTTTTCAAATTTGGCGGGGAACTTGTATCGTTCGTGCAGCTTCGTGAAGAGGAGGTTACGCAAATTCCCTCGGTCCTTATGCCTAAGGTTCTCGGTGTTGATCGAGACGGTGCTCTGGAGAATGCACCCGAGCTGAACCGAGTACCCCTTGACTATATGTTTGGGCCTTGTTGGATTCCCGTCGGAGTCCACTTGAGTGAATTCCTCCTTGACGGTGCGGAGCGCATTCGGGCGCCGGTCCTTCCTTTGCTTCTTTGATTGGCTGCCATCTGTGTGCGCGCCGCCATCATCAGTGGTGGCATCCTCGGCGGCACCATCAGTGGTGTCATCCCCGACGCCACTAGGGGTTGTGTAATCAGGATCGGTGTCTTCCGCTGCGTCCTCATAGCGGTGAGGTTGTTCCTCCATCTCCTGGGACAGCTCCTAGAATTGCTTGCCGCCCGAACCACCAGCCTCATCGTTGTGGGCCATGTTTCGCTCTAAATAGGAAAAAAGTTTGGTAAAAAAGTTGGTTATTGTCAAGGAACAAGATCATGGTCTCATTATTTAGGGTTTGTCGACACCGAGGCACCCTAAAAGCCTAAGCTTTCGTCATTTAGGGTTTGTCGATGCCGAGGCACCCTAAAAGCCTAAGCGTACATCATTTAGGTTCTCTTCGACACCGAGGCATCCGGGGCAGCCAAGTTAAGTTTTCATCATTTAGGGTTTATCGATGCCGAGGCACCCTAGGTTGGGCCTAATCACTTGGCACTAATCACTTGGCTCTATTGCCACCTATGGTTTAATACATCAAGAATAAAGGGGCAGTTGATCCTACTTAATTAAGTACTAAGATACCCGGCCCATGCATTAGTAGCAAGTACCTCATATGTCCGATTTTTAGCAAAGTCATGCTAAAATTCACGGAAAATTTCAGCATGACCTTTGCTGAAAATAGGACATATGGAGTACCCGAATTTGCCGGAACGGAAGTTAATCGACATTCCGGCAAACTCAAGGGCCTCTCGGGGTACCTGCAAAATCATCACGACACGAAGGGCCTCTCAAGGGCCTCAAGCAGCAGCGGCCCTTCATGAGCGAACTCAATGAGTGTGAACCAACAGAGTGTGGGTCACCACAGATTCTGTAGTCAAAAACCTTCAGGACAGAGTGAAAATAGTTACAATATGCTTGCAAGTAATTTTTCTATAACTAAGGCACAATATGCTTGCAAGTAAATCACAATATGCCGTGGTCGTCGTCCTGCACCCCGTGCCCGGACTGAGGTAGAGGCGGCGCAGGGCAGGGGACGACGCGGGGAGGCTGTCGGCGATGGCGAGGTCGCGGAGGCATCGGCTATGGCGGAGCTGCAGTGGTGGGGGGCGCAGGGGCGGCGGCGACGTGGGGCGGGGGCGACGTGGGGCGGGGCAGCGCGGGGGGGGGGGGGGGGGGGGGGGGGGGGGGGGGGGGGGGGGGGGGGGGGGGGGGGGGGGGGGGGGGGGGGGGGGGGGGGGGGGGGGTGGCTAGATCTGGCGAGAGGGAGGGATGAAGGGGTCGGCCTAGGTAGAGCTAGGGGGAAGATTACTAATGGCGCACCCCCGAGCGGTGCGCCATTAGAATGTTTTTTTCTAGATAGCAATGGCGCATCCCAGAGCGGTGCGCCATTAGAATGTTTTTTTATATAGCAATGGCGCACTACTAGAGCGGTGCGCCATTAGAATGTTTTTTTAGATAGCAATGGCGCACTACACGAGCGGTGCGCCATTAGTATGTTTATTATTATTATTATTATTATTTTTTGTTGCTATTTTTTTATATTTTTTTATAAAAACAGTAATATTTTTTTATGAATATGAAAAAATATCATCAAATGGGGGTTCTCGGCAGCGGTGGAGCGGGCCGGGGAGGGTGCGGTGGGTCGGCGGCGACGGTGGAGCGGGGGAGGGTGCGGTGGGTCGTCGGCGGCGGTGGAGCTAGGGGGGGGGGGGGGGGGGGGGGGTCGAGATCGAGATGAAGGGGGATAGCAATCGAGATTTAAAAATATTCATCAAATTTGAAAAAATATTCATGAATTCGAAAAGTGCCCATGAAATTTAAAAATATTCATGAGTTCAAAAAATGCCCATGTAATACAATCGAGAAATGAAGACTACGATTTAAATACAATCGATCTTAGCTAGCTAGCTATCTGTTCACAATCTTCTTGCCCTTCTTTTTTGCAAATGGAGTTCTTCTGTGGAACGGACATCCTTTAGGTAGGGTGGTCCTGCTTCTTGTGGTGTATGCTGCTACTTCATCATCGTCGTCATGTTGGATCTTCGGGTCGCCGTACTTGTCGAAGTCTTGCTCATTGGCTACTCAATCCATTCCGATGATCTTCCTTTTGCCTCTCCTCACGACAACACGACTAGGCTTTGACGGGTCGGTATGAAGAAGCATTGGTCCACTTGGGAAGCCAGTACCCATGGCTCATTTTTCGCGGTGACGTTTGCGCCCGCGGTCTTGGATTTGGCTTCGGGTATAACCATGGTGGTGAAATACCGGTCTTCTTTTAGGACGCTCTTGGCCCATCTGACACGGAACATCGGGACCTTCTCTCCAGCGTAGCTCAGCTCCCAGATCTCCTCGATCCTTCCGTAGTATCTGTCCTTGTCGTTACCGGTGTAGGATTCCATCGTTACCCCGGAGTTCTGATAACCATCGCTCTTCATGTCCTTGTCCTCGGTGTAGAATGTGTAGCCATTGATATCGTACGCCTCATAGGTCATCAGGTTGTGCTCGGCGCCCTGTGACAAGGCGAATATGAGTTGTTCTTCCGCGGAAGAATCTTCATGTAAAGGGTACGACAGAAGCTTCTGCTTGAACCAACGCGTGAAACATGAGTTGTGCCCTTTGAGTATATCTCCGTCCGTCCTCTGTTGGCCTCGGTCATTGTACGTCTTCTCAATAAAGGTTTTGTGCTCTACCACCCAAGGATTGACCACGTCTATGTGTTGTAGCGTGACTAGGTTTGCTCTTTCAAAGTTGGCGAGTCGACCCTCGAAGTCGACATGCATTTCGCGGCGACCCTCATGGTGACCCCATCCAGCGAGCCTGCCGAGGTGCCTGTTGACGCGCAGACCAATGGGGTTCTCGATGCCTAGATAATTCGTGCAGTAGGAGATGCACTCTTCGGTCAGAAAGCCCCTGGCTATACTTCCCTCTGGACGTGACATGTTGCGAACGTATCCTTTGATGACACCATTCATCCTTTCGAACGGCATCATGCTGTGCAGGAACATCGGCCCGAGTTGGATGATATCCTCCATGATATGGACCAGCAAATGCACCATAACGTCGAAGAATGCGGGCGGGAAGTACATCTCAAGCTCGCATAGTATCACCACGATCTCTTCCTGTAGCCTTCTGAGTTGCCTCACGCCAATCGACTTCTGAGAGATGACGTCAAAAAAGTTGCATAGGCGAAATAGCGTTTCATGGACGTGCGCGTCCATGATCCCACGGATTGCAACTGGAAGTATCTGCGTCATCAGCACGTGACAGTCATGAGACTTCATCCCGCTGAACTTCTGCTTCGCTGGGTCTAGGTATCCGCTTATCTTCCCCGCGTAACCGTAAGGAAGTTTTACTCCTAGGAGGTAGGTGAAAAACTGCTCGATCTCCTCCTGACTTAGAGTGAAGCATGCGGGAGGGTAGTCATTTCCGGTCTTCTTCGCCTTTTTGCCTTTGCGACGACTTTCTGTGTCCTGCTTCGCCTAATCATCATCATCATCATCATCATTAGCGTGAAGCTCCTACCTGATGCCCATTGATTTCAAGTCTGCCCTTGCTTTCGGCCCATCTTTGGTCCTCTCTGGCATGTTGAGCGGGGTACCAAGCAGACTCTCGCACACGTTCTTCGTGATATGCATGACATCAAGGCTGTGAGGCACACGGTGGATCTTCCAGTACGGCAAGTCCCAGAAAACAGACCTCGTTTTCCATACCTTCAGCAGCGGCTCTGGCGCCTTTCGCTTCTTTCCCGGCTCTGGCGCCTTTTGCTTGTTTCCCGGCAGTGGGCAGTCTTTCCAATTTTTCAACAGCTCGTCTATTTCCTCGCTGCTCCTCGTACATGGGCGTTTTTGGGGTTCGGTTTCACCATCGAACAGATCCTTGTGTTTCCTCCATGGGTCATCGTCGCGAAGCCACCTTCGATGTCCCATGAACACGGTTTTCGAAGACCCGGGATCTCTATCTAGCTGGCGATACGTTGTGTCATCCATGCACCTTACGCATCCAGAAAATCCGTGGACTACCTGCCCCGCGAGATATCCGTAACCGAGATAGTCGTGCACCGTCGTGAGCAGTGCGGCTCTCATAGGGAAATATTCTTTCTCTGCGGCGTCCCACGTATTGGCTGGCGTTTTCCACAGCGTGTCTAGCTCCTCCTTCAGCAGCCCCAGATACAGATTGATGTCGTTCCCTGGTTGTTTCGGCCCTTCAATTAGCATACTCATGTGAATGTACTTCCTCTTCATGCACAACCAGGGCGGAAGGTTGTACATCCACACAAACACAGGCCAGGTGCTATGTGTGCTTCTCTGGCTGCCAAACGGATTGACTCCATCGGTGCTCGCGCCCAGCACAATGTTCCTTGGATCCTTCCCAAATTCTGGGTATTCGAAGTTCAACGCTTGCCACTGGCTCGCATCCTTAGGGTGACTCGGCATCTTGTCTTTTTTATTTATCTCCGGATCATTTCCGTCATCTTCCTGCTTCTTCTCCTCCCTATCCGCGTGCCAACGCAGGAGCTTTGCTACCTTAGGGTCCGCGAAATACCGCTGCAGACGAGGAGTGATCGGAAAGTACCACACCAATTTTCGAGGAGCTTTCTTCCTCTTCTTGTATCGAGTGACGCTGCACACCGGACATATGGTAGACTCCGCGTGCTCGTCCCGATAAATGATACAATTGTTCATGCACACATGGAATTTCACGTGCGGTAAATCCAGAGGACACACGATTTTCTTCGCCTCCTCGAAACTGGTCGGGCACTTGTTCCCCTTGGGAAGACGTTCGTGCCAGAATGACATGTTCTCGTCAAAGCATGCGTCGATCATTTTGTGTTTTACCTTCATCTCCAGAGCCATGAGCGTTACTTTCAGACGGGTATCCTCGGGCCTGCATCCTTCATACAATGGAGTAACTGCGTCTATCTCCAGTTGATCCAGCTTGGCTTTCTCTCAGGCGGCAGCTCTTGCGTTATCAGTCTGCTTGAGAAGCAGCTCTTGAATATGAGGGTCCTGCACCCAGCCTCCATCGTCGTCTGCTCCGGCATCTTCATCTTCATGATCATGCCCTTCGTCTTGATCTTCCTCATCATCATGTACGACATCTTCTACATGATGACTGTGTACGGCATCACCGTCGTGATCATGTCCTGGAGATTCTTCGTCTTCTCGCCCGCCCTCGCCGCGGTGGTACTTGTCTTGTTGCCCTTCCTCATTTCTTGCCCGGCCCCCATGGACGACTTCATAGTCATCTTCATCACCTTGCCACCGATAGCCATCCATGAAACCACGCAAGAGCAGGTGGTCCCGCACCTGCCCAGAATCCGGGTCCGCAATAAGGCTCTTCAGCTTGCATCTTCGACACGGACATCTTATCTCCGTCTCGTTCTTTTGAAGCATCTCGGCCTTCACAGAGCTCAAAAACCTATTCACGATGCCTTCAGTCATCGTGCGGACCATGGTCGCCTGCGGGGTAGAGCAAAACGATATTTTAGAACCAAGAAAAAATTTGGCATGACCTTCCCTAAAAATAGGACCAAAAAGAATGCATAGTGCTAAAATTCTCGCCCAAACGGAAATGAATCAAAACATTCTGGCAAAATATTGGCAACTATCGCATTTCAAATACCGGTACCTTCAAACACAAACATATATGCAACACCACAAACACATGCAGCACCACAAACATACATAGATCTAGCTAGGCCACAAAAAGTGCATGTGCACGTTGTTGGAGCGAGCTAGGGAGAAAAAAAGTAGATCTACATCATGAAGATAGCTTTCCCCTTACTTACCTATCAAAAAAAGGTAATTTCACCACTTAATTTTGATGAATCTATGGTGGAAATGAGGTGAGGAGGAGGAGATGGCCGAAAGCTTGGAGAAGGAGGTGGAGGGAATGAAGTGGGGAAAGTGAGTGGGTAGGTGTGGGGCTGTCCAAAATATATTATTGGGGTCCCAGGTTACTAATGGCGCACCACCAGCAAATGCGCCATTAGTAACCCTGGTTACTAATGGCGCACCTGCAGGTGGTGCGCCATTAGTAGTTTTGCAAAAAAGTAAAAAAATAAATAAATATGTATACTAATGGCGCACCGGGTAATAGTGCGCCATTACTAGTTTAAACTAGTAATGGCGCACTATGAAACGATGCGCCATTAGTAGTTTTGCAAAAAAAAGAATAATTTTTTTACAGTAATGGTGCACTGTCTGCTTGGTGCGCCATTACTACTTAGAACTAGTAATGGCGCACTTCGACCTGATGCGCCATTAGTATGTATGGAAAAATGGAAAAAAATAATAATTTAATACTAGTGGTGCACCCTGTTTCTGGTGCGCCATTAGTGTCTTCCACACTAATGGCGCATCACCAACCGCTGCGCCATTAGTATATAGTAGTGGCGCACTGCTTCCATGGTGCGCCATTAGTATCGATCCTATCTATAGCCCTTTTCCTAGTAGTGGCACGTCTTGTCGAAGCGGAGATTGTGTCCCCTTATTGCAGGATTTTCATCAATATGAGTGTGGGTAACCCAACCATCCTGCGGGAAAGATTCCTTAGGAATAGGGAGGTTCTTAGGCTTAGGAGGAGGCGTTCAATACCCGCTGCCTTTATAAAGGAACCAAGGTCCATATTTTTATGCCAAACCTCTCCTCAGCCTTCCCAACCTCGAGTTCTAGCACCCAAAATTTGACTTCATTGCTTCAAGCCTCCCCATCATGTCCGGACCCAGCTCTCAAGGCCGATGGGTGGCTTCCTCCGTTACAGAGGAGGATATCGCAAAGTTTCCGGCGGCCAGATATTTGACCGCGAAGGTCCACCACAGACTTCCTGCTCAAGGATAGGTTATTCCAACCCCCAAATCTGGCGAGAGGGTAGTATTCATCTCCCACTTCCTCCAGGGGCTAGGGTTTGCTCTTCACCCCTTCGTTCGGGGACTAATGTTTTATTACGGATTAGATTTTCATGATCTAGCCCCTGACTCTATCCTCCATGTCTCGGCGTTTATCATTACGTGCGAGGCCTTCCTCCGAATCCCCCCACACTTTGGCTTATGGCTCAAGACCTTCAGTGTGAAGCCGAAGGTAGTCAACGGGGAACAGGAGGAGTGCGGTGGTGATGTAGTGAGCAACCTTACAAACACTCTTTGGCCAGAAGGCTCTTTCACCAAAGCCTCCCACCAATGGCAGAAATAATGGTTTTATGTCACGGAACCCCGTAGCACCAAGTGGGAAGCTATTCATGCGTTCTGTTCCGGCCCTCCGCAACAGCTTGCATCATGGATTAACAAGGGGCTGGACTGGGGATCAGTTGATGAAGTGCAGACTTTACAGAGCCGCATCCAAAACCTCCTTGAGAGAGACATCGATCTTGTCAACGTGATTCAAGTGATGCTAGTTCGCCGAATCATGCACTGCCACAGCAGGTCTCGCTGCATGTGGGAGCACAATCCGGAAGGACCACGAACCCTCCAACACTTCTTCGGCACCACGCATGAAGGGATGTGGAAGTTGTTTTTTTGGAAGCGAAAACTTTGGCCGGACACTACCGAGGACACAGGCCTTAACTGCAACCGTCCGGATACCCCGACAAGCACTTGTCTTCCAAACACTCTGTAACTACGCATACCATAATATGGTACTGAGCAGGCTATCTTCCTCCAGGGCTGGATAAAGAAGGAGGAACTAATTATGTGCTCGGCCCCTCTGCCCGAAGGCCTAGCAAATCCTATTTTAACAAGGATGCTAGCCCTGGCACCATACCAGATGCATGTGAAGGAGGGCGAGGTGGAGAGTGGAAATACCAAAAATGACCCCTATTCCAATGGTAAATCAGACATTGTGTCCGGAGGAATCAAAATTCCCTCATCTGAAGACAAGAGTGAAGGGGGGGCACTGTCTCCTCCCCTAATGGGAAGAAAAGGGCCACCTCCGAAGATTGGGAGGAACAGGCTCCTAAGCGAGGCAAGATGCCTTTGTCGGGTGGCTCAGGCTTGGAGGACACCAAAGTGCAATCTCATGACGAGGACAAGCCTCAGGCCAAATCGTAAGTGAACAAGGATGTTTTAAACATGTCCCGTTCTTTTCTTATGATGCATGGCATATATATTTTCTGCAGTTTGGCACACAGTCTTGTTCCACAATCCTCTTCCTCGGGGGACCTTCTCCCCGAAATGATGGAAAGCGAGATGCCTCCACCGGCCTCTCCGCCCAATAGGGCGGACGAATTCGAGGTGTCGTCGCGGAGGGTCTCCCCCGACCAACAAGTGGTGCAAGGGATGATGAAGACATTACCTGAAGGTAATACCTCAGTGGCCCAGGGTCCGGGGACCGACAACGAAGGCCCGAACAGTCCGGTCTGCAGCCGGATACGAATGAACGGATCCCTTCAAAGGGAGGCCGTACTCCTATGGTAGCCTTCGGAGACCTAGAGGCACCGGATATATTGACGAACATGCTACGACGGGCGTCCGTCTCGGAGGAACATCGTACCTTGATGGGCAAGGTGGTCGAAAAGATCCTGTCCGTGAAAAGCGGATTGAATGAGGCCTTCATGGGCCTGCTAAGAGGCTTCGTGGTTTGTGATGTAATGTTTTCAACTATATTTTATTTGCAAAGATGCACCTGTGTATAGGTAGTAGCCCCTGAGACTCGGGTTGGCTTCCCATGGGAGGCGAACGGAGTATCAAGAAGAAATATTCAAGGACTAATCTGATTAACTTGAACACAGGCTGCCTCCCCCTGGCTACTTCCCAGACAACGGATATTACCGAGCTGAAGCGGAAGCTTGACGTGGCCTGGGATGACATTGCGTTAATCAATAGGTGTCTTGAGGAGGCGCAAGGTATGTATTCGGGGCAGTCCTTTTACGCACATTTTTGTGATATAATCGTGATGCTGAAAGTTATATGCATGACTGCAGATAGTGCTGTTGCTGTTGAAATACCTCGGGCGGAGCTGGCCCATGCTAAGCAGCAGGCCCGGTTTAGCGATGAAGCTGGCGAAAAGGCATTGGATGAGTTAAAAGCCAAATAGGCTGCTCAGCGCCAAGACGAGTAGAAGATATCCAAAATGGCACTCGAACTGAAAAAAGCTGCGAGCCGCTGTGAACATCTTGAGAAGGAAAATGATGCCAAAATGGTTGAACTTGACAAGGCCTTACGAGAGGCAAGAGAAGTGCAGTTTCAATCCAGAGCAGCCCGTGAGGAGATCTGGCAAGCTGGGGAGATTGCGGCTGGCAAGCCCTTTTTATTACAGACAAAGTTCAGCGATCCAGATTATGCTCAGTTTAACCAAGTATGGAGTTCTCCAGACGTGTTTTTGGACCTGCCGAAGAGTTCATCCGATGCGGCGCAGTTTTACCAAGTGCAAGAGGGGTATGCAATGGAGAAGCTTTTCTGGTCACAGTTCGGCATATCGAAACGCCCTCTGTTACTAAATGAACAGATGTCCCAATGGGCCGAGCTTCGTAGGATGTCCGGTGCTGCCATGAAGAACGTCATACTTCAGCTGTGGCTGACTGAGCCGATTCCGAATAGCTATTTTGGCTTGGTGCAGCGGCTTGCTGATGTGGTGCCACGTATCGATGTCGTGAAGCAGTCGGTGTGCATTGAAGGTGCACGGATGGACTTTGCCCGAGTCAAAACATACTGGGGGAAGATGAAGGCCATCGATGTTGCAGCGCAGGGTCCACCCAAGGGCAAGGACCATCACACACCGGAGTATTACTTTGAGGACGTCATGGAGGCTTCCCGTTTGATAGAGGGTCAATGTTCGAAAGGCATAATATTCGAGTGAGTTAAGAAAATTGTTATAATTAGTCTATATTTTTGATTTTGCCTAAAGGCTTTTGTTCCTCCTGTGCGGACGTTTGTATATGATCTAAAAATTTTCCAGTCATCGGCTTCAACCCCCTCATAGTAAGTACGGGGGTGTTCGAAAAAAGCATCTGATCACTCTTGACCCAACGTCTTGGTCCGTGAAGGAGGTGTCAATGCGGCGAACCAGGCAACCAGACTATAGGGCCTTAACACTTTCACTTAGCCATATGAGTATTATGATGGGTCTACGACATAGCCCCTGGTATGTATGCGGCTTATTCATACGATGCGTTTACATATTTGACTAGAAAGAGGTCCTTCGTGTGACACGGAGGAATCACTAAAGATTCTGATAAGTCATCAAGTGGTTGACCAGCTCTCGCTGCATCATGACAGTCAATTTTCGGCTTTCTCTACTGAGGTGCTTAACCAGGTGAACCGGAAGCACAATCGCAGTAGTTCTCACTTTACTACCCTAGCCGATAGAGCGGAACGTAGGATAGCAAGCACAGGAGCCGGGCAACCCAACTATTGACCCAAGACATGATTCGGAGCTGATGCATACAAGGCCAAACTCGCGACGCTGAAGTGCGCTATAGAGATGTTCGGACTTGTCGGCAACTCGCTTGTTCCCATACCGATCCCCTAGCAAGTTATACCAAGGTGTATATTTGAAACAATCGTAGGGGCAAAACTCGGTCCTTTAGAAAAGAATGGAATATTTTTACCGGGATCTTGAGTGATGTGCCAATCATGTGTATAGATAACAAAGCCGCAACCCCGGCTATTTAATATGCCAGGGGTCGAAGGCGGAGGAAAAAGGCATTTTGTAGGCTCGAAATAGAGAGTGCGGTCTACAAAAAGTAATTTTGGACCTCCTGTCACACGTCTGCGCCGCCTATCCTCTGGGAAGGGACTCCTCGACGGGAATAGCCCCTTAGGTGGATCAGAACTCCGATGGAGTCAGTTTATATATTTGTCCTTTGCGTCACCTGTTTTTAAGAGAAAAGAAAGAAAAAGGAAAGTAGATAAAGAATGTTACTGGAATGTTTGCAGGCTTATCCATATTGTGCTTCCGCCAATGCCCATGGTATCTTGAGTGCGTAGTGATGTATGCACAGTACAAATTTTGCGGGTATATGAAGTGGGCGGCAGAAGTCGAACTGCTATTTCCGTTCCATAATTGATCGATCGGGGGAAATTTCTTCTGACCCCCGGTATTTGGTTGGTGAACCCTTCTATCGTCCCTATCGCCTAGCGGCCCCCTCCCCTTGTGTTCTGCGTTGAGCTTTCCGGCCTGCTTGAAGACCCAACAACTTCTGTTGGTATGATTAGCTGGTTTATCGGGGTGTCCGTGAATCTGGCAGGGTCGGTCCAATATCCTGTCTAGGTTGGATGGTTTGTCTCGGTTCGCCTTGAATGGATTTTTCCGTTGACCGGGTTTGGGATTGCTGAATCTGGCGTTGACCGCTGTGTCGTGTGATCTGTCATTGTCATTGCGACTGTTGTGTTTGCTTCGTCGTGGCCTGCCATTGTCGTCTCAGATTTTAGAGGTGCCCGAGTCGCTGGCGTTGTTGCTTCTACGAGCGAGCCAGCTGTCTTCTTCTATGCAAAAGCGAGTCATTAGAGTGGTAAGGGCTGTCATGGATTTAGGTCCTTGACCGAGGTGGCGTGCAAGCCACTCATCTCGAACGCCGTGTTTGAAGGCCGCAAGGGCTTCCCCGTCCGGACAGTCGACGATTTGGTTCTTTTTAACTAAGAACCTAGTATAGAGCTTCCTGGCTGACTCTCCAGGCTGCCGGACAATGTGACTTAAGTCATCGGCGTCCGGTGGCCGGACATATGTTCCATGGAAGTTGTCACGAAATGTGTCCTCCAAATCTTCCCAGCTTGCTAGAGAATTTTCTGGCAGACTGTTTAACCAGTGCCAAGCTGGTCCTTTGAGTTTTAGTGGTAGGTATTTGATGGCATGAAGGTCATCTATGTGGGCCATGTGGATATGGAGGAGGAAGTCCTCGATCCATACCGCGGGATCCGTTGTTCCGTCGTATGATTCGATATTCATGGGTTTGAACCCGTCTGGGAATTCATGCTCCATTACTTCGTCTGTGAAGCAAAACGGGTGTGCGACGCCTCTATGTTGGGCCACAGTGCGTCGTACCTCTGATGGAGTCCGTTTGCGGTTTCCAGCCTGGGCATGGCTAGGTTTGTCATGTCCGAATAGGTAGCCGTTGCCGCATGTCGAGGCACGTCCTCGTGATCCGTAGATTGATCTGGTATGCCCCGCTCTGATGTTCTGGTCCTGCCGGAGGTCATATTTGTTCGGGAGGGCTAGTGTTCGGCTTGAGTTGCCGCTTTATGCCGGCCACGTGGTATTCTGTCAGCCCCCTTGCGTGATGGTTGTATGAGCTCTAGAGCCTCATCATCGAACTGAGGTAGTAATTTGTGCTTCGGGTAACTTTTGGCTGTGCGCTTAGGGTCGTATTGTTTGGCTGTTAGGACATCAGTCCATCTATCATTTAGCAGATCTTGATTAGCCTGAAGTTGCAACTGTTTCTTATTCAGGCTTCTTGTAGTGGCTATTAGCTGACGCTTGAAGCGCTCCTGCTCGAGAGGTTCCTCAGGCACGATGGAATCCTCGTTGCTGAGGCTCTCCTCATCCTCGGGGAGCGGAAGATAATTACTGTCCTCCGAGTCTTCGTGTATGGCCTGTTCATCAGGGCTATCATGCCCGTCCTCCCATTCATTTTGTTCTGACGTTGCCCCAACAGGGTCTTCATTGTCTTCGGCATCGTCCGGAGTATTATTTTCTCCGGTGCTGGTGTTGCTGTCTTTTGCACGGCATGACGTTGAGCGACGCCGCTGACACCGGTGTCTAGGCTGTGTCCCAGGAGATTTATCCTTAACTGAGTCTTCTTTGTCACGTCGTGAGGTTCTTTAGGTGTATCCCCCATGTATACGTTGTACGAAGAAGTGGTCGTCCGGCTTCCGATAACCGGCGGGTTTTGGCCATGTTCCTCCTCCGCATCGTCGTCCATACCGTCGATGTCTTCGGGGCCGTATTCGAGCATGTCGGCTAAGTTGTCGACAGTGGCTATGAAGTGGGTGGCGGGTGGGGAGCAAAATTCTCCATCATCAGCCCCTAGTCCGAACCGGATATAGTTCGGTTGTGGGTCCTTCTCTAGGGATAGGTTTTTTAATGAGGTTAACATGTCGCCCAAAGGCGGGTGCTCGAAGATGTTTGTGGCGCTGAACTCAAAGATTGATAAACGATCAAGTTCGGTGTCTGCGAGCTCACGTGGCTCGGAACTTACGGCAGGAGATGAGTATGGAGTTCCGGTGACAAAGACGTCGTGAGAGGTTAAGTCTATGTGCGGCTCCAACACCGTGGAATCTGTGGCCTCCGTGGTGGGTTTGATCCTCCTGTCCTCGGATGGCACGGTCTGCTCCGACTCTAAGGCCAGAGTGGTTATAGGGGTGATCTCTTGGATGCGGTCTGATGACAGATTTAGGTCATGATCATCGGGGTGACCAGGGGTGGCAGCCGCGGTCTCGAACCCGGCGAAGATCAAGTCTCCACTGATGTCCACAACGTAGTTCAAGCTCCCAAATCTGACCTGATGGCTAGTGGTGTAGCTATTGATCTGCTCCAGGTGGCCACACGAGTTGGCCCGCAGTACGAAGCCGCCGAACACGAAGATTTGTCCGGGGAGGAAAGTTTCTCCTTGGACAGCGTCACTATAGACGATTGAAGGGGCCATCGAAACTTTCGTCGACGACACAGTGGAACTCTCAATGAAAGCACCAATGTCGGTGTCAAAACTGGTGGATCTCGGGTAGGCCGTCCCGAACTGTGCATCTATGGTCAATGGTAATAGGAGACAAGGGACACGATGTTTACCCAGGTTTGGGCCCTCTCTATGGAGGTAATACCCTACGTCCTGTTTGATTGATATTGATGAGTATGAGTATTACAAGAGTTGATCTACCTCGACATCGTAATGGCTAAGCCCTAGAGGTCTAGCTTGCGTGGCTATGATAATGAGTATTCGGCCTATCTAAAGACCTAGCCCTCCGGTTTATATAGACACGGGAGGGATCTAGGGTTACACAAGGTTGGTTACAGAGAAAGGAATCTACATAGTTGGCCGCCAAGCTTGCCTTCCACGCCAAGGAGTGTCCCATCCGGACACGGGTGCAGTCTTCGGTCTTTGTATCTTCACATCCCATCAGTCCAGCCCATGGCTAACAGGCCGGACGCCCGAGCACCCCTTAGTCCAGGACTCCCTCAACTAGAAATACATTTTATACCTTTAGGACATGTCATTTTCTCAATTGCATCAAACTTAGCTTTGTCCACTTCAATACCTCTTTCAGAAATTTTATGACCCAAGACAATGCCTTCATTAACCATAAAGTGGCACTTCTCCCAATTCAAGACAAGATTTGTTTGTTCACATCTCTGCAAAACTCGATCAAGATTGCTTAAACAATCATCAAAAGACTTCCCATAAACAGAAAAGTCATCCATGAAAACCTCAACAATCTTTTCAAAAAAGTCAGAGAATATAGCAGTCATACATTTTTCAAAGGTAGCAGGTGCATTACATAAACCAAAAGACATACCTCTATAAGCATAAGTTCCAAAGGGACAAGTAAAAGTGGTCTTTTCTTGATCAGGTTGAGAAATAGGTATTTGTGAAAATCCAGAATATCCATCAAGGAAGCAAAAGTGTGTCTGCTTAGATAATCTTTCAAGCATTTGATCAATAAAAGGAACAGGGTAATGTTCTTTTCTAGTTGCTTTGTTTAATTTTCTAAAATCTATTACCATTCTATAACCTATAACAATTCTTTGTGGAATAAGTTCATTCTTATCATTAGGAACAACGGTTATACCTCCTTTCTTAGGAACACAATGAACATGACCTACCCATCTACTATCAGCTATGGGATAGATTGTACCTTCTTCCAAAAGTTTCAATATTTCTGTTCTTACCACTTATTTCATCTTCGTATTTAACCAATGTTGGTGATCTACAACGGGTTTAGCATCAGGTTCCATACTAATTTTGTGCTGACATAGAGTGGGACTAATGCCCTTTAAATCATTAAGAGTATATCCAATAGCAACTCGGTGCTTCCTTGGAACTTTCAATAATCTTTCTTCTTCATGTTCTGAAAGGTTAGCACTAATAATAACATGGTATATCTTCTTTTCATCAAGATAAGCATATTTCAAAGTGTTTGTAAATTGTTTTAATTCAAACACAGGATCACCTTTAGGTGGACGAGGACCACCTAGTGTTTCAATAGGCAAATTGTGTTTAAGCATAGGACGTTGTTCAAAGAAAATTGTGTTTATTTCATTTCTTTCATGCATATGAAAATCATTACTAGGCAATAGAAGCAAGACCAATTAATTCATCCTTACTAGGCAATTCTTTTTCAAGAAGATTTCTACTAAACTTGAAAAAATTAAACTCATGAGACTCATTACCAAAACTAACACTGACTGTTTGTTTCTCACAATATATTTCAGCATTAACGGTGTTCAAGAAAGGTCTACCAAAGATAATGGGACAAAAGTCATCTTGCGGGGAACCAAGAACAAAAAATCAGTAGGGTATTTTATTTTCCCACGCAACACTTCAACATCTCTAACAATCCCAGTTGGTGATATAGTGTCTCTATTAGCAAGCTTAATAGTAACATCCATTTGTTCTATCTTTGCGGGTGCTATGTCATTCATAATTTCTTGATATAATGTGTAAGGAATAGAACTCACACTAGCACCTATGTCACATAAACCATGATAATAGTGATATCCTATTTTAACTGAGATGACGGGCATGCCAACAATAGGTCTATGTTTATCTTTTTTGTCAGGTTTGGCAATTCTAGCAGCTTCTTCACAGAAATAAATAACATGCCCATCCATATCTTCTTCTAAGAGATCTTTAACCATAGCAATACTAGGTTCTACTTTAATTTGTTCATCAGGTCTAGGTGTTCTAATATAGCTTTTGTTAACCATAGTTGAAACTTTAGCATGTTCCTTTATCCTAAAAGGGAAAGGTGGTTTCTCAATATAAAAAGAAGGAACAACTGGATCGACATTACGAAGTATAGTTTCTTCTTTAACTAGTACCAGTTCTTTAGTTTCTTATTTAATTGGTGGGTGGTATTTAAACCACTTCTCTTTAGGGAGTTCAACTTGAGTAGAAAATGATTCATAAAAGGAGGCTACTATCTCAGAGTCAAGTCCATATTTAGTGCTAAACTTTTGAAAAGCATCGGTATCCATAAAAGATTTAACACAATCATACTTAAGTTTAATACCTGACTCTTTACCTTCCTCGAGTTCCCAATCTTCAGAGTTGCGTTTAATTCTTTACAAAAGATCCCACCAGAATTCAATTGTCTTCTTCATAAAAGAACTCACACAAGAGGTATCAAGCATGGTTTGATCATTACGAGAAAGCCGAGCATAAATATTCTGGATAATAATTTCTCTTGAGAGCTCATGATTGGGGCTTGAATATAACATTGACTTAAAACTCCCCCAAGCTAGAGCGATACTTTCTCATTCACGAGGCCAAAAATTATATATATAATTCTGATCACGGTGAACTAGATGCATAGGATAAATTTTTTGGTGGAACTCCAATTTAAACGATTCCAATTCAATGATCCAATATCATCGGATAGCCTATACCATGCCAATGCTTTTCCCTTCAAATATAAAGGGAAAACCTTTCTCATAACTTCATCTTCGGGGAAACCTACAAGCTTAAAAAATCCACAAATTTGTTCTACATATATCAAGTGCATGTCAGGATGTTCGGTTCCATCTCCTGTCTAAGGATTAGCTAGCAGTTGTTCTATCATACCCGAAGGAATTTGATATTAAATATTTTCAGTAGGTGTAGTAGGTTGAGGGTTAGCTAATTTTGGTTCAGTACAAGGTGAAGATACCCCGAACAAACCCCTCAAAGGATTGTTTTCCATAGTAACAAGTGACAATAAATTTCAGCATACTATATAAATGTTTCCTTGCCGAATTCCACTTACCAAAGGCGCTTCACTCCTCGGCAACGATGCCAAAAAATAGACTTGATAACCCACAAGTATAGAGGATCAATTGTAGCTCTTTTCGATAAGTAAGAGTGTCGAACCCAACGAGGAACAGAAGGAAATGACAAGTAGTTTTCAGTAAGGTGATATGTGCAAGTGCTGAAATTGTAAGCAGCAGAGTAGTTTGATAGCAAGATAATTTGTAACGAGCAAGTAATGATAGTAGTAAAACAAGTGCAGCGAGTTAGACCAATCCTTTTGAGGAAAAGGACATGCCAAAATAGTCTCTTATGGCAAGCAAAGCGTTCTTGAGGGTACACGGGAGTTTCATCTGGTCACTTTCATCATGTTGGCTTAATTCGTGTTCACTACTTTGGTAATTTGATATGTGGGTGGACCGGTGCTTAGGTGTTGTTCTCACTTGAACAAACCTCCTACTTATGATTAACCCTCCCGCAAGCGTCTGCAACTACGAGAAAAGTATTAAGAATAAATTCTAACCATAGCTTTAAACTTTTGGATCCAATCGGTCATGGAATAACGGATAAACTAGGGTTTAAGCTTCTATCACTCACGCAACCCATCATCTAATTGCTACTCCACAATGCATTCCCTTAGGCCCAAATATGGTGAAGTGTCATGTAGCTGACGTTCACATGACGCCACTAAGGGAATCACAACATACATACTATCAAAATATTGAACACATATCAAATTAACATGACTACTTGCAACATGATTTCTCCCATGACCTCAAGAACGAAGGTAACTACTCACGAATGACAAACATGCTCATGATCAGAGGGGTATTAAATAACATATTGGACCTGAACATATAATCTTCCACCAAATAAACCATATAGTAATCAACTACAAGATGTAATCAACACTACTAGTCACCCTCAAGTACCAATATATAGTTGATGGAGAACATGCTGCTGATGATGTTGATGGAGATTTCCCTCCCCAATATGGGAAAGTTGGTGGTGATGATGATGACGATGATTTCCCCCTCCGGGTGGGAAGTTCCCCTGGCAGAATCGCTTCCCCAGAGGGCAAAAGTGCTCCTACCCAAGTTCCATCTCGAGGCGTCGGCACTTCGTCCCGAAAGTCCTCCTCTTATTTTGTTTCTAGGTCAAAATGACTTATATACCAAAAGATGGGCACCGGAGGTGGGCCGAGGAGGGCACAACCCACTAGGGCGCGCCTGGGATCCCTGGCGTGCCCAGGTGGGTTGTGCCCACCTGGTGGGACCCCACTGGTAGTTATTTGCTCCAATAATTCTTAAATAATCCATAAAAATCTTCGTGAAGTTTCAGCTTGTTTGGAGTTGTGGAGAATAGGTGGCCTGACATAGCTTTTCCAGGTCTAGATTTCCAGCTGCCGAAATTCTCCCTCTTGGTGTGTACCTTGCAAATTATGAGAGAAAAGGCATTAGAATTACTCCAAAAAGCATTATTATGGATAAAAACATTATAAATAGTAGTAAGGAAACATGATGCAAAACGGACGTATCACCCATCTTCTAGTATATACGCCGTTTTAACCTAGAAAAAAAATAAGGAGATGACTTTCGGGACGGAGCGCCGCCGTCTTGAGGCGGAACTTGCGCAGGAGCACTTTTGCCCTCTAGCGGAGCGATTCCACCGGGAGAACTTCCCTCCCGGAGGGGGAAATCATCGTCATCACCATCACCAACAACTCTCCCATCTTGTGGAGGGTTATCTCCATCAACATGTTCAACAACACCATCTCATCTCAAACCCTAGTTCATCTCTTATGATCAATCCTGTTATTGGAACTATAGAGTGGCGCTTGTGGGTGATTAGTAGTGTTGATTACATCTTGTAGTTGATTACTATATGGTTTATTCGATGGAAGATTATATGTTCAGATCCATTATGATATTTAATACCCCTGTGATCTTGAGCATGATTATCATTTGTGAGTAGTTCCTTTTTTTCTGAGGCACGAGAGAAATCATGTTGCAAGTAATCATGTGAACTTGATATGCGTTCGATATTTTGATAGTATGTATGTTGTGATTCCCTTAGTGGTGTCATGTGAACGTCGACTACATGACACTTCACCATATTTGGGCCTAAGGGAATGCATTATGGAGTATCAATTAGATGATGGGTTGCGATAGTGACAGAAGCATAAACCCCAGTTTATGCGCTATTCTGTAAGGGACCGATTGGATCCAAAAGTTTAATGCTATGGTTAGAACTTATTCTTAATACTTTTCTCGTAGTTGCGGCTGCTTTCAGGAGTGTTAATCATAAATAGGAGGGTTTTTCAAGTAAGAATAGCACCTAGGCACCGGTCCACCCACATACCAAATTATCAAAGTACCGAACATAAATTAAGCCAACATGATGAAAGTGACTAGATGAAATTCCCGTGTACCCTCAAGAACGCTTTGCTTATCATAAGAGACCGTTTTGGCCTGTCCTTTGCTTCAAAAGGATTGGGCTACCTTGATGCACTTTTGTTACTACTATTGTTACTTGATCGTTACAAATTACCTTGCTATCAAACTACTCTGCTACTTACAATTTCAACACTTACATACATTACCTTGCTAAAAACCACTTGTCATTTCCTTCTGCTCCTCGTTGGGTTTGACACTCTTACTTATCGAAAAGAGCTACAATTGATCCCCTATACTTGTGGGTCATCAACCTTCATCTTGAGTATATTCAGAGTCGGAGTGATAACTTCTCTCGGAGTAGTTGTCGGAGTCGGAGCCGGATACCCATTCACCAATATGAGCTTGATTTCTTTGTCTTGTTTAGATCTTTGATGACTTTTCCTTCCTTTTCGAGTCCTTGCTTCTGCGAGAGGTTCTTCGTTCATGACGCTCATCTCTACTCCTTCTCTCTCTTGGTGGTGATTCCTCTGTTTCACTTCTCCTTTTAGGTGAGTCTTCTCTTATTTTGTAGGGAGTCGTACACTCATTGGAGTAGTGTCCTGGTCCTCCACAATTATAGCAATTGCGATCATGACTAGAAGATCTTTCGTCATTGTAGGACCTTGACTTGGAACTTCTCTCGTTGCTTCTAGTCTTGTAGAACTTGTTGAAGTTCTTCACCATTAAGCTCAATTCTTCATTGACGACTTGTTTCTCACTTGATGTTGTAGGAGCATCACTTGAAGCTTTGTAAGCACCACTAGACTTTTTGTGAAGTTCTTCCTCCTCCTTAAGTGACATCTCATGAGCAACAGTTCTACCAATGATTTCCATTGGCTTGAGATCTTTGTGATTGGGCATCATTTGGATCAAGGTGCAGCTAGTATCATATTTTCCATACAAGACTCTTAGGATTTTCTTGATGATGAATCTGTCGGTCATCTCTTCACTTCCTAAGCCGGCAATCTCGTTTGTGATGAGAGCAAGCATAGAGTACATTTTAGCGACTCCTTCACCATCCTTCATTTTGAACTTGTCAAGTTGACTTTGAAGCACATCCAATCTGGATTCCTTGACGGACTCGGTACCTTCATGCATATCAACCAAAGTATCCCAAATTTCTTTTGCTTTCTCAAGGCGGCTGATTTTGTTGAATTGTTCGGGGCACAATCCGTTGAAGAGAATATCGCAAGCTTGAGCATTGTATTGCAACATCTTCAATTCTTCCGCAGTCGCTTCATGATTCAGTTCTCTTCCATCCTCGAAGAACTCTCCTTGCACACTAATACGTCTCCAACATATCTATGATTTTTTTATTGTTCCATGCTACTATATTATCTGTTTTTGATGTTTTATATGCATTAATATGCTATTTTATATGATTTTTGGGACTAACCTATTAACCTAGAGCCCAGTGCCAGTTTCTGTTTTTTTCCTTGTTTTAGAGTTTCACAAAAAAGGAATACCAAAAGGAGTCCAAACGGAATAAAACTTTCACAATGATCTTTCTTGGACTAGAAGACACCCAGGACACTTGTAGTGCAAGTCGGAAGAGCTACGAGGCGGCCACAAGGGTGGAGGGCGCGCCCAGGGGGTGGGGCGCACCCCCAACCTTGTGGGCCCCTTGCTGGCCTCTTGACCTAGATCTTCCTCCTAAATATACTCTTATACCCTGAAAACTTCCAGGGGAGCCACGAAACCACTTTTCCACCACTGCAACCTTCTTTACCCGTGAGATCCCATCTAGGGGCCTTTTCTGGCATCCTGCCGGAGGGGAATTCGATCACGGAGGGCTTCTACATCAATACCATTGCCTCTCTGATGAAGCATGATTAGTTTACCATAGACCTATGGATCCATAGCTAGTAGCTAGATGGCTTTCTCTCTCTCTCTCTCTTTGATTCTCAATACCATGTTTTCCTCGATGTTCTTGGAGATATATTCGATGTAATACTCTTTTGCGGCGTGTTTGCCGAGATCCGATGAATTGTGGATTTATGATCAGCTTATCTATGAATATTATTTGAATCTCCTCTGAATTCTTTTATGCATGATTTGATACCTTTGCAAGTCTCTTCGAACTATCGATTTGGTTTGGCCAACTAGATTGGTTTTTCTTGCAATGGGAGAAGTGCTTAGCTTTGGGTTCAATCTTGCGGTGGTCGATCCTAGTGACAGAATGGGAACCTACACGTATTGTAATGTTGCCAACGAGGATAATGCTACCTCTTGAGCACTGCATTGGTTTTCCCTTGAAGAGGAAAGGGCGATGCAACAAATTAGCATAAGTATTTCCCTCAATTTTTGAGAACCAAGGTATCAATCCAGTAGGAGGCCACACGCGAGTCCCTCGCACCGACACAAACAAATAAAATCCTCGCAACCAATGCAATAAAGGGGTTGTCAATCCCTTCACGGTCACTTACGAAAGTGAGATATGATAAGATAATATTTTTGGTATTTTATGATAAAGATGCAAAGTAAATAAAGAAAAATAAAAACGGTGCAAGAAATAGCTTGTTGATGGAAGATTAATATGATAGAAAATAGACCCGGGGGCCATATGTTTCACTAGTGTCTTCTCTCGAGAGCATAAGTATTACGGTGGGTAAACAAATTACTGTTGAGCAATTAATAGAATTGAGCATAGTTATGAGAATATCTAGGTATGATCATGTATATAGGCATCACGTCCGAGACAAGTAGACCGACTCCTGACTGCATCTTCTACTATTACTCCACACATCGACCGCTATCCAGCATGGATCTAGAGTATTAAGTTCAAACGAACAGAGTAACGCTTTAAGCAAGATGACATGATGTAGAGGGATAAACTCATGCAATATGATATAAACCCCATCATGTTATCCTCAATGGCAACAATACAATACGTGCCTTGCTGCCCCTACTGTCACTAGGAAAGGACACCGCAAGATTGAACCCAAAGCTAAGAACTTCTCCCATTGCAAGAAATATCAATCTACTAGGCCAAACCAAACTGATAATTCGGAAAGACTTGCAAAGATAACCAATCATACATAAAAGAATGCAGAGAAGATTCAAATATTGTTCATAGATAAACTTGATCATAAACCCACAATTCATCGGTCTCAACAAACACACCGCAAAAGAAGATTACATTGAATAGATCTCCACAAGAGAGGGGGAGAACATTATATTGATATCCAAAAAGAGAGAAGAAGCCATCTGGCTAATAACTATCGACCCGAAGGTCTGAGGTAAACTGCTCACACGTCATCGGAGAGGCTATGATGTTGATGTAGAAGCCCTCCGTGATCGATGTCCCCGCCGGCGGAGCTCCGGAAAAGGCCCCAAGATGGGATCTCATTGGTACAGAAGGTTGCGGCGGTGGAATTAGGGTTTTGGCTCCGTATCTGGTAGTTTGAGGGTACGTAGGTATATATAGGAGGAAGAAGTATGTCGGTGGAGCAACATGGGCCCCATGAGGGTGGAGCGCGCGCCTGGGGGATGTAGGCGCGGCCCCCTACCTCGTGCCTTCCTGGTTGCTTTCATGACATAGGGTCCAAGTCCTCTGGATCACGTTCGTTCCAAAAATCACATTCCCGAAGGTTTCATTCCGTTTGGACTCCATTTGATATTCTTTTTCTGCGAAACTCTGAAATAGGCAAAAAACAACAATTCTGGGCTGGGCCTCTGGTTAATAGTTTGGTCCCAAAAATAATATAAAAGTGTATAATAAAGGCAAATACTGTCCAAAACAGAATATAATATAGCATGGAGCAATCAAAAATTATAGATACGTTGGAGACGTATTAGATAAGAAGATGGGGTTTTCATCATATTGCTTGAGTTAATCCCGCTACATAATGTCTTCTTACTTAATGCATTACTCAGTTCTTATGAACTTAATACTCTAGATGCACGCAGGAGTTGGTCGATGTGTGGAGTAAAAGTAGTAGAAGCAGAATCGTTTCGGTCTACTTGACACGGCGTGATGACTATATTCATGATCATTATCTTAGATATCATCATAACTTTGCGCATTTCTATCAATTGCTCAGCAGTAATTTGTTCACCCGCCGTAATAATTCCTTTCTTGAGAGAACCTCTAGTGAAACCTGCAGCGCCGGGGTCTATTTTCCATCATACAAGTTTCCAATCTACAATTCTTGTTTCCTATTTACATTCTTTTGCAATCTTTTACTTTGCATTCCATAAATCAAAAATACCAAAAATAATCATTTACCATTTATCCATCTCTATCAGATCTCACTTTGCGAATAACCGTGAAGGTATTAAAAACCTGTCATGGTGGGCACATGGCAGATGCCATGGGCTGGCTAAAGAGAGGAGGAGGCTCGAGGGAACTGGTGGGCTCCGGAGGCGAGGTCGGCATGAGCGAGCGTGGGACGCAAGACATACCCAGGTTCGGGGCTCTCCGAAGAGATAACACCCCTAGTCCTGCCGAGTGTGGTTTATATGTTATAGTACAGGGTTGCTCCTAGAGCTGTATCGAGGAAGAAGGGAGTCTGGCCAGGGCTTAGGCAGTGCCTCCTTCTTGGGTGTTGCTAGTTAGGTGTGTGTGATGATGATGATGATAATGATGATGATGATGATGAGTTCGCGCATATGCATGAGGGCTTCTGGGGGATTTTATAGGTCAACCCCCAGGGGTACAATGGTAATGTTACAAGGCCGTGGTGCTGGGTTGTCAGCATCTAGGGGCCCGGTGCTGGGACCGGCCGGTACCAGGTCTCGCTGGGTTCCCCGGGATCGGGACCTATCGGGTATGGTGGCACTGTTGGCCGTCTTGTCGATCATCAGGGCATGGCCGAGTTGAGTCGGCTACAGCGACGCTCCGTCAGGTCGCCGCTTGCTGGCGTCATGGGTGACGACGGGTGCACTGTTGCCATGCCGAGCCTGGTCAGCGGGTAGGTGGGGGGCACTGTTGCCTCGTCCGGCTGACCAAAGGCATGGGCGGGACAATGTGGCTTCGGTCATCAGTTGGTGGCGAGTCGCCCCATCGTATGGCTGGGATGGGACGGCCACTGACCCTTGGCCAGGTTGGAGTACACGCCAAGGGGAGTGGGCTTGTTGGATAAGTCTTGGTCTGCCGGGTTCGGCCGCCTTGGGCTAGCTTGTTGTAGAGGTCTTGCGGATTAGGCCGGGTTGAGGGGGCTTGGCCGGGTCGAGCGACCAAGCCGAGCGCGAGCCATCTTGAGGGGCGATGCCGGCCCCGTTGTTTTTCAAAGGATCCGGGTTCCGTTGCCTGCCCGGGGTTCATCCCCTCGGTATTTGTCCCCGAAGCTGTGAAGGTCCGCCGTCTATGGATGGAAGGGCCTTCGCAGTTTCCCCTTTGAAGGAGGTGAATCTTGAGGCCATCGGGTCTGGCAATACCGACTATGTGCAGGCTTCCGGAAGCCGGATCGCGTCATCTTGACAGTGGCGGGAAACTGAGGAGTCCACCGAATCTTTGGAGACAATCTTTCGGGCTTTGCGCGAGCGCCAGGTGGCGTCCGAGAGCCGGAGAGGCCTGACAGGCCAAGCACGCGATAGGACAAGGCAACGAACAGAGCCCCGGGGCCGCGCGCCTACGACCCATGTGCGCGGATTTATTGCAGCGTCTGCGAGTCGGTTGCCATTCTCGAGGCAGTTATGGCGCGTGTACGTTCGCAGTTATTGCGTGAAGTGGGGGAGGCGAGCGCAAACGATCCCACTTCCCCACGTTTTGAACCGTGGCTTGTAAATTGGGGCGAGGAGGTGGTGGTGGAAACCATTCACACCCACGCCCTCCTGCCTTTGTCTTCCTTCCTCTTCTGCTTGCGAACGCCGCGCGCTGCGATGCCCGTTGCCTTGAGCAGAGCCTTGCGGTCACCTTCTTCTTCTTCTCTTGCTTCTTCATTGATGGAGCTACCGTCGGTCTCGTGGATGGGCTCAACCGTCACCCTCAATGACATCACCCAGCTCCGCGCCACCAGGCGCCCGCCGTCGGAGACGGAGGTTGCCGCGCGCCCGTCGCAGGGCGAGCGGGAGCCACGGACCGAGGGCATGGAGCGTGTTGTCTTCCTCCCGCACTTCGAGCGCGGGTTCGGGCTTCCTGCGAGCGGCTTCTTCCGCAACTTCGTAGAGTTCTTCGGGCTCCCAGCCTCATCATCTGGGCACCGACGCCATTGTGCACCTGTCTGGCTTCGTAACCCTCTGCGAGGGGTACCTGGGGGTCGAACCTTCAATCGACCTCTGGGTCCGCTTCTTCTCCTTGAAGAAGCAAGGGCTGAGGGCCGGGGAGGAGGAGGCGGCAGCTGTCGCGGGCGCGGTGTGCTGAGCTGGTAAGCTTTGTGCCTTCTTGTGCTTTCTTTTTGAATCGCCGGGTTGCTGGGTCGAGGTACCAACATGAGGCGTTGAAGCAGCGGCACCGGGTGGAGGAGGTGGCGGCGCGGTCGAGGCCGGGTTGCCTCGGGGAGCGCAGGCGGCGAGGCGGCCGCATGGGAAGGACAACATCGCGCTGCGAGCCCCGGCCGCAAAGCATGCAGCAGACCCAGCCGGGGTGGTGAAGCTGGCCTCCAAGAGGAGGTGTGCCGCGCCGCAGGAGAGGGCGGCGAGTCCCGCTATTCCGGTGGTGCCAGGGTAAGCTTTTTCTTCCAGCCCGGACCGAGTTGCCGAGCAGCTTTTCTTGTCTCGTATTTACTTCATCTTGTTTTTTAGGTCGCCGATCTCATTGGCGGTGGTGGCGTCCACCGAGGGCGCCGCGTTCCGGAGGAGCCGGTCTGGCACCGTCGATCGGGGCGAGGAGGAGGAGGGGCCGGCGAATCCTGGCCCTGCTCTGGACCCGTCCGAAGCCAAAGGCCTGGACTGGCGGGACCGGAACCGGGCCGAGGTGGAGCTGGAAGCGGCGTCGACCCAGGCCTAGGTTAGCACCGCGGTGGCGTGGGCGGGAGCCGGCGACGAACCGGCATGGCCGGAGATTCTGGTGGGGACGGTGGCGGTGTAGACGTCTTTGTGTCGTTGTCGAAGGGGGAGCACGGCCATGATGGCCGCGTCGACGTGATGGACCTCGGCCGGGAGGTCGTGGTCGTTGGAGATGGCGTCCCGCTGCGGACTGACGTGGTCGAGCAGGCAGGAGCTATTGGAAGCGGCGGTGACGCCGTCTTGTTGGAGGCGTCACGGACGGCGCCGGCGGGGACGGCCCGGGCGCCGGCCAGCGAGACGCCACTGGTGGTGGAGCTGCGAGCCTGTCGTCCCACGGAGTCGGCATCGGAGCACGCCCTGGTGCTCAAGCCCGGGGGTCGCCGGGTCGCAGCCGGCGTGGAGAGGGGCCGTCGAGGTCTTCTTCGGGTCCTCGACCTAGGAGGAGGCGGCGATGACCGCCGTCACCCGGCGCCTGCGTGGGAGGGCGGACTGGATCCAGGACTTCGCCTGGGCCAAGGTCGAGGCAACGCAGGAGCTTGAGCTCGCCTTGCTTGTAAGTTTCCTTCGCGTTCTTCTTTTCCTTTTTATTGCCTTTACTTCGTGGGGGCGCGACAGCGCACCCGCTGGGTGTAGCCCGCGAGATTTGCGCCAACTGCACAGCAGTTGGGTCGAATCTTATCTTGATGTCTTGCATTGATCACTGCTTTTTGCAGCAACTGGATGCCTACGGGTCAGCGTCTTCAACCGGCTCCTTGAGACGCACCGGCATCTCAAGGAGCGGCTCGCCACCAAGGAGGAGGAGCTTCACTCCGCGGTAGGTACTTGTTTTGCACGCTCTTTTCTAGTGGGGGCGCACTAGCGCACCCAGTGGGTGTAGCCCCCGAGATTCGGGCCAACTGCGTAGCAGTTGGGTCGAATCTTAAGTAGTACTTTGTTTCTAAGTTCCTTTTCTGCAGCCGAGGTGCTGTCTTGGAGGACCCGACTGGTCCGGGCCGGCTTCCACTATGACCGGCTTGTTGCTGACACCAGTCGGCTTGGAGCCGAGGTGGAGCAGGCGAGGGCGTAGGCGACGGGAGCCCGGCGAGCGCTTAACGAACCCAGCCGGCTGCATGAGCGGCAGGACGGCGACAAGGGACGCCTCGGGGCCGAGGTGGAGCGGCTCAAGGCAGAGACCGCCAAGGTCGTGGAGCCGCAGTGGGACCTTGCCGAGGCGGACCAGCAACACGGCCATCTGGCCGATGACAAGGGGCAGCTCGAGGCCGACGTGGAGCGCCTGAAGGCTCTGGTGGCCCCGGCGGAGGAGACCCGGCAGGCGGAGACCCAGTGCCGTAAGGAGGCCAGGAAGGCGGCCGAGGACAAGGACACCAAGCTGAAGGTAGCCCTTGCCAAGGTCGCCGAGCTAGAGAAGGCGCTCCAGGAGCTTGACCGCACCATCGCCCGAGAGCGGCGCGGTATGTTGCTCGAAGCGCAGCACCTGGAAGAGTCCTTCTCCAGTAAGTGCTTTCCTTTGGTTTTGTTGTTATCGGGTTGGGACTCCGTCTTTTCTTCCTTAGTGGCTCTCCTCTGACTTACATTTCTCTTCGACAGGGGCCTTCCTGGAGACGCACTGGCTGGCGGAGGAGGCAGTCCGCTTTCAGCGCGACCCGAATGTGGCCTAGACCTTCCCGGAGATCGTGGCTGCCACCGAGGCCCATCTACGAGTCCTGAGCGAGCAGATGGGGTGGCTTTCTGAGGCTGGCGTGGCGATGACGGCGGCCCTCTGGCCGGGTGCCGCCGCGCCGAACAGCTTCACACAGCTGGCGCGGTGGTTGGATGCGGGCCCGGACCATCTTCAGGAATGGCGGGTTTCTGCCGCCGTGCTGGTGCCGAGATGGCGCTTCGGTTCGTGCTGTCTTGGCATCCGGACCTGGCGCTGGACATGCTGATGGGCCAGCGGGCTGGCTCGGAGAGCTAGCTGCAGGCGGAGGCCAGATGGATCGCTGCCCGGGCCAGCTACATCGCCGGGTTTGCCTTCCACGACGAGTTCCAGTCGGAGCGGGCGGAGGATGGCGGAGTCGTGCCCACTGAGGACTACGTCCATCTTTTTGATGACCCAGAGGGCAGCTCTGAGGAGACGGGCATCTACCGTGACACGGACGCCGGAGAGGACGATGCCGGCACCTCGGCGGATCCAGAGGCTGCGCGATCCGGCGGCGTAGATGCCTGATTTAACTTTGTAAAAAATTTTGTTAGGTAGCAGGTCCACCCACCCACTGGGGGTTGACTTGGGTCTAATGAATTCTAGCCTTGGGCCTGTTTCTTAATTTACGATGTATGAGCCTTGTGAATGTTTGTGCCTTCGCTTTTTGTTTTTTTGAGCCATTTTCCTGCATTCTTCCCTCTTGGGCTTCTCCCCCACGAGTCTGACGACCGAGGCTCCGGTCCGTGACAAAGGGTTCGGCTTTTTGAGGGAAGCGTGTAGTACTCAGGCTTTCGTAATGTTGAGCGCAAGCGAAAACACCCACTAGACTGGCCGACAGCAACCCGGCAAGGCCGGGTTGGCGGGTGGCCGGTTGCTTGCCGGCTTAGAGTGGCGGGGGCTGGGTCGAGCGACACGGCAGCATGCGAACATGTCGTGGATGCCAGCGCTCTTGCTCTTTGTCTTCGAAGCCTTTTTCTCACGACTTCTCCCCCTTTGGGTCCCCCCCCTGTGAGTCTAAGGGCCGAGGCTCCAGTCCGTGACAAGGGATTCGGCCTTTGGGAGGAACATACAATATTTAGCCTTTTGAAACATTGAGCGCAAGTGAAACACCCACTAGGCCGGGTTGGCGAGCAGCCGGTCGTGTGGTGACTTTCAAAGTGGCGGGGCCGGGTTGGACGACCCAGAGGTTCTTGACTTAGTGCTTGAGGCGCGCTGGTGCTCTGGTCTCATGTGCTTTCCAGCCAACAGCCGAAGCCGGTTCTGCGGCTTAGGGCGAAGTGAGAGGCCGCGGCGGTCCGACACGTTAGGAGCTGCTAAGGGAAGCGGCGGGTGGCTAAGACGGCTAGCCCCCGAGCCCCCGGGTCGAGCGAGTCGATCCGGCGGCCGGGATGGCTTACAAGGAAACTAATGCACAAAATCTAGGCGACACAATAGCTTGGTCACGAAAAAGGGGAGCCCCCGAGCATTGTTCGCGGGTCCCATAGTTTTCGGATGGTTACAAAAGGCAGTGATACCTACGTGCATACGGCTAACTGTAAAACGGGCGGATGATAACCCACAAATATAGGGGATCGCAATAGTTTTTTAGGGTAGAGTATTCAACCCAAATTTATTGATTCGACACAAGGGGAGCCAAAGAATATTCTCAAGTGTTAGCAGCTGAGTTGTGAATTCAACCACACCTGCAAACTTAGTATCTGTAGCAAAGTAGTTAGTAGCAAAGTAATATGATAGTAGTGGTAACGGTAGCAAAAGTAATATTTTTTGTTTTATAGTGATTGTAACAGTAGCAACGGAAAAGTAACTAAGCGAAGAACAATATATGAAAAGCTCATAGGCATTGGATCGGTCATGGAGCATTATGTCGGATGTGATCAATCATGCAACAGTTATAACATACGGTGACACAGAACTAGCTCCAGTTCATCAATGTCATGTAGGCATGTATTCCGAATATAGTCATACGTGCTTATGGAAAAGAACTAGCATGACATCTTTTGTCCTACCCTCCCATGGCAGCGGGGTCCTATTGGAAACTAAGGGATATTAAGGCCTCCTTTTAATAGAGTACCAGACCAAAGCATTAACACGTAGTGAATACATGAACTCCTCAAACTACGTTCATCACCGGTAATGGTCCCGATTATTGTCACTTTGGTGTTAACGGATCATAACACATAATAGGTGACTATAGACTTGCAAGATAGGATCAAGAACTCACATATATTCATGAAAACATAATAGGTTGAGATCTGAAATCATGGCACTCGGGCCCTAGTGACAAGAATTAAGCATAGCAAAGTCATAGCAACATCAATCTCAGAACATAGTGGACACTAGGGATCAAACCCTAACAAAACTAACTCGATTACATGATAAATCTCATCCAACCCATCACCATCCAGCAAGCCTACGACGGAATTACTCACGCACGGAGGTGAGCATCATGAAATTGGTTATGGAGGAAGGTTGATGATGACGATGGCGACGGATTCCCCTCTCCGGAGCCCCGAACGGACTCCAGATCAGCCCTCCCGAGAGAGTTTAGGGCTTGACGGCGGCTCCGTATTTTAAAACGCGATGAATCCTTCTCTCCGATTTTTTCTACCCGAACACGAATATATGGAGTTGGAGTTGTGGTCGGTGGAGCATCAGGGGGCCCATAAGGCAGGGGGGCGCTCCCCACCCTCGTGGACAGGGTGTGGGCCTCCTGACGTGGATTCTTCTTCCAGTATTTTTTACATATTCCAAAAATAATCTCCATTGATTTTCAGGTCATTCCGAGAACTTCTATTTCTGCACAAAAATAACACCATGGCAATTCTGCTGAAACAGCGTCACTCCGGGTTAGTTCCATTCAAATCATGCAAGTTAGAGTCCAAAACAAGGGCAAAAGTGTTTGGAAAAGTAGATACGATAGTGATGTATCAACTCCCCCAAGCTTAAACCTTTGCTTGTCCTCAAACAATTCAGTTGATAAACTGAAAGTGATAAAGAAAAACTTTTACAAACTCTGTTTGCTCTTGCTGTTGCAAATATGTAAAGCCAACATTCATGTTTTCAGCAAAGATTATGAACTAACCATATTCACAATAACACTTAGGTCTCATTTTTACTCATATCAATGGCATAATCAACTAGCAAGCAATAATAATAAATCCCGGATGACAACACTTTCTTAAAACAATCATAATATGATATAACAAGATGGTATCTCACTAGCCCTTTCTGAGACTGCAAAACATAAATGCAGAGCACCTTTAAAGATCAAGGACTGACTAGACATCGTAATTCATGGTAAAAGAGATCCAGTCAATTCATACTCAATGTAAACTAACAGTAATGGATGAAAATGACAGTGGTGCTCTCCAACTGGTGCTTTTTAATAAGAGGATGATGACTCAACATAAAACTAAATAGATAGGCCCTTCGTAGAGGGAAGCAGGGATGTGTAGAGGTGCCAGAGCTCGATTTTGAAATAGATATGAATAATATTTTGAGCGGTATACATTCATTGTCCACATAAGAACCAAGAGATCTCGATAGCGTCCATCCTACACACATTATAGGTGGTTCCCAAGCAGAATGGTAATGTTTATACTCCCCCACCACCAACAAGCATCAATCCATGGCTTGCCCGAAACAACGGGTGCCTCCAACTAACAACAATCATGGGGGAGTTTTGTTTGCAATTATTTTGATTTGATTTGAGCATGGGACTGGGCATCCCGGTGACCAGCCATTTTCTCGTGAATGAGGAGCGGAGTCCACTCCTCTTCAGAATAACCCTCCTAGCATGAAGGATACAGACAACCCAAGTTGATACATGTGCTATTCGAGCATACAAAATAGAATGTTTATTTGAAGGTTTAGAGTTTGCCACATACAAATTTACTTGGAACGGAAGGTAGATACCGTATATAGGTAGGTTTGGTGGACTCTTATGGAATAACTTTTGGATTTACGGAATTGGATGCACAAGCAGTATTCCCGCTTAGTACAGGTGAAGGCTAGAAAAAGACTGGGAAGCGACCAGCTAGAGAGCGACAACAGTCATGAACATGCATTAAAATTAATCAACACCGAATGCAAGCATGAGTAGGATATAATGCACCATGAACATAAATATCGTAGAGGCTATGTTGATTTTGTTTCAACTACATGCGTGAACATGTGCCAAGTCAAGCCACTCGAATCGTTCAAAGGAGGATACCACCCCGTCATACCACATCACAACCATTTTAATACCATGTTGGCACGGAAGGTAAACCATCATAAACTCCTAGCAAATTAAGCATGGCATAAGCAACTATAATCTCTAATTGTCATTGCAAACATGTTTCTTTCATAATAGGCTGAATCAGGAACGATGAACTAATCATATTTACAAAAACAAGACAGGTCGACTTCATACTAGATTTTCTCATCTCAATCAGTTCATCATATATCGTCATTATTGCCTTTCACTTGCACAACTGAACGGTATGGATAATAATAATAGTGCACGTGCATTGGACTAAGCTGGAATCTGCAAGCATTCAATTCAAGAGAGAAGACAAGGTAATATGGGCTCTTTGTTAGATCAACAATAAAGCATATAATAGCCACTCAATATTTTCATCATGGTCTTCTCCTCTCAACCCCAAAGGAAAGAAAAGAAAAAAACTATTTACACGGGAAAGCTCCCAACAAGCAAAAGAAGAACAAGAAATCATTTTAATTACTACTGCTACAGGCATGGAAAGTAAACTAACTAAAAGCTACAACTATTTTTTTGGTTTTTTCTTAAGGTTTTTCAAACACACAAGAAGAAAACGAGAAAAAGAAAATAAACTAGCATGGATGTTACAATGAAAAAGTATGAGCACCGACAACTGGCATGAGTGTGTAACATGAATGTAATGTCGGTGAGAGATACGTACTCCCCCAAGCTGTAACATCCCAAATTTTCAATTTGGAATGTTATACATTAGATCATCATTGCATATCATACTTTATTGCATTTTGGCTTGATCCTAGAGATTCTACGCAACTCAAGGACCTACGGAGAGAGTTGGGGATTTCATTATTTTCATATTCGAGTTTTCTCGAATTTTGAAAATAGGATCGTTTGGTTTAATTATTTTCTCTTCGAATATTTCTTTTATAAAAATAAAAGAGAGAGGATAAAATGACTTCCTCAAAATAAAGAAATATCGAAGATTTAATATTAAAATCAAGTAAGATTTTTATGCGGAGTTTTATCGCTATTTTATTTGAATTAGGAAAAATATGCATTTTTCAAAATTGCATTTTAGGCCCAAATAAAAGTTCACCTTGTCCGGCTTATTTTTTGAGGACGAGGAAAATTTATTTCGGGATTTTTGGAGTCCGTTTAGTATTTCTTTTCTTTCTTTCTCTGCACGTCGGAATTATTTAAAAAAAGTCAAACGGACTTCGGGCCGTACCCGGCCAGGAGACCTCGGGCCGGCCCTTGTATAAGCCACCGCACCCCCCCTCCCCGCAGCCCACCCGCGCACTGACGCAAACCCTAACCCCGCCGCCGTTGCCGCCTGCGCCGCGCGCCGCCGCCGCCGTTGCCGCCCTGCGCCGCCTCGCTGGAGCCGCCTGCAGCCGCCGCCGTCTCGCCGGACTTCACCGGAGGTAGCCGCCGCCGCCTCGGTTTTTGCGAGAAAATCGAATGGTTTTTTTACGAAAACCCTAGATCCGTTTTTTTAGATCTGGTTCGTTTTCTCGGTTTAGTTAAATAGCGAACGTTTGTTCGTACGTTGGTATTAACGAATGGTTTTCGTCTGTTAGCCAGACAGCGAACGTTCGATTGTTAGCCTGTTTGTCAGTTTTTCTTTTTCTTGGATTTTCCGCAATTATTTTGGATCACGATTTCTGATCCGATTTTCGTTTTAGTATAACTTTTCACTCATTTATCAGAATCAGACGATTCGAGCGCCTAGAGTTTCGTCTCGAAACCCTCTTTCCGTTTAAGAAACTTAAAAAAGTTTTTGCTACTGTAAAATTTGACATTAGTCCAGATTAGTAAACGAAGCTTGTTTCTTTCGCCGTTTGAGTTTTGTTGCTTCGTTTCACTTGATTCTTTTTGCAAACCGGAGTTCTTAAGTTGAACTTTCTGGTGAGATCTCTTATTTGAGTTTTACCTGTGCCCCTTGCTTGATTGCTTATTGTATGCTTATTTGATTGCGATAGAGTACCCGTAGTGCGAAGCATGCTTCATCAAGTCTCTAGGTTTCATGGTTCATCAGCAAGGCAAGTAACACTTTGATCATACCTCTTTACTACCCAGTTTTATTGCATTAGATCAGTCATCAAACAATTGCACGGTTAGGATCTGATTAAATTGTGGGTTGGGAAGTAGAAGAGGTAGTACCTATTCACCTGTTTTTTTATCAAACCCTGGGAGTTACTTCTACGCTGCTTATACTGCTATGCTCGTAGACGTCGATTGGGTTTGAGTGTATTCATGACAGATGTGAGATTGTTAATTACTGGTTCAACTTAAGGTGGCAACTTTAATACACATCTGGGTGGATTGAGCCACCTGGGGTATCCAGTGATTGCCTGTATTTTTGGAAATCCCGGGGTACTGTGTGATTTTCCTATGGACTTCCACCCAGGCTCAAGGGGATCATAAGATTATTCATGCTGGAAACTTCCATGTGCATCCACATGCCATTATGGGCTCTGGCATAGTTGAGTAAGTTGTGGGAAACCTTTCCATGATGGGCTACCAGATGTAGGGGATTGTAGGTGTACGGGCCTATCTATTGGTTAAGGGGACCTCTTCGGAAAGACTGTGTCTCGGTCATCCGTTTCTCAAACACCATACAGTGCGATAAATACAACGGAGGAAATCGAGTCTTGTGGGGAAAAGTGCACAAATCTCTGTAGAGTGTACAAACTAATCATGGTTAGCATGTCCCCGGTTATGGACATCTTGAGTATCTGGTTCTTGGATTATCATGTGGATCTCATCACTCTAAATTAATTTTGGTGGGCTATTAATTACCTTTTAATTGGGATTGAGATGGGGTTTACCATTCTCAATGTTTTCAACCAACTTTGTAGTTAAATAAAATGTATTCCTTTGTTGTAGGGAAAATTGGCTTTTCGCAAAACCTGTTAACCATAGAGCCTCCACCAGCCATATATGCATGTAGTGATAGCATTATTTTGTTCATTACTCTCTTGTGTTACACTGCCAGCATATTCCATGTGCTGACCCGTTTCGGGCTGAAACATATCATGTTGCAGACTTTTCAGACGACGAGTAAGGAGCCTTAGGTCGTGGTCTTTCACCCAGTGATGCCGTTGGAGTTGATGGACTTACTTTATCTTCCAAGCCTTCCACTGTTATCGTATTAGATGGCCTTAAGCCATATTTATTGTAATAAGTTCTCTTTTGAGACATTCGATGTAATAAGTGTGTGATTGCTACTCTATTATAAATCCTCAAGTACTATGTGTGTCAGCATTACCGATCCAGGGATGACACTAATGCACGGAGATCCGACTGTTTGAGGTTTGGTCGCTACAAGATGGTATCAGAGCACACGCTGACTGTAGGACACGACCACTAAGCCAAAACCCTAGATCACTACTCTCTTCTCATTTCTGACTCCTCTCCATTTTCTACTCTTTAGGATGGCGGACGCAAGGAACAAGTTTGCACAACCAGATGAAGACACACCTTTTGGACGCCACTTGAAGGAAGTCACTAGGTACCTGAACATCGGAATACCAAGCTTCACCGGGACTTAGAACGCCACTTTACCAAAAGAGGAGCGTTGGATGATTCAAGTTCAAGTTCCAGGAAGGACATTTACGCAAGTCACTGAGCCCATAGAGACCTTTGATGCACCAACCTGGAGTCTAGGAAAGAGTATGGCAGCCCACATCACCATGGGACGCATTGGCGAAGTTTACCACAAGGATCTCAAGGATACTATCTACCAGATTTGTGGGTGCCGAGATGATCAATGGGAGATGATCAGCACCAGGAAGGATATATCGATTGCCGCTATCATCCATGAGTTAAACCAGCATATTCGCTGCTAGGAAAATCAGATGTGCGCAGGCATGATAGATCTGAAGAAGGCGATGACAAGGATCACGGAGCTTGAGTAAGAACTCAAGGCAACTCGCGAAGATTATGAGGAAGAAATCGTCGTACTAGTGGAGAAGAATGATGACCTGACAAGGAAGCTAGGATTATTCATGGGAGACCCCGCGCCAGGAGGAGAAGATGACGGTTCCACTTGCCCGGAGAACTACATCATCATCGACGACACCGACTCGGACCCCGACGATAGTGATGATGACTATGTTGATGAAGCTGGGGCGGATATCATGGAGTCTTCGACCGAACAATATTTCTAGTCAACCACCATATCAGTAGTAGTATTCCACCATGTAAATATTATAGTCCAAGCACTTTGTAATGATAGTTCTAGACCGATTGTATGCCCTTGCTTGATTGATTGAGTGATATGATTGTGTTTGTCTCATGTGCATATGGGTAGTGTTTTCTCACTAGACCTCATTCTATTCTATTCTCTTCCTCTAAACCCTCAGATGCCTCCGACACGTGACCCCGAATTTACCTTCCCACCAGAGCTCAGTCAGTTGATCCAGCAGCAGAATACCCTGATGTAGTTGTTAGTTCAGAACCAAGGCAACAACAACAATAACCCGCCACCACCACCCCAAGTTGACAATTTAGCCCGTTTTCTGAGGTTGCAGCCGCCGGTGTTTTCCAGTAGCACCGAACCGATAGTGGCAGATGATTGGATCCGCAAGATTGGAAGGGAGTTAACCACTAGTGGGTGCACAGATGTTGAGAGGGTACGTTTTGCCGCACACCAATTGGATGGACCAGCAGCCTCATGGTAGGAGAATTACACTGTCACCTATCCTATAGCCACTATTACATGGGACCAGTTCCAGTAGGCTTTTCGCAGTGCCCATGTATCAACAAGAGCTATGGCTATAAAGAAGCATGAGTTTCGCAACTTACACCAAGGAGGACGCATTGTTAGCCATTATGTGGATGACTTTAGCAAGCTAGCACGTTATAACCCAGATGACGTTGCTACGGATGCAGCTAAGCAGGAGAAGTTTTTGGAAGGACTGAATGATGAGCTGAGCATGCAGTTGATGGTAGCAACCTTTAATAAGTACCAACAGTTGGTAGATAGAGCTCTCATGATTGAAGGGAAGCAGCAGTAGATTGATAACTGTAAGAGGAAGTATGGACAAGGGAAGTATAATTCTGGAGCTCAGTAGAGACCCCGTTTCACCCCGACTCGGGAGGACTTGTGCATAACCATGGAGGCCACACTCACAATGGAGGAAGTTCTCACAACCATAGTGGCTCCAAGAATGGTAATGGAGGAAGCAACAGACAGAATCATTCCAACCCAGCAACACCCGCCAAAAAAGATCTAAGCCATGTTACTTGCTAAAAGTGCCAGAAGACCGGACATTACGCCAATGAATGTCCTGAAGCTAAGAACGGAAACGGCAATGGAAGCTGTGGGAAGAAGCCCAACCCTTTCAACAGGCGACAAGTGAACCACGTTAACGTGGAGGAGATTGAAGCCCAGCCAGATACAGTAATAGGTAAGTTTTTGGTCAAGTCTTTTACTGCAGTCGTACTTTTTGATACTGGTGCGTCGCATTCTTACATATCAAGGGGATTTGTGGATAAGTATAAACTGCCCACCAAAGTTCTTAGTACACCTATGTTAGTGAGATCATCGGGAGAAGAGTATATGGCAAGCCAAGGATGTTTTCAGATACCGTTGGCCATAGGTAGGCACGTTTTCCCCTCAGATCTGATAATTCTGAGCCGCAAGGTTTGGATGTGATTCTGGGTATGGATTGGCTATCGATGTATGGAGGAAACATCAATTGCGCTAGTAAGTCGATTTTGCTCACCACCCCAGAAAGAAGAAGGATCAAGTATGTATCCCGGCATGTGCCGATTAGGAGTCAAGTAAATTCCTTAACAGGAGTTGTGTAGGAGGAAGTACGAGTGGTGAAGGATTTCCCAGATGTATTTCAAGAAGAGTTTCCAAGCATGCCACCGGATAGAGACATTGAATTTTTGATTGAGCTTTTGCCAGGCACAGGGCCAATATCTAAGAGACCGTACAGGATGCCCACACAGGATTTAGAGGAAATTAAGAAGTAGATTAAGGAGTTACTGGATAAAGGATATATTCGCCCAAGTTCGTCACCTTGGGGATCACCAGTACTTCTAGTGGAGAAGAAAGATGGATTGTTAAGGATGGTTGTTGATTATCGTGAATTGAATGAAGTAACGATCAAGAACATGTACCCACTGCCGATGATAAATGATTTGTTTGACCAGCTTCAAGGAGCTGAGATGTTTTCCAAGATTGATCTGCGATCAGGGTACCACCAGTTGAAGATTCGAGAGCAGGATTTACCTAAGACAACTTTTACCACAAGGTACGGGCTATATGAGTATATTGTTATGTCATTTGGCCTGACTAACGCACCTGCTTATTTTATGAACATGATGAACAAGGTGTTTATGGAGTTTTTGGGTAAGTTCATTGTCGTGTTCATTGATGATATTCTGGTCTACCCGAAGAATGAAGAGGAGCATAAGGAGCATTTGCGTTTAGTACTTGGGAAGCTCAGAGAACATCAGCTATACGCCAAGTTCAGCAAGTGTGAGTTTTGGTTGAAGGAAGTTGGATTCCTTGGACATGTTATATCCGGAGAAGGAATAGAAGTAGACCCCAACAAAGTTGTCACTGGGACAAATTGGGAGGCGCCCACGTCCATTGGAGACATCCGGAGTTTTCTTTGACTCGCAGGATACTACCGGAGGTTCATTGAGAATTTCTCGAAGATTTGAAAGCCTATGACAGAGTTGTTAAAGAAGGATACCAAATTCAAATGGACTGAGGAGTGTGAGGCTAGTTTTCAGGAATGGAAGAAACATTTGGTTACATCACCAGTGTTGATTCTGCCAGCTCGACGCAAGGATTATGAAGTGTATTGCGATGCCTCTCGTCGAGGACTTGGAGCAGTGCTGATGCAGGAAGGAAGAGTTGTTTCATATGCCTCACGACAGCTTAAAACCCATGAGTTAAATTATGCTATGCATGATTTGGAGTTAGCAGCCGTATTGCATGCGTTGAAGACATGGAGACATTTTCTCATCGGAAACCATTGTGAGGTATACACGGATCACAAGAGTTTGAAGTATATCTTCACGCAGAAGGAGTTGAATCTCAGGCAGTGGAGATGGTTGGAACTCATAAATGATTATGATATGAAGTTGCACTATCATCTCGGAAAGGCTAACATAGTAGCCGATGCGTTGAGCCGCAAGAGTCATGTCAATACACTCATGATTGGAGAGTTACCCAAGGAGTTAGCAGAAGACCTTCGCGAGCTATGTTTGGAGATAGTTCCGAGAGGTTATGTAGTAGCTTTGGAGATTCAGTCTACTTTGATGGATAAGATCAGAGAAACACAGAAGACGGACAAGGAGATTGCCGAGATAAAGGAAAGGATGAGCAAAGGAAAAGCCAAGGGATTTCGTGAGGATGAGTACGATACCCTATGGTTTGAGGACCGCGTATATGTACCAAATGATCAGGAGATCAGGAAGCTGATTTTGCAGGAGGCCCATGACTCACCATATTCGATTCACCCAGGAAATACCAAGATGTACCTGGATCTAAAGGATAGATTCTGGTGGACCGGAATGAAGAAGGATATTGCGGAGTATGTAGCTGTTTGTGATGTATGTTAGAGAGTGAAGGCAGAGCATCAGAAGCCAGCAGGATTGCTGCGACCATTGCCGATACCCGAATGGAAGTGGGATAAGCTAGGCATGGATTTTACCACGGGATTACCCAGGACTCGTTCAGGCTATGACTCGATATGGGTTGTAGTCGATCGTTTGACGAAAGTAGCTCATTTCATCCTAGTGAAGACCACTTACACCAGTGCTATGTTGGCAAAGACATACATTGACCAGGATTGTATGTTTGTATGGAGTTCCGAGGACAATTGTATCAGATAGAGGAACCCAGTTTAGCTCAAAGTTGTGTAATCAGTTACATGAAACTTTGGGAACTAGGCTAGAGTTCAGTACAACTTTTCACCCGCAGACGGATGGATAGACCGAGAGAGTCAATCAGATTCTGGAGGACATGTTGAGAGCTTGTGCACCAGATTATGGATCTAGTTGGGACAATAATTTGCCTTATGCAGAGTTCTCTTACAACAACAGTTACTAAGCCAGTTTGAAGATGGCCCCTTTTGAAGCATTGTTCGGAAGGAGGTGCAGACCACCGTTGTTGTGGGATGAAGTTGGAGACCGACAGTTGTTTGGACTAGATTTGATTAAAGAATTTGCAGAGAAGGTTAAGCCGATTCGTGATAGACTCAAGGTAGCCCAGTCGAGGCAGAAGAGCTATGCGGATTCTGAACAGAAGGAGACAACTTACGAAAGTGGAGACAGAGTGTATCTTCGGGTATCGCCACTCCGAGGAGTTAAGCGCTTTGGAGTTAAGGGAAAGTTAGCACCACGTTTTGTGGGACCATACAAAATTTTGGAACATATGGGAGAAGTTACTTACAATTTGGAATTGCTCGAAGGATTGTAAGGAGTTCCCGATGTGTTCCACGTTTCTCAGTTGAAGAAGTGCCACGCAGAGATGGCTGATATCCCTCTGAGATATATAGTGCCACTGGAAGCGATACAGTTGGATAGCGACTTGACCTACGAGGAGAAGCCAGTCAAGATTCTCGAGTTTTCCAGCAGAGTTACACGCAGCAAAGTTATCAAGTTCTGTAAAGTTCAGTGGAGCCACCATACCGAGGATGAAGCCACCTGGGAACGAGAGGAAGACCTATGCAAGGACCATCCACACCTATTTTCTAGCCAACCCGAATCTCGAGGGCGAGATTCATCTTAAGGGGGGTAGGTTTTTAACATTCCAAATTTTCAATTTGGAATGTTATACATTAGATCATCATTGCATATCATATTTTATTGCATTTTGGCTTGATCCTAGAGATTCTACGCAACTCAAGGACCTACGGAGAGAGTTGGGGATTTTATTATTTTCATATTCAAGTTTTCTCGAATTTTGAAAAGAGGATCTTTTGGTTTTAATTATTTTCTCTTCAAATATTTATTTTATAAAAATAAAAGAGAGCGGATAAAATGACTTCCTCAAAATAAAGAAATATAGAAGATTTAATATTAAAATCAAATAAGATTTTATTCAGAGTTTTATCGCTATTTTATTTGAATTAGGAAAAATATGCGCCTTTCAAAATTGCATTTTACGCCCAAATAAATGTTCACCTTGTCCGACTTCTTTTTAGAGGAGGGGGAAAATTTATTTCGGCATTTTTGGAGTCTGTTTAGTATTTCTTTTCTTTCTTTTTCTTCACATCGCAATTATTTAAAAAAAAGTCAAACCGACTTCGGGGCGTACCTGGCCAGGAGACCTTGGGAACCCTAACCCCGCCATCGCCGCCTGCGCCGCGCGCCGCCACCGCCGTTGCCGCCTACGCGTGCCGCCGCCGCCGTTGCCGCCCCGCGCCGCCACCTGCTGCCCCGCGCCGCCTCGCCGGAGCCGCCCGCCGCTGCCACCGTCTCATCGGACTTCGCCGGAGGTAGCCGCCGCCGCCTCGGTTTTCGTGAGAAAACTGAACGTTTTTTTATGAAAACCCTAGATCCGTTTTTTAGATCCGGTTCGGTTTTTTTCAGTTTAGTTAAATAGAGGACATTCGTTCGTACTTTCGTCTTTAACGAACGGTTTTCGTCCGTTAGCCGCAGACAGCGAACGTTCGTTCGTTAGCCTATTCGTCAGTTTTTCTTTTTCTTGGATTTTCCGCGATTATTTTTGATCGCGATTTCTGATCCGATTTTCGTTTTAGTAGAACTTTTCGCTCGTTTATCGGAATCAGGTGATTCAAGCACCTAGAGTTTCGTCTCGAAACCCTCTTTCTATTTAAGCAACTTAAAAAAGTTTTTTCTATAATAAAATTTGCCTTTAGTCCAGATTAGTAAACAAAGCTTGTTTCTTTCGCCGTTTGAGTTTTGTTGCTTCGTTTGATTTGATTCTTTTTGCAAACCGGAGTTCTTCAGTTGAACTTTCTGGTTAGATCTCTTATTTGAGTTTTACCCGTGCCCCTTTCTTGATTGCTTATTGTATGATTATTTGATTGCGATAGAGTACCCGGAGTGCGAAACGTGCTTCATCGAGTCTCTAGGTTTCACGGATCATCAGCGAGGCTAGTAACACTTTGATCATACCTCTTTACTACCTAGTTTTATTGCATTAGATCAATCCTCAAACAATTGCATGGTGAGGATCTGATTAAATTGTGGGTTGGGAAGTAGAAGAGGTAGTACCTATTCACCTGTTTTTTTTATCAAACCCTGGGAGTTACTTCTACGTTTCTTATACTGCTATGCTATGCTCATAGACGTGGATTGGGCTTGAGTGTATTCATGACAGATGTGAGATTGTTAATTATTGGTTCAACTTAAGGTGGCAACTTTAATACACATCTGGGTGGATTGAGGCACCTGGAGTATCCAGTGATTGCCTGTATTTTTGGAAATCCCAGGGTACCATGTGATTTTCCTATGGACCGCCACCCAGGCTCAAAGGGATCAATAGTATTCATGCTGGAAACTTCCGTGTGCAGCCACATGCCATTATGGGCTCTGGCATAGTTGAGTAAGTTGTGGGAAACCTTTCCATGATGGGCTAGCAGATGTAGGGGATTGTAGGTGTACCGGCCTATCTATCGGTTAAGGGGACCTCCTCCAAAAGACTGTGGCTCGGTCATCCGTTACCCAAACACCATGCAGTGCAAGAAATACAACGGAGAAGATCGAGTCTAGTGGGAAAAAGTGGAGAAACCTTTGTAGTGTACAAACCTCTGTAGAGTGTACATCTTGAGTATCTGGTTCTTAGATTATCATGTGGATCTCATCACTCTAAATTAATTTTGTTGGGTTATTAATTACCTTTTAATTGGGATTGAGATGGGGTTTACCATTCTCAATGTTTTCAACCAACTTTGTAGTTAAATAAATGTATTCCTTTGCTGTAGGGAAAAATTGGCTTTTCGCAAAACTTGTTAACCATAGAGCCTCCACCAGCCATATATGCATGTAGTGATAGCATTATTCTGTTCATTACTCTCTTGTGTTACACTGCCAGCATATTCCATGTGCTGACCCGTTTCGGGCTGCAATGTATCATGTTGCAGACTTTTCGGACGACGAGTAAGGAGCCTTAGGTCGTGGTCTTTCACCCAGTGATGCCGTTGGAGTTGATGGACTCACTTTATCTTCCAAGCCTTCCGTTGTTATCGTATTAGATGGCATTAAGCCATATTTATTGTAATAAGTTCTATTTTGAGACATTCGATGTAATAAGTGTGTGATTGCTACTCTGTATAAATCCTCAAGTAATGTGCGTGTCAGCATTTCTGATCCAGGGATGACACTAATGCACAGAGATCAGACTGTTTGAGGTCTGGTCACTACACAAGCTTAGGCTTTTGGCCTAAGTTGGTCTATGCCCATGGATCAAAGTTGTAGCTGGGGTCGTACTGAGATGCAGTGGCAATTGCCTGATGAGCTGCAGCTTGGAGGCGAGCTACCTCCGCCCTCCTCTCGTACTCGGTCGCCTCCTCCCTGGTTATAACATATCTCCCTTTTGCCTGAAAGTCAAAGAAAGCATGAGCAGGGAGAGTGACGTGATAGGTGCGTCGTCTATCGAAGATTAGTCGGTACTGGAGGAACCGATTGTTCCTCTCAACAAACTGAGGACGAACCATGGCATTATAATCTAAATAAGCAGGAGGAAACTCAATATCATCTCCACGTATGGGTATTGCAAGAAAATCAACTAAACGGGTTGCATAAATTCCACCAAAGAAATCTCCATCAATACTATTATTATGCAACATACGTGCAACAATGGCCCCCAAGTTATATTGTCTATCTCCTAATATAGCACTCTTGAGAACACTAAGATCAGGAACACACATGTGACATGCCTCATCCTTACCATTTATGCATCTACCTATTAAGAGAGCAAAATTATGTATTGCAGGAAAATGAATGCTCCCTATGGTAGCTTGCGTGATTTCCCTAGATTCCCCCACAGTTATACTAGCAAGAAAGTCTTTATATTCAGATTTGCGGGGTTCACTAACATTACCCCACTGTGGGAGTTTACAATAAGTGTTAAAATCTTCTAAGTCCATGGTATAAGATTATCATAAAGATCAAATAGGACAGTTTGAGAATAGCGCGATGATGTAAATTTAAACCTTCTCACAAATGAATCAGTTAAATAGAGGTACTGACGGCACTTATCTGCCATGAAGATCTCAAGATCGGCATTTCGCGCATATGCTTCAAATTCCTCCTCGATTCCTGCTCGAACCATGAAGTCCTCTGACGACCATTCACAAGGCCGCACTTGAGCATCTCTTGGTAGTTCATTATCCGGCTCGCGTATTGCGGTCCTTGGTCCATGCTTCCTTGAGGAACCACCTTGGTACATTTTCCTAAACATATTTCTTTTCTGAAATTTCTAGTAACTCAAAAATAAAAGTGAACCAAACTCAACAAGATCAATAGCAACTACTCCTACAAGTGCCTAGAGGCTATATCATGCATTAAAACTACATTTGACCATATAAATTTCACATGCAAGTTCAAGAACAGGGTCACCGAAGAAGCAAAAATTTGCAATGAATAAAGCACGAGAACAAAAACTAATTGGACCATTGGAGGAGCCACATACCAAAGAACAATCCCCGAAAGCATTTTTGTGAATGGAGCTTTGAGCAAGGAAATCGAAAATGGCAGCAAGATGAGCAAGAACTCGGGTTTTAGCTTGTTGGTGATTTTTTTGGGAGGAAGAAGGAGTGTGTGGTGGCTGAAATAAGTGGAGGGGACCCATGTAGGGTCCACCAGACAGGGGGCGCGCCCTCCACCCTCGTGGGCACGTGGCTGCTCCCCCTGATGTGTTCTCAGTGCCAGATATTCTCAAATATTCTAGAAAAAAATCATATTTAAATTTCATGGCATTTGGAGAATTTTTATTTTCGGGGTATTTTTTATTGCAAGGATAATTCACAGAACAGATAGAAAATACTATTTTTTCTTTATTTAATATAAATAACAGAAAGTAAAAAGGGGGTACAGAAGGTTGTGTTTTCTAAATTCATCCATCTCATGCTCATCAAAAGGAATCCACTAACAAGGTTGATCAGGTCTTGTTAACAAACTCATTTCGAATAACATGAAACCAGAGAATTTTCGAATAACACTAGGTTACCTCAACGGGGATATGCACATCCCCAACAATAAGGATATCATATTTCTTCTTGACAGTAGAAAGAGGAAATTCAAAACCTCCAATAGTAATTGTTGAAAATTTTCCAATAGAATTGATAATGTGGACTTGAGGTTGTTTCCTCAGAAAGTGTACTGTATGCTCATTACCATTAACATGAAAAGTGACATTGCGTATGCTCATTACCATTAACATGAAAAGTTACATTGCCTTTATTGCAATCAATAACAGCCCCTGCAGTATCCAAAAAGGGTCTTCGGAGAATAATAGACATACTATCGTCCTCGGGAATATCAAGGATAACAAAGTCTGTTAAAATAGTAACGTTTGCAACCACAATAGGCACATCCTCACAAATACTGACAGGTATAGCAGTTGATTTATCAGCCATTTGCAAAGAGATTTCAGTAGGTGTCAACTTATTAAAATCAAGTCTACGATATTGTCGGTGTACAAAAGTAGGGGCTCTCCTTGACCCCTTTACTTGTGCACGGGCAGTCAGAGCCACGCGCCGTGGCCACACTTAGTAGGGCAGAGGAGGGAAGCTGGAGGGAAGCCGAAGCACAAGACAACGAAGGCGACGCCAAGACCAGAAGCGAAGGATGGCAAGTGGGCGAGGTGGACTCCCTCAGCAAGATCCTTGCCGAGGCGGCCCCCCGCAGCCCCGGCAAGAGCCTTTCCGGGGCAATTTTCCCAACACCATCAGAGTGAGCCACCACTTGAGACCACAGGCTCCAACCGAATAAACTACATAGGAGCCAAGGCTCGGGAGGCGCCTCTATGGTGACATGCAAATCTTCGTCAAGATCATAAACATATGAGTTCAGATGAGGACTAGAAGACGGTGACCCTCGGCAGGATCCTAGCTGAGGAAATCCACAAGACCCCCGGCAAGCGTCTTGCCGGGGACGACTACGACACCGCGGCAAGACCCTTGCCGGGCCCCCAGCAAGGCACTTGCCAAGGACGCCAGCAGGGGCACTGTCAAGCCCACAGAAGCCAAGACTCTGCCGCCGTTCGCATGCAGCTGCCAGCCCAACCAGCTGGGCAGGCACCTGCGTGGCAACATGCAGCTTCCAGGTCAAATCAGCAAGCACCTGCATGGCGGCATGCAGATCTTCATGAAGGCCCTACCACCGCGCCACCTCAGCTGCTTGCCTGCCTACATGGCGATGCATGCATCGCTAGCCTAGGCGCGTGTAGAAGCGAGGCGGAGCAGTGACGGACGGGACGGGCCTCGTTGCCGTCCCCGATAAAGCTAATGGACACCTATGTAGCGCATTTAATGCACTTTTTCCCGTAATGCCGTGCGATAAGCTCGCACACTGTAAGCCTTTCCACCACCTGTGCACCACTGTGGCACCCCCTTTTTCCTATAAAAGGAGGCCCGAGGCGACCAGGAGAGGGATTCAGCTTTTTGGAATGGCACAACCACCGTAGCTAGTTCAAAAAGCTCAGGAACACCCAATACATCCACCAAAGCAGGACTAGGGTTTTACACATCCTCGTGGGCCGAACCTGGGTAAACGATCCATGTGCTTGCTCCTAAACCTGCTCTTCTCATGACCCCACGCCCACCGACCGTAGAAGGTATCCTAGTGATCCCATAGGTGCCGTTCCCACCGACATCTTTGGCGCGCCAGGTAGGGGGCGCAGTTGTGAGAATCTGGTTTAGCACCCGGCTTAGCAGTTCCTTGTGGCCATGGCTTCCAGAGAAGAAGAAGGCCAAGAGAATGACGCCGCCTGCAAGCGCGAAGGACGCTAGTGCGGCGACAGGAAAGCTAAGTCATACGAAACCTTAAGCAATTTCCTTTTTATATATGAGGTTATTGTTCTTGAAGGTCCTGCCCTATGTATGAAATCCTGCACGCAAAGGGGCCCTTCTGCAATTGGCAACGCCCTTGTTGTGTTTCAAGTCCGCTCAATAGCTCAAGTGGCCACGTCGAGAGTGGCAGGTTAGCCTTCCGCAATTGGCAACGCTCTCGATTCTGACTCGAGTCAAGCTCGATAGTTCGAGCGGCCGCGTTGAGAGCGGTAAGGTGGTTTGCTCGGCAGCAAGCACACCCGGCAGGCCATTGGGGATCAGTCCTCAAGGTGCCGCCCTAGGTTTACGCGCCGGCAAGCCTACCCGTTTAACATAGGGTAAACATACAAAGGGAAGATCGAACAGGAAGATAACATGCATCGTACCAAAAGTGCTACAGAGTTATATTACATCAATTTTTGTTGTTGTTCTAACTAAAGATAAAACTGTCTTGGTCATGAACCTACAACGGCAGTGGGAGACGGGGTGCCTAATCTCGGCGCTGGCCCTGTATCCTCTTGATTTCACCGATGTAGCTGATGATGGGTTTGATACACTCCTTGAGCGCCGCGAGGTCCACACCCACCGGCAAGCTGTCCAGTGCAGCGTCGAAGTCGAGGTTCGGGTTCCAGTATGCCATCTTGGTGAGAACCTTGGTCATGGCACCCTGGCAAAGCCTCCGGGACTCATTGGCCAGGGAGGCCGCCCGATTGGAGTGGAGCTGCTCTAGGGCCCCGAGGACGCCCTCGAAGAAGATGCTGAGCTTGGTGTTGGGACTCGCATTGTGCTCTGGGGTATACCTCACATTTGGCATCCCCATGGTAGCCAGCTGCCTGGTGATCCTACCAGCGACCCCTTCAAGGCGCCCGATCCAGCGGTTCTCGCCTTCCACAAAATCCTTGTGGTTGTCGGCTTCATTATTCCGCAGCTGCTTCTCGGTATCTAGGTCCTTGGCCAGGGCCTCCTCCCGGTCCTTGCCCTCTGACAGCATCCCATCGAGACCCTCCAGCTTCAGCTTGAGGTCTTTGATGGAGTTTTTGGCTTCGGAGAGCTGCCCGGCCTTGTCGAGGACTGCGCCCTGCGCCTCAACCAGAGCACCGTTGAGCGTGTCCTTTATCAGGACCCTGATTCCAAGTCACATCGATCTAGCTGGTAACACCTCATATCACTTTGTGGCCTCACGCACGATATTCCCATGGGTGTCACCTTAGCATGGCCCGAGACCATTTGCGCCTTTTGGCTCACGTATATGATAGTGTCGCTAGCATCCATATGACAGAGAACCCGGGCCGACATGACTAGTCGTGAACCCAAAGTGGCACTAACTTACGGGGACAGGCATACATGAATCAACATCGAGCATGTCGGTCAACAGCGTGTGAATCCGGGCTGTAGCACTGTGCTAACAGGACTCCGGTGAACCGGGCTGTAGCAGGCTAGGCAGGACTCCGGATGTCACCGCGTGGCATTTCCCCGAAGGGACAGACAGAGGAACGAAGTGAATCACATGCCGGCCAGTCAAGTGTTCCGGAGCAGTAGTGCTGGGCTAGCAGGACTCCGGTGAACCGGGTTATAGCGGACTACTATGGCTCATGGAAGCACAAGACTACATTTCCCCATAAGAGAGGCTACCAAGGATAAACAACTAGGTTGTCGGATCCCACACATACCAAGCATTTCAATCATACACACAATATGCTCAATATGTGCAATACAACATGGCATCACAACAAGACTCTACGACTCAGAGTATTTATTCATTAGGCTCCGAGGAGCGAGACATTACAAACATGGGTCTCATGACCGAACATTCAGAGCATACAAGTCAAAGCACATGCGGAAGATTAACATGTCTGAGTACAAACAACTACAAATGAAGAAGGTGAGAAGCCTGACTATCTACAAGACCCTCCCAAGGGTACCAGATCATAGCTGAGGTAACAAGCTAAACATCGAAGTCCAGCGGAACTACTAGCAAGACTGAAGTCTCTCTTCAAAATATAAAATAAGCAAACATGAGTACAAATGTACCCAGCAAGACTTACATCAGAACTAACTACATATGCATCGGTATCAACAAAGGGGGTGGTGGAGTTTAACTGTAGCAAGCCAGCTTTGACTCAGTGGCTAACCTGCACTACGATTGCAAGTAACTCTTTTGAGGTGGCGCACACGAGTCCACAAATTCACCATACCAATACAACACAGTGGATCCGCTCCCGTCTCCCTGCGAGAACGCCATCCATAGCACTCACGCTTATCTTGCGAATTTTAGAGTATCCACTTTCACTTGTGTATGAACTATGCCAGGGGTCCAAGTTTCCATATCCGAGGAATCCGGCTATTCGAATAGATAATGATAACCCTGCAAGGGTGTACTTCTTCACACACGCTCTCTCCACTTACCACCATCTACACATCGTGTATCTCAGCAACCTTCAAGCGGAAGCCTGGCGAGGGAGTCGGCCACGACCTGACTAACCAACAAGTCTCTAGTCCAGGTTTATTGCCTATTCGGGTTCCATCCGCAAGGAGATCCGGCCGGGGTGTCGCTCATGGCCCCAAACGATGTTTGCAGGGTTCCCAAGCCCACCATCCAGGTGCCACTTGGTACACCGTGCCACTGTGCCTAGTCTGTCCCAAGCCCACCTGTATCGGGTGCCACTTAGTAGACTACTAACACTACCTACAAACACCAGAAACTAGTTGCAACTCCTAGACAGAGATCAGGTTGATTAATAAGTTGAGAGGGGCACTTAATCATTCCAATGCGTGGTAGTAGTTGTTCATGGATCACAAACACAGAACTCAGTTCCTAAGGACGGCTACAATGAGACAACCCACCATGTACTCCTACATGGCCTCTCACCGCTACCTTTAGCAAATCATGTTCACACCCTTAGCTCTCAACAGTAGGACATGTTCACCATATTCCAATTCATCCCCGATGAATCAGACTTGACTCAACTCTAAGCAGTAGCAGGCATGACAAACAAACATGAATGAGTAGGCACATCAGGGCTCAAACAACTCCTACTCATGCTAGTGGGTTTCATCTATTTACTGTGGCAATGACATGTCATGCAGACGAAAGGGGTTCAGCTACCGCAGCATGTAATAGTTGAATCGTTGTTGTCCTAATGCAGTGAAAGAGAGCAGGAGCGAGGGAGTGGGATTATATCGGAAGAACAAGGGGGGTTTACTTGCCTGGCACTTCTGAAGATATTAGCTCTTCATCGGTGTCATCGAACTCATCCTCGAAATACGCCTAACGAGAGGGAACAAGCACCGGCAATAGAGAAGAACACAATCAATGAAAATGCGACAATATGATGCATGATCATGGCATGTATATGTGATGTTGTTTGTGCTAATGCAAAAAGCAACAAGTTCAATGGAGCTCATTTGAATCAAGGATTCAAATGTAACTCCAAACTTAAGCATTTTAAATGCCCTCTATGTGTTTTCATCTATACAGCAGCTTTAGGTTGGTTTTTCATGCATGAAACTAGTACAGATGGATAGATTGAATTTTTCTGATAATTTTTCATATTTAATTTGTTTGATCTGGAGTTACGGTTGAATTACTATGAATTTTTGAAGTTTTGGATATTTTCTGCAATTTCCTGAATTATTTTAAATCCAGAAAATGTTAACTGCGACAGCATTGCGTCACTGTGACGCCAGCTGGTCAACTGGGCGCCTACAGGTCAAACCTGACCAGTAAGGCCCACTAGTGAGTGACACATAGTCAGCTACAGAGGCTGACATGTGGGACCCGGTCAAAGCTGACGTGGCCAAGTCAAAGTTGACAAGCGGGGCCCACTGAAATTAGTGCTAATCTAACAGAGAGTTAAACTAATTAGTTTAGGCACTGGGCCCACATGTAAGTGGGTCAGGAGGTCAATTAGTGAGTTATTAGTGCCAACTAAGTGGCCACATCGACAATCGCCGGAGTCTCACCAGCGGCGACCTCGAACCGCGGCGGAGTTTGCTCGGAACTCACCAGAGGCGACGGATCATCGCGCCAGGGGCACCAGAGGATAGCCCGTGCCCGTGTGCATCTAGGGAGACCAACGGGAGGTGCGGGGGTGGCCTGGTTCGTCGATGGCGAGCACTTGGCGGCGGCTGGAGTTCGGGCGCGGGCGGTGTCGATGCTATGGTGCACAAGAGGAGAAGACGAAGAGTGCTACGTGCTCCTGGGAGTGTGCGGAGTGCGCTGATGGGCTCGGACGCGAGCTACAGTAGCTGTGGCGACGGCGAGGAGCGCTCGGCAAGGTGGTTAGGGTGGTTAGGGGAGGCAATCGAGCACGGGGTTAGGGGGAAAAGGATCGTGGCCTCACAGCGGTTGCAGGGGCCGTAGCAGCGGGCTCGGGGAAGCTCGGACGGCGGCAAATCGACAGTGGAGATCTGCGGTGGCCGACGAGGAAGACGAAGATGATGGCGTCGTTTCAGGCATCCCGTGGGCGCGTGCTTTGTCTTGGTGCTTCACGACGTCAAGGAAGACCCGTTGGACAGGGCAGAGGGGCAAGGGGAGCATGGTGGCTGTGGTGGTGCTCGTCGGTGCACTCTGGCTCATTCGGGCGGCCGCGAGGAAGAGAGCAGAGGAAAGGAGAGGAGAAGTGGATAGGCCAGGGAGGTCGGGGCGGCACCGAGGAGAGGCAACGCGGCGTCGCGCTGGCAGGGGAGGCAGGCAGGCGAGCTGGTGGCGTGGCGCTCTGCCCGTGCGCGTGCGTCGGCCACACGCCTGGCCGACTGGCGCCAGGAGGACGACGGCGGTGGTGGGCTGGGCTTTCTACAGTGCTGGGCCGCACAGGTAAGATGGGACGCGGTGAGTTCTCTCTCTCCTTTTCTGTTTCCTATTTATTTGTTTTGTTTTGATTTAGTAAAAGTACTAAACCATTTGTTAAATTTCTGAAAATAATTGTGGGCACTTGTGAAAATATTTCCAACAGCCCTCATTTATTTTCAGAATTATTTGAGCATTTAAAATATTTATAGCATTTAAATGCTCAAATTCAAATACTTTATGATTTAATTCAAAAAACCAGGAATGACCTATAATTATGTTCATCATTTTTGGCAGAGGTTTTCACCTTTATCATAAATCACGAACATTTCCAAAGGGCATTCTGGGTCATTGAAAAAATATTTTATTTGAACCTATTTGAATTTCATTTGGTGCTAGGGTTTACCAATCCCCATTTCAAATTTCTTGAGTTCAAACATGATGACATGAATGCTTTCATGCAACTAGTTACAAGAAGATCTAGGGTCGTGACAACTCACCCCCACTAGACAAGAATCTCGCCCCGAGATTCAAGACGTGAGGTAAGGAGACAGAGGGAACGCAAAGCTGATACAATCTTCATGACCCATACTTCATATTGATCTTGATGTCTTTGCTTTCAAGATCTTCATCCAGCATGACGATGACAGAACGAGACTCTATAGGAATCGATCTTCTCAAAGATCGAACAACTGACGATCAACTAATGGAATGAGACATAACAATATCTCTTGAGTTGAGACGCAAAACACCCATCATAAGCAACGGAAACAAACTGATGACAAGGGTTCAATTTTGTAGGCAACAATCCCACGCCCGGTCACGACGTAGCGGGGGGGGGGGGGTAGCTGCCATGCTTCCATAGCGGGGCACCTTAGGGAATGTGACTCGTAGAGCTATTCCCTTAGGTGGCAAAAAGAATTAGTTTTGATACAAAGATCATTGAAGCTCTTTATACCAGCCTAAGGCAATCACAGTCGATCATTTGACGGAGTTCGGGAGAGCGACACACTCGCGCTGGAATGGATGATGTGAACTACCTTGTTGAAGACAACGCAAGGGATGATTTTGCTTGCGCGTGCTCTCAAGAACTTGAGCATTTCCATATTCATCAAGGTTCTACCAACATCCGAGTCAAGGATCCTGGCAACACATCTTACTACCATGATGAATAGTGATGGACAATGCAGATGCAAAGGAAGACAACACTTTCTCATATTTCACCTTAGCGAGGCCAAGGGAACGGAATCTGGATGATCGACCGAGAGACATTTAGCACTCTGCTTCTAATGTTCTCCTTGATGTTCTAGCTACTATTGTCATGCTTAAAAGCTCAACATGGCCATCAAATAAAGGTCGGACTTCGGAAGCACAAGCATCCATAAGGAAAACTATGGAAGTAAATCCTACGAAATCCTTATGGGGAGGTGGCCAACTTCTCCAAGCAAAATACTACGATAATGGGTCTTCCGGCTGGGTGTGTTGGCCACAACATCCACTTTACCGGGTTACAGAGAGACCAATATTATAGTTCTTGAGAAACGTTCCAACCATCATATCTGCCTGACATTCAGATCTGGTTGGTGTCAGGATAATCCCTACTCATCTGGTCTGGAAAGAAAAATGAAAGTTTGTAACACAAATCGACGAGATGACGTTGCGAGACTCTCGGAGGAATGAACTATGGTAGTAAGCTCCAAAACATGAGCCGGCTCTGCTACAAGCATTTGAACACGCTGTCCTAGACAAGCATGGTCACCTGGTAGTCTTACAATGAAACACTACCGAGTTCAGGGGGAACCATCAATGAGGATTTCGAAGTCCTTGCGTAAGTCTAGCTCTTAAGAAGAAACTTCTTCTCCTTGAACAAATCAATCAGTGGCTTGGTGTGCTAGGGACACATATGGACTAGAGGTAGCGAGCATCGACCCATAGAATACATCGCACATGCATGACTAACTTGGGATGATTCCAAAGGAAGCAAAACAAGCTTTCTCGAATCCATGGCGGCAACTTGCATCAGATGCACATGAATTAGAGGAAGTCACATGTTTCAACCGGACATATGCTTCATGAACGGGACATGAGGGCAATTCTTATAAAGTTTCCAACACTAATATAATGTTCAACATGAATCATGGGGGAGATAAAATGCTGCTGATGGGCTCAACAGCAACTCATCGGAATTTCCATATCACTGGACTTCCACCATCATGTGAACACGGTGATAGCATTAGTCAGACCAAAAGATGTAATGGTGTATGCTCGAGGCATCAACCACGAGTAAAACAAGATTACGAACATCGTTGGTTCTAATTTGATTTGACGATAGCCCACACTCAAATCAAAGGATTGATAAGACAATAGCGCCGACAATTGATCACGTGGATCAATTGATGAAGATATTATCTTTCTTCAACACGGATACAAGATATCCATTGGGGATGAGCATGGTAGGACAAGATTTTATCTTCCAACTCTCCAAGTTGTTGTTAAGCTTAACCAACTAGCTCAGGGGTATCCAACACAGATTCTTGGAGAAAAAGGTGCTACAAGCAACCAACTTAATCACAAACTCAACATAGCGATCAGGTGACAGCCTGGTGATACCTCCGAGAAGATATTCGGAAAATCACAAACTACCGATATGTCACTAAGCTCGAGATAAATCTTGTTCTTAGGGCAAGACGATTTGATCAAATAAGCAAGGAATTCAATCCTAACTCCAAGATCAAAGAGTGCACCAGAATAAGGACAAGGTAGCACGATCAATCCTAGAATAGTGATTCGATAACCAACACGCTAAAAATGATAACAATGTCCATAACTACCAAGCAACACAGTTGCTAGGGGTATTGATTTCACACATCATGGTTCACTTGTCAGCATTCCGGTTACAACAACACGGGACCGAGGAATGAATAATGATGGGGAGAAGTATCACTGCGTCAAGAGTTCATAAGAGGCGGTGCAATTCTCATGACATTCCTGGCATAAAGATGGTAACACTGCAAGGTAGAACAGAGCAAAAGTTGGATTGGCATTTTGATCCGCAAAATACAACTACTTTGACCCAATCCTAGAAGTGGACGAGGTACTGGAGTTTGTTTATCCTAGTCAATCCGGAATAGAATGGCTTGACGGACCACAAGAATAATAGGCATCGATGAACACGAATGCACAACTATTCCTGACTATCAATTTATAGATGATGGTAGGAATACAGCTGAGAATGGACAACTCAAGGAGCATATAACATTTTGAGTTGTGGATTCATGGGTTAGTATGTCGAACGAGTTCAACATTTTTCTTCCAGATAACCCATGCAGAAAGGTAGAACTGGCAGAATCACAATTATGAATGGAGAACTCCTCAGGAGTACTCTAATGGTGATCTTTTGGTTCAAAGAACTTCTGCCTTAATGGTTCATGGTATTTGGAAGAAGGAAATACCACGGACCTCGAGGACTATCGCAAGGTTACTAATGTCCTAAGGAACTAGCAAACACTATCAACATGAAGCAACTAGGGTGAATCTCGGGTTCAAGAACCCATGAGTAGAATACCTACTACTAATGGCATCACGGGATGCTTTCGAGAACAATGGCCAGAATCATCACACCGGGAATACAAAGCATTGCTAGATTACTAGGTGACTCTCTAAGACGCCTAGGGTCATAATAACAACTCCAACATATATGTCGAGGCAATAGAGTACCTCAACTCACCGATTGGTGTGCTTAATCTGGCCCAAAAGGACATCAGGAATGGGAGGAAGGGATTTGCAGATGCATCAGACTGTTTAGAAACCTGGGATGACTCGGACAGCATAACGGCTATAATTGCTGAAAATGATTTGAGACATCATGCAAAATGGTGGCATAACCACTCAACATCACGATATCAAGGTTCTGAGGCCAGCTATGAACATATGGAAGTAGTAGGAACTGAACTGAGGCTTGAACTCAACAATCCTAGGCAACTATGGTTTAGTAACACGTCATCCTAAGAGATAGAAGAAAAGCCATGTTCTTAATCCCCGTAGAAAAGAAGAGGTTGACTCAGATCAGAAGGTCATGAGGATAAGGAGTAAAAAGAGCCTTACGTTCCCATCCACAATCAATTCCCTAATATAACTAAAGCATTTCTAGACATGACTTCGACCAGCTTGGCTTCATAATCCTATAGGCAGTCAGGCTCTGATACCAAAGCTGTCAGGACCCCGATTCCAAGTCACATCGATCTAGCCGGTAACACCTCATATCACTTTGCGGCCTCACCTACGGTATTCCCACGGGTGTCGCCTTACCATGGCCCGGGACCGTTGGCGCCATTTGGCTCACGTATATGATAGTGTCGCTAGCATCCATATGACAGAGAACCCGAGCCGACATGACTAGTCGTGAACCCAAAGTGGCACTAACTTACAGGGACACGCATACATGAATCAACATCGAGCATGTCGGTCAAAAGCATGTGAATCCGGGCTGTAGCACTGGGCTAACAGGACTCCTATCAACCGGGCTGTAGCAGGCTAGGCAGGACTCCGGATGTCACCGCGTGACATTTCCCCAAAGGGACAGACACATGAACGAAGTGAATCACATGCCGGCCAGTCAAGTGTTCCGGAGCAGTAGTGCTGGGCTAGCAGGACTCCATTGAACCGGGCTATAGCGGACTACTATGGCTCATGGAAGCACAATACTACATTTCCCCATAAGAGAGGCTACCAAGGATAAACAACTAGGTTGTGGATCCCACACATACCAAGCATTTCAATCATACACACAATATGCTCAATATGTGCAATACAACATGGCATCACAACAAGACTCTACGACTCAGGGTATTTATTCATTAGGCTCTGAGGAGCAAGACATTACAAACATGGGTCTCATGACCCAACATTCAGAGCATACAAGTCAAAGCACATGCAGAAGCTTAACATGTATGAGTACAGACAACTACAAATGAAGAAGGCTGAGAAGCCTGACTATCTACAAGACCCTCCCAAGGGTACCAGATCGTAGTTGAGGTAACAAGCTAAACATCGAAGTCCACGTGGAACTACTAGCGAGACTGAAGTCTCTCTACAAAATATAAAATAAGCAAACATGAGTACAAATGTACCCAGCAAGACTTACATCAGAACTAACTACATATGCATCGGTATCAGCAAAGGGGGTGGTGGAGTTTAACTGCAGCAAGCCAGCTTTGACTCAGTGGCTAACCTGAACTACGACTGCAAGTAACTCTTTTGAGGTGGCGCACACGAGTCCACAAATTCACCATACCAATACACCACTATGGATCCGCTCCCGTCTCCCTGTGAGAACGCCATCCATAGCACTCACGCTTATCTTGCAAGTTTTAGAGTATCCACTTTCACTTGTCTATGAACTATGCCAGGGGTCCAAGTTTCCATATCCGAGGAATCCGGCTATTCGAATAGATAATGATAACCCTGCAGGGGTGTACTTCTTCACACATGCTCTCGCCACTTACCACCATGTACACATCGTGTATCTCAGCAACCTTCAAGCAGAAGCCCGGCGAGGGAGCCGGCCATGACCTGACTAACCAACAAGTCTCTAGTCCAGGTTTATCGCCTATTCGGGTTCCATCCGCAAGGAGATCCGGCCGGGGTGTCGCTCATGGCCCCAAACGATGTGTGCAGGGTTCACAAGACCACCATCCGGGTGCCACTTGGTACACCGTGCCACTGTGCCTAGTGTGTCCCAAGTCCACCTGTACCGGGTGCCACTTAGTAGACTACTAACACTACCTACAAACACCAGAAACTAGTTGCAACTCCTGGACAGAGATCAGGTTGATAATAAGTCGAGAGGGTCACTTAAGCATTCCAATGCATGGTAGTAGCTTTTCATGGATCACAAACACAGAACTCAGTTCCCAAGGACGGCTGCAGTGAGACAACCCACCAAATTGTGTTCACACCCTTAGCTCTCAACAGTAGGACATGTTCACCACATTCCAATTCATCCCCAATGAATCAGACCTGACTCAACTCTAAGCAGTAGCAGGCATGACAAACAAACATTTATGATTAGGCACATGAGGGCTCAAACAACTCCTACTCATGCTAGTGGGTTTCATCTATTTACTGTGGCAATGACAGGTCATGCAGAGGAAAGGGGTTCAGCTACCGCAGCATGTAACAGTTGAATCGTTGTTGTCCTAATGCAGTGAAAGAGAGTAGAAGCGAGAGAGTGGGATTATATTGGAAGAACAAGGGGGGTTTTGCTTGCCTGGCACTTCTGAAGATATTAGCTCTTCATCGGTGTCATCGAACTCATCTTCGGAATGCGCCTACCGAGAGGGAACAAGCACCGGCAATAGAGAAGAACACAATCAATGCAAATGCGACAATATGATGCATGATCATGGCATGTATATGTGATGTTGTTTGTGCTAATGCAAACAGCAACAAGTTCAATGGAGCTCATTTGAATCAAGGATTCAAATGTAACTCCAAACTTAAGCATTTTAAATGCCCTCTATGTGTTTTCATCTATACAGCAGCTTTAGGTTGGTTTTTCATGCATGAAACTAGTACAGATGGATAGATTGAATTTTTCTGATAATTTTTCATATTTAATTTGTTTGATCTAGAGTTACGGTTGAATTACTATGAATTTTTGAAGTTTTGGATATTTTCTACAATTTCCTGAATTATTTTAAATCCAGAAAATGTTAACTGCGTCAGCATTGCGTCACTGTGATGTCAGCTGGTCAACTGGGCGCCTCCAGGTCAAACCTGACCAGTAGGGCCCACTAGTCAGTGACACATAGTCAACTACAGAGGCTAACATGTGGGACCCGGTCAAAGCTGACGTGGCCAAGTCAAAGTTGACAAGCGGGGCCCACTGAAATTAGTGCTAATCTAACAGAGAGTTAAACTAATTAGTTTAGGCACTGGGCCCACATGTAAGTGGGTCAGGAGGTCAATTAGTGAGTTATTAGTGCCAACTAAGTGGCCACGTCGACAGTCGCCGGAGTCTCGCCAGCGGTGACCTCGAACTGCAGCGGAGTTTGCTCGGCACTCACCAGAGGCGACGGATCGTCGCGCCAGGGGCACCAGAGGATAGCCCGTGCCCATGCGCATCTAGGGAGACCAACGGGAGGTGCGGGGGTGGCCTGGTTTGTCGACGGCGAGCACATGGCGGCGGCCGGAGTTCGAGCGCGGGCGGTGTCGATGCTACGGTGCACAAGAGGAGAAGACGAAGAGTGCTACGTGCTCCTGGGAGTGTGCTGAGCGCGCTGATGGGCTCGGACGCGAGCTACAACAGCTGTGGCGGTGGCGAGGAGCACTTGGCAAGGTGGTTAGGGCGGTTAGGGGAGGCAATTGAGCACGGGGTTAGGGGGAAAAGGATCATGGCCTCACAGCGGTTGCAGGGGCCGTAGCAGCGGGCTCGGGGAAGCTCGGACGGCGGCAAATCGACGGTGGAGATCTGCGGTGGCCGACGAGGAAGACAAAGACGATGGCATCGTTTCAGGCGTCCCGTGGGCGCGTGCTTCGTCTTGGTGCTTCACGACGTCAAGGAAGACCCGTTGGACAGGGCAGAGGGGCAAGGGGAGCACGGTGGCTGCGGTGGTGCTCGTCGGCGCACTCCGGCTCGTTCGGGCGGCGGCGAGGAAGAGAGCAGAGGAAAAGAGAGGAGAAGTGGATAGGCCAGGGAGGTCGGGGCGGCGGCGAGGAGAGGCAACGCGGCATCGCGCTGGCAGGGGAGGCAGGCAGGCGAGCTGGTGGCGTGGCGCTCTGCCCGTGCGCATGCGTCAGCCACACGCCTGGCCGACTGGCTCCAGGAGAATGACCGCGGTTGTGGGCTAGGCTTTCTACAGTGCTGGGCCGTGGTGAGTTCTCTCTCTCCTTTTCTGTTTTCTATATATTTGTTTTGTTTTGATTTAGTAAAAGTACTAAACCATTTGGTAAATTTCTGAAAATAATTGTGGGCACTTGTGAAAATATTTCCAACAGCCCTCATTTAGTTTCAGAATTATTTGAGCATTTAAAATATTTATAGCATTTAAATGCTCAAATTCAAATAATTTATGATTTAGCATTATCACTAGGTTCATGTTCATTACCAGATTGTGTTTTAGCATCAGAAATAGAAGTATCATTGGGATTCTCAGGCGTGTCAACAACAGGTTCACTAGAAGCATGCAAAGTCCTATCATTTTACTTTTTCTTCATCTTACAAGGACTAGGTGCATCAACATTAGTTCTTTGAGAATCTTGTTCAATTCTCTTAGGATGGCCCTCAGGATACAAAGGTTGCTGAGTCATTTTACCACCTCTAGTCATAACTCTTATTATTTAATTCATTGAGCAAATCATTCTGAGCTTTAAGTACTTTTTCTACTTGAGTGGTAACCATAGAAGCATGTTTACTAATAAGTTTAAGTTCACCTTTAGCACTAGCCATATAATCACTCAAGTGTTCAAGCATATCAGCATTGTGTTTCAATTGTCTACCAACATAAGCATTGAAATTTTCCTTTTTAGCCATAAAGTCATCAAACGCACACTACTAGAGAAAAGCCTAGCAGCAGCGCGGATTTTAGGCCTATCAGTAGCGCTGGGCGATGCGCTACTGATAAGGCGCTACAGCTAACGTATAGCAGTAGCGTGCCTCCGACCACGCTACTTCTAAATCGACTTAGTAGTAGCGACTTCCCTGAGGAGCGCTACTAGTAATTACTAGTAGCGCTTCTCCCTGCCTGCGCTGCTACTATTATTTCGTATTTTATTTCTTTTTTATTTCATGTTGTATTCATACACCTTTACACAAGTTTTCATACAGCAGGAATTTAGAAATTGTTTTTACATCATAATGAGTTATTACATCACGGGGTGAAAGAACCGTGGACTAGTTTCAAGTGGATGGACATCCACTTGAAACTAATCCGCGGTTCTTTCACCCAATGATATAATAAATATCATCATCATCATATCATTAACAACTTATCATCATAATACATCATTGTCATATAACAACTCCGGTCCATCCACTTGAAACTAGTCCACGGTTCTTTCACCCAATGATATAATAAATATCATCATCATCATATCATTAACAACTTATCATCATAATACATCATTGTCATATAACAACTCCTCAAGATCATCGTTTTCACCAATGAGACATCACATAGCAAATTGGTCACTAGTCGTAATCACAAGTAATCCTCATCATCAACTCTAACACATTGTATCACATAATAAACATATTGTACCTCATAGGACCTACTACATTCTCTTAGGACCTACTATATTCTCTAAGGTAAAATAGCAAAAAACAAGATAGCCCCTGACTCCATTATGGAGAATGGAGATTATCCTGTCTCCAATTCTTGCATTTCACTTAATGTTACTTCCAAGAACCTCCTTGCGAATGTCCAAACATTTTTTCCATTCTTTGATTACCATGTGTTCACCGGTTTTAGAAATCTTATATGCACAGGTGAGCTCCTTAGAAGGACCTAGCTGTATGTTCAGAACTGCAAGGCGACCATTCTGATACATCAGATGAGGCACACAATCCATCGGGAGTTTCTGTTGAAAAACATAGTATAACTTCGTAGTTAGCAATGATGTACTAGTTTTAGAAGTATGCAAAAGATGCACGGATGTCGTAATAGTAAAAAATCTTAACAGGGTATCTCCATAGAAGTTATCGTGGTTCAACACGTGCACTAGTGGCACATATTCACCATAATTTGGAGGAGTTCGATAATAGGTATTGTAATTATCAAGATAAGTACAATAAGCAATCAAATGACTTTTCTCCTTATAAGTTAATTCGGAGCCATCAGTGTAGTGGGTTTTGTCTACCATCTTCTGCACATTCTTTGAAGATTCAAAATAAGCTGTCAATGGAAATAAGCTGTCAACTATTTTGAAATAAACAATATAAATTAGTTAATAACTATGTTTGGGAAACTCACATTGCGGTAGAATCGAAAGCGTATCAACAAGGACCCAAATGTCCATATTGTCTTGCTCGATGTTAGGATCACCAAGATCCATGGTGACAATCATACCCTGATAAAAACCATACATTTTGCAAAGTGCTTCCCAAAAATGGGTTACGCTCTAAGAATTGTACATATTTACTTCAAAATCGATATCATGATGGGTCCTTAGGTGTATTTTCTTTGTTTGAAAATTTTCATGGTCTTCAAAACCCATCCTCTCCAAGACATAGCGTCTTGCATGGTATGTGATAAGCTAGTCGAGTTGTAAAAGATGAAAATTAGACGTTGAAATAGTTGAAGTCATGCTTAATTACGAAAAAAACACTTGTCGTTGTTGCGTACCGTTTCAACATCAAAGGTCTCCTCGAGCTTAATGCTGAAGCGCCAATCTTTGTCCAGCTCAACGAACATGTTGCACATACCTCGATCGTCGTGGCACCAGTTGCACTCCCCCGGGAGACTGTCATCGTCCGAGTACGACATTTCCTACGTTCATAATTCAAAGATTAAACTTGTACAATTAAATATATGTACGAAAAAGCCTAATTTAGATCATTATTTTTCGAGAAAATCCAGGCCACTCGATATTTCCTACATATTCTAGCACAAGTCATGCCAGAATTCACGGAAAAATCCGGCATGACCTTTGCTAAAAAAGGACATATTGAGCGCCCGAAATTTGCCGGAACGGAAATTAATCAACACTCCAGCAAAACATAGGCCACTCGGAGGTGTAAACTGAACATGAATGGCCACTTGGGCAACCAGATATCCTATTTGAGCAAATATGACATGTTCAACTAGTTCTTACTAAATATAAACTTACTATAAATAGAAAAAAACTAGTTCTTTCTAAAAATAAAGTATTTCAACTAGTTATATTAATTATCTTACTAAAAATACATTAGTTCTATTAATTCAACTAGTTTATTAATTTACTTACTAAACTAGTTCAACTACAACTAAAGTAGTTCAACTAGTTTATTAATTTACTTACTAAAAATAAACTAGTTTTTACTAAAAATAAACTAGTTCAACTAGTCATATTAATTTTCTTACTAATTCTATTAAACACTTACTAAAATTTAACCCTAACTAATTTGATGAACTCTAAAATTTAATCCTAACTAATTCGATGAACTCTAAAACTAATTCTACTTAACAACTATTGCCATAATTAGCATCTAATTTGATGAACCCTAACTAATTAGATGAACTCTGAAATTTAACCCTAAGAACCCTAGCTAGGTAGAGGTAGGGGAGGAGGAGGAGGGCGTGCTCACCTCTGGCGCCGGCGGAGTTAGGGAGAGGGGCACGTGGCGTCGAGGTTGGGGACGGGGTCGGGGCGGCGGGCGCACGGCGGAGGGCGGCGATGTAGGGGGGTGTCGAGGTCGGGGTCGGGGGCGGCGTCGAGGTCGTGGTCGGGGGTCGGGGTGGCGTCGAAGGTGTGCGGAGAGCGACGGGTCATGCGCGACGGCCGACGACGATGCAGGGCGGCGATAGCGGAGGAGTAGGGATTTGGGGGAAGTGGCCGTGGGGAAAGAACGAACCGCGCGGTTCAGTTAAAAGTAGTAGTAGCGCGTTCCAGGAAGTGCGCTGCTCCTACGGTAGTATAGCGTGTTTCCTAACAAGCACTACTGCTATTCCTTCTCTTTGTTATTTGCTTTCCATTTAATTTTATTTTCACTAGCAATAGCACCTTTGTTCGTAAACGCGCTGCTACAAAACAAGTAGTGGTAGAGAGGTTCCACCTAGATCGCTACTACTATGTGTAGCCTATCGGCTAAGCCGTGGGAATTTTAGTAGTAGCGCTTTTGTACTCGGGCGTGCTACTGCTATAATTGTATTTGTAGCGCGGTTTTAAATACCGCGTTGCTGCTAATTAGCACCAGCGTGCATTTTTATTCCGCGCTACTGCTAATGTTCTGTGTACAAGGTTTTCCCTAGTAGTGTCATCCAAGCATTTTCTAGAAAACTTAGTAAATGGAATTTCACATTTATCAAATCTATAGAGAGAATTTACCTTTACTACCCGTGTCGGGTTATCAAGACCATGTATTTCTTCAATAGGTGGTAAATTCTTAACATCTTCAGCTTTAATACCTTTTTCTTTCATAGATTTCTTTGCCTCTTGCATATCTTCAGGACTGAGAAATAGAATACCCATTTTCTTCGGAGTTGGCTTAGGAGTTGGTTCAGGAAGTGTCCAATTATTTTCATTAGTCAACATATTATTCAATAACAATTCAGATTGATCAATAGTTCGTTCCCTGAAAATACAACTAGCACAACTATCCAGGTAATCTTCGAAAGCATCGGTTAGTCCATTATAAAAAGATATCAAGTATTTCATTTTTATTAAGAGGATGATCAGGCAAAGCATGAAGTAATTGGAGAAGCCTCCCCCAAGTTTGTGGTAGACTGTCTTCTTCAATTTGCACAAAATTATATATTTCCCTTAAAGCAGCTTGTTTCTTATGAGCGGGGAAATATTTAGCAGAGAAGTAATAAATCATATCCTGGAGACTACACACACAACCAGGATCAAGAGAATTAAACCATGTCTTAACATCACCCTTTAGTGAGAACGGAAACAACTTAAGGATAAAGTAATAGCGAGTTTTCTCGTCATGTGTAAAGAGGTGGCTATATCATTTAATTTAGTAAGATGTGCCACAACGGTTTCAGATTCAACCAAAGTAATTAACTCAGGATCGACAGAGAAATCATAATCCTTATCAATAATAAAGATAGGTGAAGTAGCAAAAGCAGGGTTATATTTCATTCTAGCATTCAAAGACTTTTCTTTAAGCTTAGATAATAATTTCTTAAGATCAGATCTATCACTGCAAGCTAAGAAGTCTCTAGCTGTTTCTTCATCCATAACATAACCCTCAAGAACAACAGGCAATTCATATCTAGGGGGAGAATCTTCATCAGCACTTTCATCAATATTATCAGGTTCAATATTTTAATTCTCTCTAACCCAAGCAAGTTGTTCATCAAGAAATTCACATAGTGGCATAGTAGTATCAAGCATAGAAGTAGTTTCATCATAAGTATCATGCAAAGCAGAAGTGGCATCATCAATAACATGCGACCTATCAGAATCAATAGCATGTGTAGGTGTCCCAAGTTCACTCAAAACAGAAGGTGAATCAAGTGCAGAGCTAGATGGTAGTTCCTTACCTCCCCTCGTAGTTGAGGGAAAAATCTTGGTTCTTTGATCTTTCAAGTTCTTCATAATGATAAGCAGATATAAATCCCAAGTGACTCAAAGAATAGAGCTATGATCCCCGGAAATGGTGCCAGAAAATAGTCTTGATAACCCACAAGTATAGGGGATCGCAACAGTTTTTGAGTGTAGAGTATTGAACCCAGATTTATTGATTCGACACAAGGGGAGCCAAAGAATATTCTCAAGTATTAGCAGCTGAGTTGTCAATTCAACCACGCCTGGAAACTTAGTATCTGTAGCAAAGTATTTAGTAGCAAAGTAATATGATAGTAGTGGTAACAGTAGCAAAAGTAATATTTTTGGTTTTATAATGATTGTAACAGTAGCAAAGGAAAAGTAAATAAGCGAAGGACAATGTATGAAAGCTCGTAGGCATTGGATCGGTCATGGAGAATTATGTCGGATGCAATCAACCATGCAATAGTTATGACATAGGGTGACACAGAACTAGCTCCAGTTCATCAATGTAATGTAGGCATGTATTCCGAATATAGTCATACGTGCTTATGGAAAAGAACTTGCATGACGTCTTTTATCCTACCCTCCCGTGGCAGCGGGGTCCTATTGGAAACTAAGGGATATTAAGGCCTCCTTTTAATAGAGTACTGGACCAAAGCATTAACAAATAGTGAACACATTAACTCCTCAAACTACGGTCATCACCGGTAATGGTCCCGATTATTGTCACTTCAGGGTTAAAGGATCATAACACATAATAGGTGACTAGAGACTTGAAAGATAGGATCAAGAACACACATATATTCATGAAAACATAATAGGTTCAGATCTGAAATCATGGCACTCGGGCCCTAGTGACAAGCATTAAGCATAGCAAATTCATAGCAACATTAATCTCAGAACATAGTGGATACTAGGGATCAAACCATAACAAAAGTAACTCGATTACATGATAAATCTCATCCAACCCATCACCGTCCAGCAAGCCTACGATGGAATTATCATGAAATTGGTGATGAAGGAAGGTTGATGATGACGATGGCGACGGATTCCCCTCTCCGAAGCCCCGAATGAACTCCAGATCAGCCCTCCCGAGAGAGTTTAGGGCTTGGTGGCGGCTCCGTATCATAAAACGCGATGAATCCTTCCCTCTGATTTTTTTCTCCCCGAACACGAATATATGGAGTTGGAGTTGAGGTCGTTGGAGTGTCAGGGGGCCCATGAGGCAGGGGGTGCGCCTAGGGGGTAGGCGCGCCCCCCGCCCTCGTGGACAGGGTGTGGGCCCCCTGACGTGGATTCTTCTTCCAGTATTTTTTATATATTCCAAAAATAATCTCCGTTGATTTTTAGGTCATTCCGAGAACTTTTATTTCTGCACAAAAATAACACCATGGCAATTCTGCTGAAAACAACGTTAGTCCAGGTTAGTTCCATGGCAATTCTGCTGAAAACAATGTCAGTCCAGGTTAGAGTCCAAAACAAGGGCAAAAGTGTTTGGAAAAGTAGATACGACGGAGACGTACCAGCGAAGGAGCTCTGCATTCCATGGCCGGGTTGTTTCTTTGCCGGCGGTGTCCCTCTTGCGCTCGTTTGACTTGCGGGCGTCGATGAGGTAGTACGCGTTGCGATCGCACAGGGCCTTGCTGACGACGAAGGGGCCCTCCAATGGGGAGGACAGCTTATGTTGGTCGGTCTGCTGCTGGACGAGCCGGAGGACGAGGTCTCCCTGCCGTAAGGCGATGGGCTTGATTTTCTTGCTGTGGTAGTGCCTCATGCCTTGCTGGTAGATGGCTGAGCGACTGAGCGCTAGGAGACGTGCTTCTTCAAGCAGGTCGATGCTGTCTTCGCGAGCATCTTTAGCTTGGGCTTCCGTGTACATCGTGACGCGCGGCGAGTCGAACTCGATGTTGGTCGAGATGACGACTTCTGCTCCGTAGACAAGGAAGAATAGGGTGAACCCGGTCGACCGGCTTGGCGTGGCGCGGAGACTCTAGAGGACGGCCGGCAACTTGTCGAGCCAGCTGCCGGGGGAACGGACGAGTGGCAAGACGAGACGCGGCCTCATGCCGGATAGGATGAGGCCGTTGGCCCGCTCAACCTGGCCGTTGGACTACGGATGTGCAACGGACGCCAGGTCTAGGCGGATGCAGGAGACGGAGCAGTACTTTGCGAGTGCACCCTTGGCGAAGTTGGTGCCGTTGTCCGTGATGATGTTGTCTGGCATGCCATAGCATACCGCGATGTCCTTGATGAACTGAACGGCCGTCGGTCTGTCCATCTTCTTGATTGGCCTTGCTTCAATCAACTAGGTGAACTTGTCCACTACCACCAGCAAATGCGTCATGCCGCCTCGGGCGGTCCTGAAGGGCCCCACCATCTCGAGTCCCCAGACCGCGAAGGGCTAGGCGATCGGGATGGTCCAGAGTGCTGACGTCGGCTGGTGGCTGCGCTTGCTGAAGCGATGGCATCCCTCGCACTTGTTAACTTGTGACTCTACGTCTTCGAGGGTCGTGGGCCAGTAGAAACCATGGTGGAAAGCCTTGGCCACCAAGTGCCCACACTCGCCCTGGTTTATGTAGAGGAGGATCTCAATGCCCTTGTCCTGCTCGACGCAGCGCTGGAACACGCCGGTGGAGCTGCGCTTGAAGAGCTTGTTGTTGATGACGCTGTAGGCGGACGCTTGACGATGTACTTGCTGGGCTTCGGTCTCGTCCATGGGGAGGACACCATTCTCCAGGAACTCTGAGATGGGCAGGGCCCAGGATGGCGCCGTTACCACGGCGAAGATGGCCACTATTTCGGGATCTGGGTCGGCGACCCCGGACCGGGTTCGGCAGCCCCCGGGACGGGTTCGGTAGCCCTTGGGCCGGGTTGCGTTGCGACTGGGTCGGATGGAGCAGTCCCCGGGCCGGGTAGAGGCGCGGACCGGTCGGTTGGAGCAGTCCCCGGGCTGGGTTGAGGCGCGGCCGGGTCGGTTGGCACATGGATGGGCTCGGAGTCCGGAGATGGCTTGACGGATGGCTTGTGCAGATACTCGAGGGAGACGCTGGATGGGATGGACTGCCGAGACGAGGCGATCTTGGTGAGCATGCCAGCCACCTCATTCTCCGCACGCGGGACATGGAGGAACTCGTAGCCCTCGAAGAACCCGGACAGCTTCCGGACGAGGAGGCGGTAGTTTGCCATATTGGAGTCGTGCGCGTCCGACTCGCCCGAGCATTGCTACACCACCAGGTCCGAGTTTCCATAGCACAGGATGCGCCGGATGCCGAGTTCCTTGGCAAGCTGGAGGCTGTGCACAAGGGCTTCATACCCGGCAATGTTGTTGGAGGCGGCGAAGTGGATCTGTAGTGCGTACTTGAGCCAGTCGCCCTTGGAGGAGGACAGCACTATGCCGACTCCCAGGCCGAGTCGCATCTTCGAGCCATCGAAGTGCATGCGCCAGTGGGTCGAGTCTGGCGGCGGTGACAGGTACTGGGTTTCGCTCTAGTCGACAAGGAAGTCGGCCAAAGCTTTGGACTTGATCGTGGTGCGGGGCTCATAGAGGATGGTATGGCCGGCCAGCTCGAGCGCCCACTTGTTGACCCGGCCAAAGGCATCTCGGCACCCGATGATGTCGCCGAGGGGGCCGTGCTGACCATGGTGATGACATGCTCTTGGAAGTACTGCTTCAGTTTCTTGGTGGTGAAGTACATGCTGTAACACATCTTCTAGTAGTGTGGGTAGTTCTGCTTCGAGGCGGAGAGCACCTCGCTTAGGTAGTAGACTGGACGCTGGACAGCTTGGACCCTGTCCTTCTCTGGTCGCTCGACCACCATCACCATGTTGACCGACCGCAAGGTCACGGCGATATAGAGAAACACCGGCTCCTTCTCGGCCAGTGCGGCCAGGATTGGTGTGGTGGAGAGCATGCGCTTGAGATCTCGGAAGGCTTCGTCCTCCTGATCGTTCCATTCGATCGGCGTCATCTTCTTCATCAGCTGATACAGGGGCAGGGCCCTCTCACCCAACCGGCTGAGAAACCGGCTGACTGAGGCCAAGTAGCCGGTGAACTTTTGGACATCGCGCAGTCAGGCCGGCTTGCGCATGCGCTTGATGGCCTTGATTTTCTCCGGGTTCGCCTCAATGCCGCGTTCCTAGACGAGGAAGCCGAGTAGCTTTCCGGCTGGGACGCCAAAAACACATTTCTTCGGGTTGAGCTTGACCTTATACTCGCATAGGTTGGCGAAGGTTTCCTTCAGATCGTCGAGGAGTGTGAGGTGCTGCTTGGTCTTTACCACAATGTCGTCCATGTAGACGTGAATATTGCAGCCGAATTGCGCTAGCAGGCATTTCTGCATGCAGCGTTGTAAGGTGGTGCCGGCGTTCTTCAAGCCGAATGACATGGTGATGTAGTGATACGTCTCCAACGTATCTATAATTTTTGATTGCTCCATGCTATATTATCTACTGTTTTGGACTATATTGGGCTTTATTTTCCACTTTTATATTATTTTTGGGACTAAACTATTAACCGGAGGCCCAGCCCAGAATTGCTGTTTTTTGCCTATTTCAGTGTTTCGAAGAAACGGAATATCAAACGGAGTCCAAACAGAATGAAAACTTCGGGAACGTGATTTTCTCGCCGAACGTGATCTAGGAGACTTGGACCCTACGCCAAGGCATCAGAGAGGCGGTCACGAGGGTGCCCCCCCTAGGGCACGCCCCCTGCCTCGTGGGACCCTCGGAGCTCCACCGATGTACTTCTTCCTCCTATATATACCTACGTACCCCCAAACGAACAGAACAGGATCCAAAAACCTAATTCCACCGCCGCAACTTTCTGTATCCACGGGTCCCATCTTGGGGCCTATTCCGGAGCTCCGCCGGAGAAGGCCGTCATCACGGAGGGCTTCTACATCATCCATAGCCTCTCCGATGAAGTGTGAGTAGTTTACCTCAGACCTTCGGGTCCATAGTTAGTAGCTATATGGCTTCTTCTCTCTTTTTGGATCTCAATACAAAGTTCTCCCCATCTCTCATGGAGATCTATTCGTTGTAATCTTCTTTTTGCGGTGTGTTTGTTGAGATCGATGAATTGTGGGTTTATGATCAAGTCTATCTATGAATAATATTTGAATCTTCTCTGAATTATTTTATGTATGATTGGTTATCTTTGCAAGTCTCTTCGAATTATCCGTTTGGTTTGGCCAACTAGATCGGTAGTTCTTGCCATGGGAGAAGTGCTTAGCTTGGGGTTCGATCTTGCGGTGTCCTTTCCCAGTGACAGAAGGGGCACCAAGGCACATATTGTATCGTTGCCATCGAGGATAACAAGATGGGGTTTATTTCATATTGCATGAATTTATCTCTCTACATCATGTCATCTTGCTTAAAGTGTTACTCTGTTTTTAACTTAATACTCTAGATGCATGCTGGATAGCCGTCGATGAGTGGAGCAATAGTAGTAGATGCAGAATCGTTTCGGTCTACTTGTCACGGACATGATGCCTATATACATGATCATGCCTAGATATTCTCATAACTATGCTCAATTCTGTCAATTGCTCAACAGTAATTTGTTCACCCACCGTAGAATACTTATGGTCTTGAGAGAAGCCACTAGTGAAACCTATGGCCCCCGGGTCTATTCTCATCATATCAATCTCCATCACTTTAATCTTGCTTTGCTTTTTTACTTTGCCTTTTACTTTTTACTTTGCATCTCTATACCAAAAATACCAAAAATATTATATCTATCAGATCTCACTCTCGTAAGTGACCGTGAAGGGGTTGACAACCCCTAATCACGTTGGTTGCGAGTAGCTATCGTTTTGTGCAGGTACGAGGGACTTGAGCATGGCCTCCTACTGGATTGATACCTTGGTTCTCAAAAACTGAGGGAAATACTTACGCTACTCTCCTACATCATCCTTTCCTCTTCAGGGAATCCAACGCAAGCTGAAGAGGTAGCATGTAACAATACGCCCCAAAGGGCGTGATGAAGGACATCTTCAGGACGTCGGCCGGGTCCAGCTTGATCTGGTGATAGCCGGAGTAAGCGTCCAGAAAGGACAGGAGCTCACACCCGGCGATGGAGTCGATGACTTGTCAATCCGCAGGAGAGCGAACGGGTGTGAGAGTCCTGGACTAAGGGGTCCCCGGGTGCCCGATCTATTGGATATGGGCCGGACTGTTGGGCCATGAAGATACGGATACCGAAGAATCTACCCATGTCCGGATGGGACTCTCCTTGGTGACCAACTATGAAGATTCCTTTCTCTATAACTGACCTTGTGTAACCCTAGATCCCTCCGGTGTCTATATAAACCAGAGGGCTAGGTCTGTAGATACTCTCCGGATAACCATAATCATAGTCATGCTAGACTTTTAGGGTTTAGTCATTATGATCTCGTGGTAGATCAACTCTTGTAATACTCATATTCATCAAGATCAATCAAGCAGGAAGTAGGGTATTACGTTAATAGAGAGGGCCCGAACCTGGGTAAACAATGTGTCCCCCGTCTCCTGTTACCATCGATCCTAGATGCACACTTGGGGACCCCCTACCCGAGATCCGCCGGTTTTGACACCGACATTGGTGCTTCCATTGGGAGATCCACTATGCCATCCTCAAAAGGTTTGTTGGCTCCTTTAATCATCTACAACGAGAAGTCTTCCTACCGGACAGATCTTTGTGTTCGGCGGCTTCGCACTGCGGGCCAACTCGCTTGGCCATCTGGAGCAGATCGAAAGCTACGCCCCTGGCCACCAGGTCAGATTTGGAAGCTTCAACTACGTCACGGATATCCGTGGAGACTCGAACTTCGACGGATTCGAGACCATGGCAGCCGCTCCCGGCCACCATGATGAACATAACTTAGATTTGTCGTCGGGCCATACCCAGGAAATTGCACCTGAAACCACTCTGGCCTTAGATCCAGAGCAGGTCGCACCATCCGAGGACGGGAAGCTCCACCCCGCCACGGAAGCCGCAGACCCCACGGTGCTGGAGCCACACACGGACTTAACTTCAAGTAACATATGTGTCACCAGAGCTACGGACTCATTTCCGGTTATAAGTTCTGAACTATGTGCGTCCGCGCATGTCGAACATGATCGGTCATGGATCGCTGAATTCAGCGCCACGGACATCTTCCGGCACTCGCCTCTGGGGGACGTGCTAAACTCGTTAAGAGCACTATCTTTAGCGGGAGGCTCACAGCCGAATTATGTCCAGCTCAAACCGGAGGCTGATGATGGAGAATTTTACTTCCCACCCACCGCCCATTTCATAGCCACTGTCGAAGACTTAACTGACATGCTTGATTACAGCTCCGACAACATCGATGGTACGGACGACAATGCCGGAGAAGAAGAGGCCCAGAACCCGTCATTCACCAGACGCTGGATAGCCACTTCCTCGTATGATGTATACATGGTGGATGCACCAAAGGAGAATAGCGGCGACGACAAGGAAGATCCAGCTGAGGATAATCCTTCTGAGATACAATCAAAGCGCCATCGTCAGCGGTGCCCCTCCAAGTCACGCCGTAGTAAAGACAGCAACACCGACACAGGAGAAGATAACATTCCGGATGGTGCCGAAGACAATGAAGACCCCATTGACGCAGCTACTAAACAGGATGAACGGGAGGACGGGTAGGTTAGCCCTGGTAAATAGGCCACGCACGAAGACTAGGAGGATAGTAGTTATCTTCCGCTATCCGAGGATGAGGCGAGCCTCGGCAATGAGGATTCCATCGTGCTTGAGGAACCTCTTGAGCAGGAGCGCTTCAAGCGCCAGCTAATAGCCACCGCAAGGAGCCTGAAGAAGAAGCAGCAGCAGGTTCAAGCTGACCAAGATCTGCTCAACTATAAATGGACTGATGTCCTAGCAGCCAAAGAATACGGCCTCAAGCACATAGCCAAAAGCTACCCGAAGTGCAAATTGCTACCTCAGTTCGACGATGAGGCATTGGAACACATACCACCATCGCGCAATGTGGCTAACCGATCACCACGTGGTCGGGATAAAGCGGCAACTCAAGCCGAATACCATCCCGCCCCGCCTCATCGCAAAGGCAGAGGTAAATCAGCTCACGGTCATACATATGACCTTCGACAGGACCTAAACAATAAAGTAGGACATACCAGATCAATCTACGGATCGCGAGGACGTGCCCCGACACGCGACGACGGCCATCTATTCCGACGTGACAAACCTAGTCATGCGCGGGTTGAAATCCGCAGACGGACCCCATCAGAGCTACATCACGATGCGGTCCGATATAGATGCGCCGCACATCCTCATTACTTCACAGACGAAGTCATGGAACATGAATTCCCAGAAGGGTTCAAACACGTGAATATAGAATCCTACGATGGAACCACAGACCCCGTGGTATGGATCGAAGACTTCATCCTCCATATTCATATGTCCCACGGCGATGACCTTCATGCCATCAAATACCTCCCCCTAAAACTCAAAGGACCAGCCCGGCACTGTTTGAACAGCCTGCCCGAAAATTCCATCAGCAGCTGGGAGGACTTGGAAGAAGCCTTCCTTGATAATTTCCAAGGTACATATGTTCGACCTCCGGATGCTGACGGCTTAAGCCATATAGTCAAACAGCCCGGAAGTCCGCAAGGAAATTCTGGACTAGGTTCTTAACTAAAAAGAACCAGATCGTCGACTATCCGGATACCGAAGCCCTAACAGCCTTTAAACACAGCATCCGCGACGAATGGCTCGCCCGCCACCTCGGTCAAGAGAAGCCAAAATCCATGGCGGCCCTCATGGCACTTATGACCCACTTTTGTGCAGGCGAGGATAGTTGGCTGGCCCGTAGCAAAAACAATGCAAGCGATCACAGCACCCTTGAAGCTAAAAATAGCAATGACAAGTCCTGACGCAACAGATACAAGCATCGAAACAACAATGACAACACCGAGGATACAACGGTCAATGCCGGATTCAGTGGCTCTAAGTCCGGTCAGCGGAAGAAGCCATTCAAAAAGAACAATTCGGGCCCATATAGCGTGGACTCCATACTCGATCGTTCGTGCCAGATTCATGGCACCCCAAACAAACCACCTGTTGACACCAGATTTTGGCACGGCGAAGAACTCAATTAAGATGGCCTCAAATGGATAAGTGCTCAAAGTAAGAAAAGTTCCATATCGTCAAAAGGAAAAACTTTGATATTTGGGCCATACTCATCCGGTCTCATCTCTAAGGCCGAAGATGTGTTCGAAGTACTTAGATTTTGTATTAAGAACACTATTCGGCTAATTACGCCCCCAAGACTGCCCCATATTGAAAACTGATCTACGTGAATTGTCTTCGTCTCGTCGAAACGATCGATTTTGATATAAAGATCGTCTCAATCCGAGGTCGTATGGAAAATTTAGAGCTCGCACAGCGCGACCCTCCAGTGAGCAAAAATATGACGCCCGGAACCAGACACATATGTCGGTATGTCTGATGTGCTGCGTGAATTATTAGCTGTCTTGCACGAGCGATTTGACCCTCAAGATGACTTCTGATGAAAAAACATTCAACATGAATGTTGTTCGTCTCGTCGAAACGGTCAAGATTGCTGTTGGGCTCGTTTCCATCCGAGGTCGTTTGTCACCACAAAACGGACCCTCAAAGTACAGCCAGTTTAAACCAAACAGTTTTGGAAAGTTCGGATAAAACCAGTCCGAATTTGACTAGGGTTTTGGACGTGAATTGATGTAATTTTCTTGTAAGGAAAGCCTAGATAAAACCTTTGCTTGTATGGGAAGTCCAGCCGCCACTTATATATGTTGGGGGTGACGGCCGATTGAAACAACACACAATCGAACAAATCTATCTACATCTTTTACCTTTACTTTTCCTTCTCCCTTGTTCTTGTTCTTCCTCGTTCTTCGTTCGTTCTTCTTCATTGCAGGGCGGCAAACCTCGAGGCTCTAGGGGCGGTTAGACCGACCTAGGGCAGCCCATAGCTGCCGCGCGTCCAGACGGGGTCCATCCCGGGCGCGTGGGGTTTCGGGTCTACAAAAGCGCCCGTCGGATTGCTTGCGTACCGCGCTTCTGGACGGGTCTCCTTCGACGTGAGCTGCGGTGCATCACCCTCGGCGTTGGAGGTACACGGTGACCTGTTCGTGTGCAAACACACTTTTTGGCGACTCCGTTGGGGACAAAGCGTTGAACGGTCTCCGGCCCGTTCTTGCTACGAAGAGATCGTCATCTAGGGTTTGACATCTATAAAGGTAATATGAATACCCACTTCACTTATGTAGATGCAAATAATGCATATGTTGTTGCTAGATCATCTAATGAGCATAATGTATCGGCTAGCCCTAGTTTTATCAATAATGTATCTAATTATGTGCAACAGTCGATTCAGAATAATCTTCATGCTTCAACTTCATATAATTTCAGCAACATGCAACATATGTATCCCAACTCCCATGCATCGGAACCCTACAAATCTATATGCCGATGAACAACATGATGAGTTCGGTTAATCAAGTTGAGATACCCCATGTAGGAACTTCCAATAGGATGCAACAAAGTGTTTCAACTTTTTATTCATCGGCAATAACTTGTAGTTTGTTAATCCAAACATGTCCGTGGATAGGGGAATTGGCCATGCTACTACTAGTTATTCGGCCAATTACCCTCAAACATAATATGCTACACCTCATGCTACTAATTTTCTGGCACCATACGCAACTGTTGATGTCCATAATTCGGCTCCCCACCTTCATGGTCATGGCCGAATAAGTGAAACTTCTACAGGAGCACAAATGCCTTCACCTACTACTGTGGCATATCATGTCCCCCCAACACAATTACAGAATTTTGGTGACATATCGTTACCGAAAGAGTCTAAAAGTGTCGGGGGGCAATTCTATCCAGATTGGGTCACTAAGAAAAATGTTACGTCTTTTTGGGATGAATGCAATGTTGTTCTACATGAATTAATAAAAGAGGGAAAGCCTATTAATTCTACTGTAATCCAAGCTAGATTATGCCAAAAAGAGAAAGCATTTGGTGTGGATAGAATTATCAAAAAAGATGGTGATTCGGATAATAAAGTTAATTCGGCTATTGAAAAGACCGAATCAAATATTACATATGCCGAATCTATTCTAGAAAAATAGGATGACAAGGTGTTGGGAGCTATTCGAAAGAGGAACAACCTACCGTTCAAGTAACGCAACCATCATGCTCTCCCAACGTGTTTGAAAAGGTATGTCTAGCAAGTGATTTACCTATCTTCCGATTTGGTCGCAGCTTTATTGTTGATGCTTTTATAATAGAAATTCTCATAAGTAATTTTGAAAGATCAATGAAGAAGGGGAATTTACTTGTTAGAAATAAAACTGTTATAGAATATATCAGTCAGTCTATTGTGCCATTTATAAAGATCGATAGTGACCTATTATTGCAGCCAAAGTTTTCCCCATTGCTTTATCAAAATTTCATATCTAATTGGGTAGCTTTGCTTGTTTCTTACTTGGCTTGCACTTGGTCTCAATTGAGACATGTGTATTCTAACTATTTTCGTTTCAGAAATTTAAAGCCAAGGTCAAATTCTTTTGAAAAATCCGATGCTAATATAATATCTTATCCAAATACATCGGAGAAAGGGTGTAAAACACAATGCATAGCCGAATGGGGAGATTCTAAATCTGAACCATTCGTTTGCTCAACTCCAAAGCCGTTTGCACACCAAGATCGGCTAGAAAATAAGAAGTATACCTTCAGTTCAAGCATTTGTGATCAAATATTTGATTTGTTGCTGAAAAATAATTACATTAAAGTTCTAGATCAACATGTGAAGCCATCAATCCAAGGACGAATGTATTGCAAGTTGCATGATTCATCCAAGCATAATTTTGAGGATTGCAACATGTTTCGTCAAATAGTTAAATCGGCCACTGATAAAGGACGATTAAAATTTGTTGAAACACCAAGGGATGACCAGTCTATTCTGATTGGTCCTAATGGAAAAAGGTTTTTGAATCGGCTGCTTCAAGACGATTCCTTTAAATATGAAAAGGTAAAAACTACAGGTGATGGGATCAAGCTTTCAAGTAAAAAAGTTGTTTAAGAGCACAATGAAAATATTCTTGAAGGCATGAGTTCTATCGAAGACACAATGAAGACGGCAAGGATTGGGGGGCTACAAGAAAATCCAAAGATCGATGCAAGTCAAGACAAAGGAGATAAAGGCCGCAATAAGCACAAGTGCAAGAAATCCAAGGTCACTTTTGCACAATTATTAGATAAATATCAAAAGAAGAGTTAAGAGAAAAGTGCTTATCGGCCAACTAATGGAAAAGCATCAAGATCACCCCCTAGGCGGAAACCCGAGGATTGGTATTGGCAAAATGAGAATTCTAATGCGGTATATTCATATCCATATTTTGTGCCGCCAATGCCAATGCCATGGATACCTTCCTATGATCATGTAAATCCATATCCATCGTGGGACAAGTATGATACAAGGGCGCATTCTTCATCTTATTTTAGACCATCTCACAAACATTATGCAGCTCCAAAAAGATCAACATTTGAACAATCACATGTCAAAGACCGTTTCAATCATAAGGAATCGGTCCGGAGCTCAAGGAACAAGAAAGAGGTGGTCAAACAAATTTATTGTGTTAAGAAAGATGGTTGTAAGAGTGCTACTTCAGATTTGATCTCAAATGAGAAGGAGCCTATTAAAGTATTGACATTGGCTACTAATAGCGATGAGGCATGTCAATCAAGTACCAAATCTTAAGAGAAGAAGTTGAGAGTGCACATGGTAAAACAAGAATTGCCATTGCTTCAAGCAAAATCACAGCCAGGGTGCCCACTCGGCTTATCATACTGGCAAAAGAAGAAATGACAAAAACTTAGTGCACAAGAACTTAAAGAAAGGAATATGGCATGGGTTCCCAAAGGAAGTATTCAAAATAAGAATTATGTGGAAGCTTCCTTTACAAGGAGTGCGGCAAATGTGAAGAAGGAAAAGAGTGAAAACTATGAAGGACCAAGCCGAAGGTTTCAATATCTTTGGTCCACACGCTATCCATTTTCTTCAACAATGTCGTTGATGCCTATGCCATGGAATTTCTCATCAGGTATGATTGGTTACCCTCAATGGGCTTATTTTAAACCATGGATGCAATATAATTTCTTACATCATGAAAGGGTATTACCAAATCATCATATGTTTTATTAGCTTTACTTTTGTTACTAATCCAAATGGCCGATATATACTTATCGTCCTAAGCACATAAAATGGCCAATGGAGTGTTGACATCGTCCTTAGGAAAAGCATCATGAAAGTTATTTTTCGGCACACAAGTTTGCCGAAAAACAGGGGGGCATGTGTTGACACCAGATTTTGGCACGACGAAGAACTTAATTAAGATGGCCTCAAATGGGGAAGTGCTGAAAGTGATAAAGTTCCGTATCGTCAAAAGGAAAAACTTTGATATTTTGGCCGAAGTTGTGTTCGAAGTACATAGATTTTGTATTCAGAACACTATTCGGCTGATTACGCCCCCAAGACTGCCCCATATTGAAAACTGATCTACATGAATATTCTTTGTCTCATCTAAATGATCGATTTTGATATAAAGATCGTCTCAATCCGAGGTCATATGCAAAAGTTAGAGCCCGCACAGCGCGACCCTCTAGTGAGCAAAAAGATGACGTCCGGAACCAGACACATATGTGGGTATGTCTGATGTGCTGCGTGAATAATTAGCCGTGTTGGACGAGCGATTTGACCCTCGAGATGACCTCTGATGAAAAAATGTGCAACATGAAAGTTGTTCGTCTCGTCGAAACGGTCAAGATTGATTTTGGGATCGTTTCCATCCAAGGTCATTTGTCACCACAAAAAGGACCCTCAAAGTACAGCCAGTTTAAACAAACAGTTTTGGAAAGTTCGGATAAAACCAGTCCGAATTTGACTAGGGTGTTGGACGTGAATTGATATAATTTTCTTGTAAGGAAGGCCTAGATAAATCCTTTGCTTGTACGGGAAGTCCAGCCACCTATTATATATGGTGGGGGTGACGGCCGATTGAAAGAACACACAATTGAACAAATCTATCTACATCTTTTACCTTTACTTTTTCGTCTCCCTTGTTCTTCTTCTTCCTCGTTCTTCGTTCATTTTCTTCATTACAGGGCGGTGAACCTCGAGGCTCTAGGGGCGGTCAGGCCGACCTAGGGCAGCCCATAGCTGTCACGCGTCCAGACGGGGTCCCTCCCGGGCGCGTGGGGTTTCGAGTCTACAAAAGCGCCCGCCGGATTGCTTGCATACCGCGCTTCCGGACGGGTCTCCTTCGATGTGAGCCGCGGTGCATCACCCTCGGCATTGGAGGTACACGGTGACGTTTTCGTGAGCGAACACCATCCAATCATACCAACTGAGATTGTTGGGTTTTTAAACAGGCCGACAAGTTAAATGCCAAAAATAAGGATAAGGGATTGCAACGCGAAGATGACGACGAGGAGCCCTGGCCGCCGAACACTGGGGGGCAGAAGAAGTTTCCCCCTCGGGTAAAAAGGTGAACATGATACACGCAACCCACATCCCCAAGAGGGAGCGCAAGCGCGCGCTCAGGGACGTCTATGCGATAGAGCCAGTCGCCCCAAAACTTAACCCATGGTCGTTGAGGGAGTCCTGGATTAAGGGGTCCTCGGGCGTCCGGCCTGTTATCTATGGGCTGGACTGATGGGCTATGAAGATATGAAGACCGAAGAGTGTACCCGTGTCCGGATGGGACTCTCCTTGGCGCGGAAGGCAAGCTTGGCGAACGACTATGAAGATTCCATCTTATGTAACTGACTATGTGTAACCCTAGCCCCCCCCCGGCCGGTGTCTATATAAACCGGAGGGTGTTGTCCGGAGGATATACTCAATACCGTAGTCATATAGGCTGGACTTCTAGGGTTTCGCCATTATGATCTCGTGGTAGATCAACTCTTGTAATACTCATACTCATCAATATCAATCAAGCAGGACGTAGGGTATTACCTCCATAGAGAGGGCCCGAACCTGGGTAAACATCGTGTCCCTTGTCTCTTGTTACCATCAAAGATCCGCCGGTTTTGACACCGACAATCGTCATGCCCGATCACTTTAGATCATCGGGATCATCCGACCAGTATTCGTCATGGCGGTTCAGCCGCACTGGTCCTGGACCCAATAATTGATGGGTTCCTCCTGACTCAAGTCTTGATGGACGGTGGCAGCAGCCTCAACTTGCTCTATCAGGATACAATGCGCAAAATGGGCATTAACCCATCACGGATCAAGCCCACAAAGACTACCTTTAAGGGAGTCATACCGGGCGTAGAGGCCCGCTGCACGGGCTCAATCACACTAGAGGTTGTCTTCAGATTGCGGAACAACTTCCGAAGTGAGGAGTTAATCTTCGATATCGTCCGCTTTTGCAGCGGCTACCACACACTGCTCGGACAGACCGCATTTGCTCGATTCAATGCGGTGCCACACTATGCTTATCTCAAGCTCAAGATTCCCGGACAACGCGGCGTCATAACAGTCAATGGAAACACGGAACGCTCCCTCCACACCGAGGAGCACACTGCTGCCTTAGCGGCAGAGGTATAGGGCAGCCTTTTCAAGCAGAACCTCAATTCAGCGGCTGATCCCCCGGACACTGTCAAGAGAGTACGAACCATTTTGTAGAAGGAAAACTCAGCTCATCAAGAGCTCGACTAGCAATTTGGCCTCCGTCCCAGTCCTGAACAAGTGGCGGCAATTGTTCCGCGCGTACATAATTACACACTAAAAATACCGTGGACACGGATGGAGGCATAATCAGCTTGTGATCCGCAATACGGTCTAACCACCCTGGACACACATAATTTCACCATTTCTTTTTTTCTTTTTTCCTTTTTACAGGCCTTTTCTGGCGGCTTGAACATCGACTCTTTTCGAAGGATAAAAACACCAAGGGGACAAGAAGCATGGACGTACTGGGGAATCTTTAGGTGGTCTCTTCAACGATCCCCTTTGTTAAGGCACAGTAAATGGCCTTCTTCTTATCACACTATTTGTATAAATGCGCTTTAACGCACCAAGGAAATTATAATATAAACAATTTGCGTCCCAAATTTTACGGGTCTAGCCTACCTCTTGTTCTTCTTTTTTCTTCCTTTTTGTCTTTTCTTTTCTGGTAACTTTATCAGATAACACCCGTACACTCTGGTGCGTTTCAACTTGCCAGGAGCTTCATAGCGCCCCACAACATGGCAACAAAAGTCCGAACACTTTTGCAGTACAATTCGGCACCCCGAATTTAGCACTATATGCATTGTCTCCGAATCATGTGTTTGGTCAATAGTTGGGTTGACCGGCTCCTGTGCTTACTACCTTACGTTCCGCTGTATCGACTAGGCTAGTAAAGGGAGAACTACTGCGATTGTGCCCTGGTTTACCCAAGTGAGCACCTCAGTAGAGAAAGCCGAAAACTGACTATCATGATGCATCGAGAGCCGTTCTGCTCTTTGGAGTTCTCAAATCCTTAGAGATTTTTTCCGCATTATGCGAGGGATCGGTACTTACCTGATCAAGTGTTTACAGCTTCCTAGTTTGGATACTAGGGGCTGCGCCTATATTTCTATTGTCAAACTCCTATGGCTAAGTGAGGGTGCTAAAGCCACATAGTTTGATTGCCTGGTTCATCGCGCTAAACACATCCTTCAAGGACCAAACATTTGGATCAAGAGTGTTTAGATTATATCGCGAACACCCTCGTATTTCCTACGTGGGGGCAGAAGCCGACGACTGGCCAACTCTCAGATTTCACATAACACGGCCGCACAAGAGGAGAATTTTTTTTACAAAATGTTATATTACATATCGATTTTGTTTCATCACACAAGGCAGAGACAACATGAATGTATTCATTCGAAAATAATTTCTTGCGCACATTGCGTTGCTACAATGCGAGACCCCTCCAGTACATCCACAAAATACCACTCGGGCATGCGGTGCTCCTTGGCCTCTGGCGGCCCTTCAGTTGTCAGCTTGACGGCGTCCATCTTCGCCCACCACACCTTGATGCGGGCGAAGGCCATGTGTGCACCTTCAATACAAGCCGATCACTTGACGACGTCTAGTCGAGGACATGCGTTCACCAGCCGCTTCACAAGCCCGAAGTAGCTGCCGGGCATAGCTTCGGCAGGCCGCAATAGGATTATCAAATCCTTCATGGCCAGTTCAGCCACCCTATGCAGCTCAACCATCTGTTTTAGCTGATCGATGAAGGGCACGGGATGCTCTGGTGGAAGGTATTGCGACCAGAACAGTTTCTCCGTTGAGCTCCCTTCTTCGGCCTGGAAGAACTCCGCGGCGTTGGATACACTGCACGACAGATCTGTAAATACCCCTGGAGAACTCTGAATCCGGGTTAGTAGGAAATATTTGTTCTTCACATACTTGCTTTGCATACTAAATGCCTTACCCACTGCAATCTTCTTGGCCTCCTGGATCTCCGGGAGGGCGCCCTGGGCTTCAACCCAGGCCGCTTCCGCGCTTTGGTGAGCCTTTGAGAGTTTGGCCTCTCCAGCTGAAACATCTCCCTCCAATGCCTCATATTTCTTCACAGCATCTTGGAGCTCTTGCACGACGTCGTTCAGCTTGGCTGTCGGTGTCAAAACCGGAGGATCTCGGGTAGGGGGTCCCAAACTGTGCGTCTAGGCGGATGGTAACAGGACGCAGGGGACACAATGTTTTACCCAGGTTCGGGCCCTCTTGATGGAGGTAATACCCTATGTCCTGCTTGATTGTTCTTGATAATATGAGTAGTAAAAGAGTTGATCTACCACGAGATCGAAGATGCTAAACCCCAGAAGCTAGCCTATGATATGATTGTTGTTGTTGGTCGTACGGACTAAACCCTCCGGTTTATATAGACACCGGAGGGGACTAGGGTTACACAGAGTCGGTTACAAGGAAGGAGATCTACATATCCGTATTTCCAAGCATGCCTTCCACGCCAAGGAGAGTCCCATCCGGACACGGGACGAAGTCTTCAATCTTATATCTTCATAGTCCAACAGTCCGGCCAAAGGATATAGTCCGGCTGTCCGGATACCCCCTAATCCAGGACTCCCTTAGTAGCCCCCGAACCAGGTTTCAATGACGATGAGTCCGGCGCGTAGATTGTCTTCGGCATTGCAAGGCGGGTTCTTCTTCAAACTCCGAGTACCTGCTAAATAGTGTCTGGCTTCTCGTAAATGTTGCGCTTCTTGGTTTCTGCATCCAATAATGGCCATCTTCCACGTGTCAAGCGAATGTGAGGAGCCAGGGTGTTTTTATATTTAACACCCCATCTATGTGAATGAACTGTCTATTAAAGAGACGAGGATCCTCAGATCCAAACCACACCATCCTCCCTCAGCGAGCATTTATCAGAGCGCGCCCGAAAAAATCCATCCCAACATGGCCGGCCAGCGCAGCTCCTCCTCTCGCTCCCGCAGCCCCAAGCCCGAAGACTGGGAGAAGTGTTCCATCCCGCACAGCCAATTAGTGAAGCTACAGAGCTAGGGATTCCTCCCTCCAGCGTATATGGTCCCGATTCGAGCCGGGCTCGCCACCTATAATGGCGGGGAGCAAGCGGAGAGCTTTCCCAACCCCTCTAAGGGAGAGCGGGTATGCCTTGTCCCTTATTTTTTAAGGGGACTCGGATTTCCAATCCATCCATTTCTCCAAGGGCTCCTGGAGTTCTACGGCCTCCAGTTGCACGACCTCACCCCTGCCTCCATACTGCACATCGCTGGTTACATAGCCCTTTGCGAGCTGTTCCTGGGTTGCGAAGCTCATTTCGTGCTATGGAAGAAGTTGTTCTGCCTTGTGCCCCGTACACAGAGGGGATCAATATATCAACTGGGCGGAGCCTAAGTATGGCGCATCGCCGGGACCGGATACCTCTCCGGTACCCTAAAGAATACGTCCAAGGACTGGCCTTCGGAGTGGTTTTATATGGTGGATGTCCCTCTCCCGGATCCTATCCGGAGTGGTCTTCCTGAGTTCGACAACGCCCCTTTGAAGAAACGCCTAAGATGGCGCCCACGGAGCCCACAGGAGGAAGATGATAGAGATGTATTTTATCTGGAGGGCCGGATAAAGTTGCTGGCCAAATCAGGACTGACCATAACCGAGGTTATGTCAATATGCATTATGCGGGGGGTGCAGCCACTTCAATATCGAGGCCACCCCATGTGGCACTTCAACGGGGAAGATGATGCCACTCGCTGCGGGCGCAAGGGACCGGACTCAGTTGCTACTCTAGAAAAAATTCTATCCCATCTGTATTAGGGGGAAGAAGAGGAGTTCCTCCGCATCAAGCCATGGGATGGATTATCCATGAACAACCCTCGAAGCTGGGTGATCTTCTGCTCTTTTTACTTCCATCCTACCCTTGTTTTCATGATAAATATTTACCTTGCCATTTCATCGCAGGAACTGCTTAAGGCAGTAGGGGAGAACAATAGCCCACCTCCACAACTGGAGGATCCTGAGCGGGTCCTCGACCCCGTCCTGAAATAGGTTCCGGACATATTCGTGGAGCTGATTGATAGGATTTTCTATCAGCTAAGCTGTGATGACGCCATGGTGGCCATTATAGCCGACTACCCCGGGCTACTCCCAGCCTCGCAGGTAAATGAGACCGGAGTCCCAACCTTTGAAAAGGATTTCCTTTTATGCACTTCACCTACCGTATACAAAAGGTGCATTATAGGGAAGGCCCTCGGGACGCCATGCCGAGCCCGCGGTGACTCGCCAACAAGGGGTTTCAAAGCTGGACAGGCTAAAAAGGAAGGTGGTCCGGACGGAGACGCCGGCACAGAGGTATGATGCAACACCTCACTCCGTGGTCGTCATCTTTAAAAACATAATAACACCCGTGTTTCCTAGAAGGAAGAACGCTCGCCGGACAACATCCAGAGAGGTCGCTGATCACGCCTCTACCAGTCGGGCTCCAGGGCCGGACACAGAGGCGGAAGCTAACACGAGGTACACACCGGATGCTCCTTCCACAGAGGATGCGGATAAGATATCCACTACGAATTCCGAAGTGGAGAGCGCCATGAATCACAGGCGTCGCCGAGCTGTACTCCGTGACGCTTGTTTCTCCCGAGAGGTGTTTGATGCATTCAACTCGGGATATGCGTACATCCGTGGTGCTCAAAATGGTTTAGCTAGAGGCACGGACCAGTATGTAAAGGATGTACGAGTAAGAAAATTTGATGAGTATATATATATCAGTAGCCCCTGATACTTGAAATAGTTGGCACAACTGATTTAAGGATCATTTATTGTGTAGGTTCTGAGAGAGAAGAATACTCGACTGTCACAGGAGCTGGAGGAATGCAAGACCCAACTTCGACCATCGTTGCCGCATTGAAGGAACCTGAAAAGTCCCTAGCTGGTAACATTTGTTTCAAAGAATGATAGGTACCATATAGTGTGCGACATGGCTGTAGATCTAACAATAGATATTGCAGATGACTCCGGAGAGAATCCGGAGGACTAGCATGTCGTACAACAGCTAATGGCTGGCGAACGCATGCTAACTAAGGTCAGGCGGGAGAAAAACAATCTCCAAGACGCCAATACCAAGCTCAGCGTGGAACTGAAAGATGTTCGAGCCCAGCTTGCAGACTCCGAGAAGGAGAATAAGCGGCTTCGACGCGGCATTTTCAGTAAGTGCTTGAACGAACCCTTAAAAGGGAGCGGCGGAGAAGCTGGCTAACAGAGTTATGTCTGCAGGTATGCTGACGGGTCGTCCCGCGGAGGAGATGCCCGGGTTTGCGGGTGATCTTCTACCCGAGCTCTCACAACTGCATGAACAAGTTCGGCAGGTGATGCAAGGTATTGCCCAAGCCTTGTGTCCATCCGCCTCCCTGCAAACAGGCATTGGAGCTTGCGGAGAAGCTCAAGGGAGCACGACGGCGCTTCCGATTATGGAAGATATCGGCCTGCCATCAAGGTGCCAGGGAAGCCTGGGCCATGGTGAAGACGCGGTATACCAAGGCTGAACCAAACCACATGGCCGAGGTCGGACCTGTGGGTCCCGATGGGAAAGCGATCCTTGTTAGCTTAGTGTATGGGCAAGTAGAATTAGCCGCAAAGTATTCCCAACAGGATTGTAGGCTAGACAACCTATTGGACGGTATAGAAGAGGAATTTAGTCAGTCTACATGACTATGTAATTAAAGTGACATGTATAATGCCTTCTAGCCGGATTGTAAATCATTTGCCATGGCGGACCTTTTCGCTTCAACCTCGGGACCCGATAGTCTGGAGTGTATCCGAATACCCGCTCGGTTATATAAGAACCGGGGTATGCGTGGAAACTAGGCGTAGGGGTCATTAGTGCTTGAGCACACAAGTACCCAACTAGTTATGTTATATTAAATGGGTAGTAAGAAACATCTTCCAGGGAGAATAGTTCCGTTAAGGGTTCCTTTCCCTGGGTACGCATGCCCTTAAGAACGCTAGCTTTCAGCTTCACCCAGTCTGAGGAACACATCCGGCTGACCCGGCAGTAACAATCACAGAGGTGCTCCCCTTATGCCCTAGCCGAATTAATGGGAACGTAGGGCATAAATACAAGAGCCAGGCAACCCAGCTTGGACAAAACTTAAGTCATATCGATGCATATAATGGCGAAGAAAAGGTACATGCGGAAGAATAACACATGTGCGGGGCATTAAGCCCAGATAAATAATTAAGCTTCTATATAAGAAGCCCCCAGGTATAATGAGCACGGTTAGCACGTCAATAGTGTGCAAGCAAGGCACAAGTTGGCTGTTGAAGGCCTTGAGAAAGAATAAAAGAAAGAAAGAGAGAAAAAAGACAGATAATGTATATGCAAAAAATGGACAGAGGAAGGAGACGGACATAGAGTCCGGCACTAGGCGTAGAATCTTCAGAGCCTGGCTGCGTTCCATGGGTTCGGCTCAAGTCGATTATTCTATGCATCCCGCAGATGGTACGCTCCACTGGTCAGAACTTGATCAATAATGAAGGGACCTTCCCATTTGGGCTCGATCTTGGTCTTTTTCTTCTCCGGCAGGCATAAAACTAGCTCGCCAACGTTATAAGTTTTGGCTCGTACTTCTCTGCTTTGGTATCTGCGAGCCTGTTGCTGGTAGAATGCGGAACGGGCTTTTGCCACATCGTGCTCCTCCTCCAGGGTGTCCAGACTGTCTTGCCGATCGAGCTCGGCATCTCTTTCTTCGTACATGCGCACTCAAGGTGAGTCATGAATTATGTCGCAGGGCACGCCTCTGCGCCATACACCATAAAGAAGGGTGTGTATCCGGTAGTACAATTCGGCGTGGTCCTCAACCCCCAGAGTATGGAGTCGAGCTCCTCTACCCAGTGTGTGTTAGACCCCTTTAAGGACCGCACTAATCTGGGTTTGATGCCGCTCATGATAAGACCATTTGCTCGCTCAAATTGGCCATTAGTTTGTGGGTGATAGACAGAGGCATAATCGAGCTTAATGCCCATGTTGCTGCACCAGAGTTTTACCTCGTTGGCCGTGAAGTTCGTGTCGTTATCAGTGATGATGTTGTGGGGGACGCCATAACGGTGTACAACCCCGGATATGAAGTCTATCACCTGTCCGGATTCGGCCGTTTTAACAGGTTTGGCTTCTATCCATTTGGTGAATTTATCCACCATGACCAGTAAGTATTGTTTCTTATGGGTTCCCCCTTTAAGGGGTCCAACCATGTCAAGCCCCCAGACCGCGAAGGGCTAGGTAATGGGGATTGTTTGGAGGGCGGTGGGTGGCATGTGGCTTTGGTTTGCGAAAAGCTGGCAGCCGACGCAGTGTTGGACCAAGTCCTGTGCATCTACCCGGGCCGTCGGCCAATAAAAACCTTTACGGAAGGCCTTGCTTAGAAGGGCCCGGGCTGCGGCGTGGTGGCCGCCAAGTCCGGCGTGAATTTCTGCCAAAAGCTTCCGCCCTTCCTCTTCGGAGATGCACCTTTGAAGGACTCTGGTAGTGCTTTTTTTATATAGCTCTCCCTCGTGGACCCTGTAGGCTTTAGATCGCCGCACTATGCAGCGTGCCTCATTTTGGTCCTCGGAAAGTTCCTGCCAAGTTAGGTAGGCCAGGAATGGTTCTGTCCACGGGGTGATGATGGCCATTATGACATGGGCTGAAGGTGTTATTTCGGTGGCAAAGCCTCCGATTATGTTAGAGTGTTCAGTATCGGGCATTTTGGCCGGGTCCGGACTATTGTTACCGGTGTCCCCTTCCCATACCACGGATGGCTTAAACAACCTCTCCAAAAAGATGTTTGGGGGGGGGACCGCATCGTGTTTTGCGCCGATGCGGGCGAGGATATCCGCCGCCTGATTGTTTTCCCGAGCCACATGGTGAAATTTAAGCCCCTCGAACCGAGCTGACATCTTTAGGACGGCGTTGCGATAGGCCGCCATCTTCGGATCCTTGGCATCGAAGTCTCCATTTATTTGGGATATTGCGAGGTTCGAATCCCCACGCACCTCCAGGCGTTGAATGACCATGGAGACTGCCATCAGAAGACCATGTCCCAGGGCTTCGTATTCGGCTGCGTTGTTGGAGTCTGTATACAGTATCTATAGTACTAATTGAACTGTATCTCCGGTTGGGGATGTCAGGACGACGCCAGCCCCCAAACCAGCCAGCATTTTGGAGCCGTCGAAGTGCATGATCCAATTGGAGTATGCACCGTACTCTTTAGGGAGTTCGGCTTCCGTCCATTCGGCGACAAAGTCGGCCAATACTTGCGATTTAATGGCTCAACGGGGTTTGTATGTTATGTTGAACGGGAGGAGCTCAATGGCCCATTTGGCAATCCGGCCCGTGGCGTCGCGGTTGTTTATAATATTATTCAGTGGCACTTCTGAGGCTACTATAATTGAACACTATTGAAAGTAGTGTCACAGCTTCCGGGATGCCATGAATACCGCATAGGCTATCTTTTGATAATGTGGGTACCATGATTTGCATGGAGTGAGGACAGTGGATACATAATATACCGGCTTTTGAAGGGGGAATTTATGTCCGTCCATTTCATGTTCGACGACGAGCACTACGCTTACAACCTGATGAGTTGTCGCAATGTACAACAGCATTGGTTCGCTGATGTTTGGCGCGGCTAGGATTGGGTTGGTTGCCAGTATGGCTTTTATTTCTTCCAATCCAGCTGTGGCAGCGTCCGTCCACTCAAAGTGTTTGGTGCGCCGAAGGAGGCGATAAAGGGGTAATGCCTTTTCTCCTAAGCGGGAGATAAAGTGGCTTAGAGCCGCCACACATCCGGTTAATTTCTGAATTTGTTTGAGGTCCGTTGGTATAGCCAACTGTGACAGAGCTCGTATTTTGGCCGGATTTGCTTCAATTCCTCTACTGGAGACAATGAAACCCAGGAGCTTTCCTGCTGGTACAGCGAAAATGCATTTTTCCGGATTGAGCTTGATGTCGTATGTTCGGAGGTTGTTGAATGTGAGCCTCAAGTCGTCTATTAGAGAGTCGATGTGTTTGGTTTTGACGACCACATCATCTACGTATGCCTCTACTGTTTTGTCAATCTGTTTCTCCAGACATGTCTGAATCATGCGCTGATATGTTGCGCCCGCGTTTTTGAGCCCAAAAAGCATTGTGTCGAAACAGAAGGGGTCGTATGGTGTGATAAATGCCGTTGCGGCTTGGTCGGACTCCACCATCTTGATTTGGTGGTAGCCGGAGTATGCGTCGAGGAAACACAACGAATCGTGTCCTGCGGTAGCATCGATAATTTGATCGATGCGGGGCAGGGGGTAGGGATCCTTTGGTCAAGCCTTGTTGAGGTCCTTGAAATCTACACATAGGCGCCAGGATTTGTCCTTCTTTGGTACCATCACCAGGTTTGTTAGCCAGTCCGGGTGTTTTATTTCTCTAATGAATCCGGCCTCCAATAACTTGGCTAGTTCCTCTCCCATAGCTTGTCTCTTAGGTTCATAGAAATGCCGAAGAGTCTGCTTGACCGGCTTGAATCCCTTTGGAATATTAAGGCTATGTTCGGCCACCCTGTGTGGGATTCCTAGCATGTCTGAGGGGTGCTAGGCGAATATGTCCCAATTCTCGCGCAGGAACTCTCGTAGTCTGGCGTCCACGGCGGGGTTTAACTGTGCCCCGATGGAGGCTATTTTTGTAGGGTCCGTTGGGTGGACATGGAATTTGACTATTTCATCCGCTGGTTTAAAAGAGGTGCACTTGGATCTATTCTCAAGTATCACGTCGTCCCTGTCCACTATGGAGCGCAGTGCATTTAATTCCTCGACCATAAGGGCTTCAGATAATGCCTCGAGGGCGAATGCGGCTGTTTTGTTTTCGGCGCGGAGTGCTGTGTCCGGATCACTAGCGAGAGTGATGATTCCGTTGGGCCCGGGTATTTTGAGCTTCATGTACCCGTAATGGGGTATAGCTTGGAAGATCGTGAACGCCTCCTGCCCTAAAAGGGCGTGGTATCCGCTACTGAACGGGGCCACTTGGAATGTAATTTCTTCGGACCTATGGTTCTCCGTTGTGCCGAATACCACATCTAGTGTGATTTTCCCAACACAGCGTGCTTCCCGACTGGGGATGATTCCTCTGAAGGTTGTGCTGCTTTGCTCAATGCAGTTCTACTCTATTTCCATTTTTTGAAGAGTTTCCTCATAGACGAGGTTTAATCCACTGCCGCCATCCATGAGTACTTTGGTGAGTCGAAAGCCGTCCACAATTGGACTGAGGACCAGTGCTGCTGGTGCTCGAGCTGTTCAGAATTTAGGTTCGTCACTGACATTGAAGGTAATAGCCGTGTCACTCCATCGATTTATTCTGCCACGTGGCAGATTTCGGCAAGGCTGCGGAGTGTTCTCTTGCGCCTATTATTTGATGCGAAGGTTTCAAAGACTGTTAATACCGTATTGTTATCCCCGGGATGGTGCTCTGTGGCATGTGGGATGAGAAGATCCTCACCACTTTTGGCCACCTGCCGGAGTACCCAACATGCTCTAAGGCTGCGTGTTGGTATGGTATCCGCTGTACTATGAATTTTGCAGGGTCCATTGAGCCATCCCTCCAATACGGTTCCACGCCCTGTAGAGGGTCTTTGCTTCTTTGTAATTAACTCGGGTGTCTTATGATAGTGCACCCTTTTACTTCGGACTGGGTGTATATTCGGAGCCGGATTATCCCAAAATTTCGTTTCGGTTTTCCAGGTGCTTTCCATCGCACAGTACTTTCGTACTATGGACGCCAAGTCGGCGAAGCATGATATGTCACGATGACTTATGGCGTTAAGGATTCCCCTGTCCGTGCAATTATTGCAGAAAAATGAGACTGCGTCTTCCTCGCGTCAGTCCTTAACCTTGTTCATCACAAGGAGGAATCTGGCCCAATAATGATGTACTGTTTCCTGGGGCGCTTGCCTGATGTGGGAAAGATCGTTTATGATTGGGTGGGTGGGTGGCTTTGAGTCTGAACCCTTGCCCGATCTGAGACCCAGGGGCCGAGGAGTTTCCAATCTTGGAAGTTCGGGTTCCGGGATGTTGCCCGATAAGTCTGGCCCGCCGCCTGACTCTAGGTTCAGGGCTTGGGTGATGTCCTCCTGTAAATGGGTATCCGTCTCGGAGAGCTCAGGAATCCGGACATAGTTAGCCCTCAAGATAGAGGAAGAAGCGTCGCATTGTTCCTCCACCACCGCAATATGATGGGTAACCGGTGGAGTGTTAATCTCCCTTTGATCGGGTTTAAGCCCAATCCGATCATAGTCCGTAGCGACTCCCAAGGTGGCGATGCGATCCAAGAGCTCGTTTAGGGATGAGAGCTCCATTGGATCCATTTGCTCAGCAAATTCCAAGCCGATGTGGAGGCTGTTTTTGATGACCCGAGAAGTCATCGTCGGTGCAGCAGCCGAACAGGCAGTCATGATGAAACTGCCTAGCCAGAGAGTTTGGCCGACAGCCATGGCTCCCCCGGCGGTAATGTTGTTTTTAACAACGAGACGAGGAATCCTTCCTTACGGTGACGGCACAGTGGAACTCTCAATGAAAACACCAATGTCGGTGTCAAAACCGGCGGATCTCGGGTAGGGGGTCCTGAACTGTGCGTCTAGGCGGATGGTAATAGGAGGCAGGGGACACAATGTTTTACCCAGGTTCGGGCCCTCTTGATGGAGGTAATACCCTACATCCTGCTTGATTGTTCTTGATAATATTAGTAGTACAAGAGTTGATCTACCACGAGATCGAAGAGGCTAAACCCTAGAAGCTAGCCTATGGTATGATTGTTGTTGTTGGTCCTACGGACTAAAACCTCCGGTTTATATAGACAGCGGAGGGGGCTAGGGTTACACAGAGTTGGTTACAAGGAAGGAGATCTACATATCCGTATTGCCAAGCTTTCCTTCCACGCCAAGGAGAGTCCCATCCGGACACGGGACAAAGTCTTCAATCTTATATCTTCATAGTCCAACAGTCCGGCCAAAGGATATAATCCGACTGTCCGGATACCCCCTAATCCAGGACTCCCTCACTGGCCTTCAGCTTCTTACAAGTGGCCTGCTCCTTGACAGCTCTCCCCTCGGCTTCGGCCAGGGCCTTTTAAAGGGCCTCGACCTCGGTCGTTGCTCCTACGCATATCATGACACTATGGTCAGTATACGTCATTTATTCTTTCCGAATACACAGCGAGTCAATACATACTTTGCTGGTCTTCCAGCTGCTTCCTCGCGTGGCCGAGCTCCTCTTCAGCCCGCTCAAGTCTCTGCTTTAGTCCGGAGACTTTGGTAGTGTGAGCGGTCGCGGCTAGCAGCAACACCCGCTCATTCACATCAGACACAGTTTGGTTAGTTTCCTGTGAAATTTAATTGATCCTCTGTACGGCTTTCTCTCTAAACATCGGACAGTGTCTCATGGGCTACTGTCTATATTGGGATTTTCTCAGTTAAACGCCGCTTACCTCAAAACCTGTCAGCAGGCCGCGGCAGGCTTCGGTCAGTCCACTCTTAACGGACCGAACCTTCTCAATCACCATACCCATAAGGATACGGTGTTCTTCCACAATGGAAGCTCCTTATAGCGCTTACAATAGATTATCCGATGCCTCTGGTTGGACAGAGAGGTCGCCGGTGGGACGGGCACACCTCCTTCTCTTGAAGGAGGCTGCTTGTCGGACTCCGGGACTGTATGGGTCTCCGGATTCATGCTCAGAGGGGGGGGCGAATTGAGCATGGCCCCCGTCGTTAGTCTCCATGGGGGTCTGTTCCCCCATGTGTCCGGCGGCCGAGGTGTCGCCCTCCGGCGCCGCCACGACGGCCTCCTAAACCTCTCCCTGGCCTAGGAAGGTCCTTTGGGACAGCACCTCGTCGTCTCCCTTGGCCTTGGGAGAGTAAGCGGTCGGCGGTGTCTCACTGGCCATTTCCTTTGAGTCCAACGAGCCTCTTGATGAGGATCGCTGGGAGCTATCGTGGGCCGGACTGCAATAACATGATTAAACCATATAAAATACCATAAGGTGGAAAGGCCGGATAAATGGACGTATACGGGTTCTTAGTACTCACGATGCGGCGAGGGGCTTGTTCCAGGGGCGTCACTCCGGACTGCTGTCAACGTCCCACGCGGAGCTATCCACAAGAGGGACTTTCCCCTTCTTGGGCGCCTTCGCCTCTAGATTTGTGGAGGCCGCCCTCTTCTTCCTCCCCCCATGTCGGGTGGTAGGTGCGACATATGCCAACGGGTGGCTTATCTGTGTGGGAACCAGTAAGACGTCGCCGGTGCCTGGAAGCGGGATGAGGCGTAGACACGCACGCCGGCGGCTCTTACCCAGCTTCGGGGCTCTCCGAAGAGATAACACCCCTACTGCTGCTCTGCGGGGTCTCCGCATGCTCACTAGATGAATCGAGTAGCTACACAACGCTCCTTGAGCTGTTTGGGGGAGGAGGAGGAAGAAAGGGCACGGCTAGCCTGCTTCTTCTTCTTGTATCGTCTCTAGAACTAGCAGGGGGTCGAACCCTTTGCATGGGTGCCCCGGGGGGTTTATATAGGCCTACCCCCCGGGGGTACAATGGTAATTCGGATGGGCGCGGGGCCCAGCCGTCTGTGACTGCACTCGCCGGCTTCTGCGCCGACTGCTGGGGCCCGCCGGCTGGTGGGCCCCGCCGGCTGTCAACTCCTTGGTCACTGTGGCTTCATCTTGCTGACGTGAGCTTCGTCGTGGTAAGTGCGGCTAAAGTACCGCCGCCTGCCGGGTGATCGTTGTTGCCTTACCGCGTCTTGTCTCCTTAATGGGGCGTCCTCTTCGAGGGAAGCGGCGGGCCGGCTGGCGGAGCCGGCTCCGTCTTGGGCCGGCTGGCAGGAAGCGCGGCCGCCTTCGGCCGTCTCCCTGCTCTAAGGGGCCCACCGCCTGTTGGCCACGCTGGCGGCCCGTCGTGGGTGACGCCAGGGTCAACATGGCAACAGTGCTGCGCCGGACGGGTCATGCCTACCTCGTACGGCGCACTGTGCCAGGCGTGCTCCGGGATTCGGGGGTGGCAGGCTCTTCTGTAGCCATGCCCCGTCGCACCGCCGTTAGGTGGGTGCAAACTTTGTGGGTACGGTCTTGACTACTTTATGGGGAGCCGGCTTGAAGGAGTCGGCTTTCTCGTAGCCGGCTTCTTGGAGTCAGCCCTCTCATAAAGGTTGAAGTCGGACCGCCTTCCCAAAGCCGGCCTAGACACCAGCCGGCGGGGGGAAGGTGGCCCCGTGTCTTGGATTTTTGAGAGCCGGGCGGGCTCGTAAGTTTTTGCAGAAGTGCCAGGGGAAGCCGGCTAGGCTACCCATGGCCATTTACTCCGACAGTAGTCCCGGAAGCTGATCGAGCTCCGAGGTGAACAAGGGGACGAGAAGCTTGGTCAGCTTCCTATCCCGGAGAGCCGGCTTCGCGGGCGTACGCCGACTTCTGATAACCCGCGTAAGCGGGAGGAGAGGGGGCCTGCATGCTGACCACGGGCCCCCTTGCGGCCACGTGGCGGCAGGATTCTGCGAGCGCACGCGCCCGATGGGACGCCGCCGCAGGCCCGGGCCCGCCACTCGCGAGCCTCGGTCCGGGCGCGGATCTCCCGTGGCCCACAGGGCCGCTCGCCTTCTCAAGGCAGTTTCGCCTCGCCATTAAGGATCGGTAATCATGGGGCGTGGGAAGTGGGCACGATCGACCCCCACGCTTCCCCACGCCCCGCCTCCTCGACTCCTCACGTGAGCCTATAAGTAGGGGGAGGAGAGGGCGCGACAGAGGTTCGCGCGCTCCCTCACACTCCGTCCCTCCTAGCCCTCATCTCCTTACTCTCGCTGCCGCCGCAGCCTTCTCCTCAACGCCGTCGCGTCTTCACGCCACCTCGTCACCATGGCACTATCAAGCTCCTGGGACGGCTCCAACGTCCACGAGGATCACGTGGAGTTCCTTCGCCAGACCCGGCGCCTGCCCGGCGCCGACCGCGTTCAGGTCCGTCTGGCGCCCGAGAGGGAGATCTCACCGGCGCCGGAGGAGGGCGAGCGGGTCGTCTTCCGCTCGCACTGCCTGCGCGGCTTCGGCCTCCCTGCGAGCGGGTTTCTTCGTTCCTTCCTCGACTTCTACAACCTCCAGCCGCATCACCTCACGCCCAATGCGGTGATGCTGCTGTCGGCCTTCGTCTCCCTCTGCGAAGGCTTCTTGGGGCTGCTCCCCACCCTGGAGCTCTGGGGAGAATTCTTCCAGAGCAAGCTCGGCACGGTCGTCGCCGGCGTGCCCGCCCCCTGCGGAGCCATCATCGCCATGAGGAGGGCGAGCAAGAACAATCCGTTCCCGCCCATCCCCCTGATCCAGTCAGTGAAGGTCTGGCAGAGATCTTACTTCTATGTGAAGAACGTCGCCAAGCAAGAAGACTACATCAACTTGCCGGCTTACGTAGCAGGCCCGCCGGCTAGGAGGCAGCCCTCGTGGAGCTTCCGATCCCGGTCGTTGTCTCCAGCCGGGAACGCCGCCATCTCCCGGCTTCGGGTGCTCATTCAGTCGAAAGGCCTGCGCGGAGCCGACTTGGTGGCCGCCTTCGTGGAGCGCCGGATCCTTCCTCTCCAGAGCCGACCCCACATGATGTGTCAGATGAGCGGCCGGTTCGACCCAAGCCGGCTCAGCACATGGGAGATGCCCCACGCGGAGGTGGCGCTTATGGTTAATTACATTGCCAATTGCAAGCTCAGCGGGGACTGGCAGTACGGCAAGGTGCCGTACTCTCACGCGAATCCTCCACCCGTGGTAAGCTTCTCTCTTTATCCTCTTTTTCGTCGTCAGCCGGCTTCGCGACGGCCGGCTTCTGACCTTCCGGCTCTCTGTGCAGAACCCTCTTCTCCCGCTGCCGGCTAGGGCGGCAGAGATCGAGCACCAGTACGTCCCCGACCGCACGGTGGATGATGTTGACGACCCGGACTTGGGGGCGGCCGCCATGGTGGACGCCGTCGCGGGGGACAGCACCGAGCCCGGAGGCTCGAAGTTCACCGTGAGCTTCGAGGACTGGCCGGATGACTTCGAAGCCGAAGTCGTTCTGCGCCGCCAGCCGGCGGCCGACCAGCAGGGCGCCGGCTCGTCCGTCGCGCCGGCTGCCGGCGGCGCGCAGAAACGTCGGGCCGCTCTAGGCCTCTTCGGCAGCCGGCCGAAGAAGTCCAAGCCCTCCGCCGCGGCGACGAAGCGAGAGGAGGCGGCCGCGAAGGCTGCCCGCTTCCGTAAAGCCGTGAAACAGCCCCAGGCGGTCTCGGCGTAAGTTTTTAACCGCTTGCCGTAGTCTCGACGTTGTTCTTTTTTTCTTCAAATGCACTCTTAGCTTTCTTCATTTGCTGGACAGGGCGCCGCTTTCTCTCGAGCGGGGCCCAGGCGGCTCTGTCGTGGGGCCGGCTGTAGGTTCTTCGAGCTCCCGCCGCGTGGACCCCCGCGCCGATCTTAGGGAGGCCACAGAGCGGAACGCGCGCGAAGCGCGGGAGGAGCGCGAGGCGGCGGAGAAGGCGGCCGCCCAAGCGGCAAAGGGGCAGGCTGAAGCCATAGCCAAGGCCCAGAAGGAGGCGGCTCCTGCAGAGACGGAGGCGGAAAGCTCGCGCAGCCAGCCTCCGCTGCTCGCCGTTCCCCTCCGAGCCTTGGCCCCCAACACCCCGTTGCCCATGGCGGAGGAGATCATCCAAGACCCGCCGCTGTTGGAGAGGGAGGAGGAGCCCGTGGTCTTGGCCGGGAGAACGCCGCCTGCGGCGCCAACCGGGGCGGGCCAAGGCGGTCGATCGCCAGTAGCGCCGGAGGAGCCGGCCGGAGGTGAGCCAGGGAGCCGGGCCAGCCTCAAGGTGCAGCTGGCGACGGGCCGGCGTGCTGAAGGAGGCGCCACTCCGCCGGAGTCGCGCCGAGCCGCGGGCGCAGGCCAGCCGGCAGGAGATGTGGAGGTGGCCAGCTCCGCCGTGTCCGAGTGGACTCGCATCGGGGGGACCGGCGAGCTAGAAGCAGCGGCTCAAGGGGTCCGGAGCCGGCTACGAGCTCAAGCCGCCCTGCTGCAGCAGCTTAACCAAGAGTTCTCGTCGACACGAACCTCTGTCCGGGTAAGTCCTTCGCTCTTGGCTGCTTTGCTTTCTTGATTTCCTCCGTGGGGGTGCGTCAGCGCACCCACTGGGCGTAGTCCCCGAGATTCGGGCCGACTGCTGCGCAGTCGGGTCGGATCTTTCTCGACGGCCACCTCACTTTGCTTTCTTTCTAAACTTTCAGGAATACCCCAACCTTCGTGTTGCCGCCTTCGACTCCCAGGCTCGAGAGCTGAGCCGGTGGACCAACGACCTGGCCGACAGCCGAAGTAAGTACTTGGTTTGTTTGTCTCCTGTGGGGGCGCGCCAGCGCACCCACTGGGTGTAGTCCCCGAGGTTCGGGCCGACTGCCGTGTAGTCGGGTCGAATCTTTCTTGACGACTCCTTTCTTATTGATTTTTCTTCTTCTTTGTCTTCAGGGGCCAATGCTGACTTGAGGAAGGAGCTTGGCGAAGCGAAGGCCGCCCTTTTCGCCAAAGAGGCCGAGTGCACTGCCTTGGCTCAGGAACGGGATCGCCTGGCCAAGAAGCTGGCCGACCAAGAGGAGAGCCACAAAACGGCCCTTCAGGCGGCGAAGGAGAGCGAAGCCGCCGTGCTGGCGGAGTATGAGATAGCGGCGGCGACCTGCTCCGAGACCCGGCGAGGCCTGGAGGAAGGCTACGGCCGGATTGAAGACTTGATCGACGGTAAGCTGCTTTCTACGGCCTTCCCCCGTCCCTTGCCGTGTGGGTTTTTTTTTGACTTATCTTGGACTGCCGCTTGTTGTTTCTTGCAGATTACTTCCCGGGCTACTCCGTCTTCGCTGCCCAAACCATCGAGGCTCATCGTGAAGCGCGCCGTCAAGCGGGGGCCGACATTGCGCCGGATGCAAACCGGACCCTTGAGGAGCAGCTTCTGGCTGTCCAGGCGCGGCTGCAGCCGGCCCACCGGATGCTCCGCCGGCTCCAACGTGCGGGGGCGCAGGTGCTGGCTGCCCTCTGGCCTGGCGAGACGATCCCCCGCACCCCAAGCCGAACTGCCGACTGGCTGGAAGTCGCAGTCAGACGCTTCGAGGCTTCGAAGGCGTCAGCGGCCCGCCTCGGAGCCGGGCGGGCGTTGGAATTCGTACGGGCTTGGTACCCAGGACTGAGCCTGGACCAGCTGCGTACTTGGCGGATGGAGGCCGACGCGGAGCTGGAGGAGGTGAGGCCGGCTATCGCCCAGCGAGCCTCAACGATCGCCGAGTGCACCGACATCAGCGTTTTCGCACCCGAAATCGATGATGACGGTGTCGCGCAGCCGGACGAGTGGTTCGGGCTGAACCCGGCGGTGGGCGAGGACTCGGCGGGGGAGATCACCTCCAGCGACGAGGGCGAAGAGGACGAAGACGACGACGGCGGAGACGTCGAGCCGGCTGGTGGAACAACCAGCCGACCTCAGGCCGACCGTGCCTCCAACAACGAGGCGCGTGGAAGCGCGCCCTCTGCGGGAGGCGGCGACCAAGCCGAAGTTCGTCAGCCGGCCGCTCCTTCAGCCGGCGCGACCGTCTCCGCCAACCAGTCGGCCGCTCCGCCAGCCTGACCTGCCGTCTTTATCTTTCCTGCTTTGTTGTCTTTGAACAATCTTTTGTTAAGTTTCGCAGTTCCACCCACTGGGGGTGTATCCAAGCTATGTTGAATGCTGGCCTCTTGGAGGTCTTTTTATGTAAATATTATCACGTGCATGTTTGGTTTCCATTCACGTATGCTTATTTGTCCTTAGGCTTTTCCTTTGCCGCCTTCCCTCTTTGGGGAGGCAAGTACTTGAGCTTTCTTGGATTTAAAGTAAAGTGAATGGAAACCGGCCGGCCGGCTACTCTGGTAGCCGGTCGGCGGTGTGGGAGAAACCGGCTTTGTTATATTAATCCGTTAGTCCCTAGCCGTTTTTCGTGTGGGCGGGCGTTTCTACCTTTGACCCTTGCCAGTCGGACAGCCGGTTCTTCGAACTGCAACTTTGGCAAGGGAAGGCTTGAGAGCCGGCACACTACTTGTCTAACTGTAGGTAGGACTTCTAATATAACTTCAGTCAGTCAGTCCCCGAGCCGACTAGTCGGACTCGGTGCCGGACAGAATAAGTAAATGATGCGACGAGCATGATATTTTCATTCATAAATAAGGGATGGCAGTCCCCGAGCCCTCCTCGGGGAGCCTATTGTCTTGTACTTAATACAAAAGTTAGCGTGATACATACTGCCTTTCAACTGTAAAATCTTCGAAGGAGGTTGGCGTTCCATGGCCGTTCCGACTCCTTGCCGGAGTCGTCTTATTTGCGTGCCTTCGGCTTCTGTGCGTCGATCAGGTAGTAGGAGTCGTTGCCTAGAGCTCTGCTGATGACAAAAGGGCCTTCCCAAGGGGCTGAGAGCTTGTGCTGGCCGGCTGTTCGCTGAATCAGCCGGAGCACAAGGTCGCCCTCTTGGAAAGATCTTGGCCTGACCTTCCGGCTGTGGTAGCGGCGCAAACCCTGCTGGTAAATTGCAGACCGGCTGAGAGCTAACAGCCGGCTTTCTTCCAGCAGGTCGACGGCATCTTCTCGTGCTTCCTTGGCCTCTGCTTCCGTGTACATGGTTGCTTGAGGCGAGTCGAATTCGATGTCAGTTGGGATGACTGCCTCGGCACCGTACACAAGGAAGAAGGGGGTGAAGCCGGTTGACTTGTTGGGTGTAGTGCGCAGACTCCAGAGGACAGCCTGCAGCTCTTCGAGCCAACAGCCGGCCGAGCGCTCCAGAGGTACGGCCAATCGGGGCTTGATGCCGGAGAGGATGAGGCCGTTGGCTCGCTCGACCTGGCCGTTTGACTGCGGATGGGCGACGGACGCTAAGTCCAGACGGATGCCTTGGGCTGTGCAGAAACGTGCCAAGGCTCCTTTGGCGAAGTTCGTGCCATTGTCAGTGATGATGCTGTGCGGCACGCCATACCGAGTTGTTATGTCTGCGATGAAGGTCACGGCAGTCGGCCCATTCAGCTTCTTGATCGGCTTTGCTTCAATACACTTGGTGAACTTGTCCACGGCGACGAGCAGATGCGTCATGCCACCGCGCGCCGTCTTGAATGGGCCCACCATGTCCAGTCCCCAAACGGCAAAGGGCCAAGTGAGGGGAATGGTCTTGAGTGCCGAGGCCGGCATGTGTTGCTTGGAGCTGAAGAGCTGGCATCCCTTGCAATGCTTGACTAGTTCTTTGGCGTCGTCCAAAGCAGTCGGCCAGAAGAAACCATGGCGGAAGGCTTTGGCGACAAGTGATCTTGAGGCCGCATGGTGGCCGCACTCTCCTTGGTGAATGTCTGCGAGGATTGCAATGCCCTTTTCTTGCTCGACGCATCGCTGGAGGACTCCGGTGACGCTGCGCTTGAGTAGTTCTCTGTTGACGATCGTGTACGCTCCGGCTCAACGCTGGACTTGTCTTGCTTCTGTTTCGTCAGCCGGCAGGTCTTGCTTCACTAAGAAGTTGAGGATGGACTGAGCCCAAGATGGAGCCGCGATTTCTTCTACTGCCAACGTGGCTACTGCCAACGTGGCTACTGCCACTAGAGTGGGAAGGCTGGGCGGTGAGGTGCTGGAGTCGGCCGCCGGCTGTAGTGCTGGTGCAGTCCCCGGGCCGGCTACCGCAGTCCCCGAGCCGGCTGCCGAAGTCCCCGGGCCGGCTACAGGGGTCTTGAGGTCGGCTACTTGATTCTTCGAGCCGGACCTGGCCGCATCGGGGTTAGGCGGCACGAAGATGGAATCGGATTCCGGAGACGGCTTGATAGACGGCTTGAGTAGGCATTGTAGAGCGACGCCGGTTGGAATTGCTTGCCGGGTGGAGCCTATTCGGGCCAAGGCATCAGCTGGCTCGTTGTCGGCTCGAGGTACGTGGAGGAACTCTCACCCTTCAAAGTATCCGCTGAGTTGTTGGACCAAGAAACGGTAGCTCGCCATGTTCGCGTCCTTGGCGTCCCAGTCACCGGATGACTGCTGGACTACCAGGTCCGATTCGCCATAACACAGGATCCGGCGAATGCCAAGCTCTTTGGCAAGCCGGAGCCCGTGTATGAGCGCCTCGTACTCGGCCACATTGTTGGAGGTGGCGAAGTGGATCTGTAGCGCGTACTTGAGCTTGTCGCCTTTGGGAGAGGTAAGGACGATGCCGGCTCCCAAGCCGGTGCGCATCTTGGACCCGTCGAAGTGAATGCGCCAATGGGTGGAGTCCGGAGCCGGCGGCAGGTACTGGGTCTCGGCCCAGTCGACGAGGAAGTCGGCCAGCGCTTGGGACTTGATGGCGGTGCGGGGCTGGTAGAAGATTGTGTAAGGGGCCAGCTCGATCGCCCATTTCGCGACCCGGCCGGACGCATCCCGGCTGCCTATGATCTCGGCTAGCGGGGCAGTGCATACGACCGTGACGGGGTGCTCTTGAAAGTAGGGCTTCAGCTTCTTGGCGGTGAAGTACATGCCGTAACACATCTTTTGGTAGTGCGGGTAGTTCTGCTTTGAGGCGGACAGCACCTCGCTCAAATAATACACCAGCCTCTGGACCGGCTGGGCTCGACCTTCTTCCGGGCGCTGGACTACGATGACGGTGCTGACCACCCGGTTGGTTGCAGCGATGTAAAGGAGCATGGGCTCTTTCTCGGTCGGCGCTGCGAGGACAGGCGGCGTGGCCAGCATCTTCTTCAACTAGTGGAAAGCTTGGTCGGCCTGGTCGTTCCACTTGAAGTGAGTGCTCTTCTTCATGAGGCGGTAGAGGGGGAGGGCCTTTTCTCCGAGCCGGCTCATGAAACGGTTCAAGGAGGCTAAGCACCCGGTGAACTTCTGAATGTCTCGAAGCTTGGTGGGGATCGCCATTCTCTCGATGGCCTTGATCTTCGCTGGGTTGCATTCGATGCCGCGTTCGGAGACCAGGAAGCCTAGGAGCTGGCCAGCTGGCAACCCGAACACGCATTTCTCGGGGTTGAGCTTGATTTGGAACCGGCGCAGGTTCTCAAATGTTTCCTTGAGGTCTTCCAGCAAGGTGCCACGCTTCTCCGTCTTCACCACGATGTCGTCCACGTAAACGTGGGCATTCCTGCCGAGCTGCTTGAGGAGGCACTTCTGCATGCAACGCTGAAAGGTGGCACCGGCATTTCTCAAGCCGAATGTCATAGTCAAGTAGTAGAAGGCTCCGAACGGCGTGATGAAGGCGGTCTTCAGGCGGTCATCCGGGTCTAGCTTTATCTGGTGATATCCAGAGTAAGCATCCAAAAAACTCAACAGCTCGCATCCGGCCGTGGAGTCTATCACTTGGTCTATCCTTGGCAGGGCAAAAGGATCTTTGGGGCTGGCTTTGTTGAGACTTGTGTAGTCTATACACATGCGCCACTTGTTATTCTTCTTCAACACAAGGACCGGGTTGGCGAGCCACTCTGGAAAGAAAACTTCCATGATGAAGCCGGCCGCCAAGAGCCGGGCTATCTCCTCCCCTACAATCCTGCGCTTCTCCTCTGACAGCCGGCGAAGGGGTTGTCTGACCGGCTTCGCGCCTTCTCGAACATGCAGTTTGTGCTCGGCGAATTTCCTCGGAACACCCGGCATGTCCTTGGGGGACCATGCGAAGATGCCCCGATTCTCACGGAGGAAATCGTTGAGCTTGCCTTCCTATTTGCTGTTCAGGTTTGCCCCGATGACGGCAAACCTCTCCGGACGCTCGGGGTCAAGAGGTATCTTCTTCGTCTCCTTGGCCGGCTGAAAAGACCCTTGAGTGTCGTGCTCCTTAGGCTCAGGGGACACGGCCGATTGCTTGCCGGCCATGGCCACGACTCGGTCCAGCATCTTTCAAGGGACTCGGCTGCTGGCCGCGGCGCACTCGGAGGACTTCTTGTCGTCGCCGGCTACGGTGGTGACGCCTTTGGTGCTTGGTATCTTCATCTTGAGGTATGCATAGTGGGGAACCGCCATGAATTTGGCCAAGGCAGGTCGGCCCAGCAATGCATGGTAAGGGCTCTCCAGGTCCACCACCTCAAACCAGATCGCTTCCCGGCGGAAATGCTCCTTGTCCCCAAAAAGTACATCAATCTTGATTTTGCCAATGGGGGCGCAGGACAGGCCGGGTACGATGCCGTGGAACACTGTCCGAGTGGGCGTGAGCTGTTTTGTCTTGACGTTCAACTTCTCCAGGGTGTCACGATACAAGATGTTGATGCTGCTCCCGCCGTCTATCAATACACGAGAGAAGCGGGCGGCGCGTCTGTCTGTTGCAAGGGTGGCTTCCAGGACCAAAGCATAAGAGCCAGGAGACGGCATCACCTCCGGGTGGTCGGCCCGGCTCCAGCTGATGGGCTTTTCTGACCAATGCATGTGTTCAGCGGGGTTGGCAACGACCACGCTGACTTCCTGGTGCTCTCGGCGTTTGCCACGCCGGTCTTCGGGCTGGCTGGTGAAGACGACGTAGGTTGCTTGCTCATCAGGGAACTCGTCATGCGCGGCTCCGACTGCGGGCCGAGCGGCCGGAGGCGGCGGAGGCGGAGGCGGCGGGCCGGCAGGCGGAGGTGGCAAGAGCCCCTCGCCTTTAGACATTCGGGTGAGCCAGTTGCACTTCCGGGTCGTGTGGTTGGACGGCTTTGCGCCGCTGTGGAACTTGCAAGGGGCGTCGAGGGTTTGCTCGTAGGAGAAGGCGGGCTGCCAAGCCGGCCTGCCGCCCTTGGGCTTCTTGGGCGCCGGTCGCTCTTCGGGCGGCGCATCTTCGACCGTGGCCACCTGCCGGCTAGCGGGAGGCGGCGCAGGGCCCTGGCGCTTGTTGTCGTTCGAGTTGGGGTGTCGGCCGGGCTCTCCAGCCGGCGTCTTGGGCGCCGGGTTGAGCACCTTCCCGGACGCGTCTACCCGAAGCTCGGTCTTCATCGAGGAGTCGTCGGTGGCGTACTTGTCCGCTATGTCCAGAAGCTCATCGAGAGTAGCCGGCTCGTCGCAGAGGAGCTTGTGCTTGAGGAGGGTGCCTTCTCGGCATCCGGCTGTGAAGTACTCTATGGCTTGTACCTCGTGCACCCCTTCACAAGAGTTGCGGAGCTCGGCCCAACGCGTGAGGTAATCACGAGTGGACTCAGCGGGTCCTTGCACGCACAAGGAGAGCTGTCTGGGCTTGGGAGCCCGCTTGTAGGTGCTGGTGAAGTTGCAGATGAAGGCTTCTGTGAAGTCTAGCCAGCTGTTGATGCTACGCGGCTTGAGGCTGTTGAGCCAAGTCCGCGCCGTGCCTTGCAGCATGAGGGGCACGTACTTCACGGCGACTCGCCGGTTGCCGTTGGCTATGCTAACTGCGGTGGAGTAGTCGATCAACCAATCTTCTGGCTTCACGGAGCCGTTGTACTTGGGCGTGTCTCTTGGGAGCGAGAACCCTTTGGGAAAGGGCTCGTCGCGGATGCGAGGGCCAAAGCAAGGCGGGCCGACATCGTCTTCTTCTTCCAATGCCAGGGATCGTGCCAGGCGGTCGAGCCGATGGCGGGCGTCGTTCTCACCGATTCCTTCGCGGCGGCCCAGTCGGCCGCTGAGAGTCGGGTGCGCCACTGGCGGTGAGGCGGGATATCTCTCTCCACGGGGCGGAGGCGGAGGCAGGTCGCCCCGCCACTCCATGGCTCGGGGATAACCGTCCGCGTCCCGCTCGATGGAGATCCGGGTCCGGCGGCGGCTGGTAGCTGGCTCCTTCTCGCGTCGCACGCGGGTATCGCTCGTAGTCGGCGTCCGGGATGTCGCGCCGTGCTCTCGGCGCGGGGGAAGGCTTTCTGCGCGAGCGTCGGCTTCGTGCCGCTGCGTGGCGGCGTCGATCAACTGCTGGATGCGCCGGGTCATGTGGGGAAGGTCTTCGGGCTCCAGGCCGACCAGCTCGTCTACGGCCGCCTGGGCGGCACGCAAGTTCTCGAGCGGAGTGGCATAGACCGGGCGGTCGACTCCCAGCGCGTCGGCGATGACGGCGCCGCGTTGCTTGACAAGGTCGGCCCGTCTTGGCCCGCTCGGGGCCGGCGTGCCGAAGGCGGCGCGGTCAGCCACGCGCTGGTAGGCCTCAGTGAGGCGTCTTACGGAGGCCAGCCTCCGGCCCTCCGCGAGGAGGGCGAGGCGGCGTGCTTCCAGGGCTTCGTCGTCGGCGTCGGCCGGGAGAGGAGCGGACAAGTCATGGGCCGCCGCGCGCGAGGCATCGCGGGCGCTCTCATCGGCCGGGCCGCTGTGGCCGACAAACATCACTTCGGTGGCGACAGCATCGTGGCCGTCGGCTCGGGGAAGCGGGTCGTTGTAGATCGCGACATTGGCGGGGAAGGCGCCGTAGGAGGCCGTGTCGAGTCAACAGGCATCGGGTCGGTGGAACCAACTGACTCCAGGTCCGTAGCGGGCTCGCTAGAGACATGGAGTTGGCCGAGAAAGTTGGCGAGGCGGTCAGCGCCCGCATCGGAGGCGAGCTCGTCAGGGAGATCGGCGAGGCTGCTTGCCGCGCAGACGCTGGTGACGCCTTGCAGCGCGTCGTGGCAAGCACCATCGGGCGTGCCGGGCTGGCTACGCTCGCTGGGGAGGAAGAGGGTTCCCGTCCAGAACAGGTCTCCGGACGACGGTGCGCCTAGCCCCCCGGTGGGCGCCAAATGTCGGGTGGTAGGTGCGACATATGCCAACGGGTGGCTTATCTATGTGGGAACCAGTAAGACGTCGCCGGTGCCTGGAAGCGGGATGAGGCGTAGACACGCACGCCGGCGGCTCTTACCCAGCTTCGGGGCTCTCCGAAGAGATAACACCCCTACTGCTGCTCTGCGGGGTCTCCGCATGCTCACTAGATGAATCGAGTAGCTACACAACGCTCCTTGAGCTGTTTGGGGGAGGAGGAGGAAGAAAGGGCACGACTAGCCTGCTTCTTCTTCTTGTATCGTCTCTAGAACTAGCAGGGGGTCGAACCCTTTGCATGGGTGCCCCGGGGGGTTTATATAGGCCTACCCCCCGGGGGTACAATGGTAATCCAGCTGGGCGCGGGGCCCAGCCGTCTGTGACTGCACTCGCCGACTTCTGCGCCGACTGCTAGGACCCGCCGACTGGTGGGCCCCGCCGGCTGTCAACTCCTTGGTCACTGTGGCTTCATCTTGCTGACATGAGCTTCGTCGTGGTAAGTGCGGCTATAGTACCGCCGCCTGCCGGGTGATCGTTTTTGCCTTACCGCGTCTTGTCTCCTTAATGGGGCGTCCTCTTCGAGGGAAGCGGCGGGCCGGCTGGCGGAGCCGGCTCCGTCTTGGGCCGGCTGGCAGGAAGCGCGGCCGCCTTCGGCCGTCTCCCTGCTCTAAGGAGCCCACCGCCTGTGGGCCACGCTGGCGGCCCGTCGTGGGTGACGCCAGGGTCAACATGGCAACAGTGCTGCGCCGGACGGGTCATGCCTACCTCGTACGGCGCACTGTGCCAGGCGTGCTCCGGGATTCGGGGGTGGCAGGCTCTTCTGTAGCCATGCCCCATCGCACCGCCGTTAGGTGGGTGCAAACTTTGTGGGTACGGTCTTGACTACTTTATGGGGAGCCGGCTTGAAGGAGTCGGCTTTCTCGTAGCCGGCTTCTTGGAGTCGGCCCTCTCATAAAGGTTGAAGTCGGACCGCCTTCCCAAAGCCGGCCTAGACACTAGCCGGCGGGGGGAAGGCGGCCCCGTGTCTTGGATTTTTGAGAGCCGGGCGGGCTCGTAATTTTTGCAGAAGTGCCAGGGGAAGCCGGCTAGGCTACCCATGGCCATTTACTCCGACACCCCATTAGGGGGAGAGTCGCTTTCCTCCTCCTCTTCATCGTCATCGTCTTTGGCAGTAGAGGAGCGGGTCTTGTCTTCGGACGTCACGCCCGAAGCGCCCTTGCGGCTGGGGCCACTCCGGGGCCCCTTGGCCTTCCCCTTGGCCTTCTTCTTCGCTAGACGCGGGATGATTGGTTCTTCAGGCAGCGGAGCCGGGCACTGGATCCGCTTCGCCCTCTCCATCCATTCCTGAAGAAGTAATGATAATAAAAACTCAAATATCATCCTTCAAACAAGCAAGTAGAGGATGCCTTAAAAAACATACCTCGTTGGTGAGGTGGTTAATGTCATGCCCGTGGTCCGAGTATGTGGCTGGCGGTGTCTCCTTGCCATTGAAAAGCAACTTCCAGGCATCTTCATGAGTAGTTTCGAAGAGCCTCCTCAAGGTATTCTGCTTCTTCGGATTGAACTCCCATAAAGGGCGGCTTCGGCTTTGGCACGGGAGAATCCGACGAACTAGGATCACCTAGATTACATCGACGAGCTTGATATCTTTATCCACCATACTCTTAACGCATGTCTGCAGCGCTATCAGCTCGTCTGACCAAGACCAATTCGGGCTCTTCTCAACCCAGGAGGTGAGCCACATTGGAGCACCGAAGTTGAATTCGGCAGGTGCGGCCTAGTTGGCGCCACGGGGTTTTGTGATGTAGAACCACTGTTTCTGCCATTCCTTGACAGTCTCCACGGAAGTGCCTTTTGGCTAGGAGACATTGGTCAGCTTGCTCACCATAGAGCCTCCACACTCCGCGTGCTGGCCATCCACCATCTTCGGCTTCACGTTGAAGACATTGAGCCACAACCCGAAGTGGGGTTGGATGAGGAGGAAGGCCTCACACACGATGATGAACGCCGAGGTGTCGAGGAAGGAGTTCGGGGATAGATCATGGAAGTCTATCCCATAATAGTACATCAGCCTGCGGACGAAAGGGTGGAGTGGAAACCCTAGTCTGCAGAGGAAATGAGGGATGAATACCACCCTCTCGTTGGGCTCTGGTGTGGGGACGACTTGCCCCTGGGCTGGAAGAAAGTGGGTGATTTCCTTCGCGAGATACCCGGCTGCCCGAAGCTCGGCAATGTCCTTCTCCTTGATGATGGAGGCCATCCACTTGCCTTGACCTCCGGATCCAGACATGGTTGAGTGCTTGCTCAAGTGGGAAACATGAGAACTTGGGCGCTATAGCTCAAGAGTAGAAGGGCAGAGGAAGAGAGAAGGCGAGGGAGAATAAGGGGAGTACTTATCCCCTTATAAAGGCAGTGAATATCGAACGCCTCCCCGCTCGCCCTAAAACTCGCCTATTCCCAAGGGCTGTGTAAACGGCATGGTTGGGTTACCCACGCCCGTAGTGATGAGAATCCCACGATAAGGGGGCACGATCTCTGCTTTGACAAGACGTGCCAATAGAAACCGCATCTCGAAACACGGAACGACAGACAAAAATGGTTCAATATAATGGCTGCACAAACATGATGTCATCTTGTAAAAAGTTGTCAGCAGATGGGACTCGTGAAATATTATATTCTCTGTAGTTGTGTGTGGTACTTACGCTGCAGATTCGGACACCTTCGTTTTATCCGAGGACTATCTTGGAGTATTCAGAAAGTGGAACCCATCTTGCAATTTCGAAGACAATCTGCACGCCGGATACATCGTCATTGAAGACTAGTTCAGGGGCTACTGAGGGAGTCCTGGACTAAGGGGACCTCGAGTGTCCGATCTATTGGATATGGGTCGGACTGTTGGGCCGTGAAGATACAAAGACCAAAGACTCTGTCGGCGTTCTGGGAAGGGGGGCCCAGCACGGCCCATCTTCACCAACACAAACCCAAGACCCTCGCGAGGGGCCAAGCCTCGCGGGTCGGACGACGTGAAGCTTCCTCAGGCACGGCCTCGCCAGGCTGGCTCACGAGGAGGCGGAGAGATCAAGGCGGGGTACCTCATGAGGTGCCCATGACGCAAACCATGACGACTCAGGGCGCCAGGCGGGTGCCAGTCCGCGCAACGTCCTCCTTTCCTCTTTGGTGCAAAGGGGGCAAGCGCAGCCGCGGAGTACCGAGGCATCAGGCAATGGTTGCCATTTCGGTGCAACGAGACCAAGACGAGGAGGACTACGAGACGGAGGTCACCGTGTAGCCCAAGACGACGTCATCACCAGAGCTTTGCGCAGGCGAAGACTACTTTTGTCAGGATAGCTGATACTTGTTGTCCCGATTCAAATTAGCCCGCCATTGTTGGCTTCCTTCCCGCTCGATATTTGGGAAGAGGACCAGGGCCTCTATAAATAGGACCAGCCACCCACACAGCAAGGGGTCGGTCGGAGGAAAGCAGAGAGAGAGAGAGAAAAAGGTGACTGAACTCCTCCGAGCAGTTCGTCGCCCCAGCCAGGAACAGACCCTCGCGAGGTTGTTCTTCCTTCTATTGTTCATCATCATCAGCCCAAGAGGCAATCCACCACACTACACATTGGAGTAGGGTATTACACCACAACGGTGGCCCGAACCAGTATAAACCCTGTGTCTCTTGTGTTGTTCTTTCCTTAGTTTAGATCCTAGCATGGCGGAGGGGTGCAGGTAGGTAGGAGGCAAAATCTCCACGCGCACCATAGTGTTCGAACCTCAAGGGTCTGCCGGAACCCGAAATCCGACATTTGGCGCGCCAGGTAGGAGTGCGCCGGAATTCGTCTTCCACCGCCCCGTTCTCGTCCGACCATCACGCCCATGTCTGACGCTCGTCGGGCCCGCGCCGAGCACCGGGCCGCACTCGCTTCCGCGTCGCCCGGACGGCCCCTGTCGGCGGGCATCCACGCCGTTCCCCGTCACCTGCCGTCAACACCGCCACCGGCCCGGCAGGGGATGGGCAGCAAGCATTGTCCCAGCATCTATCCGTGCGGCAAGGCGGCCGCTCCGCAATTCCCACGCTCACCCCAGCTGGTTCTTCGCCCCGCGCGCTGCGCGCGCCCATGGAGCCCCGCAACCTCTCCCCCGTCTATCGCGCCGCGTCAACACCCCCGGTCGTCGCGGCCGTCTTGGGCGGCTCGCCGGCGCCGCCCACAAGTCACCACATCAAGCCATTCATCCGCCGGGTCAGCGCCGCTTCCACGCGGCAGGGGGCTCCCCTGGATCGGGCGGCACCCCAGACCGGCCTGACCTTCAGCTTGGAGGACCACCCCTGCAACTCGGCCTGCTCGGGTGCGCTCCCCATGCTGTGCACCCCCACCATCTGCCAGGTGGCCGTCACCAGAACCCTCATTGATGGCGGCGCGGGCCTTAGCATGCTCTCGATCGAGGCCTTCAATCTCCTCTGCATACCCCAGGAACGGCTGCGACCCAGCCGACCCTTCTCAGGCGTTCGGGGCGGATCGTCCAGCTCCTTGGGACAGATCCGGCTCCCAGTAACCTTCGACACCTACGACAACTTCCGCACGGAGCAGGTCGACTTCGACATCGCCCCATCGGCCTCCCCTACAACACCATCCTCGGCTACCCAGCGCTGGCACAGTTCATGGCAGCGACGCACCCGGCGTACAACCTCATGAAGATGCCCGGGAGCAGCGGTGTCCTCACCGTGCACAGGGACACCGGGGATGCTCTGCGGGTGCTCAAGCTCGTCTTCAAGACAGCGGCGTCGGCACATCCCGCCGACTTGGAGGCCCCCGAGCCCAAGGGAGCTGCGCCCACCAAGAAGAAGCAGTTGTTCACCCAAGACAAGGCAGAAACCAAGCAGATACCCGTCGATGAGGACGGGTCCACCAACGCCATTTTCACCATAGGCGCCCACCTCAAACCCGAGCAGGAAGAGGCCCTGGTCGGGTTCCTGTGCGCAAACAAGAAGGTATTCGCTTGGGAGCCAGACCAGTTGGCAAGGATCCCCAGGAGTTTAATTGAGCATCACCTCAATGTGTGCCCCAACGTGCGCCCTGTGAAGCAGAAGGCCAAGCGGCAGTCCACAGAAAAGCAGGCCTTCATCGTCCAAGAGACCCGCAAATTAGAGGCCGCTGGGGTCATTCGCGAGGTCCGATACCCAGATTGGTTGGCCAACCCTGTCATTGTGCCAAAGAAGGGAGGGAAGGAGCGCATGTGTGTCGACTTCACCAACCTCAACAAAGCGTGCCCGCAAGATCCGTTCCCGCTCCCCCGCATCGACCAGATCGTCGATTCCACTGCTGAATGCGACCTGTTATGCTTCCTGGATGCCTTCTCTGGGTATCACCAGATCAAGATGGCGGTAGAATACGTCGAGAAGACAGCCTTCCTAACCCCGTGTGGGGTGTACTGCTACACATGCATGCCATTCGGGCTGCGTAACGCAGGGGCGACCTTTCAGCAGCTGATGCACATCACCCTGGGCCCGCAGCTCGGGAAGAATGTCGAAGCTTATGTCTATGACATCATGGTAAAGTCTCGGGAGGCCGGGACCTTGATACGAGACCTGGAGGAAACCTTCGTGAGCCTCAACGCAGTGAACCTACGGCTCAACCCAGAGAAGCGTGTGTTTGGAGCCCCCTCGGGCAAGCTCTTGGGTTTCCTCGTGTCCCACCGAGGCATCGAGGCTAACCCGGAGAAGGTCAAGGCAGCGGAAGACATGAGCCCGCCAAAGACCCTCAGAGAAATGCAGAAGCTCACGGGGCGCGTGACCGCGCTAGGGCGCTTCATTTCCAAGTTGGGGGAGCGAGCGCTACCTTTCTTCCAGCTAATGAAGAAAAAGGGGCCCTTCGAGTGGACTGAAGAGGCCGACAAGGTGTTCCAGGATCTCAAGAGATACCTGACCAGACCATCGGTCATGGTGGCTCCGCGCCCTCAAGAGCCCCTGGTGCTTTACATCGCCGCCACTCCCTACTCCGCCAGTGCAGCCTTGGTGGCAGTCAGAGAGGAGCGTCGAATCAAAACCGCAGTAGCGGCCTGGGACGAGGCGGAACAGGAACGGGGAAGGCCCACAGAAACTGCTACAGCGGCTGAGGAGGATCAGCCGCCGCAGAGGGGCGCACCGGAAGCAGAAGAGGCCCCACTCCCAAATGGCCAGTCTCAGGAGTCCTCATTGCCTCAAGAGGCGCTAAGGTCTCCGAAGGGAGCCACCAGCACTGATGCACTCCACCTAGTTGAGCACCCAGTGTACTTCGTCAGCACTGTGTTGCGGGATGCAAGGGCACGGTACCCCATGCCTCAGAAACTCCTCCTCGCGCTGCTGGTGGCCTCGCGCAAGCTGCGGCACTATTTTCAGGGTCACCCCATCAAGGTCGTCTCGTCATACCCCCTGGAGAGAGTGCTCAGGAGCCCCAATTCAGCTAGAAGTGTCGCCGAGTGGAACATAGAGCTGCAAGCGTTTTAGCTCGAATTCAGCACAACCAGAGTCATCAAGGGAGCAGCGTTGGCGGATTTTGTGGCAGAATGGACGGAGGCGCCAGGCCTCAAGGCTGACGAGGATCGATCCCTGTCCCCGGGAAGCGAGGCGCCAGAGGCTGGGTCATGTACTTCGATGGGGCATTCTCCAGGCACGGCGCTGGGGCTGGGGCGGTGCTTATATCGCCCACTCAGAACAAGCTCTAGTACGCCGTGCAGCTCTATTTCCAGCAAGGTGAAAAGGTCTCCAACAACATAGCGGAGTATGAAGGTCTAATAGCGGGCTTGAAGGCCGCGGCTGCCCTGGGGGTGAAACGCGTCACCATCAAGGGCGATTCGTAGCTTCTTGTCAACTTCTCCAACAAGGTGTACGAGCCGAAGGATGAGCACATGGAAGCCTACCTTGCGGAGGTCCGCAGGATGGAGAAGCAGTTCTGGGGGTTGGAGTTGCAGCATGTGCCCCATGGCACCAATCAGGAAGCCGATGACATCGCCAAACGCGCGTCCAGGGCCCTGCCGTCATTATCAAACACGGCTCAGCCCCGGGAGGAGCTCCCCCAGCCACCTGCCTCAGGAGCTCCGGCCTGTGGCCCGGCCTCGGAGCACGCCTGCTCCTGACGATGGAACCTCAGGAGGGATGTTGGATCACGGAGCTCCGGAGCTACTTAACGCAAGGGACCCTGCCGGAGAAGGAGGAGGAAGCAGAGCGAGTGGCACGCCAGGCCACGGCATACTGCATCAAAGATGGAGAGCTCTACCGGAAGCGACCAAACGATGTATCCCTGCGCTGCATCTCCAGGGAGCAAGGGAAGGAACTACTGGAAGATATACACGGCGGAGACTGCGGACATCATTCATCATCACGGACCCTCGTCGGCAAGGCGTTCCGCAGTGGGTTTTATTGGCCCACCGCGCTCAATGACGCCGTGGAACTAGTGAAAGCTTGTGAAGCCTGCCAGTTCCACGCCAAGCAGATCCATCAGCCAGCAGGAGGCTTGCAGACTATCCCCTTTCGTGGCCATTCGCAGTCTGGGGGCTGGACATCTTGGGCCCGTTTCCTCGGGCGCCAGGGGGCTACCGCTACCTCTACGTCGCCGTGGACAAGTTCACCAAGTGGGCTGAAGTAGAGGCTGTCCGCACCATTCCCGCGGGTTCCGCGGTCAAGTTCATCAAGGGCATCGTGAGCCGGTTCGGGGTGCCGAATCGCATCATCACGGACAACGGTTCGCAGTTCACCAGTAACCTCTTCAAAACATACTGTGCTAACCTTGGAACGCAGATATGCTACGCTTCAGTGGCGCACCCCCGAAGCAACGGCCAGGCCGAGCGGGCAAACGCGGAGGTCCTGAGGGGCCTCAAGACCAGGACGTTCAAGAAGAAGCTGGAGGCCTGCGGCAGAGGTTGGTACGACGAGCTTCAGTCCGTGCTGTGGTCCATCCGCACCACCGACCAAGCCGACTGGAGAGACCCCGTTCTTCCTGGTCTACGGAGCGGAAGCGTCCTCCCTCACGAGGTGAGACGTCGCTCCGTGCGGGTCCTGGCGTTCGATGAGGCGCAGCAGGACGCCATGCGGGGGATGGACCTCGTGCTGGGGGAGGAACGTCGCCGAGAAGCCGCGCTGCGAGCGGCGAGGTACCAACAAGCGCTGCGGCGATATCACTGCCGCAACATCCGCCCCAGAACTCTCGAGGTAGGAGACCTCGTGCTCAGGCGGGTTCTCTCCAGGGAGGGACTGCACAAGCTCTCTCCCATGTGGGAGGGCCCGTTCAAGGTTGTTCATGTTTCCAGGCCCGGCTCCGCGCTTGGAGACTCAGGAGGGGGTGCCGGTCCAGAACGCATGGAACATCCAGCACCTCCGGAGGTTCTACCCCTAAAAAGGCCCAGAGCCTGTGAAGCAAGGCGAGTGCCTGTGAAGCTAACGCGTTTTGGAAAAGGCCCAGAGCCTGTGAAGCAAGGCGAGTGCCTGTGAAGCTATCGCGTTTTGGAAAAGGCCCAGAGCCTGTGAAGCAAGGCGAGTGCCTGTGAAGCTATCGCGTTTTGGAAAAAGGCCCAGAGCCTGTGAAGCAAGGCGAGTGCCTATGAAGCTATCGCGCTTTGGCTTTGGAAAAGGCCCCGAGCCTGTGAAGCAAGGCGAGTGCCTGTGAAGCCATCGCGTTTTGGAAAAGGCCCAGAGCCTGTGAAGCAAGGCGAGTGCCTGTGAAGCTATCGCGCTTCGGAAAAGGCCCGGAGCCTGTGAAGAAGGCCAACGCCTGTGAAGCTCGCCGCCTGTGACACTCTCACCTAATAATGAGTTGGGGCTGTACACGCGCCGGAGTCTCAGGAGTGCCGGCCTCAGGCCTTGGGGCTCCCTCCCACGCCCAGTGGCAGCACTTAGCTCTGCGCTGGTGAGAAGATGTCGAAGACTAGATTAGGTGCCGGACGCGGCTTTTCATTTGCTTTCCGCAGTTGGCTTGTTCCTTCTCATTCGAAGTTTTATTGAAGTTGTTGCTGTCTTTGGCTTGCGGTTCTTCGACCTTTCATTCTCCTGCCTCAATTTCTCTGGTTCAAAGCCTCGCGAGGGGGGGGGCAGCCGGGCGCCCTCGCGAGAGTCCCTATCCTAGTCATTCAAAGGGTTCGCGACCTGGGCCCCTTGCAGGAGCACCCCTCCAGTTCGTGCCCCTCAGGCACCGCAACACAGATGCAGGGCCTGGGTCGGTCGCCCCCACGGCTGGGGCCGGGAACCATCCACGCGTGGGCACGTAGCCGGAAGGTACGATAAAGAAAGCAAAACGATGATTAACAGCAATAACCCATACACGCCCCCGCGGGGCACCACGCTACTGTCCTTGTTACGCAGGAAAAAGGAAAAGGAAGAACAAATCTGTTGTAGCTCGCCTCACACTGGCCCGTAGGGAACCCCGAGCTGCCTCCGGAGCTCAGGTGGACTCCCTCTCGTGCTTCACCAGGGCGCGAAGGTGGGCGGACACGCTACCACGTCCCAAGCAGATGCGGTGGCGTGGAGGCTGACCACGGCCACCGCTGGAAGAGTCGCCGCCTGACGAAGAACCGGAGAAGCTTGAGGAACCCTGAGCGCCGCCGGCCGCGCGAGCGCCGCCCTCTCCATCATCACCGGAGCCGGGTTCCCAGTCGCGGTCATCACCCTCGGGGCAGCACCCTGCGCGGCGACCATCTCACCCAAACACCCTCACATAGAGGGTGGCATCACCGTCGAACTTGAAGTGTAGGGTGCACCGACGGCCCAGGCCGCACGCGCGGGCAAACGACTACCAACCCCGGGCCAGGGCCAGACTCCCAGCTGCGGAGACCTCCAGTGAAACCCATGAGGCCCGGCTGCAGTAGCCATCGGCCTGAAGCCAGAGGCTGCCCGGGGCGACGGCCGGGAGCTCGCCGAGGAGGAAGCGAGGAAGAGGAAGCCGAGTGCTAGTCGGCTCCGCTGACCACATGACGAACTCCGGCAGCGCCTCGGCAGCGCGGAAATGCGGCATGGGGGGATGCGCAGCCGGAGCGCACCCCCTAGTCGCAGTAATCCGCCCGCCACCGTGCTGGAAAGCGTCTCCGCGACCGCGGGGAGCTGCCGTGGTGGCCACAGGATGTTTGCGGGGGCGCCCTCGGCCGCGCTTGGGCGGAGGAGAGGCACGCCCAGCCTGGCAAGCCTTCCCCTTCTCCGCGGCCGAGAACCTCCTCAACGGGGCCATGAAGAAGAAGGAGGAGCCAGGGGAGATAAAACTAGAAGGACGCGCGTCGATCAGTACTTATAGCTGGCGAGGGCCAACCGACGGCCCCCACGATCGCAGGTAATCATGACCCTTTTTTTGCATGCAGGGACTTGTCCAATCCGTGCAGTTGCCGAGGCGTCGTGGGGAAATGGAGACGCCCACGTCCAATCAACCGCCACGCGGCGCCCAAGGCCACAGGCTGTTAGCGCCCGCGGCGCTTCGCTCTTGCCCTTTCGCCTCCCTGCAGAGCCAAGTCCGGGCGCGCCTTGGGCCCGGCGGCTACTGTCGGCGTTCTAGGAATGGGGGTCCCCAGACTTGCCTGCCTGCGGCCTGCGGCGTGGCTCAAGGGGGGCCCAGCACGGCCCATCTTCACCAACACAAACCCAAGACCCTCGCGAGGGGCCAAGCCTCGCGGGGCGGACGACGCGAAGCTTCCTCAGGCACGGCCTCATCAGGCTGGCTCACAAGGAGGCGGAGAGATCAAGGCGGGGTACCTCATGAGGTGCCCATGACGCAAACCATGACGACTCAGGGCGCCAGGCGGGTGCCAGTCCGCGCAGCGTCCTCCTTTCCTCTTTGGTGCAAAGGCTGCAAGCGCAGCCGCGGAGTACCGAGGCATCAGGCAAAGGTTGCCATTTTGGTGCAACGAGACCAAGACCAGGAGGACTACGAGACGGAGGTCACCGTGGAGCCCAAGACGGCATCATCACCAGAGCTTTGCGCAAGCGAAGACTACTTTTGTCGGGATAGCTGATACTTGTTGTCCCCCTTCAAATTAGCCCGCCATAGTTGGCTTCCTTCCTGCTCGATATTTGGGAAGAGGACCAGGGCCTCTATAAATAGGACCAGCCACCCACACAGCAAGGGGTCGGTCGGAGGAAAGCAGAGAGAGAGAGAGAAAAAGGTGACTGAACTCCTCCGAGCAGTTCATCGCCCCAGCCAAGAACAGACCCTCGCGAGGCTGTTCTTCCTTGTATTGTTCATCATCATCAGCCCAAGAGGCAATCCACCACACCACACACTGGAGTAGGGTATTACACCACAACGGTGGCCCGAACCAGTATAAACCCTATGTCTCTTGTGTTGTTCTTTCCTTAGTTTAGATCCTAGCATGGCGGAGGGGTGCAGGTAGGTAGGAGGCGATATCTCCACGCGCACCCCAGTGTTCGAACCTCAAGGGTCTGCCCGAACCCGAAATCCGACAGACTCTACCCATGTCCGGATGGGACTCTCCTTGGCGTGGAAGGCAAGCTTGGCGACCAACTATGAAGATTCCTTTCTCTGTAACCAACCTTGGGTAACCCTAGATCCCTCATGTGTCTATATAAATCGGAGGGCTAGGTCTGTAGATACTCTCTAGATAACCATAATCATACCCAGGCTAGACTTTTAGGGTTTAGTCATTACGATCTCGTGGTAGATCAACTCCTTTAATACTCATATTCATCAAGATCAATGAAGCAGGAAGTAGGGTATTACCTCCATAGAGAGGGCCCGAACCTGGGTAAACACTGTGTCCCCCGTCTCCTGTTACCATCGATCCTAGACGCACAGTTCGGGACACCCTACCCGAGATCTGCCGGTTTTGACACCGACAACGGGTCTTTGGGGCAGGCCTTGTTCGGGTTGGTGTAATCGATACACATGCGCCAGGCCTTGTTCTTATTTAAAGCTAGGACTGGGTTGGCCAGCCACTCGGGGTGAAATACTTCCATGATGAAGCCGGCCCCCAAGAGCTTGGCGACCTCTTCACCAATGGTCCTTCTCTTCTCATTGGAAAAATGTCGTAGGGGTTGATGGACAGGCTTGGCGTCCTTGCGGACGTGAAGATTGTGCTCGGCGTACTTCCTCGGGATACCCGGCATGTCCTTTGGGTTCCATGCAAAGATATCCCAATTCTCACGGAGAAAGTCGATGAGCTTGCCTTCCTATTTGCTGTCGAGGCGGGTGCCTACGACAACGTACTTGCTGCAGCTGGGGTCTTCCGGGTTCAGCTTCACTTTCTTGGTCTCCTTGGACGTCTTGAACGAGGCCTCGTCGGTCCGGTCCTCGGCCAGGACAGGTGCGGCAAACGTCTATGGGTCCAGGGCGACGATCCGGTCAAGCTGGCACCGCTCCTCGACTACAACCTGCGACTCAGCCAGCTTGACGCCGTCTCGGGCGCACTCCACGGACTTGCGGTAGTCGCCAGTGATGGTGATGAGGCCCTTTGGACCCGACATCTTTATCTTCAGATAGGCATAGTGGGGAACCGCCATGAACTTGGCGAGCGCGGGCTAGCCCAGCAGCGCATGATACGCGCTGGAAAAGTCCACCACCTCGAACCAGATCGGCTTGCGTCCAAAGTGCCCGCTGTCACCGAATAGGATGTTGAGCCGGATTTGGCTAATCGGGGAGCAGGAGAGGCCAGGAACGATGTCGTGGAAAACCTTCCGGGTCGGCTCCAAGTCCTTGGCCTCGAGGCCGAGCTTGGTCATGTTGTCGCGGTAGAGGATGTTGATTCTGTTGCCGCCGTCGATGAGCACCCGGGAGAACTTGCATGTGCGCCGAGGCGTGACAATGGTGGGATCGAGAACTAGGGCGTAACCACCCGGGTTCGTCATGACGGCCGGGTGTTCCTGCCGAGTCCAGGTGACCGGGCGCTCCGACCAATGCATGTACTCCGTCTCGGCCGGGATGACGGTGTCCACCTCCTGCCGAAGGAGGTGCTCACAGCGCTTGTCGTCACCGAGGCTGGTGAAGACGACGTAGGTTGTGTTCGGGGCCGGGTAGGCGTCATCGTGCATCGCACTACCGGCTAGGGGTGGTGGTGGAGGCGGAGGCGGCGGCCCCGCTCCCGAAGCCAGGGCCGGAGGAGGCGGGACATCGCCCCTCATGACGCGCTTGGTGATGGCGCACTGCCGAAGCGTGTACGTGGACGGCCTTGCGCCGCTGTGATGCTTGCAGGGAGCGTTGAGCATGTCCTCGAAACTCATGGCGGGTTGCCATGTCATCTTGTCAGTCTATCGGCGCTTGGCGGCCGGGTCGGTCATGGGCACCTACTCGGTGGCCGCCACGAGCTGGTTATCGTAGCGCTGAGCTGGATGATCAGCCTTGCGCTTGTTTTTCTGCTGGTTGTCCTGCTTCCGGCTTCCTTCGCCGGCAGGCTTTGGAGGGGGAACCGGCTTCGCTTTGCCGGCTTCGTCCATCGCCACCTGGTTCTTCATGGCAGAGTCGGCGAGGGCGTACTTGTCCACCGTCACCATGTGCGCAGCCATGGTGGCCGGCTCGGAGCGCAAGAGCTTGTGCTTGAGGAGGGTGTCGTCCTGGCACCCGTTGAGAAAGTATTGGATTTCTTGGACTTTGTGGATGCCCTCGCAGCTATTCTGGAGCTTGGTCTAGCGTGCGAGGTACTCGTGGCCGGTCTCCGCCGGTCCCTGCACGCACATGGTGAGCTGACTGGGGCGGTCGGGTCGCTTGTACGTGCCGGTGAATTTGCACATGAAAGCTTGCTCAAAGTCGACCCACGCGTTGATGCTGCCCTCTAGAAGACTGTTCAACCAGGTGCAGGCCGACCCTTGGAGCATGAGGGGCGCGTAGCGCACAGCGGGGCAGTGGTTGCCGCCGACGATGCCGATGGCGGTGGTGTAGTCGGTGAGCTAGTCCTCCGGCTTCACGGTGCCGTTGTACTTGGGGGTGTCCCGGGGGAGCGTGAACCCTTTGCTAAAGGGCTCACCTCAGATGCATGGTCCAAAGCACGATAGCCCGACGGGGCCTGTTTCCTCTAGTTCTTAGGAGAGGGCAAGTCGGTTGAGGCGATGACGTGCGTCGGTGTCGTCGATGGCGCGCGGGCCCAGCCGGTCAGTCACCACGCCGCGGGGGGGGGGGGGTGTCCTCCCGTCGGACGTCGGCTGGGTTGGAGCAGGGGGTCGAGCCGGTGTTGAGCCTTCGAGGTCGGCTCATCGCCCAAACCGCCGGCAGTCATCAGGGTGGGGTTGCGCCAGGTCCGGGTGCGGCCGGAGAGCGCTTCGCCGGGCAGGGAGGATGTCGTGTGCTGGAAATCGCCAGGTCCAGCGACACGGGCGGAGCCGGATCCGGCCGGTTTGGCGAGTTGGTTGAGGCAGTCCTGCTGTGCGTTAGCCGTAGCGAGGAAGTCGTACACCCTCTTGAGGCAGTCATGTAGCTCTTCGCCCACGAGCTGGTCCAGGCCGGCCGCGGCCACCTGGGCAGCGCACATGTTTTTCACGGGAGTCTCATAGACATGAGGGATGGCGCCGAAGGCGCGCCCGATCACGCCGCCCCGGGCCCGCACGTCAGCGACCCGGCTTGGCTCAGGCGCGTCCGGCGTGAAGCCGTAGGCGGCGTTGCGCTCTAGCCGAGTGGAGTCGAGGCGGCGCTGCGTGGCAGCGAGCGTCTCGATGAGGTCCAACAGACGTTGGCGATCCTTGTCGAGGCAAGTCCGGGTCTCGGTGACGTTGGAGGCGTCAATGTCGGTGCCGATGGGGACGCGCAGGCTCTGCATCATGGCCCACAGGTGGTCAGGCGGGCTGGCCTGCCCCGCCGCAGTCCTATCTTCGGCGGCCTTAATCGCTGCGCTGGACGAAGAAGCGGTGCCGGTGTCGGTGACTAAAACCTCTACGCAGAGGTCCATTGCCCCGGCGGGAACGCCACCGCCGAGGGAAAGGGGGAGTTGGAAAAGTCGAGCGCCTCCCTGGGGTCCTCGTCAGCCGCAGGCACGTCGGAGATGCGCAGCGCGGTGAAGGAGACGGCGAGTGCGTCGATGACGTCATTCTCCAGCGTGAAAGGCTCGTTGGAGTCGGAGTAGAGCCCTTTCTGAAGCATGCTTTCGGCCAGGACCTTGAGGTGCCCCACGGCGGGCGCCAACTGTCGTGGTGGGTGCACAGCAGATGCGATGGGATGGCTAAAGAGAGGAGGAGGCTCGAGGGCACTGGTGGGCTCCAGAGGCGAGGTCGGCATGAGCGAGCACGGGACGCAAGACATACCCAGGTTCGGAGCTCTCCGGAGAGATAACACCCCTAGTCCTGCCGAGTGTGGTTTATAAGTTACAGTACAGGGTTGCTCCTAGAGCTGTGTCGAGGAAGAAGGGAGTCTGGCCAGGGCTTAGGCAATCCCTCCTTCTTGGGTGTTGCTAGCTAGGTGTGTGTGATGATGATGATGAGTTCGCCCATATGCATGAGGGCTCCTGGGGGGTTTTATAGGTCAACCCCCAGGGGTACAATGGTAATGTTACAAGGCCATGGGGCCGTGTTGTCAGTGTCTAGGGACCCGGTGCTGGGACCTGCCGGGTACCAGGTCTCGCCGGGTTCCCCGGGCTCGGGACCCACCAGGTACGGTGGAACTGTTGGCCGTCTTGTCGATCGTCAGGGTGTGGCCGAGTCGAGTCGGCTACAGTGGTGCTTCGTCAGGTCGCCGCTTGCTAGCGTCATGGGTGACGACGGGTGCACTGTTGCCGCGACAAGCCTGGTCAGTGGGTAGGTGGGGGGCACTGTTGCCTCGTCCGGCTGACCAAAGTCATGGGCAGGACACTGTGGATTCGGTCATCAGTTGGTGGGGATTCGCCCAATCGTACGGCTAGGATGGGATAGCCGCTGACCCCTGGCCGGGTTGGAGTACATGCCAAGGGGAGTGGGCTTGTTGGATATGTCTTGGTGCGCTGGGTTCGGCCGCCTTGGGATAGCTTGTTGGAGAAGTCTTGCGGATTAGGCCGGGTTGAGGGGGCTTGGCCGGGTCGAGCGACCCGGCCGAGCGCGAGCTGTCTTGAGGGGAGATGCCCGCCCCACTGTTTATTCAAAGGATCCGAGTTCCATTGCCTGCCCGGGGTTCATCCCCTTGACACAACCCCTTTGCCACATTGGTTGCAAGTTGTGTCTGTTTGTGCGGGTATTTTGTTGCTTGTCGCGTTGTCTCCTACTGGATTGATACCTTGGTTCTCAAAACCGAGGGAAATACTTACACTACTTTGCTGCATCACCCTTTCCTCTTCAAGGGAAAAACCAACTCAAGCTCAAGAGGTAGCACAAACCAATACACACAATAGCCCAAACGACGGGGTTATTTCCACGAATATGGATTTTCATCTTATGCTTCCAACTAGCACAATTAGTACCATCAAAGTAAGGACCTCTACGGTCGTAATTTCCCTCAGGCTAGACGCCATACTCTCCTAGATTGTGAAACCAAGGCTATGATCACAAAGCTATGGAAATCAAGGCAAATGGAGACCAAAGCTCTGATACCACTTGTAGGATCAAAAGTATGTCTAGAGGGGGGGGTGATTAGACTACTTGACCAAATAAAAATCTAGCCTTTTCCCAATTTTAAGTCTTGGCAGATTTTAGCAACTTAGCACAAGTCAGGCAATCAACCTACACATGCAATTCCAAGAGTGTAGCAGCAGAAAGTAAAACATTGCATATGAAGGAAAAGGGAAGGGTTTGGAGAAGGCAAACATAATGTAGATGTGGAGATTTTTGGCATGCTTCCGATAGGTGGTGCTATGGTACGTCCACGTTCATGGAGACTTCAACCCACAAAGGGTAACGGCTGCGTGAGTCCACAGAGGGCTCCACCCATGAAGCGTCCACGAAGAAGCAACCTTGTCTACCCCACCATGGTCATCGCCCATGAAGGACTTGCCTCACTCGTGTAGATCTTCACGAAGTAAGAAATCCCCTTGCCCTTACAAACTCCTTGGTTCAACTCCACAATCTTGTTGGAGGCTCCCAAGTGACACCTAACCAATCTAGGAGTCACCACTCTCCAAAAGGTAATAGATGGTGTGATGATAATGAACTCCTTACTCTTGTGCTTCAAATGATAGTCTCCCCAACACTCAACTCTCTCACACAGATTTGTCTATGGTGGAAAGATGATTTGAGTGGAAAGCAACTTGGCAAAGGCTAGAGATCAAGATTCTTGTGGTTGGATTGGAATGTCTTGGTCTCAACACATGAGTAGGTGGTTCTCTCTCAGAAAATGAGTAGTGGAAGTGTAGGCATGTTCTGATGTCTCTCTCTCTTGAATAGAGAAGGGGTGGAGGGGTATATATAGCCTCCACACAAAATCTAACCGTTACACACATTTGACCAACTCGGTCAGACCGAATAGGAGAACTCGGTGAGACCGATTCAGTTCAAAATGTGAACGTTAGGAATCTCGGTGGGACCGACATGATCAACTCGATGGGATGAATGTGCTAGGGTTAGGGCAAAACCTCATCTCGGTGTGTCCGATTGCATGAACTCGGTGAGACCAATTTCAGCAAGGAGTTAATAGAGAGTTGTTTAGACAAACTCGGTGGGACCGGTCGCTCATTTCGGTAAGACCAAAATGTTACGAAGGGTAACAAAGAGTTTGCATTGGGAACTCGGTGGGACCGATTGCTCATTTCGGTAAGACCGAATCGTTACGAAGGGAAATAAATAGTTTGCATTGCCATCTCGGTGAGATCGAGATCCCGACCGGTGAGATCGAATTGATTAGGGCTTCTGGCAGTGGCTATGTCAAAAGAACTCGGTGTCGCCGGATATATAAAATCGGTGGGGCCGAGTTTGACTTTAGGTTTTGGACATATTTGGAAATGAGAAAGTGGTTGAGGGCTATTGAGCTTATCACTAAGCACTTTTTAGCAAGTAGACCATTAAGCAACACCTCATCCCCTTTTAATAGTACTGGCTTTTTCTATGGACTCAATGTGATCTTGGATCACTAAAATAAAAATGAAGATCTTGAGCTTTTGCCAATCTTTGTCCTTAGCATTTTGAGGGGTCGACATCTCTAGTCCATGCCATGTCAATCATTTAACTTTCTGAAATATTTAACTTGAATGGATGTTAGTTCAATGAGCTATATGTTGTTATGAATTACCAAAACCTCCCAGGGATTAGTTGCACTTTCAGAGGCCTTCCCGCAGTATATAGTAATAAAATGGTCCGCCATGACACTCAGATCACTGACCATTTGTAATGAATACTGAAGCCTCAGATAGAGAATGGAGACGAGGGGATGGAAGCTTCCATTTTGAGGCTCGCTTGTTACAGGAGGACGACTGTAGAGATGTAGTGTAGGAAGCATGGGAGATCAGTTGGGAGGCGGGAGATGGGGGGTAGCCAAAGCGTCAGTCAAGGTGGCAGCAAATGTGAGCATGTGGAGCAGAGACGTGGTCGGGGAGTTGGAAGGTAGATTAAAGAAAGCAAAAAAAGAGTTGGAATCATGCATGCGGGAGGCGGTGCTGGAGCACAAAATAAGAGAGGAGGCACGACTGCGATGTCTTGTGGAGGAGCTCGTGGAGAAGAAGCATACGTAGCTAAAGCAGCATGCCCATATGTGGTGGTTGCGTGATGATAACAGGAACATCAAATAACTGCAGTCGATGGCATCGACAAGGAAGATAAGAAACAAAATAAAGGAGTTATGGAGGGAGGATGGAACGATGGTGCAGGAGGAACATGGCTTAACTAATTATGTATGTTCATTTTTTTCAGGATCTTTTTTCTTCCTCTAACCCCCATCATTTACCTGCATTTCTTGATAAGGTTCAGCCGCGGGTTACAAATGCTATGAATGACATTCTGCTTGTCGAGTTAACTTGGGAGGAGGTCAAGGTGGTGCTAGACCATATCGGTGACCTGAAGGCTCCGGGACCGGATGGGATGTTGTCGATAGTGTTTAAAAGGCATTGGCATTTCATGGGAGAACAAGTGGTGGATGAAGTCTTGGCTATGTTAAACGGAGGCGACATGCCAAAATGATGGATGACACTTATGGCGTGCTGATCCCCAAAGTAAAAAACCTGTAGAGAATCAAGGATTTGTGGCCAATCAGTCTATGCAATGTCTTTTACAAGTTGGTATCCAAAGTCCTAGCCAATAGATTGAAGATGATCCTGCCAGAGGTGATCTCAGACAACCAGAGCACGTTTGTACCGGGGAGGCTCATCATCAACAGTGTCCTCATTGCCTATGATATTTCACACTATATTATGAACAAGAGGAGTAGTAAAAGTGGGTTCACAACAGTGAAGGAGGATATGAGTAAGGCATATGATTGAGTCGAGTGGTGCTTCCTAGAGGTGATGATGTGTAGAATGGCCTTTAGAATAGGATGGGTTGACCAGATCATGAAGTGTGTGTGGACAGTTTGATACCAAGTCAAGGTTAATAAAGCACTCACCCACCAGTTTTGCCCATGAAGAGGCCTGCGACAATGAGACCCTCTATCCCCCTACTTGTCTGTATATGTGTTGAGGGGCTCTCAGCTTTGCTACATGATGAGGTACAGCGAGGCAGCATTAGTGGGATTAAGGTGTGCCTAGGAGCGCCTTGCGTCTCCCACTTATGTTTTGTGGATGATTCAATGATGTTACTCAAGGCGGACCACTAGGAGGTAGCAGTGTTATATGAGAGTTTGCAAGTGTAATAAGCATGCTCGGGCCAATGTATCAACATGAAGAAATCAACCCTCATGTTTAGCCCAAACAATGAGGAGATGGTCAAGGACACAATCAAGAATTTGCTGAACATTATGAGGGAGAACTGGAATGAGAAGTATCTCGGACTCCCCATTCATGTCGGAAGGTCCAGGAGGAAAGCTTTTGGTTACATCAAGAAGAATATCTGCGGCCGGGTCTATGGTTGGTAGGAGAAATTGTTGGCAAAGGAGAGTAAGGAGGTCCTGGTTAAAGCAGTGGCACAGGCGATTCCTACCTTTGCGATGTCTTGTTTCGATCTTACCAATACCTTCTCAATGAAATTAAGCACGCTCTTGGGGAAGTTCTAGTGGAGCCAACAAGATAAGCAAAACCCCATGCACTGGCTAAGTTGGGATAAGCTAACAGAGACCAAAGCCATGGGAGGGCTCAGATTTTGCGATATGCACAACGTCAACATTGCCATGCTATCGAGGCAGGGATGGGGGTTGATCAAAAAGCCATAGAGTCTATCCACAAGAGTGCTTAAAGCACGATACTACCTGCATTGCAGTCTACTAGAGGTGATCCCCCGTAATGGAATCCCATACTCGTGGCGGAGTGTACTTCATGGCCTAGAGCTAGTGAAAGGACATTTGGCGGATGGGGGCGGGTCTAGAGTGGATATCTGGAACGGCTCATGGATTCTAAGGGCTTGGTCGAGGTGAGTCATTACTCTGAATGGAGCAAGCCTATTAACAAGGGTTGATGAGCTAATAAGCCCAATAACTGGTCAATGGGTTGAAACACTTGTGAGAGATACATACCATGTGAAGGATGCCAATCATATAATGCAAATTCCTCTAAGGGGCGGTGTTTGGCATTTTATAGCCTAGCACTTTGACAGGAAAGAAAATCATTCTGCCAAAATTTATTATAAGCTTCATGTTGAGCTACGTAAGCAGGAACGAAGCCCCAGGGTCGAGTTCTTCTGGCGCTGGCCATCTAGATGGAGTTGCAGATCCATCTTGGAAAAGAATCTAGTAAATACCATGTCCTCGGAATCTATAGATATTCGTTTGGACACTACACCATGAGTCCCTTGCCATATGTTCAAATCTGATGAAAAGAGGCCTGAAATTGGTGATGGGGAACGTTGCATGAAAATCAAAAAATTCCTACGAATAACCCAAGATCTAATCTAGGATGTGCATAGCAACGAGAGGTGAGTGTGTCTACGTACCCTTCTAGACCGAAAGTGTTAGCATCGTAATGCGGTGTAGTCATAGTCATCGCGATCCAATCCTATCTAGTGCAGAATAGACGGCACCTCCGAGTTTAGCACACATATGGCTCGGTAGCATCCTTGATACTTCCATTTTGCATCATGCTTTTATATTGATATTTATTGCATTATGGTTTCTTATTACACATTATGGCACGATAGTTATGACTTTTCTCTCTTATTTTAGAAGGTTTACACAAAGAGGGAGAATGCCGGCAGCTGGAAATCTGGACCGGAAAGGCACAAATCTAAGAGACCTATTCTGCACAACTCCAAAAGTCCTGAAAATTTACAAAGAATTATTCTGGACTATATAAAAAATTCGACGAAGAAAGTACCAGATGGGACCCACCAGGTAGCCACAAGGGTAGGGGGCGAGCCCTACTCCCCTGGGCGCGCCCCCTGGCTTGTGGGCCACCTGGTAGACCTCCGGTGCACATCTTCTGCTATATGATGTCTTTTCACCCGGAAAATAATCAAGAGGAAGCTTTCGGGATGAAGGGCCGCCGTCTCGAGGCGGAACCTGGGCAGAAGCAATCTAGGGCTCCGGCGGAGTTGTTCTGCCGGGGAAACTTCCCTCCCGGTGGGGGAAATCGAAGCCATCCTCATCACCAACGATCATCTCATTGAGAGGGGGTCAATCTGCATCAACATCTTCACCAGCACCATCTCCTCTCAAACTCTAGTTCATCTCTTGTATACGATCTTTGTCTCGAAACCTCAGATTGGTACCTGTGGGCTGCTAGTAGTGTTCATCACTCCTTATAGTTGATGCTAGTTGGTTTATTTGGTGGAAGATGATATGTTCAGATCCTTCATGCTATTCAATACCCCTCTGATTATCAACATGAATATTCTTTGTGAGTTGTTATGTTTGTTCCCGAGGACATGGGAGAAGTCTTGTTATAAGTAATCATGTGAATTTGGTATTTGTTCGATATTTTGATGAGATGTATGTTGTCTCTCCTCTAGTGGTGTTATGTGAACGTCGACTACATGACACTTCACCATGATTTGGGCCTAGGGGAAGGCATTGGGAAGTAATAAGTAGATGATGGGTTGCTAGAGTGACAGAAGCTTAAACCCTAGTTTATGTGTTGCTTCGTAAGGGGCTGATTTGGATCCACATGTTTCATGCTATGGTTAGATTTATCTTAATTCTTCTTTTGTAGTTGTGGATGCTTGCGAGAGAAGTTAATCATAAGTGGGAAGCTTGTCCAAGTAAGGACAACACCCAAGCACCGGTCCAATCACATATCAAATTATCAAAGTAACGATCGCGCATCATATGAGCATGATGAAAATTAACTTGACAGTAATTCCCATGTGTCCTCGGCAGTGCTTTGCATGATATGAGAGCTCGTCCATGCTTGTCCTTTGCTATAAAAAGTATTGGTCGACCTTGCTGCACCTTTGTTACACTTGTTACCCGTTATGAATTATCTTATCACAAAACTATCTGTTACTGATAATTTCAGTCCTTGCAGAGAATACCACTACAAAAAATACTACTTCCATGATGATACGTGTTTGTCATAGTGATACGTCTCCGTCGTATGTACTTTTACAAACACTTTTGCCCTTGTTTTGGACTCTAACTTGCATGATTTGAATGGAACTAACCCGGACTGACGCTGTTTTTAGCAGAATTGCCATGGTGTTATTTATGTGGAGAAACAAAAGTTCTCGGAATGACCTGAAACTCCACGGAGATTATTTTTGGAAATAATAAAAATACTGGTGAAAGAATTAAGGCCAGGGGGCCCACACCCTTGCCACGAGGGTGGGGGTGTGCCTGCCCCCTGGGCGCGCCCCCCTGCCTCGTGAGCTCCCTGGTGCTCCACCGACCTTAACTCCAACTCCATATATTCGTGTTCGGGTAGAAAAAAAATAAGGGAGAAAGATTCATCGTGTTTTACAATACGGAGCCTCCGCCAAGCCTTAAACTCTCTCGGGAGGGCTAATCTGGAGTCCGTTCGGGGTTCCGGAGAGGGGAATCCGTCGCCGTCATCATCATCAACCATCCTCCATCACCAATTTCATGATGCTCACCGTCGTGCGTGAGTAATTCCATCATAGGCTTGCTGGACGGTGATGGGTTGGATGAGATATATCATGTAATCAAGTTAGTTTTGTTAGGGTTTGATCCCTAGTATCCACTATGTTCTGAGATTGATGATGTTGCTATGACTTTGCTATGCTTAATGCTTGTCACTAGGGCACGAGTGCCATGATTTCAGATCTGAACCTATTATGTTTTCATGAATATATGTGAATTCTTGATCCTATCTTGCAAGTCTATAGTCACCTACTATGTGTTATGATCCGGCAACCCCGAAGTGACAATAATCGGGACCACTCCCGGTGATGACCATAGTTTGAGGAGTTCATGTATTCACCATGTGTTAATGCTTTGGTCCAGTACTATATTAAAAGGAGGCCTTAATATCCCTTAGTTTCCGTTAGGACCCCGCTGCCACGGGAGGGTAGGACAAAAGATGTCATGCAAGTTCTTTTCCATAAGCACGTATGACTATATTCGGAATACATGCCTACATTATATTGATTAATTGGAGCTAGTTTTGTGTCACCCTATGTTATGATTGTTACATGATGAACCACATCTGGCATAATTCTCCATCACCGATCCAATACCTACGACCTTTTCACATATTGTTCTCCGCTTATTTACTTTTTCGTTGCTACTGTTACAATTAATATAAAACCCAAAAACATTACTTTTGTTATCGTTACCGTTACTTCCATATTACTTTGCTACTAAATACTTTGCTGCAGATACTAAGTTACCCAGGTGTGGTTGAATTGACAACTCAACTGATAATACTAGAGAATATTCTTTGGCTCTCCTTGTGTCGAATCAATAAATTTGGGTTGAATACTCTATCCTTGAAAACTATTGCGATCCCCTATACTTGTGGGTTATCAAGACTATTTTCTGGCGCCGTTCGGGGAGCATAGCTCTATTCTTTGAGTCACTTGGGATTTATATATGCTTATCATTATGAAGAACTTGAAAGATGAGAAAACAAAAATTTATCCCTCAACTACGAGGGGAGGTAAGGAACTACCATCTAGCTCTGCACTTGATTCACCTTCTGTTTTGAGTAAGCTTGTGACACCTAGACATGCTTATGCTATTAATTCTGATATGTCGCATATTATTGATGATGTCACTTCTGCTATGCACGATACTTATGATGAAACTACTTCTATGCTTGATACTATTGTGCCACTTGGTGAATTTCATGATGAACAAATTGCTAGGGCTACAGAGGATGAAATTACTGAAACTGATAATATTGATGAAAGTGATGATGAAGGCTCTCCCAATAAATATGAATTACCTGTTGTGCCTCGGGGCTATGTTATGGATGAAAAAACTTCTAGAGATTTTCTTGCTTGCAATGGTAGGAGTGATCTTAAGAAAATATTAGCTAAGCTGAAACAAAAAAATCTGAATGCTAGAATGAAATATGATCCTGCTTATGCTACTTCACCTATCTTTGTTACTGGTAAGGATTATGATTTCTCTGTTGATCGTGAGATAATTACTTTAGTTGAATCTGGTCCTTTCTATGGTTATTAATCTGAAACTGTTGTGGCACATCTTACTAAATTAAATGATATAGCCACCCTGTTCACTAATGATGAGAGAACTCACTACTTTTATATCCTTAAAATATTTCCGTTCTCATTAAAGGGTGATGCTAAGATATGGTTTAATTCTCTTGATCCTGGTTGTGTGTGTAGTCCCTAGGATATGATTTATTACTTCTCTGCTAAATATTTCCCTGCTCATAAGAAACAAGCTGCTTTAAGGGAAATATATAATTTTGTGCAAATTGAAGAAAAGAGTCTCCCACAAGCTTGGGGGAGGCTTATCCAATTACTTAATGCTTTACCTCATCATCCTCTTAAGAAAAATGAAATACTTGATATCTTTTATAATGGACTAACCAATGCTTCTAGAGATTACCTGGATAGTTGTGCTGGTTCCGTTTTCAGGGAAAGAACACCAGATGAAGCTGAAATTCTATTGAATAATATGTTGACAAATGAAAATAATTGGACACTTTCTGAGCCAGCTCCTGAGCCTATTCCTAAACCAACTCCGAAGAAAAGAGGTGTTCTATTTCTCAGTCCTGAAGATATGCAAGAGGCAAAGAAATCTACGAAAGAAAAGGGTACTAAAGCTGAAGAAGTTAAGAATTTACCTCCTATTTAAGAAATACATGGTCTTAATTTACCGCCTGTCGAAGGAATGCATAATTTTAATCCATCACCTATTGAAGAAATACATGGTCTTGATAACCCGACATAGGTAGTAAAGGTAAATTCTCTTTATAGATATGATAAAATTGAAATCCCTCCTACTAAGTTTGCTAGCCAATGTTTGGATGAGTTTGATAACTTTATGGTTAGGCAAGAAGACTTCAATGCTTACTTTGGTAGACAATTGAAACAAAATGCTTATATGATTGAACACTTGGGTGATTATATGTCTAGAGTTAAAGGTGAACTTAAACTCATTAGTAAACATGCTTCTATGGTTACCACTCAAGTAGAACAAGTACTTAAACCTCAAGATGATTTGCTCAATGAATTGAATAGTAAGAATAATGACTTTGTTGTTAGAGTGGCTACTAGAACTGGTAAGATGACTGGAACCTTTGTATCCTGAAGGCCACCCTAAGAGAATTGAGCAAGATTCTCAGAGAAATAATAGATGCTCCTAGTCCTTCGAAAAGGAAGAAAAAGAAAAATGATAGGACTTTGCATGCTTCTAGTGAACCTATTGCTGAACCACCTGAGAATCCCAATGATATTTCTATTTCTGATGCTGAAACACAATCTGGTAATGAACATGAACCTAATGAAAGTGTTAATGATGATGTTCATGTTGATGCTCAACCCAGTAATGACAATGATATAGAAATTGAACCTGTTGTTGATCTTGATAATCCACAATCAAAGAATCAACATTATGATAAGAGAGACTTTGTTGCTAGGAAGCACGGTAAAGAAAGAGAACCATGGGTTCAGAAAACCATGCCTTTTCCTCCTAAACCATCCAAGAAATAGGATGATGAGGATTTTGAGCGCTTTGATGAAATGATTAGATCTATCTTCTTGCGTATGTGTTTGACTGATACGCTCAAAATGAACCCTTATGCTAAGTACATGAAAGAAATTGTTACAAATAAAAGAAAGATATCGGAAGCTGAAATTTCCACCATGCTTGCTAATTATACTTTTAAGGGTGGAATACCTAAGAGACTAGGAGATCCAGGAGTACCAACTATACCATGCTCCATTAAAAGAAACTATGTTAGAACTGCTTTATGTGATCTTGGGGCTGGTGTTAGTGTTATGCCTCTCTCTTTATATCGTAGACTTGATTTGAATAAGTTAACACCTACTGAAATATCCTTGCAAATGGCTGATAAATCAACTGCTATACCTGTCGTTATTTGTGAGGATGTGCCTGTTGTAGTTGCAAACGTTACTATTTTAATGGACTTTGTTGTTCTTGATATTCCCGATGACGATAGTATGTCTACTATTCTTGGAAGACCTTTTTTCAATACTGTAGTGGCTGTTATTGATTGCAACAAAGGCAATGTCACTTTTCATGTTAATGGTAATGAGCATACGGTACACTTTCCGAGGAAACAACCTCAAGTCCACAATATCAATTCTATTGGAAAAATTCCATCGATTAGTTTTGGAGGTTTTGAATTTCCTCTTCCTATTGTCAAGAAGAAATGTGATAATCTTATTGCTGGGGATGTGCATATCTCCGTTGAGGTAACATAGTGTCATTCGAAATTTCTCCGGTTTCATGTTACTCGAAATGAGTTTGTTAACAAGACTTGATCAACCTTGTTAGTGGATTCCTTTTGGTGAGCATGAGATGGATGAAGTTAGAAAGCACAACCTTCTGTACCCTCCTTTTACTTTCTGTTATTTAGTTGAAATAAAGTAAAAATAGTATTTTCTGTCAGTTTTCTAAATTATCTGTGCAATATAACAATACCCCGAAAATAAAAGTTCTCCAAATGCCCTGCCAATTTAATATGATTTGTTCTGGAATATTTGAAAATATCTAGCACTGAGAACACAGCAGGGGTAGCAAGCACCTGGCCACGAGGGTCCAGGGCGCGCCCCCCTGCCTCGTGGGCCCACAGTGGCTCCCATCCACTTATTCCATCTACCACACACTCCTTCTTCCTCCCACAAAAATCACTAACCAGCTCAAACCCGAGTCCAAGCTCATTTTGCTGCCATTTTCGATCTCCTTGCTCAATGCTCCATTCAAAAAACTGCTTTGGGGGATTGTTCCTTGAAAAGATGAAGAGATTTTTGAGGGGCTCATCGAGCCGAAGCTTGAAGGATAAGCAAAGCGAGGAGGATAAGAGGACCGAATATAATCTTCCTCGCACCGCGGAGGCTCGGCCATGTGAATGGCCTTGTGATGATTTCTTGAGAGCAGCCAGGATTTATGATGTTTTCTATGAATTGGCTGAGAATGCAGGCCTCACCGCCTTCCTCCACGACCGACACATGAATTACTAGCATACACTTTCCTGTTCTATGTTACTTTTCTATATTTGCTAGTAGATGCTTAATTGGGCGCGGAAATTGTGGAAACCTGAGTGCCCTTGATATTGTTATTTTGTGCCATGCTTTGTTTCATGATGACACATTTAGTATGGGCGCTATTGTTGCAAATCGGTTAAATCTTAACCGTACTAATGGCCCCGTCCTTGGAGGCATCTTCGCCTTGCGCCTCGCTGCACACTTTAACATACCTATTAGGCACTATGAGAAAGAAGAAAAATTGCTGCCTCCTGTTTATCTACATTATAAGAGTATGGTAGCACATGATTTTATTGTTAAGAATAGGGAAAAGGCGCTTAAGTACAAATTAATATTTGGTAAAAATCATCCTGAGACTATTACCTTTCCTGCTCCTTCCTTGTGTGATTTATCTGCAGGCAAGCACCTTGTTTCGTTGGAGGCCATTCACGCCTACCAGAACCCTACATCAGTTACGTACAGAGCCAGAGCGGGAACCACAATTTGATCCTCCACGACAGTCTGATTACCAGTGAGATCCGGAGGTGATTGCCAACCAGTGGCAATCCGAGGCTTCTTCACAGTACGACCCCAACTATTACTTTGGATATCCGCTAGGCCAGCCGTGGCCATAGACCAACTTAGGCCAAAAGCCTAAGCTTGGGGGAGTACGTATTTCTCACCGACATTACATTCATGTTCACACACTCAGTGCTAGGTGTCGGTGCTCATACTTTTTCATTGTATCATCCATGCTAGTTTATTTTCCTTTTTATGCTTTCTTCTTGTGTGTTTAATAAACCATAAGAAAAACAAAAACAAAAATTAGTTGTAGCTTTTAATTAGTTTAGTTTCCATGCTTGTAGTAGTAATTAAAAAGAAAAACCCAAAAAGATTTCATGTTCTTCTTTTGCTTGTTGGGAGATTTCCCGTGTAAATAGTTTTATTTCATTTCTTTTATTTGGGGTCGATAGGAGAAGACCATAATTAAATTGTTAAAGTGGCTCTTATATGCATTATTGTTGGTCTGACAAAAGAGCCCATATTGCCTTGTCTTCTCCTGTTTATTGAATGCTTGCAGATTCCAGCTTAGTCCAATGCACGTGCACTATTACTATTATTCACATCGTTCGGTCGTGCAAGTGAAAGGCAATTATGATGATATATGATGGATTGATCGAGATGAGAGAAGCTGGTATGAACTCGACCTCTTTTTTTGTAAATATGATTAGTTCATCATTCCTGATTCAGCCTATTATGAATGAACATGTTTGCAATGACAATTAGAGATTATAGTTGCTTGTGCCATGCTTAATTAGCTAGGAGTTTATAATGGTTTACCTTGCGTGCCAACATGCTATTAAGATGGTTGTGATGTGGTATGATGGGGTGGTATCCTCCTTTGAAAGATTTAAGTGACTTGACTTGGCACATGTTCACGCATGTAGTTGAAACAAAATCAACATAGCCTTCACGATATTTATGTTCATGGTGGATTATATCCTACTCATGCTTGCACTCAGTGTATATTAATTTTACTGCATGTTCATGACTGTTGTCGCTCTCTAGTTGGTCGCTTCCCAGTCTTTTGCTAGCCTTCACTTGTAATAAGCGGGAATACTGCTTGTGCATCCAATTCCATAAACCCCAAAGTTATTCCATATAAGTCCACCATACCTACCTATATGCGGTATTTACCTGCCGTTCCAAGTAAATTTGTATGTGCCAAACTCTAAACCTTCAAATAAACATTCTGTTTTGTATGCTCGAATAGCTCATGTAACAACTAGGGTTGTCTGTATCTTCCATGTTAGGTGGGTTATTCTCAAGAGGAGTGGACTCCGCTCCTCACTCACGAGAAAATGGCTGGTCACCGGGATGCCCAGTCCCATGATTTATGCAAATCAAATCAAAATAATTGCAAAAAAAACTCCCATGGGACTATTGTTAGTTGGAGGCACTCATTGTTTCGAGCAAGCCATGGATTGATGCTTGTTGGTGGAGGGGGAGTATAAACTTTACCATCTACTTGGGAACCGCCTATAATGTGTGTATCATGAAAGATATCGCCATCTCTTGGTTGTTATGTTGACAATGAAAGTATACCGCTCAAAATATTATTTATCTCTATTTCAAAATCGAGCTCTGGCACCTCTACAAATCCCTGCTTCCCTCTGCGAAGGGCCTATCTATTTACTTTTATGTTGAGTCATCACACTCTTATTAAAAAGCAACAGCTGGAGAGCACTGCTGTCATTTGCATCCATTACTATTAATTTATATTGGGTATGACTATGGTTGGATCTATTTTACCATGAATTACAATGTCTAGTCAGTCCTTGATCTTTAAAGGTGCTCTGTGATGACCCACAAGTATATGGGATCTATCGTAGTCCTTTCGATAAGTATGAGTGTCGAACCCAACAAGGTGCAGAAGGAAATGATAAGTGGTTTCCAGCAAGGTATTCTCTGCAAGTACTGAAATAAGTGGTAACAGATAGTTTTGTGATAGGATAATTTGTAACAAGCAACAAGTAACAAAAGTAAATAAAGTGCAGCAAGGTGGCCCAATCCTTTTTGTAGCAAAGGACAAGCCTGGACAAACTCTTATATAGAGAAAAGCGCTCCCGAGGACACATGGGAATATCGTCAAGCCAGTTTTCATCATGTTCATATGATTCGCGTTCGGTACTTTGATAAGTTGGTATGTGGGTGGACCGGTGCTTGGGTACTGTCCTTACTTGGACAAGCATCCCACTTATGATTAACCTCTATTGCAAGCATCCGCAACTACAACAAAAGTATTAAGGTAAACCTAACCATACGAAGCGACGCATAAACTAGGGTTTAAGCTTCTGTCACTCTAGCAACCCATCATCTACTTATTACTTCCCAATGCCTTCCTCTAGGCCCAAATAATGCTGAAGTGTTATGTAGTCGACGTTCACATAACACCACTAGAGGAGAGACAACATACATCTCATCAAAATATCGAACGAATACCAAATTCACATGACTAGTAATAGCAAGACTTCTCCCATGTCCTCAGGAACAAACGTAACTACTCACAAAGCATATTCATGTTGATAATCAGAGGAGTATTAATATGCATATAGGATCTGAACATATGATCTTCCACCAAATAAACCAACTAGCATCAACTACAAGGAGTAATTAACACTACTAGCAACCTACTAGTACCAATCCCGGACTTGGAGAAAAGAATTGGATACAAGAGATGAACTAGGGTTTTCAGAGGAGATGGTGCTGGTGAAGATGTTGATGGAGATTGCCCTCTCCCGATGAGAGGAGCGTTGGTGATGACCATGGCGATGATATCCCCCTCCCGGAGGGAAGTTTCCCCGGCAGAACAGCTCCGCCAGGGCCCTAGATTGGTTCCACCAAGGTTTCGCCTCGTGGCGGCGGAGTTTCGTCCGAGAAGATGGCTTATGATTTTTTACTCATCGAATGACTTTATATAGCAGAAGATGGCCATCGGAGGGCCACCAGGGGGCCCACGAGGTAGGGGGCGCGCCCAGGGGGGTAGGGCGCGCCCCCACCCTCGTGGGCAGGGTGTGGCCCCCCCTGGTGAACTTCTTGCGCTTAGTATTTTATATATATTCTGAACACGTCTTCCGTGAAGTTTCAGGACTTTTGGAGATATGCAGAATAGGTCTCTAATATTTGCTCCTTTTCCAGCCCAGAATCCCAGTGGCCGGCATTCTACCTCTTTATGTAAACCTTGTAAAATAAGAGAGAATAGGCATAAGTATTGTGACATAATGTGTAATAACAGCCCATTATGCAATAAATATCGATATAAAAGCATGATGCAAAATGGACGTATCAACTCCCCCAAGCTTAGACCTCGCTTGTCCTCAAGCGAAAGACGAAATCGAAAAATATGTCCACATGTTTAGAGATAGAGGTGTCGATAAAAATAAAATACGGACATGAGGGCATCATGATCATTCTTAGAACAACAACTTATGTAATTCTTGTCATATGATCTCTTATGCTAGGGTAATAATTCAATCACAATTTCAAGTTTGAATCATAAACTTCATTGAAAACTAACAAACTATAATCTCGGTCATTGGAGCAATTGCAATTTATCATAACATATGAAAGAGTCAATATATAAGAGCTTTTCAGCAAGTCCACATACTCAACTATGATATAGTCTTTCACAATTGCTGACACTCATGCAATACTTATGGGTATGGAGTTTTAATCGGACATAGAGAAAGATAGGGGCTTATAGTATTGCCTCCCAACGTTTTACCTCAAGGGTAATGTCAACAATAATAGTTCATGAAGAATCACATCCAATTAGCCATATATACTAGGATCTTTCCAACATACTGTGCTCGCCAAAGGATAAAATGTAAAAAGGAAGGGTGAAGATCACCATGAATCTTATGCAAGGTAGGAGATAAAAGTAAAAGATAGGCCCTTCGCAGAGGGTAGTAGAGGTTGTCATGCGCTTTTATGGTTGGATGCACAAAATCTTAATGCGAAAGAATGTCACTTTATATTTCCACTTGTGATATGGACCTTTCTTATGCAGTCTGTCGCTTTTATTTCTTCCATATCACACGATCGTATAAAGTTTATTTTCTCCCACACTAATAAGTCATACATATTTAGGGAGCAATTTTTATTGCTTTCACTGATGACAACTTACTTGGAGGATCTTACTCAATCCATAGGTAGGTATGGTGGACTCTCATGGCAAAACTAGTTTAAGGGTATTTGCAAGCACAAGTAGTATCTCTACTTGGTGCGATGAATTTGGCTAGCATGAGTGGGAAAGGCACATTCAACCATGTTGGATGATCCATGACAATATAATTTATCTCAGATGTAAGAAAACATAACCCATTATGTTGTCTTCCTTGTCCAATGTCAACTTTTTAGCATGACATATTTTAATGAGTGCTCACAATCATAAAAGATGTCCAAGATAGTGTATTTATATGTGAAGACCTCTCTTTATTTATTACTTCCTATTAATTGCAACGATGACCAAAACTATGTTTGTCAACTCTCAACAACTTTTATTCATCATACTCTTTCTATGTGAGTGCATTACTCTCCATAAGATCCTTATGATCTCTTTGTTTCCTTTTTTATTTATTTCTCTTTTCTTTTATTCAATTAAGATCATGGCAAAAAAATCAAGCCCTTGACTCAACACTAATCTTTATTATATAGCTCATGGACTCGATTACATAGAAGGATCATAAATGAAAACTCAAAAATAGATCATGCCATAAACTTTATTCTACTAGATCAAGATATTACCAAAAGGATCGAACTAAGAAAACGGTAAAGATAAAAGTGATGGTGATACGATACTGGGGCACTCCCCCAAGCTTGGCAGTTGCCAAGGGGAGTGCCCATACCCATGTGATTATTTCTCCTTTGTTGGTGAAGAAGGTGGAGTTGTTGATGATGGATAGTCGCACATCGAGCGTAGGAGGTCTTCTAACTTGCGGATAATGCCTTTGAGTGCGATGATATGCTCCTTCAACAAAATATTTTCATGTGAGAGATACTTATTTTGTATACGAGCTAACTCAATAATCTTGCAAGCTTTGATCTCCGTTGGGGTAAGAAGATTGTGATCAAGTTGAAGGGTGTCTTCTGTTGCCGGAACTTGGTCCTCCATGGCCTTCTTGATCCCTTCATCCTTGTTGATCTCCATGGGTTCTTCTCTCTTCAGCTCTATCTTCATTAGCCAAGCATCGTTGCCCTCATGGTTGGAGGAGCGAGATGACATAGTGCCTGGCCTTAACAACCCTGACAGAAAATAGCTCGAAACAAAGGCAGGAGATTTTTGCGTGATACGGGAGTCAAAACCCCCGGGAGAATATATAATGAATTTTTACCGACCAAAATAGGTGTCGTGTAAGAAAACGGAGTCCGGAGAGCGCACGAGGTGCCCACGAGGTAGGGGGCGCGCCCAGTAGGGTAGGGCGCGCCCTCCACCCTCGTGGAGGCCTCATGTCCTTCCTGGACTGCTTCTTATTTTTCTATTTTTCTAAATATTCCAAAACGGAGAAATATTGCCTTAAAAACTGTTTTGGAGTCGGTTTACTTACCGTATCACATACCTATTCCTTTTCGGAGTCTGAAACGTTCCGGAAAGTGTCCCTTATGTATTCCTCTGGGGTTACGGTTTCAATAACATTGGTTTCAAAATTTATGGGATAACGTGAGATATAATGTTTGATTCTTTGACCGTTCACCACCTTCAGATTTGTGCCTTCAAAGTTGTTTATTTTTATGGCACCAGAACGATAGACCTCCTAGATAACGTAAGGACCTTCCCATTTAGAGAGAAGTTTTCCTGCAAAAAATCTTAAACGAGAGTTGTATAGCAATACATAATCACCTACATTGAACTCACGCTTTTGTATCCTTTTAGCAAGCCATCTTTAACTTTTTCTTTAAACAACTTGGCATTTTTGTAGGCTTGGGTTCTCCATTCATCGAGTGAGCTAATATCAAATAAGCTCTTCTCACCGACAAGTTTAAAATCATAATTGAGCTCTTTAATAGCCCAATATGCCTTGTGTTCTAGTTCGAGAGGTAAGTGACATGCTTTTCCATAAACCATTTTATACGGAGACATACCCATAGGATTTTTATATGCAGTTCTATAGGCCCATAATGCATCATCAAGTTACTTGGACCAATTCTTTCTAGACCTATTGACAATCTTTTGCAAAATTAATTTGAGCTCTCTATTACTCAATTCTACTTGACCACTAGAGTGAGGGTGATAAGGGGATGCAATTCTATGATTAACATCATACTTAGCAAGCATTTTACGGAAAGCACCATGAATAAAATGTGAACCACCATCAGTCATTAAATATCTAGGGACTCCAAACCATTGAAAAATAACTTCTTTAAGCATTTTAATAGAAGTGTTATGATCAGCACTACTAGTTGGAATAGCTTCTACCCACTTAGTAACATAATCAATAGCAACTAAAATATGTGTATATCCATTAGAGGCAGGAAAAGGTCCCATAAAGTCAAAGCCACAAACATCAAATGGTTCAATAACGAGTGAATAGTTCATAGGCATTTCTTGACGTCTACTAATATTACCAATTCTTTGACATTCATCACAAGAGAAGACAAACATACGGGCATCTTTGAAGAGAGTAGACCAATAAAAACCAGATTGCAATACCTTATGTGCAGTTCTATCTCCAGCATGGTGTCCACCATAAGCTTCGGAGTGACACTTGCATAGGATCTGTTCCTGTTCATGCTCAGGTACACAACGTCTAATAACACCATCTACCCCTTCTTTATAAAGATGTGGGTCATCCCAAAAGTAATGCCTCAAATCATAGAAGAACTTTTTCTTTTGATGGTATGTGAAACTAGGTGGTATGAATTTGGCAACAATGTAATTAGCATAATCTGCATACCATGGAGCAGTAAGCATTTATGACATTTAATTGCTCATTAGGGAAGCTATCATCAATAGGTAGTGGGTCATCAAGCATATTTTCTAACCTAGACGAGTTGTCTGCAACGGGGTTCTCATCTCCCTTTCTATCAACAATATGTAAGTCAAATTCTTGTAGCAAGAGAACCCATCTAATAAGTCTAGGTTTAGCATCTTTCTTTTCCATAAGATATCTGATAGCAGCATGATCAGTGTGAATAGTTACTTTAGAATCAACAATATAAGGTCTGAACTTATCACCAGCAAATACAACTGCTAAGAATTCTTTTTCAGTAGTAGCATAATTTCTTTGAGCATTGTCTAGAGTTTTACTAGCATATTGAATAATGTTTAATTTCTTATCAACTCTTTTCCCTAGAACAACACCTACAACATAATCACTAGCATCACACATAATTTCAAAGGGTAAATTCCAATCAGGTGGCTGAACAATAGGTGCAGAGATCAATGCTTTCTTAAGAATTTCAAATGCTTCTACACAATCATCATCAAAGACAAATGGTATATCTTTTTGTAGTAAATTAGTCAGAGGCCGAGAGATTTTTGAGAAGTCCTTAATGAACCTCCTATAAAATCCGGCGTGACCAAGGAAACTTCTTATACCTTTGATGTCCTTGGGGCATGGCATCTTTTCAATAGCATCAACCTTGGCTTTATCAACTTCAATACCTCTTTAAAAAACTTTATGCCCCAAGACAATACCTTCATTAACAATAAAGTGGCCCTTTTCCCAATTCAAGACAAGATTAGTTTCTTCACATCTCTGCAAAACTCGATCAAGGTTGCTCAAGCAATCATCAAAAGAAGATCCATAGACGGAGAAATCGTCCATGAAAACATCACAAATCTTTTCAAAAAAGTCAGAGAATATAGCCATCATGCATCTTTGAAAGGCAGAAGGTGCACTACATAAACCAAAAGGCATACGTCTATAAGCAAAAGTACCAAAAGGGCAAGTAAAAGTAGTCTTTGATTGATCCTTGGCTGACACGGGTATTCGAGAGAAACCAGAATAACCATCTAGAAAGCAAAAATGTGTATGTTTGGATAATCTTTCTAGCATTTGATCGATAAAAGGTAAGGGGTAATGATCCTTTTTAGTGGCTTTATTTAATTGCGGAAATCAATTACCATCCTATAACCTGTAATAATTCTTTGAGGAATCAATTCATCTTTATCATAAGGAACGACAGTAATACCTCCCTTCTTAGGGACACAATGGACATGACTTACCCACTGACTATCAGCAATGGGATAGATTATACCTGCCTCAAGGAGCTTTAGTATTTCCTTTCTTACCACTTCTTTCATTTTAGGATTCAGCCGTCGTTGATGATCACGAACTGGTTTAGCATCTTCTTCCAAATTTATTTTATGTTGACATAGAGTGGGACTAATGCCCTTAAGATCATCAAGATTATAACCAATAGCAGCATGGTGCTTCTTCAGAGTTTTCAATAATCCCTCTTCCTCATGCTCTGAAAGGTTAGCACTAATAATAACAGGATATATCTTTTTCTCATCAAGATAAGCATATTTAAGAGCATCAGGCAATGGTTTAAGCTCAAACACGGGGTCACCCTTGGGTGGAGGAGGATCCCCTAGGATTTCAACAGGCAAATTGTGTTTCAGAATAGGTTCCCGTTTAAAGAATACTTCATCTATTTCCCTTCATTCATTCATAAACATGTCATTTTTATGGTCTAGCAAATATTGTTCTAAAGGATCACTAGGAGGTACGGCAATAGAAGCAAGACCAATAATTTCATCCTTACTAGGTAATTCTTCTTCACGGTGTTGTCTACTAAATTTAGAGAAATTAAATTCATGAGACATATCATCTAAACTGATAGTAACAACATCCTTTTTGCAATCTATCTTAGCATTAACAGTGTTTAAGAAGGGTCTACCAAATATAATGGGACAAAAGCTATCTTGTGGGGAACCAAGAACAAGAAAATCAGAAGGATATTTAGTTTTCCCACACAAGACTTCAACATCTCTAACAATTCCCATTGGTGAAATAGTATCTCTATTGACAAGTTCAATATCTTCTAACTCAACAGGTGCAATATCATGCATAATTTCTCTATATAGGTCAATAGGTATTGCACTAGCACTGGCACCCATACCACATAAGCCATGACAACAATGATCTACTATTTTAACAGAAATAACAGGCATGCCTACCACTGGTCCAGGTTTATCTTTAGCACAAGGTTTAGCAATTCTAGCAGTTTCATCACAGAAATAAATAACATGCCCATTAACATTATCAGACAAGAGATCTTTAACAATAGCAATATCAGGTTCAACTTTAATTTTCTTAGGAGATGTATAAGTTTTAATATTGCTTTTACGAACCACAGTTGAAGCTTTAGCATGATTCTTTATCCAAACAGGGAAAGGTGGTTTCTCAACATAACAAGTAGGAACAATATGATCATTATAAGTGATAGTCTTTTCTTCAACTTTAATAGGTGCAGCTACTTTTAGTTCTATGAGAGGATGATATTTAAACCACTTCTCCTTGGGTAGATCAACATAAGTAGCAAAAGATTCACAGAAAGAAGCTACTATCTCGGAGTCAAGTCCATATTTAGTGCGAAATTTATGGAAAACATCGGTATCCATAAAAGATTTAACACAATCAAACTTAGGTGTCATACCTGACTCCTTACCTTCGTCGAGGTCCCAATCTTCAGAGTTGCATTTAATTCTTTCCAATAAATCCCATTTGAATTCAATAGTCTTCGTCATTAAAGAGCCAGCATAAGAAGCGCGATTGTTATAAGAAAGTCGAGCATATAAATTTTGAATAATCATTTCTCTTGAGAGCTCATGATTGGGGCATGAATATAACATTGATTTAAGCCTCCCCCTAGTTTGAGCGATGCTTTCTCCTTCGCGAGGCCAAAAATTATATATATAATTGCGATCACGATGAACAAGATGCATAGGATAAAACTTCTGATGAAATTCCAATTTCAATCGTTTGTAGTTCCATGACCCCGTATCATCACATAGCCTATACCATGTCAATGCATCTTCCTTCAAAGATAAAGGGAAGACCTTCTTCTTAACAACATCTCCGGGTACACCTGCAAGCTTAAATAATCCACAAACTTCATCAACATATATTAGGTGCTCATCAGGATGCATTGTTCCATCTCCTGGAAAAGGATTAGCTAGCAGTTTTTCTATCATACCCAAAGAAATTTGAAAGCAGACATTTTCATTTTAAGTAGGTTTAGTATGTTGAGGAGCAACTCTTTGCTCTACTGGTCGGGGTGAAGATACCCCGAACAAGCCCCTTAGAGGATTACTTTCCATAGTAACAAGTGACGGTAAATTTCACCACACTATATAAATTTTCCTTACCAAATACCACCTACCAAAGGAGCTTCACTCCCCGGCAACAGTGCCAGAAAAGAGTCTTGATGACCCACAAGTATAGGGGATCTATCATAGTCCTTTTGATAAGTAAGAGTGTCAAACCCAACGAGGAGCAGAAGGAAATGATAAGCGGTTTCCAGCAAGGTATACTCTGCAAGTACTAAAATAAGTGGTAACAGATCGTTTTGTGATAGGATAATTTGTAACGAGCAACAAGTAACAAAAGTAAATAAAGTGAAGCAAGGTGGCCCAATCCTTTTTAGAGCAAAGGACAAGCCTGGACAAACTCTTATATAGAGAAAAGTGCTCCCGAGGACACATGGGAATATCGTCAAGCTAGTTTTCATCACGTTCATATGATTCGCGTTCGGTACTTTGATAATTTGGTATGTGGGTGGACCGGTGCTTGGGTACTTTCCTTACTTGGACAAGCATCCCACTTATGATTAACCTCTATTGCAAGCATCCGCAACTACAACAAAAGTATTAAGGTAAACCTAACCATAGCATGAAACAACTGGATCCAAATCAGCCCCTTATGAAGCAATGCATAAACTAGGGTTTAAGCTTCTGTCACTGTAGCAACCCATTATCTACTTATTACTTCCCAATGCCTTCCTCTAGGCCCAAATAATGGTGAAGTGTTATGTAGTCGACGTTCACATAATACCACTAGAGGATAGACAACATACATCTCATCAAAATATTGAACGAATACCAAATTCACATGACTACTAATAGCAAGACTTCTCCCATGTCCTCAGGAACAAACGTAACTACTCACAAAGCATATTAATTTTCATAATCAGAGGAGTATTAATATGCATATAGGATCTGAACATATGATCTTCCACCAAATAAACGAACTAGCATCAACTACAAGGAGTAACTAACACTACTAGCAACCTACTAGTACCAATCCCGGACTTGGAGGCAAGAATTGGATACAAGAGATGAACTAGGGTTTTGAGAGGATATGGTGCTGGTGAAGATGTTGATGGAGATTGCCCTCTCCCGGTGAGAGGAGCGTTGGTGATGATGATGGCGATGATTTCCCCCTCCCGGAGGGAAGTTTCCCCGGCAGAACAGCTCCGCCAGAGCCCTAGATTGGTTCCACCAAGGTTCCGCCTCGTGGCGGCGGAGTTTCGTCCGAGAAGATGGCTTATTATTTTTTTCTCATCGAAATACTTCATATAGAAGAAGATGGCCATCGGAGGGCCACCAGGGGGCCCACGAGGTAGGGGGCGCGCCTAGGGGTGTAGGGCGCGCCCCCACCCTCGTCGGCAGGGTGTGGCCCCCTGGTGAACTTCTTGTGCTCAGTATTTTTTATATATTCTGAAAACGTCTTCCGTGAAGTTTCAGGACTTTTGGAGCTGTGCAGAATAGGTCTCTAATATTTGCTCCTTTTCTAGCCCAGAATCCCAACTGCCGGCATTCTCCCTCTTTATGTAAACCTTGTAAAATAAGAGAGAATAGGCTTAAGTTTTGTGACATAATGTGTAATAACAGCCCATTATGCAATAAATATCGATATAAAAGCATGGTGCAAAATGGACGTATCACTCTGCATTTATGTTTTGCGGTCTCAGAAAGGGCGAGCGAGATACCATCTTGTTATATCATATTATGATTATTTTGAGAAAGTGTTGTCATCCGAGATTTATTATTATTGCTCGCTAGTTGATTATGCCATTGATATGAGTAAACATGAGACCTAAGAGTTATTTTGAATATGGTTAGTTCATAATCTTTGCTGAAAACTTGAATGCTGGCTTTACTTATTTACAACAACAAGAGCAAACATAGTTAGTAAAAGTTTTTCTTTATCACTTTCAGTTTATCAACTGAATTCCTTGAGGACAAGAAAAGGTTTAAGCTTGGGGGAGTTGATACGTCTCCATCGTATCTACTTTTACAAACACTTTTGCCCTTGTTTTGGACTCTAACTTGCATGATTTGAATGGAACTAACCAGGACTGACGCTGCTTTTAGCAGAATTGCCATGGTGTTATTTATGTGGAGAAACAAAAGTTCTCGGAATGGCCTGAAACTCCACGGAGATTATTTTTGGAAATAATAAAAATACTGGTGAAAGAATCAAGGCCAGGGGCCCCACACCCTTGCCACGAGGGTGGGGGTGTGCCTACCCCCTGGGCGCGCCCCCCTGCCTCGTGGGCTCCCTGGTGCTCCACCGACCTCAACTCCAACTCCATATATTCGTGTTCGGGTAGAAAAAAATAAGGGAGAAAGATTCATCATGTTTTACGATACGGAGCCGCCGCCAAGCCTTAAACTCTCTCGGGAGGGCTGATCTGGAGTCCGTTCGGGGCTCCGGAGAGGGGAATCTGCCGCCGTCATCATCATCAACCATCCTCCATCACCAATTTCATGATGCTCACCGTCGTGCGTGAGTAATACCATCATAGGCTTGCTGGACGGTGATGGGTTGGATGAGATTTATCATGTAATCGAGTTAGTTTTGTTAGGGTTTGATCCCTAGTATCCACTATGTTCTGAGATTGATGATGTTGCTATGACTTTGCTATGCTTAATGCTTGTCACTAGGGCCCGAGTGCCATGATTTCAGATCTGAACCTATTATGTTTTCATGAATATATGTGAGTTCTTGATCCTATCTTGCAAGTCTATAGTCACCTACTATGTGTTATGATCCGGCAATCCCGAAGTGACAATAATCAGGACCACTCCCGGTGATGACCATAGTTTGAGGAGTTCATGTATTCACCATGAGTTAATGCTTTGGTCCGGTACTATATTAAAAGGAGGCCTTAATATCCCTTAGTTTCCATTAGGACCCCGCTGCCACGGGAGGGTTGGACGAAAGATGTCATGCAAGTTCTTTTCCATAAGCACGTATGACTATATTCGGAATATATGCCTACATTATATTGATTAATTGGAGCTAGTTCTGTGTCACCCTATGTTATGATTGTTACATGATGAACCGCATCCAGCATAATTCTCCATCACCGATCCAATGCCTACGAGCTTTTCACATATTGTTCTCCGCTTATTTACTTTTCCGTTGCTACAGTTACAATTACTATAAAACCCAAAAATATTACTTTTGTTATCGTTACTGTTACTTCCATATTACTTTGCTACTAAGTACTTTGTTGTAGATACTAAGTTACCGAGGTGTGGTTGAATTGACAACTCAACTGTTAATACTTGAGAATATTCTTTGGCTCCCCTTGTGTCGAATCAATAAATTTGAGTTGAATACTCTACCCTCGAAAATTGTTGTGATCCCCTATACTTGTGGGTTATCACATAGTAGTTCACGTTTTCTGTCATGCATGTACATCCATGACGATTTTATGACAGAATCAAGATAGTCATACATGTCCTGTCGTAGAAGTTTTCCAGGACATTACCAAAATTATCATCACGGAAGTGTCCACTTCCATGATGATAAATCGCGCGTCATAGAAGTGCTTTTGTCAAGGGTAACTGACACGTGGCATCCACCGTAACGGGTTGCCATTAAGCTATCGGGTTCAGGTTTGGAACCGATAACCCATTAACAGCCCCGACCAATGGGGATTTTCCACATGTAAAATTCTCATTCGCCGGATAATGCACGTGTCAGCTCATCGTTGGGACAGATGTCATCCCTACAATGGACGAAAGACGCCTATGATATGTCGACATGTGGCACAACCCAATAGTGGCCTATTTAAGGTAAAAAGGCCGGCCCAGCTAAAGGCCCACCATATTTTTTTAGACACTAGTGGGCTGGCCCATTAACAGCCTGCCATGTTTTGGGTCAAATTGAGGCCAATATCCGATCAGGCCCATTCACAGTCTGTCGTGTTTTCGGCCAAATTATGGCCCATATCAGATCAGGCTCGTTAACAGGCCACTGTTCTTTTGGGCCCAATCTAAGTTGGGTTTGTATTTCAGCCTGTTAAATGCCCGTTTACCAGTTCGGCCCGATAATAGTTTCGGCCTGTTAGCGGCCCGTGGTGCATCTGGGACATTGTCGGCCCTATTTCACTAGGCTATTTCTTGTCCGAAGTAACTTTAGGCCTCTTAATGGCTCATAGTCTTCATGAATAAATTTCAGCCCAACTGGCCTATCGGCCTGTTATTGGCTCGTGTAACAGTTGGACGTAATTACAACCCGCGTTGAATCTGGCCTACTTACATCCCATCTATTAATGGCCTGTGACACTATTGGGCCTATGTCCCATGTTGATACCGGCCTGCTTAAATCCCATAATTTTATTGGGCCAAACAGGGCCAGAGATATATTTTGGCCTGTTAACAGCTCGTCCTATTTGGGAAAACGTGGGCCTTAGGCAGTTTCGGCCTGTATTGGCCCATGAATTTTTCGGCACAACGCTAGCCCAATCTAGCTTTTAGCCTATTAAAACCCCATGGTATTCTGTGGCCCAGCTGGCCAGAACTTTACTCGGCATGTTAAAGGCGGAAAACTACTATACGTTTAGACCTGCTTATGGCCCAAGATGATTATAGGCCCACATTTTTGCCCATATGAGTAATGGGCCCGCCTGAAGACCAATAACATTGAGATCCATTGAACCTTGTGGCCTAAATTACAATATACTGACCAAGAATAAACTTAGACTATACAATAAAGAAATTACAACGTATTACATCCACTGGGCATCAAACTTTGCCACCGGTGATAATAAAGCTTAACATGACCGCGGATTACATACACTAGGCAAGGTCGCCACCAGTGCATATAAATGCGCTGACAAAATAATATACAAAATTGAGAGCACTTCAGAAGGCATTAGGCCTGGCCGGGATGTGCACCGCAAGCAGCTGAATAAGCTGACAAGACCTCAGTTGTGTCAAAGATAGATGCTCTATCCCTAGCTATATAGCACCAAAGCCCGCAAGGCAGCCCTCTGAGATCTTCATGGCATCATTGACATCAAGTTGGAGCTGAGCTAAAGCAAGCCTTTCTGCTTTAAGTTGAGACTGAAGAAGTCAAACTGATTAAGGCAGCGACACCACAGAGGTTGTCTCACAGCTACTGGTGAGTAGCTTCAACTCGCTGTCTTCATCAAGATAGGACCTTGGGGTCATCTCGCACTCTTCAAGATAGTTTGGCTCACTATCTTCCCTAAAGTTCTGCCTGGCATAAGAGATAAGACTCTGAAAGAGAAACAAGGAGACACGTAACAAGTTTCACAGTTATATAAGCAAATAAATGGATCTGTTCTGCATAAGGAACATGTGTTTAAAACTACAATTTAAAACTGGTAGTTTTTGCAAACATCCAATCAGATGTAAACACCAAAGTAAACAACAGTGGAGGAAATGACGCCTATCCAAATCGACACTAGAAAAGGCTTGGGAAGGATGAACTTCCATTACATGTTAAGACGTGCAGGAGAAAGCCCTTCTCCATGTCGATGGAAGGATAATTCAATAAATTCCCCAAGGAGACTTCTTTATAAGCGTTGCCATTATTCTACATTTTGTAAAGAGTAAATATAAATCAAATAATATTGGAATAAATAGACGATAATGAAGCTCAGGTGTAGAGTGATGATACATAATCAAATAGCAATTAATTAAGTACAACGTTACAAGGCAAAAGTTACTGACAAGAGGAATGCAAACATCAACGTGTGAACTGGCGTTGGCTTTATTCAACATTTTGGTAAGAGTAAATGTAGATCTGATAATTTGGAGAAAGTGGAGGGCAGGGCAGATAAGATGCAGAGTAATGCTACACAATCAACTATCTCGTAATGCAAGTGAAGTAATACCACCACCGTCCGTTATTAGTTGTCGCTCAAATGGATGTATCTAGCACTATTAAGTTCTAAATACATCCAATTGATTAACAATTAATTTGATATAGAGGGGAGTACATGACAATAGGTACTTACATGAGCAATCCAAAACTTCATAACCATTTTGTTAATTCTACATTTATCTAAGAGTAAATATAGATCTTATAATTTCGAGCAAAGGGAGGTTAAAGAAGAGAACGTTTACAGTGATGCTACATTATCAAACAACAATCAGTGTATGTATGCTGACAAAGGGCAAGAGGTACTGACAAGAGCAATGTTGTGCCCAGTATTGTTGTGAGATCCTATGATCCTTTGAGCAAGGAGATTCATCTGAAATTAGTTTTCATACAAGAGAAAAGGTAAAGCACATGCATAAATTTAGGAGTTCAAATTTTGAATTGATATGATAGACAGTACTAGACGCTGGGCTCTCTGTAGTTCTAATAGGGGTTTGGCTACTGGAGTAGGGGTAAAGTGTGGTACAGTTGGGCCTGTGTTTTCTGTGGCTGCTGATCTATCTGATTTAATAGGTATCACTACCTTTTCCAAATACCTAGTTTGTACTCCTTGAGGATCTGCACTCACCATCTTCCTTTTGGACATCTATTATGAAAGAACAACATTTGACTGGAAAAACATAGTATGATGACACAAGGAATAGGTACAGAAAATGGATAGGTATGGCATATACACATATATGATGCTTAAACTAAGCAGATGGTTGTCTAACAAAGTAGAGTAATGCAAGAGGTCATATGCAAAATATGTGCGACCAATATAGCCTTGCCAAGTTAGAGCAAGCACATTGATGGGTGAATAAGATAAGCCATCCTCCACCATGCCAAGTTTATTAGCCAGTGGATTGCTTCGCAATATTACTCTCGTGCGCCCATTCTCATATTCATTTTGATCATGTTCAATACCTGACATGCATGAAAACAGAAAAACAAGTGAGATTATCTTTGTAATGCAGAAGTGATTCTAATCCAATACCGCCTCCCTGTAAACCCCTTTGTGCTATCTCTGCAATTCTTCTGAGAGATGACATGCATGCTGTAATTTGGTGTGTGCATTAATATAATGTGGCCTACTACTCAAAATACAAGAGCTCTAGAAGTGATGATACTTCGCAGATGACAGCTTCAACATATAGTAAAGAAGAACAAGTCGACCTGACCAGACAGATTCAAAATATACTAAGGGAGAACAACTCGACCTGACTAGTCGACTGGAAATGTTTGTGCTACTCTTCCCAACAAGGAACATACTTACTAAAGAAGAGAATATCATCATGTTAAAGAAGAGTAGAAGACCAAGCATATTGAAGATATTACAAGTCTTTCTGTACAATGTCTGTTGCCCACACTTGATGAACCAGAGCACACGGAGAAATACTATTCCTTCCTGTCTCTCCATATGTGGCTCACATGCATTTTGAAACTAAAGTAGGAACATCTAGTGGACCAATTTAACATGTCTTAGTTTTACTAATATCAGCATAATATCATATTCGAATTTGTACAACTAAGCTTGTTTAGCTCGATGGGTGGAGCAGTGCTATTACGACACAAACCCCGTAGGCTAATCATAGTCATCATGAAATGGGGAAATCGTAATCATGATGAGTATAGTGTTTACCATGGCAGTGGGATGGCAGATCTGAAGCTGCAAACCGCGCAAAGGATAGTTAGCTATCAATGTTTTCTTTGTAATAACAACTAGGATTTGGTATGGATAATAAAGTGCAGTCAACAAGTGACAAAGAAATGCAATTTTGTTATTTCTCTATATGTCGCGACATGCATTTGGAAACTCAAGTGGGACCTTTAGCTAACCAATTAAATATGTCTGTTAACTAATATCAGTATCATATCACAATCATATTTGAACAACTAAGCTTTGGAATTATGAGTGATGTGTTGTTTAGCTTGAAGGGTGGAGTACTGCTAATACGACAAAAAGCACCTACCCAGATAAAAGGGGAAAACCCTAAGCATTAAGAGTAAAATCAGGAAAGTGGAACTAGATGGACCATATGTGTCAGCGTTCTGGGAACGGGGGTCCCCAGACATGCCTGCCTGCGGCCCACGACGTGGTTGAGCTAGCAGGTCTGTACGGCCCGTATTCATCGACGAGGTATTCAAGACCCTTGCGAGGGGCCAAGCCTTGTGAGGCGGACGACGCAAGACCTCCTCAGGAGCGGCCTCGCCAGGCAGGTTCACGAGAGGTGGAGAGATCAAGGCAAGGCAAACCTCATGAGGTCCTCGTGACGTGAGCCATGACGATCGAGACCAGGCAGGCGCTAGCGCGCGTAGTGTCCTTGCTTCCTCTTTGGTGTCAAGGGGGAAAGCGCAGGGGTGAACTACCGAGGCATCAAGGAAAGGTTTCCATATCGGTGTAACGAGACCAAGACCAGCAGGACGGCACGACGGAGGTCACCATGGAGCCCAAGACGGCGTCACCACCAGAGCCTTTTGCAGGCGAAGACTACTTTTGTCAGGATAAGCTGTACTAGATGTCCCCTTTCAAATTGGCCGTTGTTGGCTCCCTTCCCGCTCAATATTTGGGGAGAGGACCAGGGCCTATATAAGTAGAACTAGCCACCACAGTAGTGAGAGAGGAAGAACTCATTCAGAGGCATCTCACCCACACAAGTTCGCCAAGCACAAGAACACCTCAACCTCAGGAGGCTGTTCTTCCCCTTGTAATGTTCATCATCAGCCCAAGAGGCAATCCACCACCACCACACTGGAGTAGGGTATTACACCAAAACGGTGGCCCGAACCAGTATAAATCTTGTGTCTTTGTGTTGCAAGTTCGTGGAGCTCATCCGTGAGATCTTAGCGAGCTCGGGCGTATATCGATAGGGAGAAAACCTTCGCGCGCACCCCAGTGTTCGAACCTCGAGGGTTTTGCTGTAACCCATGATCCGACATTTGGCATGCCAGGTAGGGGTGCGCCAGAGCCTCTTCCCCGCCAATCAACCCGCCGACGCTCCGCGGCCCCGATATCTGGGGACCCAAGGGCCGACTCCGACCGCTGGGCAGCCTGGCCAGCCCGGGTGGCGCCACCTGCCCATGAAGACCACAACCCCGCGCTCCAGGCGACACGAGCGCCGCCTAACACTATGGGGCACCGGTGGTGCGGCCAGGCATCGTCCACCCTGACTTCACGACAAGCGCGAGCCGCTGCAAGGGCTGCAAGCCACGCTGCAGCAACGGCGCCACACACCCGGCGGGAGCAGGCGAACAAGCATGCCGCACTCATGGTGGCACGGGAGTTGCGGCCACGACGCACTGTTGGAACATGTCGCTGAGCTGCTGGATGCGGCGGTGTCTAGAACGCCACCTTTCTGCTATCTCAACCCTTCCTGGGCCGCTACTGGACCTCACGACGGGCCTCGCTGCAACCACGCACCCTCGGGTGCACCTGGGGGCTTCATCGACACCAGGACGGCCGGCGGCGCCGGGGGCCCCGTTGCCCCCATGCCGCCTCCGATGAGCATGGGCACGAGCGTTGACCCCCATGGCCCCAGTAAGCCATCGCGCTATCATCCTCAGGACGCCGCGCTGGGCCGGGCGACATGGAGTGAGGGGCACTACGGTGAGGTGTTTGGGGTGACGGCCCTGGAAGCCTATGTGCCCGCATGATGGACCAGGGGTACAGGCCGGAGGACGACCCTGACTCATTTCTCGGGCCAGGTTGGGAGGAGGAGGCATTAGGAGCTGAAGCCTTCCAGGAGCCGTCGGAGAGCCCCACCAACCGCGCCGTCGACAACAGATACAGGTTACCACTAATCCCTCAGGAGCAAGCTTACGCTAACCATGGGTCGGAGGAGAATCATGTCACCACAGCGGTTGGCGGCCCCAGCTCGGCGACCTCCCTCCCGCCAGGAGGATTGCGCTGGGGGTAGCAGGAGAGAAGCCGGGAGCCAGATCCCGCGTTGCGTCGCACGGAGCAAGGTCCCCCCGGAGGTAGGCCCTCTGCTGGGGAGGTGCTGAAAAGCCTACCCCCTGCAGAGGACCAGTGGTCACCGAGGGCGCCGCTGGCGTCCCCTTTCCCCCTTTGTGTCGTCCTGGTTGCCGGTCGGCTCAAAGGTGGTCAAGGGTGGCGCAAGCCGGGCCCCTCGCCTGGCGATATGAAGCAAGGCTGGGTACCTGTGAAGAAGGCCCAGTGCCTGTGAAGATCGCTGCCCGTGACACTCTCACGTAATAATGAGTGGGGATGTACACGCCCCAGAGTCTCCGGAGGGCCGCCCTCTGGCCTCGGGGGCTCCCTCCCACGCCTAGTGGCAGCACTTAGCTCCGCGCTGGTGAGAAGACTTGAAGACAAGAAGATTAGGCTAGGTGTCGGCTGGGGCCATTTCCTTTGAATCTCTTTTCTGTAACCTTTCCTTCTAGATTTGGATTTAAGTTGAAGTTGAGTTTTCATCGATGCGCGCGGGGGGTGCCTTTTATCGTTCAAACGATTTCTTGCCATCCGGTTTTCGCCTTGTTCTGAAGCTTGTGCTCGCTGCCTCCCCCTCACGGGCCCCTCGCGAGCGGGGCTGGGCGCGGCACACGCACCGAATGCGCTGGTTGGCGCTAGAACCTCGCGAGGCCCGCTCGAGTGTATCTGCAGGCCTTTCGGGAGCTCCACGACAACTCTCTATCTTGCAATTCGGTTCGGGGCCCGCCCCAGCCAAAGTAAGCCGCAGCAGCAAAACTTGCCCCCGGGCTCGTGGATCCATGAAGGCGCACACTCGACTTGGCATAGCAGAGTAAAATTGTGATTTGTTTACATGAGAGGCTCCCCCTGTCAAAATGCTCTCAAAATCTTTAAGGGCCACGCCCAAGTTTTTGCATACAGGATAAAACAGCAAGGGAATAAGAGATCAACCGGATATGTCGCTCGCCGCATCGCCTTTGGACGTGTGACTCGCATCGTCGCCGTCTTCACCGGCATCGTCACCACCTTCGGCGACGCCTCCGTCGCCCTCGTTGACCACGTCACCTTCGTCTGCCGCGACTACCACCGCTTCGTCTTCAGAAGTGAAGGCCCTGACCAGCGTGTCCATGTTGTCCTCCACCCACCGTGGCAGGTCACCATGAATGGCCTGCCATACAGGGGCAATGGCGGCGTCGAAGTCGAAGTTGGGGAAGGAGTTCCTAAGATGGCTGAAGACATGGCAGAACGCGCACCCGAGCAGGCCCCGGCTTCTCTCTTCCATAAGCTGGTGAGCCCTATCAGACCGGGCTTCCAGGCGCGTCACCACGTTGGTGAAGAAGTTCAGGTGACTGGCGTAGTCATTCGAGTGGGGAGGCGGTGCATTCTCGTCATTGATGTAGCCTAGGGCGATATTAGCCCTGTTCCGGAGGTCCTGAAGCATGGGGGCGTGCTCGCGCTCCAGCTTCCGCCGTTTAAGCACTTCCTCCCTGTTTTGCCGTGCGACGGCCTCGGCGTCATCAACCCGTTTCCAAAGAGAAAGCAGCTCAGCGCGGGCGAAGGCCAAGTCCGCCTGCGCCGTGACTAGGGCGGCAGCCGTGGCCTCCTCACGCCTCTCCGCCTCATCAAACCTAGGCCTAAGAGCGGCGGTCCTGCCCGCTGCATCAGTTCCTGCAAGCTTCAGCTTCAGGTCGTGCCAACCTTCAAGATTCACACAAACCTCAGCCACCCAGCGGGCGGCTTCCTCCAGGACCTTGGCCTCGCGAGCCCTTACGGCATCTTCCGCTTGGGTGATACGTCTCCAACGTATCTATAATTTTTTATTGCTCCATGCTATATTATCTACTATTTTGGACATTATTGGGCTTTATTATCCACTTTTATATTATTTTTTGGACTAACCTATTAACCGGAGGCCCAGCCCGGAATTGCTACTTTTTGCCTATTTTAGGGTTTCGAAGGAAAGGAATATCAAATGGAGTCCAAACGGAATGAAACCTTCAGGAACGTGATTTTCTCACCGAATAAAACTCAGGAGACTTGGACCCTACGTCAAGCCAAATAACAGGAGGCCACGAGGTAGGGGGCGCGCCTACCCCCCCCCCCCAGGCGCGCCCTCCACCCTCGTGTGCCCCATGTTGCTTCACCGACGTACTTCTTCCTCCTATATATACCCACATACCCCCAAACAATCAGAAACGGAGCCAAACGCTAATTCCACCGCCATAACTTTCTGTATCCATGAGATCCCATCTTGGGGCCTATTCCGGAGCTACGCCGGAGGGGGCATCGATCACGGAGGGCTTCTACATCAACACCATAGCCTTTCCGATGAAGTGTGAGTAGTTTACTTCAGACCTACAGGTCCATAGTTAGTAGCTAGATGGCTTCTTCTCTCTTTTTGGATCTCAATACAATGTTCTCCCCCTCTCTTGTGGAGATCTATTTGATGTAATCTTCCTTTTGTGGTGTGTTTGTTGAGATTGATGAATTGTGGGTTTATGATCAAGTCTATCTATGAATAATATTTGAATCTTCTCTGAATTCTTTTATGTATGATTGGTTATCTTTGCAAGTATCTTCGAATTATCAGTTTGGTTTGGCCTACTAGATTGATCTTTCTTGCAAATGGAGAAGTGCTTAGCATTGGGCTCAATCTTGCAGTGTCCTTTCCCGGTGACAGTAAGGGCAGCAAGGCACGTATTGTATTGTTTCCATCGAGGATAACAAGATGGGGTTTTCTTCATATTGCATGAGTCTATCCCTCTATATCATGTCATCTTGCTTAAGGTGTTACTCTGTTTTTACTTAATACTCTAGATGCATGCTGGATAGCGGTCGATGAGTGGAGTAATAGTAGTAGATGCAGGCAGGAGTCGGTTTACTTGTCTCGGACGTGATGACTCTATACATGATCATACCTAGATATTCTCATAACTATGCTCAATTCTGTCAATTGCTCAACAGTAATTTGTTCACCCACCGTAGAATACTTATGCTCTCGAGAGAAGCCACTAGTGAAACCTATGGCCCCGGGTCTATCTTTATCATATCAATCTCCTACTACATAGTTATTTACTTTGCCTTTATTTTACTTTGCATCTTTATCATAAAAATACCAAAAATATTATCTTATCATATCTATCAGATCTCACTCTCGTAAGTGGCCCTATAGGGATTGACAACCCCTATTTGCGTTGGTTGCGAGGATTTATTTGTTTTGTGCAGGTGCGAGGGACTCGCGTGTAGCCTCCTACTGGATTTATACCTTGGTTCTCAAAAACTGAGGGAAATACTTACGCTACTTTGCTGCATCATCCCTTCCTCTTCGGGGAAAACCAACGCAGTGCTAAAAGAGGTAGCAAGAAGGATTTCTGGCGCCGTTGCCGGGGAGGTCTACGCAAAAGTCAACATACCAAGTACCCATCATATACCCTTATCTCCTGCATTACATTATTTTCCATTTGCCTCTCGTTTTCCTCTCCCCCCCAATTCAACCTTGTCGTTTTATTCGCCCTCTCTTTCTCTATTTTCCCTTTTTGTCCGCTTGCATTTTGTTTTCTTGTGTGTTAGTTTGCTTGCTTGTCATTATGGCTAGTTCTTTACCCTCTGCCTCTATGTCTGAAATTGGGGATACTATTGTCGATAATAATTTTGATGCTCCTACTAAAGAACCCACTATCTCACATATAAAAAGATTTCGTATTCGTAGTGGTAATATTATTGGAAAAGGAGTTATTCAAGATTTCTTTACTTGTGCCGGTTCTGTACCTTCTATGGGTAGTTCAATTCTTCATAGAACTAGTAGTCTCGCGGACGCTATCTCCAAGATTGTAGTTGAACTTGAGAGACAATTCATGCACATGCATCCTTCTATACAAAGGATTTTCCTAGAATTTTCTAATATTGAGCATTCTTCTGTTAAGCGTGCCATTACTATATTTTTGGCTCATGAGTTTCGATTCATAATAAAGAGGCCAAAGAAATATTTGCGCATTATAGGGTGGACGCTTGTCGTCCTCCCATAGAGACTATCCTCTTTGATCAAGAAGAAATAATGCGTTTTCAGTCTTTAGACTATGTCGCTTTCAATGAAAATCTTAGAAAAAGGGTTCCTACCAATGTTTTAGTTGATAGAATTTCTGAACTTAATGATGATTTGGCTATTCTAGATAATGAATTGGGATATTCTCTTGAATATAGGCTCACAAAGTTCTGTCAAAAGAATGCTTATAATGATGAATTGGTTGTGCAATATGATGGACCAAAGGAGGAACCTATACCTCCCAAGGATGATCTTGGAGACTTTTGTCCCAACAAATTTAGTCCTTTTGATTACTTTTGCTTGCCTCAAAGAAAACTTTCTGCTGAACATAGAGAATATGAAATGAGTTTTAACAATCTATCTTATTATTATGGCAATACCTAGATCTATTCTTGCTTGTTATGCCTAGCTAGGGGCGTTAAACGATAGCGCTTGTTGGGAGGCAACCCAATTTTATTTTTATTCCTTGCTTTTTGCTCCAGTTTAGTAATAAATAAATTATTTAGCCTCTGTTTTGGTTGTGTTTTTTGTGTTTAATTAGTGTTTTTGGCAAGTAGAACCGTTGGGAAGACTTCGGGAAAGTCTTGTTGAACTTGCTGTAAAAAACAGAAACTTTAGCGCTCACGAGGACTGCTGTCATTTTTATTTGGAAAGTGATATTTAGTTAATTCTTTTTTAAGATGATTAATAGATAAATTTATCACGTCCAGCAATTTAGTTTAGAAATTTTTGGCTTCCAGATCTTGCGCTAGCTACAGATTACTACAGACTGTTCTGTTTTTGACAGATTCTGTTTTTCGTGTGTTGTTTGCTTATTTTGATGAATCTATGGCTAGTAAAATAGTTATAAACCTTATAGAAGTTGGAATACAGTAGGTATAACACCCATATAAATAAAGAATGAGTTCATTACAGTACCTTGAAGTGGTCTTTTGTTTTCTTTTGCTAACGGAGCTCACGAGATTTTCCACTTTAAGTTTTGTGTTGTGAAGTTTTCAAGTTTTGGGTAAAGATTTGATGGATTATGGAACAAGGAGTGGCAAGAGCATAATCTTGGGGATTCCCATGGCACCCCCAAGATAATCTAAGGACACCTAAAAGCCAAAGCTTGGGGATGCCCCGGAAGGCATCCCCTCTTTCGTCTACTTCTATCGGTAACTTTACTTGGAGCTATATTTTTATTTACCATATGATATGTGTTTTGCTTGGAGCGTCTTGGATTATTTGATTATTTATTTATTAATTTACCACAATCATCCTTGATGTACACACCATTTGAGAGAGCCATACATGATTTGGAATTTGTTAGAATACTCTATGTGCTTCGCTTATATCTTTTGAGTTATATAATTTTGCTCTAGTGCTGCACTTATATCTTTTAGGGCATGGTGGTGGATTTGTTTTATAGAAAGTATTGATCTCTCATGCTTCACTTAGATTATTTTGAGAGTCTTAATATCATGGTAATTTGCTTAAAATCCTAATAAGCTTGGTATGCAAGATTAATAATAAAACTCTCTTATGAGTGTGTTGAATACTATGATAAGTTTGATACTTGATAATTGTTTTGAGATATGGAGATGGTGATATTAAATTCATGATAGTTGAGTAGTTGTGAATTTGAGATATACTTGTGTTGAAGCTTGTGATTCCCGTAGCATGCACGTATGGTGAACCATTATGTGATGAAGTCGGAGCATGATTTATTTATTGATTGTCTTCCTTATGAGTGGCGGTCGGGGACGAGCGATGGTCTTTTCCTACCAATCTACCCCCTAGGAGCATGCGCGTAATACTTTTCTTTGATAACTTGTAGATTTTTGCAATAAGTATATGAGTTCTTTATGACTAATGATGAGTCCATGGATTATACGCACTCTCACCCTTCCACCATTGCTAGCCTCTCTAATACCGTGCACCTTTCGCCGGTATCATACACCCACCATATACCTTCCTCAAAACAGCCACCATACTACCTATTATGGCATTTCCATAGCTATTCCGAGATATATTGCCATGCAACTTTCCACCGTTCCATTTATGACACACTCCATCATTGTCATATTGCTTAGCATGATCATGTAGTTGACATAGTATTTGTGGCAAAGCCACTATTCATAATTCTTTCATACTTGTCACTCATGCATCATTGCATATCCCGGTATACCACCGGAGGCATTCATATAGAGTCATATCTTGTTCTAAGTATCAAGTTGTAATTATTGAGTTGTAAGAAAAATAAAAGTGTGATGATCGTCATTATTAGAGCATTGTCCCAGTGAAGAAAGGATGAGGGAGACTATGATTCCCCCACAACTCAGGATGAGACTCCGGACGAAAAATAAATAAAGGAGGCCAAAGAAGCCCAAATAAAAAAAAGAGAAAGAAAAGAGGCCATAAAAAGAGAAAAGGCCCAAATAAAGAAAAATAAAAAAATGAGAGAAAAAGAGAGAAGGGACAATGTTTCTATCCTTTTACCACACATGTGATTCAAAGTAGCACCATGATCTTCATAGTAGAGAGTCTCTCATGTTATCACTTTCATATACTAGTGGGAATTTTTCATTATAGAATTTGTCTTGTATATTCCAATGATGGGCTCCCTCAAAATTTCCCTAGGTCTTCATGAGCAAGCAAGTTGGATGCACACCCACTTAGTTCTTTTTGAGCTTTCATATACTTATAGCTCTAGTGCATCCCTTGCATGGAAATCCCTACTCACTCACATTGATATCTATTGATGGGCATCTCCATAGCCCGTTGATACGCCTAGTTGATGTGAGACTATCTTCCCCTTTTTGTTTTCTCCACAACCACCACTCTATTCCACATATAGTGCTATATCCATGGCTCACGCTCATGTATTGCGTGAAGATTGAAAAAGTTTTGAGAATGTCAAAAGTATGAAACAATTGCTTGGCTTTTCATCGGGGTTGTGCATGATTTAAATATTTTGTGTGGTGAAGATAGAGCATAGCTAGACTATATGATTTTGTAGGGATAACTTTCTTTAGCCGTGTTATTTTGAGAAGACATAATTGCTTTGTTAGTATGCTTGAAGTATTATTATTTTCTATGTCAATATGAACTTTTGTCTTGAATATTTTGGATCTGAATAATTATACCACAATTAAGAAGAATTACATTAAAATTATGCCAAGTACCACTCCGCATCAAAAAATTTCTTTTTATCATTTACCTACTCGAGGATGAGCAGGAATTAAGCTTGGGGATGCTTGAAACGTCTCTAACGTATCTATAATTTTTTATTGCTCCATGCTATATTATCTACTGTTTTGGACATTATTGGACTTTATTATCCACTTTTATATAATTTTTGGGACTAACCTATTAACCGGAGGCCCAGCCCAGAATTGCTGTTTTTTGCCTATTTTACGGTTTCGAAGAAAAGGAATATCAAACGGAGTCCAAACGGGATGAAACCTTCATGAATGTGATTTTCTCACCAAATACAACTCAGGAGACTTGGACCCTACGTCAAGCCAACTAACAGGAGGCCACGAGGTAGGGGCACGCCTGCCCCCTGGCGTGCCCTCCACTCTTGTGGGCCTCCTGTTGCTCCACCGACGTATGTCTTCCTCCTATATATACCCATGTACCCCCAAACGATCAGAAACGGAGCCAAAACCCTAATTCCATCGCCGTAACTTTCTATATCCACGAGATCCCATCTTGTGGCCTGTTCTGGAGCTCCGCCGGAGGGGGCATCAATCACGGAGGGCTTCTACATCAACACCATAGCCTCTCCGATGAAGTGTGAGTAGTTTACTTCAGACCTACGGGTCCATAGTTAGTAGCTAGATGGCTTCTTCTCTCTTATTGGATCTCAATACAATGTTCTCCCCCTCTCTTATGGAGACCTATTCGATGTAATCTTTTTTTGCGGTGTGTTTGTTGAGATCGATGAATTGTGGGTTCATGATCAAGTCTATCTATGAATACTATTTGAATCTTCTCTGAATTCTTTTATGTATGGTTGGTTATCTTTGCAAGTATCTTTGAATTATCAGTTTGGTTTGGCCTACTAGATTGATCTTTCTTGCAATGGGAGTAGTGCTTAGCTTTGGGTTCAATCTTGCGGTGTCCTTTCACGGTTACAGTAAGGGCAGCAAGGCACGTATTGTATTGTTGCCATTGAGGATAACAATGGGGTTTTCTTCATATTGCATGAGTCTATCCCTCTACATCATGTCATCTTGCTTAAGGCGTTACTTTGTTTTTACTTAATACTCTAGATGCATGCTGGATAGCGGTCGATGAGTGGAGTAATAGTAGTAGAGGCAGGTAGGAGTCAGTCTACTTGTCTCAGATGTGATGCCTATATACATGATCATACCTAGATATTCTCATAACTATGCTCAATTCTGTCAATTGCTCAATAGTAATTTGTTCACCCACCGTAGAATACTTATGCTCTCGAGAGAAGCCACTAGTGAAACCTATGGCCCCCGGGTCTATCTTTATCATATCAATCTCCTACTAGTTAGTTATTTACTTTGCTATTTACATTGCCTTTATTTTACATTGCATCTTTATCATAAAAATACCAAAAATATTATCTTATCATATCTATCAGATCTCACTCTCGTAAGTGGCCCTATAGGGATTGACAACCCCTATTTGCGTTGGTTGCGAGGATTTATTTGATTTGTGCAGGTGCGAGGGACTCGCGCGTAGCCTCCTACTGGATTGATACCTTGGTTCTCAAAAACTGAGGGAAATACTTATGCTATTTTGCTGCATCATCCCTTCCTCTTCGGGGAAAAGCAACGCAGTGCTAAAAGAGGTAGCATTGGGCAACATGACGCTCCCTCGTCTCCAGTTGCTCAAGCTCGAGGCTACGCTCCCCGGCCTCCAGAGACAACGTCTCCTCGCACTTCCGGACCTCCTCTTCCTTGGCAGGTGTGCCCCTCAGCGACACAAGGGCGGCTTTGTGCGCCTCCACTTGCTGCTCGAGGGACGCACTCCAGGCATGGAGCTCCCACACACGCTTCTCCGCAGCCTCACGATAGCGGTCAGCCTCACGAGCCTCCTCAAAGCTCGGGAGCAAGCCTCACGAGAAACATTGAGGGACGCCTCAACCTTCGCATTATCAAGATCACGCCAGTAGCGGCCAAGGTTGATGGCCACCCTCAGTTTACGCCATTCCTCCACCAGCTGAAGACCCTCAGCCTCAAGGCGCGAGTCGACACTCGCGAGTTCTTCAACAACTCGGCTCATTGCACCCATCGCCTCCTGGAAGAGCTCATGATGAACGACACTCCGCCCGAGCTCGAACTCCAATGCACGGCCCACCTCGTCCTCCGCCACGGGGGCTGCAGGCGGGACGTGAAGCAACGCACCCCCTCTCAGCAGGGGGCTGGGGGCTGGTGCCGCTCCAGGTGCCAGCCCGACCTCACGGGGGGCCCCGGCTAGTCGAGGCCCGCTGCTTGAGGAGGAGGTGAAGACCGAAGCCAACCAACTGCTGTCCATGACCAGAGGAGGAGTCCGGAGAACGCCCGCCAAGCTCCAAGCCAGGCCATGGAGGAAGGCCGATGGAGCCGTAGATTCAAAGCGCAATGAAGGCGAGCCCCCCCCCTCGATCGGCTCGGCTCCGGGCGCAGCATGCCGGCTCGGGATGCTCAAGGCCGACGAGGGTGCTGAAGAAGGCGGGGGTTGCTTCTCGAGGGACTTAAAGGCCCCGGCAGAAGCGGTCCTGAAGAGCCAGCGTCAGGGAGGAAAGCAGCAATGAAGAAATCACGAGGTGCAGTACTTACTCGTCGACGGTGATGTACTTTCATTTCTTCAACGGCCCGAAGATACCGCTGCTGCTCGGAAATCCTTTCCTCTTGCGGAGCTCCTCAAAGTCCATGCAAAGCCGACCGAAGCGCTGAATGTGGTAGCCAGTACAGGGTGCAGCCGAAGAAGTGCTCGAGAGAACAACTTCAGGGGTGCCTGGCTACGGAGAACAGTCGGGTGCCGTCTCACCGCGACTTTCCGAGGCCTCCGGAGTTTCGGCATCGGGAGCCGCGTGCTGCATCGTCTCAGCGATCGACATCCCAGAATCACGGGATCCCGAGGACGAGGCCCCAGGAGCCCCAGGTTGCGTCTGCACATCAGCACTCGTGACGCAAGCCTCTGGTGACGCTCGTCCCCCCTGCACCCACATTCGGGACGAGCTCGGCAGCGGCGACGAAGAGGGGAACCACGCAGATAGGGTTCTCTATGGGACCCCACCAGGCCGTCCGGACGCAGCCCCCACTGATCAAAGGGAGGCATGCTCCCTGTGAATTCAGCCTTGTTCTTGCAGCGGTACAATAGATAGTTCCTCCCAGGCAAGTCGTCTAGTGAAGGGACACCTGTCAGGACCTCGAGCACCGTTTGTCGTGTCCCAAGGGGGAGCCCGGACTCCTGAAACATCATATGGTACAGATTGCTTAGCAAGGACCACATCGGGCGAGAATGGCACTGAAGCGGAGCGACCAGGCGCTTGATGAACTCCTTCACCACCATCGGCGCGGTCACGCCGCGGTCCTTCAGCCGCCTTAGCCTGAGCCAGACGGGGGCTCGCGAGCCTCTTGTGGCCCCAGCCGGAGTGGGAAACGGCAGGCACTGACGGGGCGTGGAGCAGAGGGCTGAGCACACTGGCGTCGACAAATACCCACCATATCTGAAACTCGCTCGTGGAGGGAGGAAGCTCGAAGTCGATCCCCGCGCCTGCCATCGCGGCCATGGCCTGGAAGCTCACGCACCTCGAGCTTTGCCGGGGATCAGTCAGATGCAATGAGAATAAATGGCGGAGAAGGGCCACAGAAGGAGCGATGCCCACCATGGCTTCACACACGAAGGAGAAGATGGCAAGGAGAGTCATGGATTAGGGGGCGAGATGCAGCATATGGATCTGGTAATGTTCAAGCACCGCGTTGAAGAAGGCGGAGAAAGGGGGAATCAGGCCTTCCCAAAGGTCAGCGATGAAGATTGGGACCTCGATGGCCACCCGAGCAATGCGAGCGCGAGACGCAGGCCAAGCCACCGTCTTCCCCACTCGTTGAAACTGGTGGCGAGCGTGGGACGCACCTTGTCCATGGCCTCATCGTTGAGCACCAAGGATCGACCGACTGCAGGCTCGCCGGCTGGAGGCGCACTTGGCGAAGGCAGAGGCTTCTTCCCCTTGTCTGCTTGTTTTGGCGCCATGGCGATGAAGCAAGCGGAGTGCAAGTAAGATTGGAGAGGAGGAGCAGAGTCTCGGGGAAGCAGAGTGACTGGGGAAGCAAGGCGTGGGCGATGGGAGAATAACTGTGTAGGTTGCGGGGGCTGCACAACCATGCGAATTCCCAGGTAGCATGGGGAAGCGGAGGCGCCCATGTCCAATCAACGGCCAAGCATCAACCGAGGCCGCAGGCTTTTGGGGCCCACGGCGTGATGTCTACTACACAACCTTCTTCTTGCAGACGTTGTTGGGCCTCCAAGTGCAGAGGTTTGTAGGACAGTAGCAAATTTCCCTCAAGTGGATGACCTAAGGTTTAGCAATCCGTGGGAGGCATAGGATGAAGGTGGTCTCTCTCAAACAGCCCTGCAACCAAATAGCAACAAGTCTCTTGTGTCCACAACACACCTAATATAATGGTAAATTGTATAGGTGCACTACTTCGGCAAAGAGATGGTGATATAAGTGCAATATGGATAGTAGATAATGGTTTTTGTAATCTGAAAATGTAAAAACAGCAAGGTAACTAATGATAAAAGTGAGCACAAACGGTATTGCAATGTGTTGAAACAAGGCTTAGGGTTCATAATATCGCTAGTGCAAGTCCTCTCAACAATAATAACATAATTGGATCATATAACTATCCCTCAACATGCAACAAAGAGTCACTCCAAAGTCACTAATAGCGGAGAACAAACGAAGAGATTATTGTAGGGTACGAAACCACCTCAGAGTTATTCTTTCTGATCGATCTATTCAAGAGTCCGTAGTAAAATAACACGAAGCTATTCTTTCTGTTCAATCTATCATAGAGTTCGTACTAGAATAACACCTTAAGACAAAAATCAACCAAAACCCTAATGTCACCTGGATACTCCAATGTCACCTCAAGTATCCGTGGGTATGATTATACGATATGCATCACACAATCTCAGATTCTTCTATTCAACCAACACAAAGAACTTCGAAGAGTGCCCCAAAGTTTCTACCAGGGAGTCAAGATAAAAACGTGTGCCAACCCCTATGCATAAGTTCACGAGGTCACGGAACTCGCAAGTTTATCACCAAAACATACTTCAAGTGGATCACATGATATCCCATTGTCACCACAGATAAGCACGTGCAAGACATACATCAAGCATTCTCAAATCCTTAAGAACATCATAAGATAACTTCAAAGGGAAAACTCAATTCATCACAAGAGAGTAGAGGGGGAGAAACATCATAAGATCCAAATATAATAGCAAAGCTTGTGATACATCAAGATCATACCACCTCAAGAACACGAGAGAGAGAGAGAGAGATGAAACACATAGCTACTAGTAAATACCCTCGGCCCTGAGCCTGAACTACTCCCTCCTCGTCATGGAGAGCGCCGGAATGATGAAGATGGCCACCGGAGAGGGATTGCCCCCTCCAGCAGGGTGCTTATCTGTGGCTACGGAGGCTTCTGGCGGCAGAACTCCCGATCTATTTTTCTTCTTGATGTTTGGGGGTATATGGATATATATAGGAGGAAGAAGTACGTCGATGGAGCATCGAGGGGCCCACAAGGGTGGAGGGCGCGCCTAGGGGGTGGGTGTGCCCCCTGCCTCGTGGCTGCCTCGTTGATTGCCTGACGTATACTCCAAGTCTCCTGGATTGCTTCCGTTCCAAAAATAACTGCCCCGAAGGTTTCATTCCGTTTGGACTCCATTTGATATTCCTTTTCTTCGAATCACTGAAATAGGAAAGAAAATAACAATTTGGGCTGGGCCTCCGGTTAATAGGTTAGTCCCAAAAATAATATAAAAGTGTAAAAATAAGCCCAATAACATCCAAAACAGATAATATAATAGCATGGAACAATCAAAAATTATAGATACGTTTGAGACGTATCAGCATCCCCAAGCTTCAACACTAGTATTTCTCAAATTCACAACTACTGAACTAGCATGACTCTAATATCACCATCTCCATATCTCAAAAGAGTCATCAAGTATCAAACTTCTCTTAGTATTCAATGCACGTATATGAAAGTTTTTTTAATGCCATGTTGTTCTAAAGGACTCTAAAATAATATAAGTGAAGCATGAGACATCAATTATTTCTGTAAAATAAAACCACTGCCATGCTCTAAAAGATATAAGTGAAGCACTAGAGCAAATGACAAACTACTCCAAAAGATATAAGTGAAGATCAATGAGTAGTCGAATAATTATGCAACTATGTGAAGACTCTCTAACATTTAAGAATTTAAGATCTTGGTATTTTATTCAAACATCAAGCAAAACAAAATAAAATAAAATGACGCTGCAAGCAAAACACATATCATGTGGCGAATAAAAATATAGCTCCAAGTAAAGTTATCGATGAACGGAGATGAAAGAGGGGATGCCATCCGGGGAATCCTCAAGCTTAGGCTCTTGGTTGTCCTTGAATATTAACTTGGGGTGCCTTGGGAATCCCCAAGCTTAGGCTCTTTCCACTCCTTATTCCATAGTCCATCGAATCTTTACCACAACTTGAAAACTTCACAACACAAAACTTAACAGAAAACTCGTAAACTCCGTTAGTAGAAGAAAACAAACCACCACTTCAAGGTACTGTAATGAATTCATTCTAATTCATATTGGTGTAATATCTACTGTATTCCAACTTATGTATGGTTTATACCCTCCGATACTACTCATAGATTCATCAAAATAAGCAAACAACACATAGAAAACAGAATCTGTCAAAAACAGAAATGTCTGTAGTAATCTGTATTAAACGTGTACTTATGGAACCCCAAAAATTCTAAAATAAATTGCTGGACGTGATGAATTTATATATTAATCATCTGAAAAAATAATTAGCTAAATATCACTCTCCTATAAAAAATGGCAGCAAATCTCGTGAGCGCTAAAGTTTCTGTTTTTTACAGCAGGATCGCAAAGACTTCCCCCAAGTCTTCCCAAAGGTTCTACTTGGCACAAACACTAATTAAAAGCATAAAATCACATCTAAACAGAGGCTAGATGAATTATTTATTACTAAACAGGAGCAAAAAGCAAAACAAAAATAAAATAGGGCTGCCTCCCAACAAGCGCTATCGTTTAACGCCCCTAGCTAGGCATGATGATTTCAATGATGCTCACATAAAAGATAAGAATTGTAACATAAAAAGAGTATCATGAAGAATATGACTAGCACATTTAAGTCTAACCCACTTCCTATTCATAGGGATTTTGTGAGCAAACAACTTGTTGGAACAAGAATCAATTTGCATAGGAAGGTAAAATAAGCATAACTTTAAAACTTTAAGCACATAGAGAGGAAACTTAATATTATTGCAATTCCTACAAGCATATATTCCTCTCTCATAATAATTTTCAGTAGCATCAAGAATGAATTCAACAGTATAACCATCACATAAAACATTCTTTTCATGAGCCACAAGCACAGAACTTTTATTACTCTCCACATAAGCAAATTTCTTCTCATCAATAGTAGTGGGAGGAAACTCAACGAAATAACTATCATGTGAGGCATAATCCAATTGAAAACTAAAATTATGATGACAAGTTTCATGTTTATCATTATTCTTAATAGCATACAATCCATCACAATAGTTATCACAGATAGCAACTTTATTCTCATAATCAATTGGAACCTCTTCCGAAAGAGTGGATTCATCACTAAATAAAGTCATGACCTCTCCAAATCCACTTCCATAATTATCACAATAAGATTAAACACCCTCCAAAATAGTGGTATCATTACTTCCTAAAGTTGACACTCTTCCAAACCCACTTTCATCAATATAATCATCATAAATAGGAGGCATGCTATCATCATAGTAAATTTGCTCATCAAAACTTGGGAGACTAAAGATATGATCTTCAGCAAACGTGGAATCCCCAAGCTTGTGGCTTTGCATATCATTAGCATCATGGATATTCAAAGAATTCATACTAACAACATTGCAATCATGCTCATCATACAAAGTTTTAGTGCCAAATATTTTTAATGCATTCTTCTATTAACACTTTGGCACAATTATCGGAATCCTTATTTTCACGAAAGACATTAAAAAGATGAAGCATATGAGGCAATCATAATTCCATTTTCTTGTAGTTTTCTTTTATAAACTAAACTAGTGATAAAACAAGAAACTAAAAGATTCGATTGCAAAATCTAAAGATATGCCTTCAAGCGCTAACCTCCCCGACAACGGCGGCAGAAAAGAGCTTGATGTCTACTACACAACCTTCTTCTTGTAGACGTTGTTGGGCCTCCAAGTGTAGTGGTTTGTAGGACAGTAGAAAATTTCCCTCGAGTGGATGACCTAAGGTTTATCAATCCGGGGGAGGCGTAGGATGAAGATGGTCTCTCTCAAACAACCCTGCAACCAAATAGCAAAGAGTCTCTTGTGTCCCCAACACACCCAATACAATGGTAAATTGTATAGGTCCACTAGATCGGCGAAGAGATGGTGATACAAGTGCAATATGGATAGTAGATAATGGTTTTTGTAATCTGAAAATGTAAAAACAGCAAGGTAACTAATGACAAAAGTGAGCACAAACGGTATTGCAATGTGTTGAAACTTGGCCTAGGGTTCATACTTTCACTAGTGCAAGTTCTCTCAACAATAATAACATCGGGCTCGCCCAATATTTTAACTGTAGCTCCGCCAGTGTGTGCCGCACATGCTTTTCAAAATGAATATAGGAACATTAGCTGACCAATTAAACGTTCTCTATTTTAGTAATATGAGCATCATATCATATTCGTATTTCAATAACTAAGCTTTGGAATTATGAGTGGCATGTTGTTTCGCTTGATGGGTTGAGGTCTTGAGGAGCCGTGCTAGCACGACACGAAGCACCTACGATGATGGTAGTGAATATAATGGGGGAAACCGTAAGTTTTACGAGTATAGTGACCGTGCCATGGTAGATCTGAAGGTGCAAACCGGACAAAGGCTACTTCGCAACCACTGTTTGCTTCCAACTAGCCTCTACGATATGGTACAGACAAGAAAAGTACAATAAACAAGGTACAATCTATTTTCTGGGTGAGATCAATAACTTAAGCAGATATGAAAGAGTACCACCTCTCTTTGGATGCCGTGTAGGCCCCTGCTGATACGTTCAGGGTGCTGTGGGTGCGATGGCTGTCGGCGGTGTGGAAGAAAACTTTAGACAGCAGACAACTGGGTCGGCGGATAAGTCATGTTGCCGTGGACGAGGTGGTCGTAGGAGAGGCAACAACAAGGTGGACAACGACGCCGATGAAGTGAGAGGACATGATGAAAGGATCCTGGTATGGAGTCGTGGATGAGAGAAGGCCATCTCTTGCAGTGGACGACGGGGTAGGGGTAGTGGTTCTGGCAAGGTGGAGGATGGCGTGGCGGATAGAGGAGGCTAGCCGAAGTAAGGAGGTTGTTGTGGCGCCGACAGTGTATGAATGGGGAAATGGAGGGGGAGGGAGGATCTCAAACTTTGGGATGCACTTGTCTGAAATGTGGGAAAATTACGAACTTATCCCTCGTTAAAATTTTTGGACATCTCGTCGGTTGGGGATAGGATGATAATCTCGCATCTCCCCAATATTTGCTGGTAGCAATTTCGGTCGAGGAGAGGGTGTTTTTCCGCCCTTGGATGGCGCCCATGCGTTATGAACGGGGCTGATAGGTATGGCAGTTGTGTCACGTCTGATGGAAGTTACACATATACCCCTATTTAAAATATTTGCCTACATCGATTTCGGACAAGGAGAGTTTGTTTTGTCGCCCACAGTGTATGAATGGGGAAATGGAGGGAGAGACACAGGTCTTTCGAACGGGTTGAATCAAGTGTGTTTTGCTGCCCACGTTTGGTGCCTACCGTGTCTGAATGGGCTCATAGGTGGTTGTGCCATGCCTGATTGAAGTTACTAGTCTATCCCTATCGACAACAGTGGAAATCGGGTCGATTAGGATGTGAAGTGTCAGGGGTAGACAATAATTTCCATCTTGCAAACACTTGCTTCGGGCGGCCAACAAATGATAGTGGGTGTTTTGCCACTTTGTTCAAAATTTGGGAGGATTAGCATTCATGTTTATCCTGGGCCCTGACAACTAAATTCAAATCCAATTTGTATTCGATTACAAATATACATACATCATTCTATGTTTTGTTATTTATTTCTTCAAAACCACGACAAAGATTTATTCCACCTTTATATATGAATATGGTTTAGAAATGTCGTGATCTTCGAATTCAGTAGGTTGGATACACTTTGAGTCAAACAGTTATTTCATCCAATACAATATGCTCACACGAAAAATAGTTCACCTTATGTCAATCATAGAAGTACCAAGGATCACCTCGCCTAAAAATTTCAGATCATTACAACGCATGGACAACATAGGGTGTCTTACAACATAATCCATTTAGAGACATGACACAACATGCAAGTATACTAATCTAATGAAAATTTCAACTATTATCTAAAGAAGAAATGGGATTACCCTCGGCTTCAGATAGCAGAAGGAGCAGGACCTCCTCCGTCTTCAAATGCAACATTCTTACTTCCTCCAATTCTTGGGTTGCTTGCATAATGCGTGCAACTAATTGCATAACTTCCAGCCTCAAGATGAAGATTACATCATTGATGGTAGCCACACCATCTCTTTCTGCCTCTAGTAGAGCCTCAAGAACTATAATATCTATGCTTAGACTGCTCTACGGCGGTGTAGCCTCTGACCTACTACCATCTGGTAACATGGATGGCGCACTACTTCCACAAATAGATTTTGGGGTTGTACATTGTGTCCTAGTGTGAACGGCATCCTGAAAGGTTTCCGCTGGACATAAGTAAGAGATAGTTATCACATGATCTAGCTAGTAAGCTTACATGGTAAATGATATACGAATTCTTGCCGAGCATGTCAAGCTATATTTAAATGGTTTGAAGCAGTCTCAACCAAAAAGAAATTAAAATGGTAAGATGAAACTAGGGATGTAAGTGGCAAATAAATGGCATCTGCCAGTCCTATCTAGTTAGCTTTTGCTAGCTCCCAATTCATTTTCCTCAAAAAACAAAAAAAACACTTTTGGACCATCATACCACTAGTGGACTTTAATCGGGATTAAACAGGACCAAGTTGACATCCCTAGTTGAAAGGGAGTGTACCACCGCTATATTTAAGTTGCCAAAGCATCTAAGGAGTTGAAATAATCTGAGAAAGCACTTAACAGTGTGGCCTCATATAAACTACGAAGACAGTCTTGTGATGAAGTTCATAGGAAAAGTTAAGGAGTCAAATGAACTAGGCATGCATTTCTTTACAATAGTACAGCAGGCACTGCTGACATAATGGCCAACTCAGGTATAGCCTAACATGTAACGAACAAGCATTTGAATCAAGCAATACAACAAAGAAGACAATGAAACTATTTGTAATTCTGTAGAATTACAGGTTGAGGGCACAAGCCAGGAAAGCAGCCCACACGCATTACATTCCACGTGTACTAAAACACACTGGCTTACCATATGTTGCTATGAAGCCTCCCTGCTGTTGCAATGTTCTTTGAAGATATCGTTAAAATCCCGTTGTTGCAAATCTAGTTGTTGTAGTTTATTCTACACCCTCTATTTAGGTAAAATTAATTTTAATCGCATGCACTGGTTCGAATTGATCATTAGTGGTTCATCTAAACTAATGAAAGAAGGGTGTGTGCTTACATGACAATATATGTGCTTCACTATAATTTTATGCTTGTTCGAGGTGCCAACCCCAAAGGAACAAATATTTTTCTTGATGGGGTTGGCAGCTCCATAATTAATAGAAGCATCAAATTAGTCATGCAACTTGGGAAGATCAAGAACGCACAAAAAAGTATTGAACAGAGGCTCGGAGCAGTGATTTAATAGCTAGCATCAGAAAATGTAGGGTAAAACAAACAAAAAGCAGCGGAACCACATGCTAGTTTGCTGATGTGTAATTAACCATAGAGAACATGAAGCAGTCTGATGGAACAAACAGGTGGCATTAGAAGAACACCATTATCATAAATATAGCATGCAAGAAGTAAAATAGTAGGAGTTGATATCTATGAAGTACTGTAATACTTAGGACAAAAAGCAGCGGTATCATTGTCATACTTGATAGCCAAGGATCGTGATGGTGATCGTGTTGCGGTTGAGTTTGGGCAGGTTGTCGCCGTTGCTGAAGCGTCTTGGGTGCTTTAGTTGTGGCACCTGTCGACATATAAGAAAGCTCATCCATGTTAAGTGAATAGTTCCAGGATAAAGAAGAGAAAACCCGAAGGAGTACAAATCAAAATAACCGCATGAGGCTGCGACGTCAGTAAAGCAGGGATTGTGGAGCTGAATATGGCATCCGTGGAGCGGTCCCGATGCAGTGGACGAAGGCGTTGGTGTCAGGACCCCGATCCTAAGTCACACCGATCTAGCATGTAACACATCATATCTCTTTGCGGCCTCACGCACGGTATTCCCACGGGTGCCACCTTACCTAGCCCGGGACCGTTTGTGCCTTTTGGCTCACGTATATGATAGTGTGGCTAGCATCCATATTACAGAGAACCCAGGCCGACATGACTAGTCGTATACCCAAAGTGGCACTAACTTACAGGGGCATGCATACATGACACAGCAACGAACGTGTCGGTCATCAGCGAGTAAATCTGGGCTGTAGCAGCTGGGCTAATAGGACTCTGGAGAATCCAGGCTGTAGCAGCCTATCAGGACTCTACTATACACCGCATGACGTTTCCCCGAAGGGACAGACACAGGAACGAAGGACACATGCCGGCCAGCCTAAGTGTTCTGGAGCTGTAGCAAGCTAGCATGGCTCAGTGGAAGCACTAGGAGACATTTCCCAGTAAGAGAGGCTAGCAAGGATAAACAACTAGGTTGTCGGATCCCACACACACCAAGCATTTCAAATCATACAAACAATACGCTCGATATGTGCAAATACAACATGGCATCACAACAAAACTCTACCACTCAAAGTATTTATTCATTAGGCTCTAAAGAGCCAGATATTACAAACATGGGTCTGAGGACACATCATTCAAGTCATACAGGCAACAAGCATAAGGGGAAGCTTAAGTTGTCTGAGTACAGACAACTACAAATGAAAAGGCTGAGAAAGCCTGACTATCTACATGACCCTGCCGAGGGCACAAGATCATAGCTAAGGTAACAAGCTAAACGTCAAAGTCCACGTGCAACTACTAGTGAGACTGAAGTCTCTCTGCAAAACATAAATTAAGCAAACATGAGTACAAATGTATCCAGCAAGACTTACATCAGAACTAGCTACATATGCATCAATATCAACAAAGGGGGTGGTGGAGTTTAACTGCAGCAAGCTAGCTTTGACTCAGTGGCTATCCTGAACTACGTCTGCAAGTAACTCTTTTGGGGTGGCGCACACGAGTCCACATATTCACCAAAATGAATACACCACTATGGATCCGCTCCCGTCGCCCTACGAGAAGGCCATCCATAGCACTCATGCTTATCTTGCGCATTTTAGAGTATCCACTTTCACTTGTCTATGAACTATACAGGCAACCCAGAAGTCCTTTACCGCGGACGCGACTATTTGAATAGATGATGTTAACCCTGCAGGGGTGAACTTCTTCACACACACTCTCGCCACTTACCACCATGTACACGTTGTGTATCTCGGCAACCTTCAAGTGGAAGCCTGGCGAGGGAGTCGGCCACGACCTGACAAACCACACAAGTCTCTAGTCTAGGTGTACGCCTATTCGGGTTCCATCCGCAAGGAGATCTGGCCGGGGTGTCACTCACGTCCCCAAACGATGAGAGCAGGGTTCTCAAGGCAACAAACAGGCGTCTCGGTACACCATGCCTCATGTCTCTACCGCATCATAGCCCACCCCTAGGGTCAGCGCTACGCATGGCCCCCAACACATATCCTACAAACACCAGAAACTAGTTGCAACTCCTGTATAGAGAACAAGGGCGGTTAATAAGTTGAGAGAGTTAATTAAGTATCCAATGTGTGGTACTAGCTGTTCATGGATCACAAACACAGAACTTAATTCCTAAGGACAGTTGCGTTGAGACAACCCACCATGTACTCCTACATGGCCTCTCACCGCTACCTTTACCAAATCGTGTTCACACACTTAGCTCTCAATAGTAGGACATGTTCAGAACTTTCCAATTCATCCCTGATGAATCAGACCTGACTCAACTCTAAGCAGTAGCAGGCATGACAACAAGCATGAATGAGTAGGCACATCAGGGCTCAAACAACTCCTACTCATGCTAGTGGGTTTCATCTATTTACTATGGCAATGACAGGTCATGCAAAGGAAAGGGGTTCAACTACCATAGCATGTAACAGTTGAATCGTTGTTGTCCTGATGCAGTAAAAGAGAGCAGGAGCGAGAGAGTGGAATTGTATCAGAATGAACAAGGGGGTTTGCTTGCCTGGCACTTCTGAAGATAGTGTAGTTCTTCATGGGTGTCATCGATCTCATCGTCGAAACTATGTCCACTGAGAGGGGACAAATACCGACAAACAGAGAAAGAACACAATTAATGCAATGCAACAATATGATGCATGATCATGACATGGAAATATGCTGTGGTTTGAGCTAATGCAACTAGCAACAACTTAAATGAAGTTGGTTTTAATCTAAGATTCAAATTCAAACTCCATATGTGATTATTCATATGCCATTTAAATGATTTGACATGATCAACAGGCATAATTTGCTCAAACATTCATGAAAATGGTACAAATGTATAGATTGGATTTTCCTGATCATTTTTCATATATAACTTATTTCAATCTGAGTTATAGATTATTTTCTATGATTTTTAGAAGTTTTAACTATTTCTGGAATTTCTTGGATTATTTTAAATCCAGAAAATCACTTATTGCGTCAGCACTATGTCATGCCTGCGTCAGCGGTCAACATGGACAGCCAAGTCAAACCTGACTTGTGGGGCCTGCATGTCAGTGTTACAACTAATTAACAGAGTTAATTAGTGCTAAGTGAAATACTAACCAAAGTTAATTAGGGCCTGGGCCCGCATGTTAGTGACTTATTGGGTTAACTAAAAGTTAACTAGCACTAAGCTAAAATTAGCACGGCTCTGGGCCCACCTGTCATTGACCCAGGGGAGGTCAAACGAGTCAATCCCGCCGGGATTGAGTCACCGGAGAGGCCGAGACGGTGGCGCGGCTCAGAAATGCGCTACAGGGCCACGTTCGAAGCGTGTATGGGTGCGTTCGAAATCCCTTGCTCCCGCAGGTCGAATGGGCAGGTGTTGGGTCAAAGGGAGGCTGGAGCTCGCCTGAGTGGAGCCTGCGGCAGCTGCCGGAGCTCGGGTTCGAGGGGCACAGCGCTATGGTGCACGGGAAGACGAGCTGGTGGCGGCGTTAGCTTGCTTCGGAGCTGCTGAGCACGTAGTCATGCTCAGGCATGAGCTGTGCTAGCTCTAGTTACGGCAGCGACAAGAACGGCGGTGACCGGCTCTCAGCTCCGATGGGTATCGACGTTAGAGGAAGCAAATGAGCCAGGGAAGGGGGGATCGACGTAGAGGCTCACAGCGGATCCGGTGGCGTCATCACGGAGCTCTGGCAGAGAGCTTTAGGGTGACGTAGCTGAGCCGGTGGATACGTCGGGGAGGCGAGGAGGTAGCTCAGGGTGTTTCTACCATCCCCATTTCAACTTTAATTGAAATTTAAGCATGATGCAACACAAGATGCTATCACTAAGCATTACCAGAACTAGGGATGTGACAACTCACCCCCACTAAACAAGAATCTTGTCCCGAGATTGAAGCGCAGGGTAAAAAGGAAGATGGGACTCGAACTATCACAATCTTCATGATCCAACTATCCTCATCGAAGATATTGATTCATTGCATCATCTTGAACTTGACATCCTTGCTTTCGAGATCTTCATCCAACACAATGACGACAGAAGGAAACTCTACAGGAAACGATCTCCTCAAAGATTGAGCACTCAAGATCAACTCATGGAATGAGATGTTAGAACATCTCTTGAGCCGAGACATGAAACACAGATCAGGAGTGATGGAAAAAATGGTAGATGACAAGGTTCTACTGGGTAGGCAAAAATCCCACGCCTAAGTAAGACGGTGCATAGGTTTCAATGTAGCGAGGAAGCAATTGCCATGATTCCATAACGGGACACCTTTGGGACGGTGACTCATAGAATTATCCCTTAGGTGGCAAAAGGATTACTTTGGATACATAGATCATTGGAACTCTTCATACTAGCCTAAGGCAACTGATAATTGATTCTTTGACGGAGTTCAAAGAAATGGAATACTTAGTTCGGAAAGGAAACTATGGTTATAGAACAACTCGGCATACGGGAGTCACATTCCAATTCATACCGGGGATATAACCTAGTGTCTGAGTGTGCTTTCAAGAACTTTAGCATCTCCATACTCATCTAGTTCTTACCAACATCCGTGTCAAGGATCCTGGCAACACATCATACTAGCATGATGAATAGTGAAGGGCGATGCAGATGCAAAGGAAGACAACACTTTCTCAGATTTGTCCTTAGCAATGCCAAGGAAAAATACCTGAATGATCAACCGAGAGACATTTAGCACTCTGCTTCTAATGTTCTCCTTGATGTACTAGATACCACGATCACACTTAAAAGTATTAACATGGCCATCAAGTGTAGGTCGGAGTTCAGGAGCACAAAAATCCATAAGGAACAACTTGTGGAATAGGTCAAACCAAATCCTCATGGAGAAGATGGTCAAATTGCTTAATCAAGAAGCTACAACAATAGATCTTCCGGCTAGGTGCGTCGGCCAACATCAACCTTGTCGGGACCTACATCATAGATATTGGAAAAGATCCAACCATCATATCTGCCTAAGATTCAGATCTGGTTGGTAACGGAATATTTCAGACATCATGTCTGGAAAAGAAAGTTTGCAACACAAATCGATGAGATGACATTGCGAGATTCCCGGGAATGAATTATGTTAGCAAGCTCCAAAACACGAGATGGTTCTGCTACATACATGTGAGCATGTTTTCCAAGACAAGAATGACCACATAGTGTCGAATCACGGGTTCCGGGAAACCCCTCAAGGTTCAAACACTGGGGTGCGCACGAAGATCTCCCCCTACCGATCCGTGTCCTAGCTTTGCTAAGGTCTTACGGGCTAACTCGACGAACTTGCAACACAAGGGACACAAGATTTATACTGGTTCGGGCCACCGTTGTGGTGTAATACCCTACTCCAGTGTGTGGTGGTGGATTGCCTCTTGGGCTAAGGATGAATAGTACAAGGGGGAGAACAGACTCCTGAGGAGAGGTGTTCTTGTGCTTGGTGAACTTGTGGTTGTTCGGGTGGATTCGAGACCAGTTTTTCCCCTACTATGGTGGCTAATCCTATTTATAAAGGCCCTGGTCCTCTCCCCAAACATTGAGCAGGAAGGGAGCCAACAACGGCCAATTTGAAAGGGGACAGCTTTTACAGCGTATCTTGACAAAAGCAGTCTTCGCCTACGAAAGGCTCTGGTGGTGACGCCGTCTTGGGATCCACGGTGACCTCTGTCTTGCCGTCCTGCTGTTCTTGGTCTCGTTGCACCGATATGGAAACCTTTGCTTGACGCCTCGGTACTTCGCACCTGCGCCCGCTTCCTTAGCACCAAAGAGGAAACAAGGACACTGTGCGCGCTGGCGCCCGCCAAGCCTTAGTCGTCATGGCTCGCGTCATTCACTACAAAGAAATAAACTTCCGTGATGATACGTGTTTGTCACACTAGGTCACGTTTTCTGTCATGCATGTACATCCATGACAAATTTATGACAGAATCAAGATAGTCATACCTGTGCTATCGTAGAAGTGTTCCATGACATTACCAAAATTATCATCACGGAAGTGTCCACTTCCATGACGATAAATCGCGCATCACAGAAGTGCTTTCGTCAAGGGTGAACGACACGTGGTATCCACCGTAACGGAATGCTATTAAGCTATCGGGTCCGGTTTTGGATCCGATAACCCGTTAACAGCCTCGACCAATGGGGATTTTCCACGTGTAAAATCATCATTGGCTTGAGGAAACACGTGTTGGATCACCGTTGGGACAGATGTCATCCACTCATTGGACTCAAAGCACCTGATACGTCAACAAGTGGCACGGCCCAACAGAGGCCCATTCCTGTGAAAAGGCTGGCCCGTTTGACTTGGTCAAAAGGTGGCGGGCCAGCCCACGGTAAGCCTATTAACGACATGTTCGCATATAGCCCATTTACAGCCCGCTAACCCAGGGCCCGTTTACGGCCTACCCGAATTAGGCCCAGTAGTGTCATTTGGGCCATCCAATATAATTCCAACCCATTTTCACTTCCGGCCCATGTATGGCCCATGACATCTTTTGGCCCATATGAGGCCCTGAGTAACCCTCGGCCCATTAATGGTACGTGGTAAAACTGGCCCGTAATGAACAGTGTATCACTTTATGCCCATTAACGGCCCATTATTCCATTAGGCCATTTCCAGCCCATGTTATCTTTCGGCCTTCTCAGGGCCCATTTATTCTTGGGCTTATTTCCAACATTCGTTTACTTTCAGCCCGTTACTGTCATTTTCTGCTTGTGGGCCAAATACAGCCTATGGTTACAGTCGGCCCGTTTTATGGCCCGTTAATACGTTGGGCCGTTTCCATGCGTCATCAAATACGACCTATTAACGAAGGCCCGTTATGGTCGGCCCAGGAACGGACGATTTCAACTCTAGCCCATACACGACCATAATGTGGTCTGTTATTGGCCCATGTTTGACCAACCGATCATACGGCCCATAGAAGGCCCACTGATGATACAGCCCGTAGAAGGCCCATTGTGTCTATGCCCCGTAGAAGGCCCATTGTCTCTACGGCCCTCAGAAGGCCCATTGTTTCTACGGCCCGTAGGAGGCCTATGTTAACTACAGTAAATATGTAGCACATTGTTCATGTGGCCTAGTTTTAAAAAATAGGTTATTGCGGCCACTAGCAAACCGCGGAAAAAGAACTGCACTGACTACAAGAAAACAAATAATCAAGACAACGGAAATAAATAAGCAAGCAACTTACGCTAGACTATCATGTCTATTACACATATTACATCCACTAGGCATCAAAGTTCGCCACAAGTGCAAATATAGGGAACAAAGCAGCATATAAACGCCGCAGAAAAACAAGTCTAGAACTGAAACAACTTCAGAAGAGCTCAAGAAACAATATCCTGGGTACCCATAATGCTGGCAAGATGCTTAGCAAGCTTATTCACTTTCTCTTGTTTGGTTCTTAAATCCTCCAACACTTGTTGTTGCACCAGAAAGTATGCATCTGAATTCTACAGGGACTTCCTTAGTCCTTCGGCTTCCTGTCACATAACATCTGATCGATGTCTTTCAACTTGAAGTTGAGACTCAAGAAGCAGAACTGATTCAGGCAGCAAGTTCAAAGAGCTGGTGCCAGCAGTAGTAGCCAGTAACTCAAACACTACATCAAGACAACACTTTGGGACTGTCTCAGTGTCTTCAATATAGGTTTTATCAGTTTCTTGGAGAAAAACAAGGATGTCTCACTATCTTGAACCTGATCTGTATTACTTCCTTTACCATTGCATAACGGGGTACTCTTCTCCAATATTTTATCCGCATTCTAAAGGAGAAACAAACAAACACATCACAGGTTTACAATGTAGTACATGAAACTCATTTTGGTAAACCAGTTCAGTAGTAAGGTGGACAGGATAACAGAATGAAACAAATATATATCTATGTAGTATGGTCACTGTTTGGTCTATATCATTCTAGTTTATGTTGCCAAATCAAGATAGATACAGTTCGAATCATATCTATTTAGGACAAAGCATCATAGACATAATATAAGTGTGGGAAACTACATAGCAATAACAACACTTGTAATGTGCATGGCATGAGAACATAATTGTTTATTCAATTGAAATTGAAATCAACATAGAGCAAGTTACAACATCAAACATGTCAAAGAAAAAGGTTTAAAACATACCTGTTGCGCCATTGGAGTTTCAATTGCATCCTTTAAATTTGAAATTAGATGGTATGAGTAAATACAGTGATGCAAGAGCAAAGTAGTATGAACCATAGCTACGGAACATGACCTGAGAACAATCTTCTTCTTCTTTAAGCGTTGACTTGGGGTTCGGGGTGGTGGTCCTCGTGCTTTGGGCACTGTAGTTGCCTTACTAACTGCTCGTGTTTGGGTGCTCTGTGGTGGAAACAGTGTTGTGTCAATGGGAACTGGGTTACTATCTGCTGGGGTTAGGGTTAGAAGGGGTGTAGCTGGTTCTCTGTCCAATTGGGTAGGGGTACAATCTGCGTGAGTCTGGGTTATGTGTGGTGGGGCTGGTTCTTGAGCAAGTACAACCATGGTTCTATCACCATCGACAGGTAGCACGATCTTTTCTGAAGATCGTGTTTTTACTCCCAGAGATACTGCGATCACCCCCTCCAATTGAAATGGCTGATAAACACGAAAATTAATTGAATGTACTGACATTGTAAGATACACAGGTGCAATGGATAGTAGGGAAGAAAACAGGGCATGAAATAATTCACATTTATGTTGTCTAACCAAACAGAATAGCAGGACATAATTTCAAATATATGATGGCTAATTAAACAGGATAGCATGACACAATTTCGCATGTATGATGGCTAACTAAACAGGATAGAATGACATACTTCAAAATATGATGACTATGTAAATAGGATGACATGATATAACTATACGATGTGTCTATTAAAGTGGTTGGCATGCCATAAATCACAAACATGTCGTCGATGGAAACATGATGGCATGACCTAATCATGGATAGAATGACATAATTCGAAATTTGATGACTATGTGAACAGGATGAGATGATATAACTATATTATGTCTTTAGAAAATGGGTTGGCATGCCATAATTCAGATACATGCTGTCTATGTACACATTATGGCATGATATAATTCATATATATGATTTATGTACTAAGGAAGTGAGCAGAGGGCAATCGCATATATGATGTGTCAACTAAGGAGATGGCATTCAATATCGTGTATATGATGTAAAAACTAAGCATTTCAATACAACATATGCATGATATGAGTAATATAACCCTGCCAAGTTTGAGCATACACCTCAGGGGGATAATAGGACTGGTCATCTGCCTCTGAATCCTCCTCTGAAGAGCTATCTATAACCAGCAACATATCTGCTTCACTAGGTAGCATTGTCTGCTCTGAAGACCTTGTTTTCACTGTAGATTTCTCCATCACCAATTCAAATGGCTTATGCATAGGGTGAGCAGTTGAATATACAAACATTGTCGACAAAAGCAATGAGAAATACAAAAAAGGATGGCATGATATAATTCACATATATGACGCTTGGCTAAATAGCATGGCATTGCATAATTCACATATATAATTCCTCGCAACAAGATAGCATTGCATAATTCACATATATAATGTCTTGCAAAAAGATGGCATTGCATAATTCACATATATAATGTCTTGCAAAAAGATGGCATTGCATAATTCACATATATGGTAATTAGACACTAAACATGTGGCATTCACACAAATCATGTCTAAACTAAGCAACTGACATAGCAATGCAAGATACCATACGCACGATATGAGCAACATAACCCTGCCAAGTTAGAGCATGCACCTCGAGGGGGGGGGAATAGGACTGGTCATTTGTCTCTGAATCCTCCTCCGAGGAGCTATCTGTAACCAGCAAGACATGCGCCTTGTTAGATAGCATTGTCTGCTCTGAAGACCTTGTTTCCACTCTAGATTTTTCCATGACTGTGCTGAATGGCTGATGCACAGGAAAAGTAATTGAATGTACTAAAATTGTTGAAAATTTTAACACGTAATAAAAAATGATGTCATGATATAATTCACATATAAGATGACTGGCTAACCAGGGTGGCATTGCAAAATTCACATATATGATGCCTGGCTAAACAAGATGGCATTGCATGATTCACATATACGATAAAGAAACTAAACAAATGGCATTTACACAAAACATGTCTAAACTAAGCAGATGACATCTTTGATGTATACAGTAAGCAATGCAAGGCACAATATGCATGATATTACCAACATCAGCATGCCAGGTTAGAGGGAAGACCTCATGGGGTAAATAGGAGTGGTCTTCTGCTTCTGAGTCCCCCTCAGAACAGTTATCTTCCTCTTGATTACGATCTGAAGTGGGTGGAGGGGGCTGCCTTTGCGCCCACCATGGAGCGACCTCTGCATGAAATTTTATTGCCACGCAAGGCTCGTCTCTTTTGCTCTACATGTTCAGTTCCATTGTGTACAATAACTGACATGCATAGGATTAAAACATAGTGAGATTATATAAGGAGTGCATGCACAAATCCAGAGTGAAGGTAGCAAACTGTGGATAGACCCAAAACCAATGATAGCAGGCAGATAATAGCTTTAGTTAAAATACAGACAATGGCTCCTTTAATGTTTGTTTTCACCCAACATGAAACTCATAGTAGACACTTGAGATTAACCAGACAGTAGACAGATAGTACCGATTGCTTCCCCAATATGTACCCCACAACCATTTAAAAACTCAAGTTTCAGCATAAGTTTGGACCTGAGATGGAGTCTAATAGGTGAACACGATGATAAAGTAGCATGTCATCATATTAAGCGATGCATAACGTAAGCAGACACGGAAGAGTGCGACCTCTCTTGCGGACCCGTGTAGTCCTCAAGGTCATCTGCTCAGTTGATTATGGTAATGCAGTTGTCGTGGCTGCCGGCAGCGAAACACAGTCTGGAGAGCGGATCCCTGCTGTGGTGAACCCTTCCGTCGTTGGAGCAGCTGAGCTGGGGTGGAACACAACACTGCGGGAGCAGGACAAACCACACAAGGTTTTCTTTGACACATATCTGTAACAGAAGTAATTGTGTAAGGGCTTGTTTGAATTTGAGGATTCTAACAATGCAGGGATAGGAAATAGACAGGAATAGGATAGGAATGCACGTGCAAAACAGAGAATTTAAAACCATAGGATTTCTGCCAATCTGGGTGTTTGGTTCACAAGAATTAGAAGATCATAGGATGGAAAGAAGCATGGTGAGAATAAGTCAAACCACAAGAAGTGTACAACCTCTTTGGCGAAGTGTGGCGACCAGACCTCAAACAGTCTGATCTCTGTGCTCCGGTGTCATCCCTGGATCAGTAATGCTGACACCACACAGTACTCGAAGGATTTATAGCAGAGTAGCAATCACACACTTATTACATTGAGTGTCTCAAAATAGAACTTATTACAATAAATATGGCTTAAGGCCATCTAATAACGATAACATCGGAAGGCTTGGAAGATAAGTGAGTCCATCAACTCCAACGGCATCACTAAGTATAGAACCACGACCTAAAACGCCTTAATCGTCGTCTGAAAAGTCTGCAACATTAACGTTGCAGCCCGAAAACGGGTCAGCACACGGAATATGCTGGCAAGGTAACACATAGAGAGTAATGGAATGAAACAACTATACTACATGCATATTTTGCTGGTGGAAAGCTCTATGGTTACAGTTTTTGCGTAAAGCCAATTTTTCCCTACATAAAAGGAATAAATTTAATTACTATCATGGTGGTTGTTAAACATTGAGAATGGTGGACAACATTCTTAATCCCAATTAAAGTAACATCATTAAACCCCACCAAAATTTACTTTAGAGTAACATGTTGAGATTCACTTGATAATCCAGGTACTAGATACTCAAGATGTCCATAACCGGGGACACGGCTAATCATGATTAGTTTATACACTTTGCAGAGGTTTGCGCACTTTTCCCCAGAAGACTCGATCGCCTCCATTTGTTTTCTCGCACTACATGGTGTTTGAGAAGACGGATGACCGAGACATAGTCTTTCAGAAGCGCTAGCACCTTACGATCGGGTAGACCGTACCACCCACCTACACCCCTACATCTGCTAGTCCACCACGTAAGAGTTCGCACAACTTAATCAACTATGCAGAGCCCATAATAGCTTGTGGCTGCACACAGGAAGTTTCTAGTATGAAAATCTTATGATCCCTTTGAGCCTGGGTGGCGGTCCAAAAAAAACAGGCAAGTCCTGATAGACATCAGGTGCTCAATCCACCTAGATGTGTGTTTAAGTTGCCACCTTAGATAAACCATTAAATTAACAATCTCACATCTGTCATGGATATCACCCACCCAATCCACGTCTACTAGCATAGCATGGCATAATAAGCAAACGTAGAAGTAACTCCCAAAGGTTTGATAATAAACAGGTATAGGTACTACCTCATCTACTTCCCATCCCACAATTTAATTAGATCCTAATCATGCAATGTGTGAGGATTGATCTAATGCATTAAAACTGGGTTGTAAAAAAAGGTATGATCAAAGTGTTACTTGCCTTGCTGATGATCCGCGAAACCTAGAGATTCAAAGTAACAGGCGGCGCACTCCGGGTATTCTATCGCAGACAAACAAACAAGCATACAATAAGTACTCATCTAATGCACAGGTAAAACTCAAATACAAGATCTAACCAGAAAGTTCAACTTAAGAACCCTGGTTTGCAAAAAGAATCAAATTGAACGAAGCAAAAGAAATCTAACGGCGAAAGAAAACAACTTCGTTCTAGTAATCTGGATCTATGGCAATTTTTATAGTAGCAAAAACAAACATGTTTAAGTTGATTATTCGGAAAGAGGGTTTCGAGACAAAACTCCAGGCGCTTGAATCGCCTGATTCCGATAAACGAGCGAAAAGTTATACTAGAACGAAAATCGGATCAGAGATCGCGATCAGAAAATAACCGCAGAAAATCCGACGAAAAAGAAAAACGACGAACGGAATTTAAAAAAAAACGGCACGGATTTCGAGGGCGACGAACCCCGGGCGACGCACGGCTCCGGCGGATCGGCGGCGAGGCGGCGACGGCGGCTGGCGGCTGGCGGCGGGGCGGCGGCGGCTAGGGTTTGGTGCTGGGGCGGCTGGGCTCTTGGGCCCCGGGGCGGCGCCTTATAAAGGCCTCGGCCAGGCGGAGTCCTGGCCGAGTACGGCCCAAGGTCGGTTCCGTGTTTTTTAAATAATTACGCTCGGAAAAAAATAAAAAGAAATACTAAACGGACTCCAAAAATCCTGAAATAAATTTCCCGAGTTTCTAAAATCAAGCCCGATAAAGTGAACATTTATCTCGGCCCTAAATGCAATTTTGAAAAACGCGCATTTTTCCTAAATTCAAATAAAAATACCGAAAAACTCCGAAATAAATCTTATTTGATTTTTTTATTAAATCCTCAATATTTCTATATTTTGGGAAAGTCATTTTATTCCCTCTCTCATATTTTTGTAATAGAAATAATTGATGATAAAATAAATAAAATCAAACGATCCTGTTTACAAAATTTGAGAAAACTCAAATATGTAAATAACGAAATCCCCAACTCTCTCCGTGGGTCCTTGAGTTGCTTAGGATTTTCTAGGATCAAAACCAAAAGCAAAATAAAATATGATATGCATGATGATCTAATGTATAACATTCCAAATTGAAAATTTGGGATGTTACAAACCTACCCCCCTTAAGATGAATCTCGCCCTCGAGATTCGGGTTGGCTAGAAAATAGGTGAGGGTGGTCCTTGATCAAATCTTCCTCTCGCTCCCAGGTGGCTTCATCCTCCGTGTGGTGACTCCATTGAACTTTGCAAAACTTGATAACCTTGCTGCGAGTGACTCAGCTGGCAAACTCGAGAATCCTGACTGGTTTCTCCTCATAGGTCAAATTTTTATCCAACTGAATTGCTTCTAATGGCACTGTGTCTCTCAAAGGTATGTCAGCTATCTCCGCATGACAGTTCTTCAACTGAGAAACGTGGAACACATCATGAACTCCTGTCAATCCTTCTGGCAATTCCAACTTGTAGGCCACTTCTCCCATACGCTCCAAAACTCGATATGGCCCTACAAATCATGGCGCTAACTTCCCCTTAACTCCAAAGCGCTTAATCCCTCGAAGTGGGAATACTCGAAGATAAGCTCTGTCTCCGACTTCGTAAACTGTCTCCTTGCGTTTAGAATCTGCGTAGCTCTTCTGCCTGGACTGGGCTACCTTGAGCCTATCGCGAATCAACTTCACCTTCTGTTCAGACTCTTTAATCAGATCTGGTCCAAACAACTGGCGGTCTCCAACTTCGTCCCATGACAACGGTGTCCTGCACCTCCTTCCGTACAGAGCTTCGAAAGGTGCCATCTTCAAACTGGTCTGATAGCTATTATTGTAAGAGAACTCTGCATATGGCAAATTATCGTCCCAACTAGATCCATAATCAAGCGCACAAGCTCTCAGCATATCCTCCAAAATCTGATTGACTCTCTCGGTCTGTCCATCTGTCTGCGGATGAAAAGTTGTACTAAATTCTAGCCTAGTACCCAAAGTCTCATGCAACTACTTCCAGAACTTTGAGGTAAACTGGGTTCCTCTATCTAATACGATGCTCCTCGGAACTCCATGCAAACATACAATCCTGGTCATGTATATCTTTGCCAACTTAGCACTGGTGTAAGTGGTCTTTACTGGGATGAAATGAGCTACCTTCGTCAATCGATCAACTATGACCCAAATCGAGTCATAGCCTGAACGAGTCCTTGGTAATCCCGTGAGAAAATCCATGCCTAGCTTATCCCACTTCCATTCGGGTATCGGCAATGGTTGCAACAATCCTGCTGGCTTCTGATGCTCTGCCTTTACTCTCTGACATACGTCACAAACTGCTACATACTCCGCAATATCCTTCTTCATTCCGGTCCACAAGAAAATATCCTTCAAATCCAAATACATCTTGGTATTTCCTAGGTGAATCGAATACGGTGAATCGTGTGCCCCTTGCAGAATCAACTTTATGATCTCCGGGTCATTGGGTACATAAACACGGTCTTCAAACCATAGGGTGTCGTGTTCATCCTCACGAAATCCTTTAGCTTTTCCTTTGCTCAGTTTCTCCTTTATAGCGGCAATCTCTTTGTTAGTTTTCTGAGCTTCTCTGATTCTATCCATCAAAGTTTACTGAATCTCTAGTGTTGCTACATAGCCTCTCGGAACTATTTCCACACATAGTTCACGAAAATTTTCTGCTAACTCCTTGGGTATTTCTCCCGTCATTAACGTATTGACATGGCTCTTGCGGCTTAATGCATCAGCTACTACATTAGCCTTCCCGGGATGATAATGCAATCTCATATCATAATCCTTGATGAGCTCCAACCATCTCCTTTGTCTGAGGTTCAACTCCTTCTGCGTGAAAATGTACTTCAAACTCTTGTGATCCGTGTACACCTCACAATGGTTTCCAATGAGGAAATGTCTCCATGTCTTCAAGGCATGCACTACGGCTGCTAACTCCAAATCATGCATGGCATAATTCCATTCGTGAGGCTTCAGTTGTCGTGAAGCATACGAAACAACTCTCCCTTCCTGCATAAGCACTGCTCCAAGTCCTCGACGTGAAGCGTCGCAATACACCTCATAATCCTTGATTGATCTGGCAAAATCAACACTGGTGAGGTAACCAAACGGTTCTTCAATTCCTGAAAACTTGCCTCACACTCCTCAGTCCATTTGAACTTAGTATCCTTCTTCAACAACTCCGTCATAGGCTTCGCAATCTTTGAGAAATTCCCAATAAATCTCCAGTAGTATCCTGCGAGTCCAAGAAAACTCCGCATCTCTCCAACTGTTGTTGGGGCTTCCCACTTAGTCACGGTTTCAACTTTAGTGGGATCTACTGCTATACCTTCTCCGGATATAACGTGTCCGAGGAATCCTACTTCCTTCAACCAAAACTCACATTTGCTGAACTTGGCATATAATTGGCGTTCTCTGAGCTTTCCAAGTACCAAACGCAAATGCTCCTTATGCTCATCTTCATTCTTCGAATATACCAGGATATCATCAATGAACACTACGACGAACTTATCCAAAAACTCCATAAACACTTTGTTCATCATGTTCATAAAATAGGCAGGTGCGTTAGTCAGACCAAATGACATAACGGTATACTCATACAGCCCATACCTGGTGGTAAAAGCTGTCTTCGGAATATCCTGTTCTCGAATCTTCAACTGGTGGTATCCTGATCGCAAATCGATCTTGGAAAATACTTTAGCTCCTTGCAATCGATCAAACAGATTGTTGATCATTGGTAGTGGGTACTTGTTCTTGATTGTTACTTCGTTCAATCCTCGATAATCAACAACCATCCTTAACGATCCATCCTTCTTTTCCACTAGAAGTACTGGTGATCCCCAAGGCAAAGAACTTGGGCGGATATATCCCTTATCCAGTAACTCCTTAATCTGCTTCTTAATTTCCACCAAATCCTTTGCTGGCATCCTATATGGTCTCTTTGATATTGGCCCAGTGCCTGGCAAAAGCTCAATCAAAAAGTCAATATCTCTATCTTGTGGCAAGCCTGGCAACTCTTCTGGAAATACATCAAGGAAATCCCTTACCACTGGTACTTCCTCCTGCACAACTCCTGTTAAGGAATTTACTTGTGTCCTGTTTGGCGCATGTCGGGATACATACTTGATCCTTCTTCCTTCTGGCGTTGTGAGCAAAATTGTCTTACTAGCACACTCAATATTCCCTTCATACTTTGATAACCAATCCATGCCTAATATCACATCCAATCCTTGAGATTCCAATACTACTAGGTCTGAGGGAAAACATAGTTACCAATCCTTAATGGTAACCGATCACACCATAGACTAGCCACATACTCTGCTCCTGGCGAGGTTACTAACATGGGTGACCTAAGGGCTTGGGTTGGTAGGTTATACTTATCCACAAATCCCCTTGAGATGTATGAATGCGATGCACAAGTATCAAAAGAATGAGTGCAGTAAATCACTTAACCAAAAACTTACCTATTACTGCATCGGGCTGAGTTTCAACCTCCTCCACATTAACGTGGTTCACATGTCCTCTGTTGAAAGGGTTCGGCTTCTTTCCAGAGCTTCCATTGCCGTTTTGGCCTTCAGGACATTCATTGGCATAATGTCCGGTCTTGGAACACTTGAAACAGGTGACTTGACTCAGATCTCTCTTGGCTGGGGTTGATGGGGTGCTGCGGTTCTGGCCATTGCTTCCTCCATTCCCATTACCATTCTTGGTGCCATTGTGATTGTGCGAGCTACCTACTCCATGGGTATGCTGAAAATGTCCTCCCGGTCTAGGGGTAAAACGTGGCTTCTGCTGAGCTCCTGAATTATACTTTCCTTGTCCATACTTCCTCTTGCGGTTCTCAATTTGCTGCTGCTTCCCTTCAATCATAAGAGCATGGTCTACCAACTCCTGGTAGTTGTTGAAGGTGGCTACCATCAACTTCTATACTCAACTCATCATTCAGTCCTTCCAGGAATTTCTCCTGCTTAGCTGCATCCGTAGCAACGTCATCTAGGGCATAACGTGCTAGCTTACTAAACTCCTCCACATACTGGCCAACTGTCCGTCCTCCTTGGCGCAAGTTACGAAACTCACGCTTCTTCATGGCCATTGCTCCTGCTGAAACATGGGCAGTACGAAAAGCCTGCTGAAACTGGTCCCATGTGACAGTGTCGACTGGGAAGGTGGCTGTGAAATTCTCCCACCAGGATGTTGCGGATCCTTCTAACTGATGTGCGGAAAACTTCACCTTCTCCGCATCTGTGCATCCTGCTGTGGTCAACTCCCTAGCTATCTTGCGGAGCCAATCATCTGCTACTATCGGCTCGGTGCTACTGGAAAACACCGGCGGATTCAGCCTAAGAAAACGGGCTAAGTGGTCAACAGGTGGTGGTGGTGGATTGTTGTTGTTGTTCCCCTGATTCTGATTCTGAACTAGCAACTGCATCAAGGTGTTCTGCTGCTGGATCAACTGGGTGAGCTCCGGCGGAAAGGCAAATCCGGGGTCATGTCTCGGAGGCATCTGAGGGTTTAGAAAAGATTAGATATAAGAATAGAGGGGGTCTAAAGAGAAAACGCTACCCATATGCACATGAGGCAAAAGCAAACAATTCACTTCATTCAATCAAACAAAGGCATACAATCGATCTAGCTATCGCAAGAGTGCTCGGACTACTATATTTACATGGTGGACTACTACTACTGATGAGGTGGTCTACTAGAAATATTCTACGGTTGTAGACTCCATGATATCTGCTCCTGCTTCATCAACATAGTCCTTATCGCTACTATCTGCTTCCGAGTCGGTGCCGTCGATGATGATGTAGTCTTCTGGGCTAATCTCCTTGGGTTCTTCGTCTTCATCTACTGGTGTCGGGCCTCCCATAAATATGCCAATCTTCTTGATCAGATCGTCATTCTTCTCCACCAATACTTCAATTTCTTCTTCAGAATCTTCACGTGTAGCCTTGAGTTCTTCCTCCAGTTCCTTGATTCTAGTCTTAGCCTTCCTCAGATCTATCATGTCGGCGCACATCTGATTCTCCTGTCGTCGAATGTGCTGATTTAACTCCTGAATAAAAGCTGCAATTGATCTATCTTTCCTGGTGCTGATCATCTCCCAGTGTTCATCTTGGCGCCCACAAATCTGGTAGATAGTATCCTTGAGATCCTTGCGGTAGACTTCTCCAATGCGTCCCATGGCAATGTGAGCTGTCATACTCTTTCCTAGACTCCAAGTTGGTGCATCAAAAGAAAACTCTATGGGCTCAGTGACTGGCATGAACGTCCTTCCTGGAATTTGAACTTGAATCATCCAGCGCTCTTCTTCAGGTAAAGTGGCGTTGTAGGTTCCTGTGAAGCTTGGTATTCCTATGTTCAGTTATCTAGTGACTTCCTTCAAGTGGCGTCCAAAGGGTGTATCTTCATCTGGTTGTGTGAACTTGTTCCTTGCATCCGCCATCCTAAAGAGTAGAAAAGATGAGAAGTCAGAAGAGAAGAGAGTGAGTAGTGATCTAGGTCTTTAGCTTAGTGGTCGTGTCCTACAGTCAGCGTGTGCTCTGATACCATCTCTGTAGCGACCAGACCTCAAACAGTCTGATCTCTGTGCTCCGGTGTCATCCCTGGATCAGTAATGCTGGCACCACACAGTACTCGAAGGATTTATAGCAGAGTAGCAATCACACACTTATTACATCGAGTGTCTCAAAAGAGAACTTATTACAATAAATATGGCTTAAGGCCATCTAATAACGATAACAGCAGAAGGCTTGGAAGATAAGTGAGTCCATCAACTCCAACGGCATCACTAAGTATAGAACCACGACCTAAAACGCCTTAATCGTCTTCTGAAAAGTCTGCAACATTAACGTTGCAGCCCAAAAACGGGTCAGCACATGGAATATGCTGGCAAGGTAACACAAAGAGAGTAATGGAATGAAACAACTATACTACATGCATATTTGGCTGGTGGAAAGCTCTATGGTTACAGTTTTTGTGTAAAGCCAATGTTTCCCTACTTCAAAGGAATAAATTTAATTACTATCATGGTGGTTGTTAAACATTGAGAATGGTTGACAGCATTCTCAATCCCAATTAAAGTAACATCATTAAACCCCACCAAAATTTACTTTAGAGTAACATGTTGAGATTCACTCGATAATCCAGGTACTAGATACTCAAGATGTCCATAACCGGGGACACGGCTAATCATGATTAGTTTATACACTCTGCAGAGATTTGCGCACTTTTCCCCACAATACTTGATCGCCTCCGTTTGTTTTCTCGCACTACATGGTGTTTGAGAAGACGGATGACCGAGACATAGTCTTTCAGAAGCGCTAGCACCTTACGATCGGGTAGACCGTACCACCTACATCCCCTACATCTGCTAGTCTACCACTGTAAGAGTTCGCACAACTTAGTCAACTATGCTAGATCCCATAACAGCTTGTGGCTGCACACGGAAGTTTCTAGTATGAATAATCTCATGATCCCTTTGAGCCTGGGTGGCGGTCCAAAAGAAAAACAGGCAAGTCCTGGAGTACCCAGGTGCCTCAATCCACCTAGATGTGTGTTTAGGTTGCCACCTTAGATAAACCATTAATTAACAATCTCACATCTGTCATGGATATCACTCACCCAATCCACGTCTACTAGCATAGCATGGCATAATAAGGAAACGTAGAAGTAACTCCCAAAGGTTTGATAATAAACAGGTAATAGGTACTACCTCATCTACTTCCCATCCCACAATTTAATTAGATCCTAATCATGCAATGTGTGAGGATTGATCTAATGCAATAAAACTGGGTTGTAGAAAAAGGTATGATCAAAGTGTTACTTGCCTTGCTGATGATCCGCGAAACCTAGAGATTCAAAGTAACAGGCGGCCACTCCGGGTATTCTATCGCAGACGAACAAACAAGCATACATTAGTACTCATCTAATGCACAGGTAAAACTCAAATAGAAGATCTAACCAGAAAGTTCAACTTAAGAACCCTGGTTTGCAAAAAGAATCAAATCGAACAAAGCAAAAGAAATCTAACGGCGAAAGAAAACAACTTCATTCTAGTAATCTGGATCCAAAAACATGTTTAAGTTGATTATTCGGAAAGAGGGTTTCGAGACGAAACTCCAGGCGCTTGAATCGCCTGATTCCGATAAACGAGCAAAAATTTATACTAAAACGAAAATCGAATCAGAGATCGCGATCAGAAAATAACCGCAGAAAATCTGACGAAAAAGAAAAACGACGAACGGAATTTTTAAAAAAAAACAGCACGGATTTCGACGGCGGCGAACCTCGGGCGACGCGCGGCTCCGGCGGATCGGCGGCGAGGCGGGGGCGGCGGCTGGCGGCAGCGGCTAGGGTTTGGGGCTGGGGCGGCTGGGCTCTTGGGCCCCGGGGTGGCGCCTTATAAAGGCCTCGGCCAGGCGGAGTCCTGGCCGAGTACGGCCCAAGGTCGGTTCCGTTTTTTTATAAATAATTATGCTCGGAAAAAAAAAGAAATACTAAACGGACTCCAAAAATCCTGAAATAAATTTCCCGGGTTTCTAAAATCAAGCCCGATAAAGTGAACATTTATGTGGGCCCTAAATGCAATTTTGAAAAACGTGCATTTTTCCTAAATTCAAATAAAAATACCGAAAAACTCCGAAATAAATCTTATTTGATTTTTTTTATTAAATCCTCAATATTTCTATATTTTGGGAAAGTCATTTTATTCCCTCTCTCATATTTTTGTAATAGAAATAATTGATGATAAAATAAATAAAATCAAACGATCCTGTTTACAAAATTTGAGAAAACTCAAATATGTAAATAACGAAATCCCCAACTCTCTCCGTGGGTCCTTGAGTTGCTTAGGATTTTCTAGGATCAAAACCAAAAGAAAAATAAAATATGATATGCATGATGATCTAATGTATAACATTCCAAATTGAAAATTTGGGATGTTACACGAAGCCATGTCGATCTCAGCGTGATTGTGTTGGCCGGTGAGGATGCTCCGGCTGACTTGGCTATCGAAGGAGGGGATGAAGATCTTAGGCGTTTGGAGATGGAGCCCGAGGTACTGCTCCGCTGTGATGGAGAGTTTCATCGTTGGAGCAGCGCCGATGAGTTGCACGACGCGGAGGCTAAAGCAGGACAAGAGAGGCAACGTTAACCTGAGTGGAATTCTAATAGCGTCTCCAATAGATGACATAAAATACATAACCACAAACTGCTAGATGTATACATCAGCCACTCATCTCTGAACTTAACTATCGAAACTGAATTGAACTGTCGAAACTGAACTTAACTATCGAAACTAAATTTTGCTGTCAAAACTGAACGCACTAGAGGTGAGGCTACAAGTTAGTCAACTAACTTTTTCATCTCTGGTCAGTCGATTTTGTAGCCGTTGGATACGAAATCAAGGGCCTGCAGTTCATCTTCAACCTCCACCCCCTGAGCCGCCAGCCACCACCGGCCAAACAGCCGTCCCCACCGCCCGCGGCCGGCGGTGCGCCGCCCCGCCCGCCCTGAAAACACTCCCCACCGCCGGTTCGCCGCCGCCCCGGCCATCCCTATAGGCCCCCAGTGCCGAGCTTTTTCTCCGGCGATCCCCACGCCACCGCCCCACCATCACCAGCGACCACCGCCCCCACCCTGAACCCTAATATAGATAGTGGGGTACCTCTCCGGCGAGCCCCCCTCCCCGCTACGGTTGGTTCTTCCTTAACTCCGGCGAGCCCCCCCTTGAAAATCGACTGGCCCAAAAGTTGATTCAGTTGACTGAAGTGTAGCTAAATTAGAGCAGCATTGCAAGCAAGAGCAAGAGCGAGAGCAGTAGCGTGAGCAAGAGCAGACCAGGCAGGGGACCGAGAGCAAGAGCAGAGCAGCAGCGCGAGCGAGAGCTAAAGCAGCAGCGGCTCCTACTGATGTGGACATCACCGCCGTGGGAGCGATGTCATGGAGGAAGTGACCGGCAACACCATCGTGGATGGAGCCGCGCCGTGTCGGCTTGGGACCGAGCGCCGGCAGCACCATGAGATCGAATCAAGAAGAAAATGCAGCGATTAGTGTACAACCTCTTTGGTGGCGCCGATTAGGCCGCAGCTTCATCCGAGGAAACAGTAATGATGATGCTCTTCCGGTGGTGCAGGTGAAGACGGCGGTGTGGGAATGGAGGTGGCGCGAAAGACGAGGGGAACATCGGGGCAGCTCCCTGGAGGTGGAGGATGGGGTGGATGAACCGGCGGGACGAACAGATCGACGACGGATCCTCATCCAGTACGGTGGATGAGGTACGTCGAGGTGTTGTTGTGGACGACGTCGTCAGGGAAGAGGCTCCGGCTGGGTGGCGGGCGGAGGAGGGTGTGGGGCTTCATGGGTTTTGCCGACCTCGGTGTACGAATGGGCGGGCAGATGGGATGGGAGTGGGGGAACATGGCTTAGGGACGCGCTTGTTCGAAATGTGGGGTAAGTTATGAAAGTACCCCCACCAATTTCAGGCGGTTCTTTCGGTTCAGGGGTATCATGGGCATTTCATGTGTCGGGATTTCACAGGAGGTGGGAGTTTTCGCGCGTGTTGTAATTTTGCAATAGCAAGGCGCGGGTTGAGATGGAGGGAGTTATCGGAGCACAATGAGACAAAGATATATCTTAAATATTTCGAGCCAACAAGGCACGAGTTGAAATTTCTGGACAAGCCTAACGTGTACTATACCAAATCAATTCGCACTACAAATGTCATTCCAAACTTTGAATTCATGTTATGTTCAATTAAAATATTTCGCTACGTGTATAATGCATGCAACCTAGTACTCAAATGAACGTTTTAGTGCATTCCAAACGTATATACTACCGCTTCAATATGAACTAAATTTGAATTCATTTCTCTATTTGAATAAGATCTATAATAATGATTGCTGTGAAGTTAAAGAATTTGAATTCGTTTCTCTATTTTAATAAGATCTACAATCATCATTATTGTCAAGTTAAACCATCGTTTGTGTATTATCTTCACAGCACACCACATGATTAGTCTCGAGTTACATATGAACTATCTGTACTATATGAACTCGAACTCGATTTTTTGAATCCACTTTATGTTGATTTCAAATCATAGTACATTTCAAGCTCTAGCTAGATCTTCACAAACTAAACCATGTCTCATATGTATAATGTGTTCATCACATTATGTATGGTGCCCCGCCCCCTACGCCTACAAGTATTTATATGTGAGTTGCAAACACCACACATTACCACAAATTCAAATAAAATGTGAGAATGTTCGATATATAGTATTGTTTAGATTGTTTGATATTTAGTTGTAAGCTGCAAATGCCACACATTATCCCAAATTCAAATAAAATGTGAGATTGTTCGTTGTATAGTATGGTTTAGATTGTTCGACATTTAGCTGTGAGTTGCAAATGCCATGCATCATCACATTATGGTATAACATGTGCAAAACTACAACACGCGTATCACCGCTATATTCATGCATGCATATGTTTAAAACACTATGATATCCTATTCAAATATAAATCCACTTCCATTTCAAATTATGATCTTTGTTAGTCTCTTACACTCACACTATCCTCTAACCTTTGTAGCTACCACTAACTTTCTCTCGTGCATGCACACGCCCTCCTAGCTCTCCCCCTCCCTCGGCATTCTATCCATCGGGCACATTCATTTTCTTCTTCTTTAGGTCATTCTCCCACAGTCTCTAGAACTCCTTTCCGACACACACCTATCGATAAACCTCTCATGCACCTTCAATCTCCTCCTTTATGTGTCCTCCTTTATGTGTCCTTGCCTCGTGTCTCTCATATGGTCCCACACACATGTAAACTCGTGCCCCTCTTTTCATCGATCTCACAACTGCACACTCCTCCCCCTATGTAGCTCCATTCTCTTTGTCTATCCGTCTCGCCGGGCCTTATTTGCCTGTAACAAATGGACGTTCACCGACCGATCTCCCTCTATACATATAGCTAGCTAGGTCCTTATAACTCGTTTTCCCCATGCATCGATTGATCTGCCTCATTAGTTATGTCTCTCCCTTCCTCCAACAAACAACAATTGATCTACTGATCTAGTTAGGTTTGCTTACAAAACACATGGTTCCCCTTCATCATTCATGGATGTGTCCCGACAGATCTATCACGCACAGGCACACACAGAAACACATCCCCACTATTATTGATAATATTGTAGTTCCACCCTCAGTTTGTCTAGTAGGCCTCTCCCACCATCTTCGAGAAGCAACTCCATCACCCATCCAACACTCTACCCCTCTCCCTCCCTCTCTCTCTCCTCTCTCTCTGTCCCATCCTATTTCCCGTCCTTTAGTTATTTATGGATGTCGACCGATCTCCCTCAAGACATAGCTAGGTCTCTCTTTCTCAACACATATAAGAGTCGTTCTACCTCTATAGTTAGGCGTCTGCCTACCCCTCCCCCCACACCCTCCCACACACACACACACCGATACATCGAGCGCTCTAGTCATGTCTTCCTGCCACACACAAACTTGACATGTGCCCTCTAACGTTCCGGTAGCTAGGTCAGTCGCCCTATATCTTTGACTTGCACACACACACACACACACACAATTTCGATGGCTCTCTTCATCGATCTCGCACCCACCCACTTGATCCTCTCTTCGACTCTATCGATATCTATGACCCCTCCCTCTCTTCTCGTGGATCGCCCAACCCTCTATATATGATATGGATAGGCCTCCATTTCGCACACATTGCATGCAAAATTTTGTTTGAGATGTCATCGACACATATTCCCACAAATACATTCACGAAATCAACCTTCCCCCCAAACAAAAAACACTCACGAACGCACAAGCCATTTGTCTAGGTTTGTATCTCTCACACACACCAACGAAGGTGGGGGACGTGCATGAAGAGAAGAGGTGCAGGCACGGCGCACGTACTCCCATCTCTTTCCCAACCACACCCGCGCGGGTACACGGTGGAGCTCATTTCTGTATGAAAAGGCAGCCCACGTGGTAATTTGACACGTGTACTGGTTGTCCACTAGATGGAGGGAGGATCTTCTACCACGGGTGAACAAACAAATTGCAACTTGACGCGTTATGTTAAAAAAGAGGCAAACCATGTGGGGCCTACCTTAGAGGCAAGGCTCCATACACTAGAGTACTTTTGATGTGTCCCGTCAACTCATAGAATGAGGAGAAGCTTGCTTGTACGCCGTCTCCCCCGCTCACGGGCATGGTGGCTCGCAGGATGAGGTGAAGCTTGCTTACTATGCCTTACGCTCGCTCCCTCACCCACGCGCGCGGTGGCTCGTAGGACGAGGAGAAAATTTTACTTCTTGTCCCTACCTTGGTTAGAGAGATTACCATATTGTTTGGAATATATGTCCTTAGTAGATTTCAATATGAACTACTAGTACATACTCCAAACACTGATGTATATAGATGTATTTTAGAGTGTAGATTCACTCATTTTGCTCCGTATGTAGTCCATATTGAAACAGACGTAATAGTACGCACTCTCCCTCGCCCCTCGACACTCGTCACGTGGTGGATGTGTAGCAATTCATTCGGTCTCATATAGCCAGAACGATATATACTGCAGTACCATTATTGCTCGACTTCCCGAAGAGGCGAAGAGCCAATCGCAAGGTTAATAGTTTGGAGATGCCAAGCACAAGGTTTATAGGAGAACGAGTAGTAGGTGCCGCATCATTTATAAATAAAGTTGTAGTGTGAGGTGGGCGATGTAATCACTGAGCCTGCGTGTTTTCACTGCTCTTGCACTCCTCCGCCGTAAGAATGGATAAAATTGTAATCTAGTAGTACCTCCTTTCACCGAAAGCGTGGGACATCCAGCAGTCCTACCACCTCAGTAATAATGACCAATGAGCCGTCAAATCACATAGACCCAGCAGTAAGTTGGACGGATGAAGCAACCATCACTCTTGAATATGCTTCTCCCTTCAACGCAGGCACCAGTGAGAGGTCGCGTCCGCTCTGCACGGGCATGAATGCGGCACTGATTCTTTGGAGCAGCGCTGACCGTTTCGGGCGGGAAGCGCGCGCGGGTGAAGGAGGGGCTTTGGGTGGGCCAGGCTGGTTAGGAGTGGGCGTGGCAGCTGTCCGCCTGTCCCTACCGGACGCCCGGAAACGAGAGGATGCACCGACTCTTGTGGCTTAAATCGCACACTACACACCATCTCTCTGTAGGAGTAGGTCGATTTGTCGCTCTCTCTAACACACACACATGCTATTAAACATACACATGCACACGCACACATAGGTTCATAGAATAGGAAACTTGTGCGGGTGCGAAGCCACAAGAAGTGAGATACAAATGTAGTACGTACAAGAATAGAAGAGGTGACGAATATTCCATCAAACCTGGACTGAGGAGTAGTAATCCCTCCGTCTAGGTGTTAAGTCATCCTACGGAAATCAGATATTCCCAAAATGTTTAGGCGTCGTCCATTAACTTCGCATCTCAATCCCTCCTGGCCTTGTTGCTAGCGAGCGTTGTTACTTAGGGAGCGTTTGGATCCTTAGCAAGAACAACTTACAGCATAGCTGGGCAAGGTTAGGCGTTTGGAACTGTTAAAATATGTTAGATTTTGTGGGCCAGCTAGCAAACCTTGCTAGCTCAGGAGAGCCAGATCGGCTCGCTTCCGATGGCAAACTTCGCATAGTAGTAACATAGACTAGTAACATATGCATGTTGTACTAGTCCAAGTTACTCACCACTATGACCATCCTAAGCAATGTAACCAAACGCTCCTTACTCTACCTTGTTATCTCCCCCGGAAACCCAATGCATGGAGTGCAACTATGCGTTGATGAGTCAAGCAATCAAAGTCGGCTTGCATGCGAGTTAATACGTGGCCCTGCATGGTTGCTAAAACGGCATCTATTAGTTGTTTGTATTAATTGTTGCGTTTAGAGAAAGAAATCAGGGCTTTGATTGCAGGAATGACCGGTCAAGTTTCTCCTTCTCATCCAATCTGCTTGCACCTTGGTCCTGCTGCACCTTCTAACGTGACTTATTACACCTAGACGGAGGGAGTCGTATGAGATACGGTGGCACACTGACTTAGGTCATATACAAGTGCCCAAAATTGTGTGCATGTTATAATAAGGATTCACTTAAAATAGTACGTGAGCGAACAGAGGGATCAATTGGACAGTGTTCCCGAGCAGTAGCGAGATGTGTGAGGTAAGATACACCGTTGGCGCTTTTAATTTTTCTTATTAATTTGTTTGTTTCACCCTCTGACTAGTGGGACCCAACATACTACGTGGAGAGAGGTAAGGTGAGCAAGGCTGCATTATTTCTGCACCTCTATGGATAGTCTTACCACCAAAGCCACATGACACGATTATGATTTAAATCCCAATGACACCCACACACAAAAAAAACACGGCATGGTTGTCACACGAATGCAGGAATGTATAAAAGGTTATTTTCCTCTCGTGGAACATAACGGGAGGGTTGTGTAGCTGGTTAGCCTATTCGCTCATCAAACTTGAGGTCTCGGGTTCGATAACTACACTTGAGCATAATTCATGCCAGGAGGATTCTTTGACTAGTCAAAATGGATGGATACGGAGCTATACGATCTCGTAGTGACCGTATAATCACCTCATCACGTATAAGCTGCAGCCTCGGCGCTTGTTTTCTACGGTTTGCACTCTTCACACTCCCTCCAGTATATATATACACGCTGGAGCCTCAACGCTTGTAGTTGCTCTCTTCACACTCTCTCACCCTCTCCAGATCTAAACAAGACTTCATTGGCCTCTCTCTCTCCCCTCACTGTTGGTCTGCTTGTAGTTGCTCTCTTCACACTCCCTCACCCTCTCCAAATCTAAAAAAGACTTCGTTGGCCTCTCTCTCTCTCCCCTCACTGCTGGTCAAAGAGCCGGCAGGATCCGTCCGCCGGGAAGGGAAGGAGGCTTAACGCAACTGTTCACTTTCACCTAGCGGCAGCGCGGGAGGGCCTTCGACCCCTTCTTCGCCGCCGTACATAGTGTGGGTCGAACGGCCTCCGGTCGCCCACCGAACCACACCCCAAGAACCTTAAGGTATAATATACTTATTCCAGATGTATTGCTCTAGCTGCATGTGGGCTTTTTCCGCTTCTGCACTCGAATCTAGGTGTTGGATCAAACAGGAAAGTAGTGGGGAAAGTTGTATACCATGAATCTAGGACGTGGTTCAAAGAGGAAAGGAATGGGGGAAAGTAGTGGGAAAAGTTGTATAGCATGAATCTAGGACGTGGTTCAAAAAGGAAAGGAAGGGGGAAAGTAGTGGGGAAAGTTGTATCGCATGAATCTAAGACTTGGTTCAAAGAGGACATGAATGGGGGAAAGTAGTGGGGAAAGTTGTATAGCATAAATCTAGGGCGTGGTTCACATAGGAAAGGAAGTGGAGAAAGTACTAGTACATACTGGCTATCCATCACCTACGTTGGTCGAAAAGGGAAAACAATGACAAACGCAATACGCACATCTGTAACAAACTGATCTTTTGTTTTGGGGGACAAGGCTGTAGAGTTTGAGCAGGACTAGATATGCTGTGCTCACATAGGGAAAGTTGTCTAAAGATAACAAAACTAGGACCAACACAAATATGCTCCTTGGTTGTTTGTTCTTTGTTTCCACAGACTATGCATCACCCCAGTACATCGGTAGATGCACATGGTGCCGGTGTGTCCAATGTCCTGTGCAACTCTTTAGCTGTTGTTAATCTAAGTCCATGTTTGGTTAAAAACTCCCTAGTCCCTACCTGCTTGGTTCCAGGGACTAAACTGGACTAGAGGTTATTAAATTACATGCTAAAAGACCATGTTACCCCTAGTAATGAACTAATAGAGACAAGGTGTGATGCGTGGCAGGGGCAACTGTTGGAACAAGTCCCAAAAAGACTCTCCCTCGGGGTCTTCTTTCTTTAGTCCGAAATGCCCACTTTTAGTCCCTAAAAGTCCCTCCCGTTAGGTTTAGATGGGACTGACATGGAGTTTGTTAGTCCCTCCACCAAAATGTCCCTGTAAACAAGCACCCTCTAATAATGCTGCTAGAAAATTGATGCAATGCCACAGTTAAAAGCAAATTACATGTTTAATGAATTTTATTGTTAATATAATCTCTCTATTAATATTAATCAATGCCACCGTTTGAGAAATGCTACTCTCTTGCTTTCTTTCCCATTTAGATAAGGTAGATGCTTCTTTTTATTGGCTTCTGTGTCATCCACCATTTTTGACCACTAGTTGTTTCCTTTGCACCTCTGTGTAAACATGGTTATCTACTTCACCTTGTTGCCATTCTGACCTTTTGTTGCACTGCACAAAACACTTTTGTTTTAAGAGTGTTTTGCAGTTAAACCAAAGTGTCACACCGACAATGTTGCTGATTGCTTGATCTTAGTGGAACTGCACAAGAGGAGATCTTACTTCCCATCCGTGCTGGAAATTTGGTTCAGATCTTCTTCTTGTGAGTTGTTTGAATTCCGTGTCATGAGAGGTCAGTACTAGCCTTCTTTCAGATGATTCTGTAGTGTGCTTTCATATGTTGTTCTACACGTACGGTAATGTTCCTTGATTTTAGTGAACTGCACAAATTGAGACAAGACTTCCAATCTGTATGTGCACCGCAATATCCCGTTGAGGTAAGATAAGGATATTTCACAACTGTTGGCCTATATTTTGCCACTTTCATCAGAAAATTAATGTCATTGTTTAGTGCTATACTTGTGCAACCTAATTGACATGCCAAATCTTACATTGAAGGCGAAGCTTGTCTATTATTGAACCAAGTGATGAAGGGGGAGAACAAGTGGAAGAAAAACAAAAATCAACTCCTGGTGTTGTAATGAAGCACTGGAACTGTGATGACATAAGTGATGATATAGTTTTGCATCTTAATTTATTGCTATGGCTGGAACGAGCAATTGTTTTGCCACTGATTTGATGCCACTCTTAATGTAATACGTAATTATCTCTACTTGTGCAAAGAGGGATCTTCTTTGAAGATACCATATATTTTAGTGGAACTGTACAAGATGATGTTGGAAACATTAATCTAATCGATGAGTATATAGTAATCATGGCCACCACATTAGATAGCAACAGATGGTTCCGGAGAAGTGCTTCATCTGTATGCTCCACACAATAAGCCTCCTGACAAAGGTTGGTACTCGCCCACTGATTTCATCCATATGATTGAGCTTTGTCATCTCTATTGGTTTTGTGCTACTGTTTAGATACTGTCATCAAAAAGTGGTATTGTTCATGCGAAGTGATTCATATGTTTTTTTTTTAAATATTGCCTTTCCATTTTTTTCGAGCAAACAGGGATGGTAGCATTTAGTTATCCTCTTGTCTTTGCACAACAGGATCATCCTCCAATGAAGAAGAATATGGAGTACGTGAAGTGACTAGTTCCGACTATGCCAGGATGAAGAAGCCTTGTCTATCTTCTCATCAGAAGGAGCAATTGAAGGATGGTTACATTACCCCCCACAAGACCAAACTAACTTTAGCTCAGAAGGACTGACAAATCCCCATTTTCTTGCTGTGATGCGCGAGTACAATGTTGTCCTAGGATTCTTTCCGGTGAGTTCCATTTTTCTAAAAGTGTACTCTACATGGACCATGTAGGTGCCTGTTCAAACTATCAATTCATAGTACCGTTTGCTTTATACTAATCACCTTTTTTGTATTTGTGCAAACAGGGGGTGCTCAGCTTGATTTCAATGGGAACTGCACAAAATATTCATGAATACATCAAATCATTCAATGGCGTTGCAACATATAAGGGCGAAATCATACAAGCTACGCGCTGATTTGGTTGATTTTGGTGGAACTGCACAAAAATTACAGCTGGTTTATTTAGCACGAGGTGCCATATCAATGTCCGAACTGATGGCAAACCCTGCCCATTCCACAATCGTAGGGATTTGATATTTTGGAATGGGAAAACCTTGTCAAATTTTTCTCGTTGATTTTAGCAAGAAGATATGTGTTTGATATTTTCGAATGGGACGCCCTTTGCGGTCAGCAGTGTCGATCCATTTTTTCTTTATTATTTAGTTGTGAAGTAAATATTGGCTCTGACATTTGAATCGCTGAGATGCATAATCATCAATTGTTTTGAATGTTCTCTATGAATTGCCAGGCCTGTCTATTTGATTACAATGTACAGGAACACTAAAAAGCTGCTCAAACTCTTTGTACTCCTTCTGTTCCTTTTTACTTCGCACATTGTGAAAGTGCATACTTTTTTCTATAAGATTGGTCAAAGTAGAGATACTTTGACTACAGAAAAAAACTTGTATGCAGACTAGAAAGGACCAAAGGGAGTACATTGAAACTGCTGCAAACGAGGTGATCACCCTGGGAATAACGCTAGTACGTATTGTTTTGCATGTTCATCCAATGCCAGTGATACAAGAATTCGAACTAATCAAAATAAATTCATTCGTACACGGTCAGATTTCATATAAACATGCTGGATTTCATTACATTTCATACATTCTTCAACTAAAAAGGGGTGCGCTGGAGGTATAATTAATTAACCGAAGCTACCCACCTGTGTCCGGCTGAGCTGAACAGAAGCTTTAGTGACTTAACTGCAGGTGCAGTTGCGTAACTGACATGTGGCCTAGATGCTTGTTGAGCCCACGTGTCAGTCAGCCAACTACACCAGTAGTTAAGTAGAAGCAGCGTCCATCTCCAACATAGCTCTCCGACTCCATGTCGCCGCCAAGAAGCTAACCGTCCATCAGTGGTCAACCTGCCTAGCTTGTCATAGCGATTAGGGAAACCAGGAGCCCAATGATCAGGATCCCCACATGAAAAACACCTTTCTTCTTGACATTCTTCTTCTTGAAGTTCGTGTGTTGCACAGCCTTGTTATTCCCATCAAACTTTGCTTTACCATCAAACTTGCCCTTGTTCTTGAACTTGTGGGGCTAGAAGTTCTTCTTCTGTACCAGATTGGCACTAGATCCTCCCTCAACTCCTCGAGCACGTGTGTCCTTTGCTCTCGCCATTTCTTCCACATCAAGAGTGCCAGTGAGATCCACGAAGGAGGAATCTTAGTGATGATACCTCCAGCAACAACTTTGTCAGGTAGCATACAACTGAAGTGCTCAAGTTCTCTAGCAAATGACTGTATCCCATGAGCTTGCTCAACCACGGAGCGCTCTTCAATCATCCTGTAATCATAGAATTGCTCCATGATGTACAGCTCAGTGCCAGCAACCAGAGGGTAGTAGCGGTGGCCTTACTTGGACCCGAGCGGCGGCGACCTACCGTGTTCTACTCTTCCTCGTTTTCTATGTGGCGCGGCCTCATTGGCAGCGGGGCGGGGCCTCGGCGGAGCCGGTGATGTCCTCTGTCTCATTGCCGGTGGGCGGCGCCTCGGCGGAGCGGGGGAAATCCCCCCTCGTTGCTGGCAGGGTGGCGCCTCGACAGAGCCGGCGGTGTCCTCTGCCTCGTTGTTGGCGCCGTAGGGCCTTGGCGGAGCGGGGCCTCGTCGACGCCAGCGGAACGGGGACACGTCGGCGCCGGAATTATCCTCTGCCTCGTCCTCGGTCTCACCAAACAACGCCTCGCCCGCTTCATCGCTCTCTTTGTAGGAGGCCGCAGCCTCCGCCACCCGCATGCGGTACCGCCAGCGCTCGAGGCGGCCCTCGTGGGAGGAGCGAAACGAGTCGAGCAGCGCCTCTTACTCTGCCCACTCCACGGCGATCTGCTCCTCCGCCTGTAGGTGCTCCTAGAGGAGATAGTGGTTGCACGTGGCGTCGGCCTGCGCCTCCCAGAACTGCTCCTCACGCTTCTGCCTTACCGTGTCCATATATTGGGCACGGGCCTCACCAATGGTCATGGTTCAATGCACCGGAGAGGATGCATGGAGGAGTGGGTTGGCGCCGGATCGTCGACTACCATGTTCTCCACTGGGACATCGTCGTCCTCCGGCTGCCTGTCGGCCAGCCAGTCGGAGCAATGGCTGCCATCTCCTTGTGGTCCATCGTCCGTCCGTCTCGAAGAGCGCTGGAGTGCGACGAAGCTATGGTGGGCAGTAGTGGTGTGGACAGGAGAATAGGAATGGATGCAGATGACTGCGGCTATGGCCGGCGCAGCAGTTTATATATCAGTGGTGGGATGCGGAGGGACGGATGTGTGGCACCAGAGTAGCCGTGTTGGCAACCGCGTATCATTAATGTGGGCGGCAGAAGGACAGACGGATGACACTTGTGTCGTTTGAAGGCGGAGCAATCGCATGCACCAGGAAGCGGGGCGGGCGACACTGACCGTTCCGGGCGGAAAGCGTGCGCGGGCGAGGGAGGCGGTCTGGGTGGGCCAGGCCAGTCAAACTGGTGCTTGGCAGCAGGTCGGTCCAGCAGCCGGACATGCTGGCTCGCCGAGCTGAGCGACGACAATCAGACGGTGGACGTAGCTTTCGACCAGGAGCCGGCGCCACTGTCCAAGCTGGTTCATGTCGTGTTCACCACAGATCAGGTGTGGCTGCACCTCGACGCCCAGAGGACGGAAGAGCTACCAGCGCAAGAGGACCTGTGCTGCAACCTCCATCTCCTCAACGAGCACCGATGAACAAGCGAACGACAATGCCATCGCGGATATGTGGCCCTATGATCCTGGCTTCCCGAATGAGCAGCGGGTGGTGTATTAGACCATCTGTAGGCCCCGCGAGGCCCTCTTTGTCGTCCTTCGAGTTCTTGCGCTCGCCGTGGCGCCGCCGTCTCGCGCCGTCAACATGGTCAACGAACATGAGGATGAGGAGATGACTTTACTTGGAGATGATGACAGTGGGGACCCACCAGGGCCATAGTCGCACGTACGCAAGTGCCTCATTATTAGTGGGGACATCACGGCCCACACCATTGTCAACCTATGTGTCAATAAACGAGAGAATTGCACAAGAAGCGGCTGACAGCTAGGACCAAGCAGCTCGAGCAGTATTTGTGTTTCTGAGGAGTGAGCACTACAGAGTTTTTCTTGAGCAATGTTTAGCCCAGATATTAATTTTTCTCCTCTAAACAACAACGAAAACATCGCTACAGCTATTAATTGGGCGGGCTATGGCCTGTCTAGCCTAGCCAGATATCCAGCCCAGATCTTAATTTTTTTCAAGCTGAAAATGGCTAGCCCAGCTATACTTTTTTTAGGAATACCCAAGCAAGGTCAAGTTATTATTCTCCGCCACGCTGGGCTGCAAATCTTTCCAAGGAGGGATGCATTAGGCCTAACAAGAAAATGGGCTTTAAGAAATAATAAATGGGATGTAATTATAAAAACTGGGCAGTAACTATAAAAAATTCACCAAACACGTAATTACTTTATAAAATATTATTTTTATATATTGAAAATTTTAATTTCATTAATTGTTGCGAGCGCAATGTTTCGTTGGATTTTTATGTAATATAAATTCATATTGAAATTGTATTTAATATGACTAGAAATTTCGGGATAAAAATATTTCGCATCCCATCAAAATGTGGGAAATTTTATTGAATTTTGTTTTGAACGGTTGGTTGAAATGGGAGGTACTTTTAACAAACTGTAAATGGGCTATAGTAAATTCCATTAGAATTCATAAATTGGCTACACATTCTTACAAATCTCAAATGGGCTATAAGTTCTCTGCCACACATTTGTGGCCTTACTAAGTTGACGCGTCCCCTCAAAAAAAAGAGTTGACGTGTATGCAAGGCTTTGTCAACTTATAGTCAACACATGGTTCTAGCAGCAGTGGTCGATGGATGTCCATCCAACAGATGCCGTGCTTCTTTTCAATCTCGGATATTCTATCTTCACCTGCCCAAAAAATGATTCGTCCCCCTAAAATCTGGGGTGCACCGTTTCGGAAGCTAACCTGTGGGCCTAATAAGTTGACGCGTACCAAGGGCTTTGTGAACTTAGTCAATATAAACGATTCTAGCTGCAGTGACCGTACGATGTCCATCCAACGACCATCGTGCTTCTTCAACCTCTAGTCTTCTTGCTCCAGCAGCCCAAAGCAGCGCCGATCGTGCCGCCTGCTCCTGCCTCCCATGGCCGCTTGTGCTGCCGCGCAGGCCTCACCGCCCCTACTACTTCCACCATAGGCCAGGGCATCCCTCCACTCACCCACACCCCCTATTATTCTACGGCTATGGCAGCCTCACACCGCAGCCGAACCAGTGAACCCTCGTACTCCTCTCCACGTGGGCATCCACTGCCGCGTCGTCCCTGGCTCCGCGCCATCCCTTTCCTAGGCCTTGTTGGCGAACGTTGCAGAAAACAAAATTTTCCTACTCGTTTCACCAAGATCCATCTAGGAGTTCATCTAGCAACAAGTCATCGGATGCATCTACATACCTTTGTAGATCGCGTGTGGAAGCGTTCAAAGAACGGTGATGATGTAGTCGAACACGACGTGATCCAAATCACCGATGACCAAGCGCCGAACGGACGGCACCTCCGCGTTCAACACACGTACGGGACGGAAGACGTCTCCTCCTTCTTGATCCAGCAAGGGGAAGGAGAGGTTGATGAAGATCCAGCAGCACGACGGCGTGGTGGTGGATGCAGGGCGTCACAGTAGCAGGGCTTCGCCTATACTACGAGAGAGAGACGTAACGGGGAGAGAGGGAGGCGCCAGGGGCTGGTGTATGAAGTCCCTCCTTTCCCCCACAATATATAGGGGTGCTAGGGGGGCGCCGGCCCTAGGAGATGGAATCTCCTAGGGGGGGCGGCGGCCAAGGGTGGGGGGCTTGCCCCCCAAGCAAGGGGGGCGCCCCCTTTAGGGTTTCCCCTCAACCCTAGCCGCATGGGCCCTAGGGGAGTGGCGCCCCAGCCCACTTTGGGCTGGGTTCCCTCCCACTTCAGCCCATGGGGCCCCCCGGGATAGGTGGCCCCACCCGGTGGACCCCCGGGACCCTTCTGGTGGTCCCGGTACAATACCGGTGACCCCGAAACTTGTCCCGATGGCCGAAACAGCACTTCCTATATATAATTCTTTACCTCCGGACCATTCCGGAACTCCTCGTGACATCCGGGATCTCATCCGGGACTCCGAACAACATTCGGGTTACTGCATATACATATCTTCACAACCCTAGCGTCACCGAACCTTAAGTGTGTAGACCCTACGGGTTTGGGAGACAAGCAGACATGACCGAGACGACTCTCCGGTCAATAACCAACAGCGGGATCTGGATACCCATGTTGGATCCCACATGCTCCACGATGATCTCATCGGATGAACCACGATGTCGAGGATTCAATCAACCCCGTATGCAATTCCCTTTGTCAATCGATATGTTACTTGCCCGAGATTCGATCGTCGGTATCCCAATACCTCGTTCAATCTCGTTACCGGCAAGTCACTTTACTCGTACCGTAATGCATGATCCCGTGACCAGACACTTGGTCACTTTGAGCTCATTATGATGATGCATTACCGAGTGGGCCCAGTGATACCTCTCCGTCATACGGAGTGACAAATCCCAATCTTGATCCATGTCAACCCAATAGACACTTTCGGAGATACCCGTAGTCTACCTTTATAGCCACCCAGTTACGTTGTGACATTTGGTATACCCAAAGCACTCCTACGGTATCCGGGAGTTACACGATCTCATGGTCTAAGGAAAAGATACTTGACATTGAAAAAACTCTAGCAAACGAACTATACGATCTTGTGCTATGTTTAGGATTGGGTCGTGTCCATCACATCATTCTCCTAATGATGTGATCTCGTTATCAATGACATCCAATGTCCATAGTCAGGAAACCATGACTATCTGTTGATCAACGAGCTAGTCAACTAGAGGCTTACTAGGGACATGTTGGTGTCTCTTATTCACACATGTATTACGATTTCCGGATAACACAATTATAGCATGAATAAAGACAATTATCATGAAGAAGGAAATATAATAATAATGCTTTTATTATTGCCTCTAGGGCATATTTCCAATAGGCCTCGCCATCATCCACCGCCCTGGTGCTCTCGGCGCGGCGTGGTCAACGTGGTCAAGGAATGAGTTCCATCGGAAGAGTACTATACCTGGAGAGGTTGACAGATGGGTCCACGACAGCCGCAAGGAAGTGCCTCCTTATTACATGGAAAATAATTATTCCTCCACCTGATAGCAGGGACCCACTGGACGGGCCATCGTATTTGGCGAAAAAACGTTTCCCCCCTGACTGCTGGGACCCACCAGATGGGCCAATGTATTTCGCGAAAAAAACATCCGCCCCCGCTGTCAGCTCGGACCCACCGGAGGTGCCTCCTTATTATGCACAAAAAAATGAATACTCCCCCTGCTAGTTGAGACCCGCCTTGGTGGGAGGCAGAAATGTGGGCCTACTAAGTTGATGGGGACGGAGTGCTTTGTCAACTTAGTCAATATGAACGATTCCACCTCCAGTGACAGTACGATGTCCATCCAACGGCCGTAGTGCTTCTTCAACCTCTGGTCTTCTTGCTCCAGCCGCCCAAAGCAGCGCCGGTCGTGCCGCATGCTCCTGCCTCCCATGGCCGGCTCTGCTGCCGCATGCTCCTACTATTCCCACCGCTGGCCAGGCCCTGCAGCGACGACAGCCTCACACCGCAGCTGAACCAGTGAACCCTCGTACTCCTCTCCGCGCGGGCTTCCACTGCCGCTTCTTCCCCGGCTCCGCGTCGTCCCCTTCCTAGGCCTCGTCGTCGTCCACCGCCCTAGTGCTCTCGGCGTGGCGTGGTCAACATGGTCAAGGAACGACCTCCATCAGAAGAGTACTATACGTGGAGAGGCTGACAGCTGGGTCCATGCCGGCCGCAAGGAAGTGCCTCCTTATTACGTGCAAAATAATTATTCCTCCACCTGACAGCAGGGACCCACCAGACGTGCAACTGTATTTGGCGACAATAACGTTTCCCCTGACTGCTGGGACCTACCAGCTACATCTTCACACGCAAGGAAGTGCATTCGGGCAAAAACAATGATTCACCCCCCTGACTGCTGGGACCCACCAGCTACATCTTTGCACGCAAGGAAGTGCCTGACAGTCGGGATCCACCTGGTCGAAGCGTACGTAGCATTGTCATTCTGGTCGCGAACGTGTACGTACATACTGGTTGATGTAGAGGCGCGCACGTGTCATAGTAGAGGCGCACACATAGCATGTACACGTACGTACAATGGCCAGTGTGCAAGAAAGAAAATACACCCACATACGTACATACGGGCAGGGTCTCGAACGCCTACTCGGGCATACGTATGGCCTGGTCTCGTGTACATGGCTGGGTCGTGATACGTCTCCAACGTATCTATAATTTTTGATTGCTCCATGCTATATTATCTATTGTTTTTGACATTATTGGGTTTTATTATCCACTTTTATATTATGTTTGGGACTAACCTATTAACCGGAGGCCCAGCCCAGAATTGTTGTTTTTGACCTGTTTTAGGGTTTCAAAGAAAAGGAATATCAAACGGAGTCCAAACGGAATGAAACCTTCGGGAACGTGATTTACTCAACGAACAAGACCCGGGAGACTTGGACCCTACGTCAAGAAAGAAAAGAGGAGGCCACGAGGTAGGGGGGCACGCCTGCCTACCCCAGGCGTGCCCTCCACCCTCGTGGGCCCAATGTTGCTCCACCGACATACTCCTTCCTCCTATATATACCTACATACCCCCAAACGATCAGATACGGAGCCAAAAACCTAATTCCACCGCCGCAACTTTTTGTATCTACGAGATCCCATCTTGGCGCCTGTTTCGGAGCTCCGCCGGAGGGGGCATCGATCACGGAGGGCTTCTACATCAACACCATAGCCCCTCCAATGAAGTGTGAGTAGTTTACCTCAGACCTACGGGTCCATAGTTAGTAGCTAGATGACTTCTTCTCTCTTTTTGGATCTCAATAAAATGTTCTCCCCTCTCTTGTGGAGAACTATTCAATGTAATCTTCTTTTTGCGGTGTGTTTATTGAGACGATGAATTGTGGGTTTATGATCAAGTCTATCTATGAACAATATTTGAATCTTCTCTGAATTCTTTTATGTATGATTGGTTATCTTTGCAAGTCCCTTCGAATTATCAGTTTGGTTTGGCTTACTAGATTGATCTTTCTTGCAACGGGAGAAGTGCTTAGCTTTGGGTTCAATCTTGCGGTGTCCTTTCCCAGTGACAGTAGGGGCAGTAAGGCATGTATTGTATTGTTGCCATCGAGGATAACAAGATGGGGTTTTCTTCATATTGCATGAGTCTATCCCTCTACATCATGTCATCTTGCTTAAGGCGTTACTCTATTTTTAACTTAATACTCTAGATCCATGCTGGATAGCGGTCGATGAGTGGAGTAATAGTAGTAGATGCAGGAAGGAGTCGGTCTACTTGTCTCGGACGTGATGCATATATACATGATCATACGTAGATATTGTCATAACTATGCTCAATTATGTCAATTGCTCAACAGTAATTTGTTCACCCACCGTAGAATACTTATGCTCTCGAGAGAAGCCACTAGTGAAACCAATGGCCCCCGGGTCTATCTTTATCATATTGATCTCCTACTACTTAGTTATTTCCTTTGCTATTTACTTTGCCTTTATTTTACTTTGCATCTTTATCACAAAAATACCAAAAGTATTATTTTATCATATCTATCAGCGCTCACTCTCGTAAGTGGCCTTATAGGGATTGACAACCCCTATTTGCGTTGGTTGCGAGGATTTATTTGTGTTGTGCAGGTACGAGGGACTCACGCATAGCCTCCTACTGGATTGATACCTTGGTTCTCAAAAAGTGAGGGAAATACTTACGCTACTTTGTTGAATCATCCCTTCCTCTTCGGGGAAAACCAACGCAGTGCTCAAGAGGTAGCAAGAAGGATTTCTGGTGCCGTTGCCGGGGAGGTCTACGCAAAAGTCAACATACCAAGTACCCATCACATACCCTTATCTCCCGCATTACATTATTTTCCATTTGCCTCTCGTTTTCCTCTCCCCCACATCACCCTTGTCATTTTATTCGCCCTCTCTCTCTCTATCCTCCCTCTCTTTCCCTATTTGCTTCTTTTTGCCCGCTTGCTTTCTGTTTGCTTGTGTGTTAGTTTGCTTGCTTGTCACGATGTCTCAAGATAATACTAAATTGTGTGACTTCACCAATACCAACAACAATTATTTTATTAGCGCTCTGATTGCTCCTCTTACCGATGCTGAATCTTGTGAAATTAATACTGCTTTGCTGAATCTTGTCATGAAAGATCCGTTTTCCGGCCTTCCTAGTGAAGATGCCGCTACCCATCTAAATAGCTTCGTTCATTTGTGTGACATGCAAAAGAAGAAAGATGTGGATAATGATATTGTTAAATTCTAGCTATTTCCTTTTTCGCTTAGAGATCGTGCTAAAGCTTGGTTTTCGTCTTTGCCTAAAAATTGTAGCCATGGAACAAGTGCAAAGATGCTTTTATCTCTAAGTATTTTCCACCCGCTAAGATCATCTCTCTTAGAAACGATATTATGAATTTTAAGAAACTTGATCATGAACATGTTGCAAAAGTTTGGGAGAGAATGAAACTAATGATACGTAATTGCCCTACTCATGGTTTAAATTTGTGGATGATTATACAAAATTTTTATGTCGGATTGAATTTTGCTTCTAGAAATCTTTTAGATTCGGCCGCGGGAGGCACTTTTATGGAAATAACTTTAGGAGAATCTACTAAACTCCTAGATAATATTATGGTTAATTATTCTCAATGGCATACTGAAAGATCTACTAATAAAAAGGTGCATGCGATAGAAGAAATTAATGTTTTGAGTGGAAAGATGGATGAACTTATGAAATTATTTGCTAATAAGAGTGTTTCTTCTGATCCTAATGATATGCCCTTGTCTACTTTGATTGAGAATAATAATGAATCTATGGATGTGAATTTTGTTGGTAGGAACAATTTTGGTAACAACACGTATAGAGGAAATTTCAACCCTAGGCCTTATCCAAGTAATTCCTCTAATAATTATGGTAATTCCTACAACAATTCTTATGGAAATTATAATAAGATGCCCTCTGATTTTGAATCTAATATTAAAGAATTTATTACTTCACAAAAGAATTTTAATGCTATGATTGAAGAAAAATTGCTTAAGATTGATGATTTGGCTAGAAACGTTGATAGAATTGCTCTAGATGTTGATTCTTTGAAACTTAGATCTATTCCACCTAAGCATGATATCAATGAGTCTCTCAAAGCCATGAGAATTTCCACTGATGAATGCAAAGAAAGAACCGCTAGGATGCGTGCTAAGAAAGATGAAGATCTAAAAGTTATTGATGTGTCCCCTATTAAATCTTTGTTTTGCAATATGAATCTTGATAATGATGGGACTGAATATGATCCACCTTTACCTAGAAGGCGTTCCAAGAATTCAGAATTTGTTGATCTTGACGCTAAATTTGATAAAAGTGGGATTGAAGAAATTAAAACCCTAGATGTTGCTAAACCCACTATTATGGATTTCAAGGAATTTAACTATGAAAATTGCTCTTTGATTGATTGTATTTCCTTATTGCAATCCGTGCTAAATTCTCCTCACGCTTATAGTCAAAATAAAGCGTTTACTAAACATATCGTTGATGCCTTGATGCAATCTTATGAAGGAAAACTTGAATCGGAAGTGGGAACCAACTATTAAAATAAAAATTAAAGATCATGAATGCTATGCTTTATGTGATTTGGATGCTAGTGTTTCCACGATTCCAAAGACTTTGTGTGATTTGTTTGCTTTCCGTGATTTTAGTGATTGCTCTCTAAACTTGCACCTTGCGGATTCCACTATTAAGAAACCTATGGGAAGAATTAATGATGTTCTTATTGTTGCAAATATGAATTATGTGCCCGTAGATTTTATTGTTCTTGACATAGATTGCAATCCTTCATGTCCTATTATTCTTGGTAGACCTTTCCTTAGAACGATTGGTGCAATTATTGATATGAAGGAAGGAAATATTAATTACAATTTCCATTCAGGAAAGGCATGCAACACTTTCCTAGAAAAAAATTAAATTACCTTATGAATCTATTATGAGAGCCACTTATGGATTGCCTACCAAAGATGGCAATACCTAGATATATTCTTGCTTGTTATGCCTAGCTAGGGGCATTAAACGATAGCGCTTGTTGGGAGGCAACCCAATTTTATTTTTATTTCTTGCTTTTTGCTCCTGTTTAGTAATAAATAATTTATCTAGCCTCTGTTTTGGTTGTGTATTTTGTTTTTAATTAGTGTTTGTGCCAAGTAGAACCGTTGGGAAGACTTGGGGAAAGTCTCGTTGAACTTGCTGTAAAAGACAGAAACTTTAGAGATCACGAGAACTGCTGTCATTTTTATGTGGAAAGTGCTATTTAGTTAATTTTTTTGCAGATTATTAATAGATAAATTCCTCACGTCCAGAAATTTATTTTAAAAATTTTGGGGTTCCAGATCTCGCGCTAGCTACAAATTACTACAGACTGTTCTGTTTTTGACAGATTCTTTTTTTCGTGTGTTGCTTGCTTATGTTGATGAATCTACAGCTAGTAAAATAGTTTATAAACCATATATAAGTTGGAATACAGTAGGTATAACACCAATATAAATAAATAATGAGTTCATTAAAGTACCTTGAAGTGGTCTTTTATTTTCTTTCGCTAACGGAGCTCACGAGATTTTCTACTTTAAGTTTTGTGTTGTGAAGTTTTCAAGTTTTGGATAAAGATTTGATGGATTATGGAACAAGGAGTGGCACGAGCCTAAGCTTGGGGATACCCATGGCACCCCCAAGATAATCTAAGGACACCTAAAAGCCAAAGCTTGGGGATGCCCCGGAAGGCATCCCCTCTTTCGTCTACTTCTATCGATAACTTTACTTGGAGCTATATTTTTATTCGTCACATGATATGTGTTTTGCTTGGAGTGTCTTGTATTATTTGAGTCTTTTATTTTTAGTTTACCACAATAATCCTTGCTGTACACACCTTTTGAGAGAGCCATACATGATTTGGAATTTTTTAGAATACTCTATGTGCTTCGCTTATATCTTTTGAGTTATATACTTTTGCTCTAGTACTTCACTTATATCTTTTAGAGCACGGTGGTGGATTTGTTTTATAGAAACTATTGATCTCTCATGCTTCACTTAGAGTATTATGAGAGTCTTAATAGCATGGTAATTTGCTTAAAATCCTAATATGCTAGGTATTGAAAGTTCGTAAAATCTTTCTTAAGAGTGTTTTGAATACTAAGAGAAGTTTGATGCTTGATGATTGTTTTGAGATATAGAGGTAATAATATCAAAGTCGTGCTAGTTGAGTAGTTGTGAAATTGAGAAATACTTGTGTTGAAGTTTGGAAGTCCCGTAGCATGCACGTATGGTAAATGTTATGCAACAAATTTGAAACATGAGGTGTTATTTGATTGTCTTCCTTATGAGTGGCGGTCGGGGACGAGAGATGGTCTTTTCCTACCAATCTATCCCCCTAGGAGCATGCGCGTAGTACCGAGGTTTTTGATGACTTGTATATTTTTGCAATAAGTATGTGAGTTATTTATGACTAATGTTGAGTCCATGGATTATACGCACTCTGACCCTTCCATCGTTGCTAGCCTCTTCGGTACCGTGCATTGCCCTTTCTCACATTGAGAGTTGGCGCAAACTTCGCCGGTGCATCCAAACCCCGTGATATGATCCCCTCTTTCACACATAAACCTCCTTATATCTTCCTCAAAACAGCCACCATACCTACCTATTATGGCATTTCCATAGCCATTCCGAGATATATTGCCATGCAACTTTCCATCATTCCGTTCATCATGGCACATTCATTATTGTCATATTGCTTAGCATGATCATGTAGTCGACATAGTATTTGTGGCAAAGCCACCGTTCATAATTCTTTCATACATGTCACTCTTGGTCCATTGCATATCCCGGTACACCACCGGAGGCATTCATATAGAGTCATCTTTGTTCTAGTATCGAGTTGTAATCATTGAGTTGTAAATAAATAGAAGTGTGATGATCATTGTTTTCTAGGGCATTGTCCCAAGTGAGGAATATAAAAAAGAGAAAGGCCATAAAAAAGAGAAGGCCCAAAAAAAGAGAGAATGGCCATAATAAAGAGAAGGCCCCAAAAAAAGAGAAAGGCCATAAAAAAAGAAAAATGAGAGAAAAAGAGAGAAGGGACAATGTTACTATCCTTTGCCACACTTGTGCTTCAAAGTAGCACCATAATCTTCATGTTAGAGAGTCTCTTGTTTTGTCACTTTCATATACTAGTGGGAATTTTTCATTATAAATCATGGCTTGTATATTCCAACAATGGGCCTCCTCAAGTGCCCTAGGTTTTCATGAGCAAGCAAGTTGGATGCACACCCATTAGTTTCTTTTGTTGAGCTTTCATACATTTATAGCTATAGTGCATCTGTTGCATGGCAATCCCTACTCCTTGCATTAACATCAATCGGTGGGCATCTCCATAGCCCAATGACTAGCCTCGTTGATGTGAGACTTTCTCCTTTTTTGTCTTCTCCACATAACCCCTGTCACACCCTGATTTTCATGCCACAACACTTAAGCTAATAAATCATGATAAAATGTGGTTTGACAAAAACTTTTGAGTGTTTTGGAACTTGCCTTGATTTGGATTTTTGTCTGTTGTTTGCAAGTGCTCTAAAAATCAAATAAATCCTCCAACTCTTATACTTCATCTCCTTGCTCCAAATTCTTGAACCAATGATCATGCCATGTGTATAGGTCATAAAAATAATTTCTTACAAAAATAATTTGGCCAAAAAGTATTTTCAAAAATAAGTTTTCCAAAAACCCCTGAATTAAGATTGTACTGCAAGTACTTAATTCAGGGCAGTAAAAATCTTTCCAAAAATATGTTTGACTCCTATTAGATATAGGATACCCAGAAACCACAAAAATATAATTTTAAAAGTTATTTTCCTATTTTATTTAAAAGCTTTTTCTTAAGGCCAGAAATGGTCTTTAATAGGGAAAAATTATTTTATTGTTTCAAAAATATTTGACAAAAATCATGGAAAATCAATGGACATATATTCTCCATATATAAGAGTTTCAACACATGGTCATGTTCAAAATATTGGTCAAATCCCTCAAAAACCATTTCTGCCCATTTCAAGGATTTGAAATATTTCTACAGGAAATATTCCCCAACAATTCCAAGAAAATTCTAGCATGTCACATATGACATGTTTGATGATCTTGCCAAGTATCATGTCATGGAGAATAATATAACCCCATGAAATCTCCCCAAAACCATTTCTGTCCATTTTGAAGTTTGAGCAACTTTACATTGCCAACCATGTCCAAATGTTCTCAAACCTTGTGAACATGCTCAAATGGTCTAATTATTCATCTAGACCAAATGGCACAAGTTGGAGAGAATGTTATCTTGCTCAAAAGTGCCCCAAAACCCTTCCTGTTCAGAACCAAATTTGAACGACTCTACATTGGCAACTTTCTCCTTTTGATATAAACTTTTGTGGACATGTTCATAACCTCAAACGATGACTCTACACCAAGTGGTGCATCAAGGAGAATATATTTGCATGACTAAATCTTGGTAAAGACATTTCTATTGATTTCTAGGGTTTACCAAAGTTACATTGGCTACTTTGCCCAAATGAGCTCAAACTTGGTGGAACATCCTACTTCTATGTGCCATTCCATCCTGTTAATTCTCATGGCAAGTTGAATTAATTTTCTTGCCCAAACCAACAACAAACACCTTTTGCCATTTTCCCAAAATCATCATTTTGACCTCTTCCACTAATCTTCTTGAGCACAACTTTTCACCACAGCTCCTCCTAGACCTCTTCTACCTCCAGTAGCAATGGCTGCATCTCAGATCAATAATTGAGGGGTGAAACCACCTCTTTTAACTCTCTGGACAGCCCTTGCACCCCTCTTCCTCTCCTCCCTCCTCACTCCAGTGGCCACCCAAGGCATCCAAGGCTTTCCCCACATTCTTCACTCCTTCCTAGAAGTACCAGACATGCTTGTCCGTGCCCACTTTACCAAAAAAATGGCATGCCGGCCATTTGCACACTCTGGAGCGCGCTACAGTGCTCTCCCGCACTGTAGCCGCCCCCTTCCAACCCCCTCCGGCAACCTAGGGCCTCCCACTCGTGTCTCCCGAGGTCACCTCGATGTCCGCAACACGCTACACTGTTGTCCCCCTCCTCCTTCTCCCTCTTCCTACCCCTGCTCGCACGTGCGCCCGCCGCCCGAGTACACCAGTGAGCAAGCTCACACGCGCGGTGCCCCTGGCCCCCCTGCTCTCTCTCTTCTCTCCCCTAGCTCTGGACCAAATCCAAGAACACCCCAGACACACCGCGATGAGCTCCCGTGGCCCGTAGCGACGAGCACGAGCTCGCCAGCGCACGAGCCCATGGTGCACCATCGCCCCGCCATAAAAGGCCACCCCCGAGACCCTCTCCAGCCTCGGTTCGCCCTCTCTCCCTCCCCTGGACCCCCCGGACCACGCCATTCTTCCTCCCGTGCCCTCCATCCACCTCCAAGGCCGAAGCCGAGCCGCCGTCCATCGCCTAAATTCAGCCGAGCCCGAGCTCTTCTCCCTCTCCTCTCTCCACCAGTAGGCTCCCCTGAGCAAGGCGGAGCTCCCACGCTCCTTCCCTCATCCGAGGGCGCACCGTAGCGCCGTCCCCAATCTCGCCCGACGCCACCGTCCTCCAGCGTCCAAGCCATCGTCGCCTCGACCATCCCCGACAGCCGTGGCATACATGAATGGATGCGGCGTTCGACGCCGAGCTCATACATAGCCAGAGCGTCGCCAGAGGTGCTCTGTAGCGCCGGCAGTCGCCGTCGGGGCTCTCTGCCCCCTCGGACAGGCAAGCGCGTGGGAGGAAGAGGAAGACGAAGGCCCTGCAGGCGGGCCCCGCTCGTTAGTGGCCCAGCCACCGGGCCCCGCTGGCAAGTGGAGGCGGGTTCGCCCCCTCTCGTGTCCCCGCGGTGAAGGCGCACTTCGCGTGGGCGCCTTCTACGTCGCCTCAGTCACCTCGTGCGGCCATTCAGCTGGGCCGGCCCACGGCCTATCTGCCGCCCAGTGCACAGGATAAGGTTAAAACCTTATTTCCTTTTTCTTTTTCCAGTCAACTTCAAAAATCCATAAACAATTCAAATTAACTCCAAATTTGATGATTCAAATTTCTAGTAGTTTCTAAATTCATTCCCTACCACATGGTGCTACTTGCACATTTTTACAAAAATAATTCTTTCACAAATATTTAGCAAATCCTATTTTTCCATTTCTTTGATAAACTTTAGAAAATCACAGAGAGCCCATTTTTGATCCAAATTCCATGATTCAAAATCCTAGATGTCTATAAGTTCAAAACTTAGTTTTTGAACATTTTTAGTAATACTTTCTGTATCACCTCAAATAATGGTCTATTTCTTCATATTTGTCAACTTTGCAAATTCATAGGAAAATCATTTCAACCCCAAATCCAGTGAAACCAATTCCTAGATGCTTCTAGAATCATCCTTTGTTGAATGGGTGCCTTTGCTCATTTTTCAAAAATATGTTTCTGTACACTTCTTGCAATTCCATAAACCCCTTGATTCCATCTTATCGAAATGTTTAGAAATATCCATTGATCCACTTCCATTGAAATCACTTTGGTCATTCCTCATATGGCCAGAGGTATCCAATAAAAGTCAACTTCATATTTTTAGAGCACATTTATTCTTTCCTTTTTGTGTTGCTTATTGTGATTGTTTCCGACGTTAGATGCCGAAGTAGATGGAGTACTTGGAGAAGGGCCAGAAGATCTCAAGACTCTGATGAACCAGGCAAGTAGTGATTTTTTTCATCATAATAGCATTTTCTTTGGTTCATCGAGTGCATGATATATATCTTGAATGGCAACCTTGCTAGGCTTGCCTCCGTTGCATACTCCATTGATACTTGCATTGTTCATGACTCTACCCTTGCTTAGAGTTGTGTTGGTGGGTTGTAGAAATGTGCTATAGTAGATGGCTACGCAAAGTGGGTCAGGGTTATGCATGGAAAGAAACAAGTGTGGGTTGACATACTTGCAAACAGCCCAATGGGTGCCACTAATACCCTTGGGAGATGATGATGAACTAGGTCACTACTTGGTGGAGAGGTAGTGTACCAAGGCTCGATAAAAGTGTTGTTTACAGAGACAGATTAGATTTAAGATTTTTCGACTGTCCCAACCTTACATGCGCAACCACTCTACCCTTGTATGGGAAAGGTCATTATTGATTACCTACGCCGATACTAGCTTGGAGCCCGCATTACTAGTGACGGGAGAGTTGTTGGTACGCTCTCTCGGGACGGGGTCGTGCCAGATAGGGCGGCCATGACTGTTTTCACAGGGCACCGGATACACCGTTGTGTCCCCTCTCGGATGTTACGATCTCGAGTGAGTCTCATATGATGTACATCGGGAGGATACGGAACAACGAGTGGACTCCTTGTTAGTGTCGTCGAGGGAAAGATAGTGATTAGGTGCTTACCCCGGGTACTTGAGGTACCGCGGGTCGTGGATGACACGGAAGTTCCCCGGATCTTGTGGGTAAAGTGTGCAACCTCTGCAGAGTGTAAAACTATTCGAATAGCCGTGTCCACGGTCAAGGACAGTTGGGTGGTGCTGCTTAGACTACGTCCATATGTTTCTGACAAACAACACGGTTTGGTAAATCTGTTGGCATGATTCATGAGGAAGTCACGATGAGCTTGAGTATGAGTTGTTCACAATTCTATCCCGATGTTGATGTCTGTAACCTCCTGATACTTGTTGCAGACGCATTCATATCCTTGAGAAATGTTGATCATACTTGCATGAGAAAAACTAGCTTTCAGCAAAAATGCCAAATTAGCAGTAGTGCCTTGCATAATTATTCTGTTATCACCCTTGGGTTGCTTGCGAGTACATTCAAAGTACTCATTGGCTTGCCACTAGTTATTTTATTGGCCAGGCATGAAAGAACAAGATATAATGAAGAATACTTCGGTGACGAGCATGCGATCTAGGACGCTTCCCAGTCAGAATGCCTGTAGGGTTAAGGCAGATGGCATTGGTCCAAGTTATCGACAAAGATTTCCGATGCAATGTTATAATCAAGACTTGACCATAATGGTCCTACTTGTGTAATACGGTATGTATGGATATAAGACTCTTGTTATTCAGCTTCTGTGTGTTCAGTGAGCATTGATCTCTGGGATCACTGTACACGTGCATTCGATGATCACGACTTATGAGTCGGGGTCCCCACAGAGCTGATATCAGAGCCATCCTGACTGTAGGAAGCCTTAGTTAGCATGGTCGTTAGTTAGGGTAAAACTATTTCCAAAACTATTACTAGTTTTCAAAACTATCTATACTTCCCTTCCCCTCTATGTTTTTCTGAAAAACTAAGGTATATTTTCCTTATTGATCTCTTCCCCTTCAAAACTTACGGTCGCTAGCACCCTCAAGCCCCTGACCACGGGATTCCTTGTAATCCTCGTGGGTAGCCTAGAAGGATTACATCTTGCCAAACACTCACCCACCTCTTCTGAACACAAGATTGGCAACACCACAGCAAGACAGTGCCAACAGAAGATACGCCTTTGAAGAATGAGGACATGAAGACCCAGAGGACGGTGACACCTTTGAATTTGCCCAGGATGATGCAACATTAGCCTATAATGATCATGGCATAGGATATGCAAGATCGTGATATACATCGCTAATAGAGTAACCCTGTCACTACCGTTGTTGTACCGGCAACCACCGGTTGATGAGAACCTTGCCATTTGGTCCGCCTCACTATAGTGAGCAGGAAAACGGTTCTCTTCATCCCCCACTCTTGGTGTCGATGTTGTCATCAACGTAACCGACATGTTGGATCTCTACTATGCCTTGTTAATGTCATTGCATAAAGGATTACCTACCTGGTACCATCGATGCCCTAGAAGACAAAACGGGATCGTCATGAATAAGAAGACAACAGAAGACCGAGTCAATGCCTGCTACAAGGAGCCACCTTCACCCCATCACTTCAACAGGCAAGAAGTTGTTGAAGAATCTTCAGGCTCAACCTGGATCGTTTCATCGAACAACTACAAGAGATGTAGCAACACCTGAGGAAAACTCAGAAGACTGCACGAGGCTCAAGGCATGATTACTGAGTCCGAGAACCCCTGGGGTAGGATGAGTCGTGTACCCCCTATGCGCAGTCGAGTCCGTATGATGGTTCGAATAGAACCATGATTGTGTGTTGCTTGTTTTTATTTCTTCGTATTTGATATAGGTCGCACTTTTGCCATAGGTAACAAGTATGCGACTATATCACCTTCCTTACCTTCTTTCTTTTGTTTGGCCCTTTTCGCCACCCGTTGTTTGCACCTGCACTATAGAACCCCCCCCCTTTAGGCATCCCCCTTTATGCTACTTATCCCTCTCATCTCTCTCCTCAATTGAAGGCCAGCAAGACAAGATACACCAAGGATAATACCTCAGTGACCAACTAGCACTGAAGAACTTTTTTACAGCCTCCTCGACCATGTAAAACCCTGTAGAGTTATGTTTAACCCCCCAGACTAGAAACCCATTCCTAGACCCTTCGAGACTTCACAAGATACCCCAGCTCGAGTCCTTAACCATGTGCTTAACCCACAGAATTGCAAGAGAACATGTTAAGCCTCCGTAACCATGCTTATCACTGGGTTCATTATGGAACTAGTGGACATAGTGAACGAGCACATTATCACCCTAATATAGCACAAGAACTGACGATGCCATAAGGAAGACCAATTTGAGGATAAAGGAATAGAGGACAAGATAGAACGATTGGCATCTCAGAAACTGTGCTCAAGGATGGTATGATAAACATTCACTCGCACACTAGAATCCTTGAAACCCTTACGCCCTACCAAGCCACAACATGGTCGGATCCTGACCTTGGGCTTTGACTCTAGATCGATAAGACCTTGGCCAATGCTTAACCACGTCCATCACCAATGCCTCAGCCCACTTTACGTACCCCATAGACTTCATGGAGTGCTTGGACAAGATAGTTGTCATCTTTATTTAATGACATACTTGTCTACCCAAAGACGGAAGAAGAATCACTGAGCCGGTGAAGAAACATTTGAAGACCGCCATGCCAAGGAGGAAGAACTATACCAACCACCATCGCCAAGAAATAAACGTTCGCGTTGAAAACCAGGTGTATCTGCAAGCCACTTCTCTCAATGGGACCAAGCATTTCCATGCCAAGGGAACCCACACCAAGATTCATCAACCCCCTCCGAGATCACCTCAAGATGAAGAGTAGACGGCTACCAGCTAGAGTTACCACCTGAGTTACCCATTGTGCGTTTTCCACACATCACACCCCGGAAGTGTTTCCAACTTCCTAACTTGCCTGATCTCTACAAGGGCATTAACCACCGAGCCATCGACCCCTAGCCCAATCTAACCTACCGCGAGCTACCCATTAGCAACCTGGATCAAGAGGAGCGTCATACACAAAGCCACACCATCAAGTACTTCAAGCTCAATGGAGCACTACACGAAACCAGAAGCAACATGAGGACTTGAAGACTACCCCAGATCCAAGTTTCTGTATCCCTTTTTCCGCGCCAAGTTTGGGAATCTCGGGGACGAGAATCTTGTAAGGGGGGTAGGTCTGTCACACCTTGATTTTCATGCCACAACACTTAAGCTAATAAATCATGATAAAATGTGGTTTGACAAAAACTTTTGAGTGTTTTGGAACTTGCCTTGATTTGGATTTTTGTCTCTTGTTTGCAAGTGCTCTAAAAATCAAATAAATCCTCCAACTCCTGTACTTCATCTCCTTGCTCCAAATTCTTGAACCAATGATCATGCCATGTGTATAGGTCATAAAAATAATTTCTTACAAAAATATTTTGGCCAAAAAGTATTTTCAAAAATTAGTTTTCCAAAAACCCCTGAATTAAGAATGTACTGCAAGTACTTAATTCAGGGCAGTAAAAATCTTTCCAAAAATATGTTTGACTCCTATTAGATATTGGATACCTAGAAACCACAAAAATATAATTTTAAAAGTTATTTTCCTATTTTATTTAAAAGCTTTTTCTTAATGCTAGAAATGGTCTTTAATAGGGAAAAATTATTTTATTGTTTCAAAAATATTTGACAAAAGTCATGGAAACTCAATGGACATATATTGTCCATATATAAGAGTTTCAACACATGGTCATGTTCAAAATATTGGTCAAATCCCTCAAAAACCATTTTTGCCCATTTCAAGGATTTGAAATATTTCTACAGGAAATATTCCCCAACAATTCCAAGAAAATTCTAGCATGTCACATACGACATGTTTGATGATCTTGCCAAGTATCATGTCATGGAGAATAGTATAACCCCATGAAATCTCCCCAAAACCATTTCTGTCCATTTTGAAGATTGAGCAACTTTACATTGCCAAACATGTCCAAATGTTCTCAAACCTTGTGAACATGCTCAAATGGTCTAATTATTCATCTAGACAAAATGGCACAAGTTGGAGAGAATGTTATCTTGCTCAAAGTGCCCCAAAACCCTTCCTGTTCAGAACCAAATTTGAACGACTCTACATTGGCAACTTTCTCCTTTTGATCTCAACTTTTGTGGACATGTTCATAACCTCAAACGATGACACTACACCAAGTGGTGCATCATGGAGAATAGATTTGCATGACTAAATCTTGGTAAAGCCATTTTTGTTGATTTCTAGGGTTTACCAAAGTTACATTGGCTACTTTACCCAAATGAGCTCAAACTTGGTGGAACATCCTACTTCTATGTGCCATTCCATCCTGTTAATTCTCATGGAAAGTGGAGTTAATTTTCTTGCCCAAACAAACAACAAACACCTTCTGCCATTTTTCCAAAATCATCATTTTGACCTCTTCCACTAATCTCCTTGAGCTCAACTTTTCACCACAGCTCCTCCTAGACCTCTTCTACCTCCAGTAGCAATGGCTGCATCTCAGATCAATAATTGAGGGGTGAAACCACCTCTTTTACCTCTCTGGACAGCCCTTGCACCCCTCTTCCTCTCCTCCCTCCTCACTCCAGTGGCCACCCAAGGCATCCAAGGCTTTCGCCACATTCTTTACTCCTTCCTAGAGCTAGCAGACATGCTTGTCCGTGCCCACTTTGCCAAAAAATGGCTTGCGGGCCATTTGCACACTCTGGAGCGCGCTACAGTGCGCTCCCGCACTGTAGCCGCCCCCTTCCAACCACCTCCGGCCACCTAGGGCCTCCCCCTCGTGTCCCCCGAGGTCATCTCGACGTCCGCAACACGCTACACTGTCGTCCCCTCCTCCTTCTCCCTCCTCCTGCCCCTGCTCGCACATGCGCCCGCCACCCGAGTACACCAGTGAGCAAGCTCACACGCGCGGTGCCCCTGGCCCCCCTGCTCTCTCTCTTCTCTCCCCTAGCTCTGGACCGAATCCAGGAACACCCCAAACACACCGCGACGAGCTCCCGTGGCCCGTAGCGACGAGCACGAGCTCGCCGGCGCACGAGCCCACGGTGCACCATCGCCCCGCCATAAAAGGCCACCCCCGAGACCACTCCAGCCTCGGTTCGCCCTCTCTCCCTCCCCTGGACCCCCCGGACCGCGCCATTCTTCCTCCCGTGCCCTCCATCCACCTCCAAGGCCGAAGCCGAGCCGCCATCCATCGCCTAAATTCAGCCGAGACCGAGCTCTTCTCCCTCTCCTCTCTCGACCAGTAGGCTCCCCTGAGCAAGGCGGAGCTCCCACGCTCCTTCCCTCGTTCGAGGGCGCACCGTAGCGCCGTCCCCAATCTCGCCCGACGCCACCGTCCGCCAGCGTCCAAGCCGTCGTCGCCTCGACCATCCCCGACAGCCGTGGTATACATGAATGGATGCGGCGTTCGGCGCCGAGCTCATACGTAGCCAGAGCGTCGCCGGAGGTGCTCCGTAGCGCCGGCAGTCGCCGTCGGGGCACTCTGCCCCCTCGGCCAGGCAAGCACGCGGGAGGAAGAGGAAGACGAAGGCCCTGCAGGCGGGCCCCGCTCGTCAGTGGCCCAGCCACCGGTCCACGCTGGCAAGTGGAGGCGGGTTCGCCCCCTCTCGCGTCCCCGCGGTGAAGGCGCACTTCGCGTGGGCGCCTTCGACGTCGCCTCAGTCACCCCGTGCGGCCATTCAGCTGGGCCGGCCCACGGCCTATCTGCCGCCCAATGCGCAGGATAAGGTTAAAACCTTATTTCCTTTTTCTTTTTCCAGCCAACTTCAAAAATCCATAAACAATTCAAATTAACTCCAAATTTGATGATTCAAATTTCTAGTAGTTTCTAAATTCATTCCCTACCACATGGTGCTACTTGCACATTTTTACAGAAATATTTCTTTCACAAATATTTAGCAAATCCTATTTTTCCATTTCTTTGATAAACTTTAGAAAATCACAGATAGCCCATTTTTGATCCAAATTCCATGATTCAAAATCCTAGATGTCTATAAGTTCAAAACTTAGTTTTTGAACATTTTTAGTAATACTTTCTGTATCACCTCAAATAATGGTCTATTTCTTCATATTTGTCAACTTTGCAAATTCATAGGAAAATCATTTCAACCCCAAATCCAGTGAAACCAATTCCTAGATGCTTCTAGAATCATCCTTTGTTGAATGGGTGCCTTTGCTCATTTTTCAAAAATATGTTTCTGTACACTTCTTGCAATTCCATAAACCCCTTGATTCCATCTTATCGAAATGTTTAGAAATATCCATTGATCCACTTCCATTGAAATCACTTTGGTCATTCCTCATATGGCCAGAGGTATCCAATAAAAGTCAACTTCATATTTTTAGAGCACATTTATTCTTTCCTTTTTGTGTTGCTTATTGTGATTGTTTCCGACGTTAGATGCCGAAGTAGATGGAGTACTTGGAGAAGGGCCAGAAGATCTCAAGACTCTGATGAACCAGGCAAGTAGTGATTTTTTTCATCATAATAGCATTTTCTTTGGTTCATCGAGTGCATGATATATATCTTGAATGGCAACCTTGCTAGGCTTGCCTCCGTTGCATACTCCATTGATACTTGCATTGTTCATGACTCTACCCTTGCTTAGAGTTGTGTTGGTGGGTTGTAGAAATATGCTATAGTAGATGGCTACGCAAAGTGGGTCAGGGTTATGCATGGAAAGAAACAAGTGTGGGTTGACATACTTGCAAACAGCCCAGTGGGTGCCACTAATGCCCCTGGGAGATGATGATGAACTAGGTCACTACTTGGTGGAGAGGTAGTGTACCGAGGCTCGATAAAAGTGTTGTTTACAGAGATGGATTAGATTTAAGATTTGTTGACTGTCCCAACCTTACATGCGCAACCACTCTACCCTTGTATGGGAAAGGGCATTATTGATTACCTAGCCCGATACTAGCTTGGAGCCCGCATTACTAGTGACAGGAGAGTTGTTGGTGCGCTCTCTCGGGACGGGATCGTGCCAGGTAGGGCGGCCATGACTGTTTTCACAGGGCACCGGATACACCGTTGTGTCCCCTCTCGGATGTTACGATCTCGAGTGAGTCTCGTATGATGTACATCGGGAGGATACGGAACAACGAGTGGACTCCTTGTTAGTGTCGTCTAGGGAAAGATAGTGATCGGGTGCTTAACCCGGGTACTTGAGGTACCGCGGGTCGTGGATGACACGGAAGTTCCCCGGATCTTGTGGGTAAAGTGTGCAACCTCTGCAGAGTGTAAAACTATTCGAATAGCCGTGTCCACGGTCAAGGACAGTTGGGTGGTGCTGCTTAGACTACGTCCATATGTTTCTGACAAACAACACGGTTTGGTAAATCTGTTGGCATGATTCATGAGGAAGTCACGATGAGCTTGAGTATGAGTTGTTCACAATTCTATCCCGATGTTGATGTCTGTAACCTCCTGATACTTGTTGCAGACGCATTCATATCCTTGAGAAATGTTGATCATACTTGCATGAGAAAAACTAGCTTTCAGCAAAAATGCCAAATTAGCAGTAGTGCCTTGCGTAATTATTCTGTTATCACCCTTGGGTTGCTTGCGAGTACATTCAAAGTACTCATTGGCTTGCCACTAGTTATTTTATTGGCCAGGCATGAAAGAACAAGATATAATGAAGAATACTTCGGTGACGAGCATGCGATCTAGGACGCTTCCCAGTCAGAATGCCTGTAGGGTTAAGGCAGATGGCATTGGTCCAAGTTATCGACAAAGATTTCCGATGCAATGTTATAATCAAGACTTGACCATAATGGTCCTACTTGTGTAATACGGTATGTATGGATATAAGACTCTTGTTATTCAGCTTCTGTGTGTTCAGTGAGCATTGATCTCTGGGATCACTGGACACGTGCATTCGGTGATCATGACTTATGAGTCGGGGTCCCCACAACCCCCCTCATTATATTCTATTCCACCCATAGTGCTATGTCCATGGCTCGCGCTCATATATTTCGTGAAAGTTTATAGGTTTGAGATTACTAAAGTATGAAACAATTGCTTGGCTTGTCATCGGGGTTGTGCATGATGAGAGCATTCTTGTGTGACGAAAATAAAACATGACTAAACTATATGATTTTGTAGGGATGAACTTTCTTTGGCCATGTTATTTTGAGAAGACATAATTGCTTAGTTAGTATGCTTGAAGTATTATTATTTTTATGTCAATATGAACTTTTGTCTTGAATCTTTCAGATCTGAATATTCATACCACAATTAAGAAGAATTACATTAAAATTATGCAAGTAGCACTCCGCATCAAAAAAATTGTTTTTATCATTTACCTACTCGAGGATGAGCAGGAATTAAGCTTGGGGATGCTTGATACGTCTCCAACGTATCTATAATTTTTGATTGCTCCATGTTATATTATCTACTATTTTGGACATTATTGGGCTTTATTATCCACCTTTATATTATTTTTGGGACTAACCTATTAACCGGAGGCCCAGCCCAGAATTGTTGTTTTTTTGCCTGTTTTAGTGTTTCAAAGAAAAGGAATATCAAACGGAGTCCAAACGGAATGAAACCTTCGGGAACATGATTTCTCAACGAAGAAGACCCGGGAGACTTGGACCCTACATCAAGAAAGAAAAGAGGAGGCCACGAGGTAGGGGGGCGCGCCTGCCTACCCCAGGCGCGCCCTCCACCCTCGTGGGCCCCCTGTTGCTCCACCGACGTACCCCCAAACGATCAGATACGGAGCCAACAACCGAATTCCACCGCCGCAACTTTCTGTATCTACGAGATCCCATCTTGGGTCATGTTCCGGAGCTCCGCCGAAGGGGGCATCGATCACGGAGGGCTTCTACATCAACACCATAGCCCCTCCGATGAAGTGTGAGTAGTTTACCTCAGACCTACGGGTCCATAGTTAGTAGCTAGATCGCTCCTTCTCTCTTTTTGGATCTCAATACAAAGTTCTCCCCCTCTCTTCTGGAGAACTATTCGATGTAATCTTCTTTTTGCGGTGTGCTTGTTGAGACCGATGAATTGTGGGTTTATGATCAAGTCTATCTATGAACAATATTTGAATCTTCTCTTAATTCTTTTATGTATGATTGATTATCTTTGCAAGTCTCTTCGAATTATCAGTTTGGTTTGGCCTACTAGATTGATCTTTCTTGCAATGGGAGAAGTGCTTAGCTTTCGGTTCAATCTTGCGGTGTCCTTTCCCAGCGATAGTAGGGGCAGCAAGGCACGTATTGTATTGTTTCCATTGAGGATAACAAGATGGGGTTTTCTTCATATTGCATGAGTGTATCCCTCTACATCATGTCATCTTGCTTAAGGCTTTACTCTATTTTTAACTTAATACTCTAGATGCATGCTGGATAGCGGTCGATGAGTGGAGTAATAGTAGTAGATGTAGGAGGAGTTAGTATACTTGTCTCGGACGTGATGCCTATATACATGATCATACCTAGATATTCTCATAACTATGCTCAATTCTGTCAATTGCTCAACAGTAATTTGTTCTCCCACCGTAGAATACTTATGCTCTCGAGAGAAGCCACTAGTGGAACCTATGGCCCCCGGGTCTATCTTTATCATATTGATCTCCTACTACTTAGTTATTTCCTTTGCTATTTACTTTGCCTTTATTTTACTTTGCATCTTTATTACAAAAATACCAAAAATATTATTTTATCATATCTAGCAGATCTCACTCTCGTAAGTGGCCTTATAGGGATTGACAACCCCTATTTGCATTGGTTGCGAGGATTTATTTGTGTTCTGTAGGTACGAGGGACTCGCGCGTAGCCTCCTACTGGATTGATACCTTGGTTCTCAAAAACAAAGGGAAATACTTACGCTACTTTGCTGCATCATCCCTTCCTCTTCGGGGAAAACCAACGCAGTGCTCAAGAGGTAGCAGGTCGGAATGAAGAAACTGCGTCGTCATCGTGTTCATGGGGAGCCAACCGGCTGGGTCGGAACGGAATGCGTCGTCGTGTTCAGCGGGAGGGCTTGGACGGAACAGCCAATGGAAACGAGGCCTGGCATACCGCAGAACGGAGGAAACGGCCTTGTGTTCGACCGACCACATTCAAAACGGGATCTTGTTGATCGGGAGGGGTCTGGCATACTGCAAAACATAGGAAACAGACCTCCTATGGTCGTAACGGGGGTCCTATTGATCTGGAGGGGTGTGGTGTACCGCAAAACGGAGGAAACAGACTTGTGTTGGAGCGCTACTGTCGAAACAGGGGTCCTGTTCATTGGGAGGGGTGTGGCGTACCGCAAAACGAGACTCCACGGGATACTGTTCATCTCCACCGTCGACCCCCTCCAGCCTCCATGGGCTACTGTTCATCCACCGTCGACCTCCTCCAGCCTCCACCTGGACTGTTCATCCATGGGCTCCTATTCATCCAGCCTCCACCGCATGCAACTCCACCGACTACTGTTCAACCAGCCCTCTCCACGGGCTACTGTTCATCCAGCCCTCCACTGTCTACTGTTCATCCAGCCCTCCACAGAGTGGTCCTGTTCATCCTGCCCTCCACGGGGTCCTGTTCATCCAGCCCCAACCGGCTCGATCGATCAGGGTCCTGTTCATCCAGAGGCAACACCACGGGGTCCTGTTCATCCACCCCCACCGGGAACTGTTCATCCAAACCCTCCCAGCAACACCCACTGTTCATCGAGAGGCAGCATCGATCGGCTTCAGTTAGCAGCAGTAGCGAAGGAATCGCTCGATCGGGTTCAGTTAACAGCCATCGATTGATTGCTCGGGTTCAGTAAAGTGTATCCTGCAGTGCAATCACTCGGGTTCAGTTAGAGCCCAACGCCTCGCACCCACGCGTGTGCATGTACGAGATAAACGCGCATCGCTCGGCCCCGACCACCCACCGTAACTGGGAACACCCCGATATTTTCCTCGCCGTCGCTTCTACCACGGTTTTTTCCGTCATGGACGGCCCAAAAGAATGTCATGCAGCTACATCTCCGGCTCGCCCAGGACAAAAACCCATTTCTGTCATGATTTTTTGTCATAGAAGTCGGACCCCACCACATCTATGATGATACTGGATTTTGTCACAATTATTGTCATAGAAGCGTCATATGTTTGACAGAAAAAAAATTCGTTCAGCCCAAAATGTAAGGGATGTGTCTTTTTCTGTAGTGATTGGAACATCGCGAGGTTTTCCTGGCCTTGATCTCTCCGCCCCTCGCGAGCCAGCCTAGTGAGGCCGCTCCTGAGGAGGTCTTGTGTCGTCCGCCGCACGAGGCTTGGCCCCTCGCGAGGGTCTTGAGTCGTTGCTAGTGAAGATGGGCCGTACGGGCCTGCTTGCAGAGCCATGCCGTGGGCCGCAGGCAGGTAAGTCTGGGGACCCCTTCCCAGAACGCTGACAGTAGCCCCCGGAACCAAGGCGTGCTCGGGCTTGGCTTCGAGGCGAAGCCAAAGGCCATGTGCGGAGCACCGCGGGCTCCAATATCCCGCGGCCTTGGTCGAAGCGTGGCGATTGATTGGACGTGGGCGTCTCCGCTTCGCCACGCTGCCTCGGCAACTGCCCTACTTGACAAGTCCCTGCTGCATGCAAGGAAAATCCATCATTATTACCTTAGAACGTGGAGGTCGGCGACTCGCCTCCCTCCGGCTATAAATGGGAGGTGGGGGAGGAGCCCTATCACCAGTCTCTCCTTTGTGTCTCCCGCTTCTTCTCCTTCCTCGCTCCACTCCCTGCTGGTGCTGCCATGGCGCCGATTCGAAGGTTCTCGGCCGTCAAGAAGGGCAAGGCTCCCCTCACCGAGCCCAAGCTGCTCCCGCTAAAGAAGAGGAGGTCCCATCGCCGCGAGATGGTAGTGAGGCCGGTGGTGTCGCGAACTTGGTACAAAAGGCCGCCTCTTGGGTACCCGCTGCCGTTGTATGCTTGCGCCGATGGCTCCGGAGAGAGGAGCGATGAGCGTCACCGCCCGTGCCAGGGTCATGGCCACCGTGCCACGGAGGCGCTCGCCATCGCCCCAGGGGTCCATGCCTTGGACTCCTCGCGCGAGTTCGTGATATGGGCGGTGATGCCCCCGAGTACTTGGATTTGCCTCCCGCAGTTCTTCGCCACCGAGTTTCCGCCAAGGGGCCCTCTCGAGCTTTGGCTGCAACATGCCGACTGCGACTCCCCGGCGACTGGAGCGGAGATTGATGCCGTTGCCTCCGGGAGGATCTTCATGACCCGAGGCTGGGGCGAGATTGCCCGAGTTTTCCGCGCGGAGGGCGCCCTCGCGATCCACTTCGAGTACGACAGCGCCTCCATGTTGCTCTTCAAGGTCTTCGACAAGGAAGGCCGCCGCCTGGAGCGCTGCCCTAAAGGAGGTCACCAGGACGGCACTGCGGCGGGCACTGGGCCTGCCGCAGGCCTCGCCCGCAGCTCCTCCAGTGACAGAGGTGACTCCTGGTGGTCTAGCGACTCTCCTGAGCTTGTGGAATCTCCGGAGACAAGCGACGACAGCTACATGCCCCTGAGCTCTCGCCGAGCCCAAAGCAGAGCTGCAGCGTCAGGCCGCTGCCGCCGCTGATCTGGATGAGGTTGGCGTCGGCTCCTCTGGCCCACTGTTGATGATGGCGTCATCCGTAGGGGCTCGTGTAGTTAGGATTCCCTAATTTCTTGCCTTTTGTTCACTGCGAGGAATCAAGAAATGGACCCCACTGGGGTGTGTAAGGCGTCTGTAGTATCGTTTGTTGACATTATCCTTATTATGACATCGTGCATGTGCATGCTCTGTTCTGACTCAGTTTCCCCTTTCCAATCTCACAACGGCGTGGTGCTCTACGCCGTCAGGTCCCGGTCCCTAGGCAGGCTTTAGCCATCGCTGGTATGCCAGGTCGCGTCCTTGGTCAAAGCCGGGAGGTGAGCGGCCCGGCGTCCAGTAAGAGCCCCCTGAGACGCGATGCTCAGGAGGTCCCCTTTGGCATGCAAGCAACCGCCAAGAGGTAGGAGAGGGACACTACGTTGCCGCAGCGGAGCTACACAAGTGAGAACTCTACGCTGTAGCGGTTAATTGAGCGCAAAACTTATCTTGGCAATCTGGGGTTGATCCCGCAAGACACCAGGCTTGGGCGTCGGCTGCTGTTGTGTAGCTAGGTCAGGCCCGTGTGGGCCTCCCCCTCCTCTCCATGCTCTTCTTGGTGCTCTATGTCCTCAAGGCCAGGGGGTGAGGGCTGGAGAGCCAGTAAGAGCTCCCGAGTCACGATGCTCAGGAGCCCCCCTTTTCATGTGCAAGTGAACCGCATGAGGGAAGAGGGAGAGTCCGTGGTACCGGCTGCTGTAGCCTTCAGGAAGTTCCTGCAAGTTAGCGCGAGGAAGGGCACCGATCGCCGTGGTGATTGCCGATTCGCCTCCGGTACGTGGGAGGGGGCTCCCTGCTGCAGAGAGCCCCCGGGCCGTGTACATCCCCGCCCTGACACGTGGCTTGCACGGCAGGGCTAGACGAGGTGTGTCTGCGCACCCGTGAGCCAGAGCGGGACTCACGAGGCCCTACCTCAAGGCGGATTGCGCCTAGTCTTGATTCTTGATGGTTGTGGCGTTCCTGCGAGATGGTTAGACAACCTGCGTCGAACGAATTCTAAGACCCACGATGCGGCTATATCTCCCACGTGTCGGAGCACGACTTAGAGGCATAACCGCATTGTAGCCATGTCGCAAGAGGGATAATCTTTACACATCCCATGTACTGAATAAGAAAGAGGTACATAGTTGGCTTACAATCGCCACTTCGCACAATACAAGAATAAAGCATTACATCAACAGATACAAACAAGGTCCGACTACGGAACCAAAATAAAAGAAGAGTACCCCTAATGCTATAGATCCCCGATCATCCCAACTGGGCTCCACTATTGATCAACTGGAAATGGAACAACATAACGAACAAGGTCTTCATCGAGCTCCTCCTTGAGCTCGGTTGTGTCACTTGCACGATATCATCGGCACCTGCAAGCTGGTTTTGGAAGTAATCTGTGAGTCACGGGGACTCAGCAATCCCACACCCTCGCGATCAAGACTATTTAAGCTTATGGGTAGGGTAAAGGTATGAGGTGGAGCTGCAGCAAGCACTAGCATATATGGTGGCTAACTTCAAGACTATTTAAGCTTATGGGTAGGCAAAAGCACGGTCGAGAAACTATGATCAAGAAGTGATCCTAGACTACTTATGTTCAAGCATTACTCCAACACCATGTTCACTTCCCGGACTCCGCCGAGAAGAGACCATCACGGCTACACACGCGGTTGATGCATTTTAATTAAGATAAGTTTCAGGTTTTCTACAACCGGACATTAACAAATTCCCATCTTCCCATAACCGTGGGCACGACTTTCGAAAATTCAAAACCCTGCAGGGGTGTCCCAACTTAGCCCATCACAAGCTCTCACGGTCAATGAAGGATATTCCTTCTCCCAGGACAGCCCGATCAGACTCGGAATCCCGGTTACAAGACATCTCGACAATGGTAAAACTAAACGGATATTCCTTCTCCCAGGACAGCCCGATCAGACTCGGAATCCCGGTTACAAGACATCTCGACAATGGTAAAACTAAACCAGCAAAGCCGCCCGAATGTGCCGACAAATCCCGATAGGAGCTGCACATATCTCGTTCTCAGGGCACACTCATATGAGACATCCTACGAGTAAAACCAACCCTCAAGTTGCCCCGAGGTGGCCCCGCAGTCTACTCGGTTCGGACCAACACTCAGATGGAGCACTGGCCCGGGGCGGGGGGGGGGGGTTAAAATAAAGATGACCCTCGGGATGCGCGACTCCCGGGGGAATGGTAAAACCAAAGTTGGGCCTTGCTGGAGGAGTTTTATTCAAAGCGAACTGTCAAGGGGTTCCCATTATAACCCAACCGCGTAAGGAACGCAAAATCAAGGAACATAACACCGGTATGACGGAAACTAGGGCGGCAAGAGTGGAGCAAAACACCAGGCATAAGGCCGAGCCTTCCACCCTTTACCAACTATATAGATGCATTAATTAAATAAGAGATATTGTGATATTCCAACAAAAATCCATGTTCCAACGGACGAGTCCATGAAGTGATTTCGAGGGTATGGTCATCTTGCCTGAAATCTCGCAAGGAAGAAGAACGAGTCCACGAAGAAGACAAACGGACGTAGTCGAACGGATCCTCACAAACGCGAAGTTATCGGAACTAACCCAAAGAAGCAACACCGGAAAGAAGCAAACAACATAGTAAACAACCATCACATCAACATGGCATGATGCACAACCAAGTATGATGCATGTCCAGTTTAATGAAGCATGGCATGGCAAAGTGCACAAACAATCCTACAAATTAAGTGGAGCTCAATATGCAACAGAGTTGCATATTGAAGAAAACACCACATGACTTATTTAGTTCTCTCTTGTTTAAGTACTCAACAATATTAAATGTTGGTTAACATGGCAAGAGGTGAGGCAAAAGAAAACTACCTATCTAGGCAAGTTTAAATGAGGCCGGAACAACGAACAACAATTCCGGTAAAACGCCATAAGCATTTAGCAATATAACGCAACAACAATTTTAAACATTTTAATTGTTGTTATCATGATGCGGATGCATGTGCAAGTTATGCAATTTTATGAAAAGGTTGACAAGCATGTTAGAGCATTTGTCAACGTGGCGGAAACGAAAGGGGTGCCACGGCAACGACAACGGAAATGGTGCCATGGCAACATTCTGGTTCCGGTAGCTCAGGGAGACACCGGTGCAAAGGAAGTGTGGCGGGAGCGTGTAAAAGATGGTGGGTTGATCCCGATTACCGACTTCCCATGGGTCGACGACGGTGACAAGGCAATAGAGGGGCAACGTGCACCGACAATTCGAGCATGGAGCAAGCACGAGCATCTCATACATCACAGATGCATTCGTTCACGGGCGGTCGTCTCGGGGTTATAACTTCGGAGCGTGCGTTATCGGAGGGGTTCGAGTTCGATGCGGTGTAGGGGAAGTAGACGTTCTCGGGACGTTCGTAGTGGAAGTAGTCATTCTCCCATGCTCTAGGGGCGATGGTAGAGGTTCTCGCGATCTCGACGACGGTAGTGGTACATGTTATCGTAGCACGAGTTTCTGTAGATGTTCGGGGTCATGGCGAGGAACTTGATGCATCGTTTAACTTGGCGTCCGAGGAATTTTGCGTAGTCGTGCACGAGTCATAGTTGAACTTGACAGTTTCGTTACATGGTTCTTCGGAGACGGTAGTTGTTCTCGGTTCGTAGGCGAGCTTGACGGATCCGAGGGCTCCGGCCATCGGGGTACTTGGCGCAACGCCGTGTAGTCGTTCACATTCCGTAGATGTTCATGTCACCGGTGTCGTGGTACTTGGGGTCTTCGGACTCTCTGGTCCCGGTTCTTGCCACGGTAGTCGTACTAGTCGGTGGTAGTGGAACTTGGTGCATCCATGGTCTTCGGGCGTAGTGGTACACATGGTCTTCAACATTAGCAGTTGTACACGGTCGGAGGGGAATTTGGCGCATCATCGTGTAGTCATACATCAAGGTCCTCATGCCTTTGACGACTCTGGAAGAGGAACTTGGCAACCACGGTCTCGACGTCAACGGTGCTCGGCAGCGGAGAGCACATACAACAGGGCACGACAAAAGTTGTGCACGGCAGCAACGGATCATCCAAAGGAGGCAGAGACCATGGCGCCAAGGATGAGCGGCGGCTGGAAGAAATGGCCGGTGTCGGCCTTGGTATGAAGCAGGGACACGGCGGCGAGGGCATCACAAGAGCATGGCAACGAGGAGGTCTGCAGGAGGCGGGATGGGCCGGATGACATGTATCCCGTCGAAGGCGTGGCTCTGGGCGGAGGCAAGCGACCAGTGATGGAACGAGTTCCTCGTCCCCTGGCTCGGGCTCGAGTGCCTGGGGAAAACGAACGCGGAGCGACTTGAGGCTCCGGCGAGTGGCACGGCCTGCCGGGGTCCTGGACAGCAGCACATGAGAAAAACAGCGGTAGCAACGCGCGGCTCCGGTGGTTAGGCAGAGCAGCAGCAGGTCATGTGGTGACCGCGCGGAGGGACATCACTCGGCGGCGGGGCCGGCGTTGAGGAGGGATCGGGGAAGGGGCACTGCCTCTTTCTCTCTGGTGGCGCACAGGAGGGAGGAAGGGAACGAGAGGGAGGTGGCGGCGCTACGGGAGGAGCTGGCGATGGGGGTGGATCGGGCGAGCGCCCTTGCGAGCGGATCGAGCAGGGCTCTCCCTGGCTCGACACACGGGTGTGGGCGGCGGCGAATGGGAACGAGAGAGGGAGAGGGAGAGATCGAAGGAGATGGGATCGAAGTAAACGGGCAGGAGGGAGATGGCGGCGCGAGGGGAAGGGATCGAGGGAGAAGGGAGTCGGGCTCCCTGGGTCTAGGGTTGCGGCACTAGTGGGCTGCATGCAAGGGTTAGGTGGGCCTAAAGGGCCGGCCTAGCATAGGTTCTAGCTGGGCTGGGCTCTCTCTCTCTCTCTCACTCTAAGGAACAAAAACACAGAGAAGAAAAGCAAGAAAGAAAGAAAGAAAAGAGAGAAAAGAAGATGGTACGAGAAAGAATATATTCTCAAACTCATAAAAATGAGTCTAATCCAAGAAAATAGGAGTGGGCATGGATGCAAGGTTTAGATTCAAACACATTTGAATTAAATTCAAATGGTGAATAGGAAGTGGATGTTTGGAAGGTCCAAAATGTTCGGTTTTTAGAGGAACCTCGATAAAAGAGATACAAAATTGTGGACAAGATTTGAAGGTCAAACTCGAAGTGGAAATAGGCATGAGGATTATTTTTGCACGCGTGTTATGGTGAATATCAAATTAAAGAAAAAAATGAATATAGCGCCCTACTATCGGGAGGATAGGTTATAAAGAGAAACCACCATGTGAGTTCCCTCGATTTAAATAGATCAACAATCTATGCAATTTATTTAAGTGAGATGCAAAAGATTTATGACATGGTGGCATGATGACACGATGCAATGCACATGATGCAAAGATGAATGCAACAAACCAACAACTCACACGACGAAAATTCGGAAAACATGGAAGGCGTCTGAAACTCCTGTCTTGGGGCGTTACAACACTCCACCACTACGAGAGGATCTCGTCCCGAGATCTAGAATGGCACCGGAGAGAAAAACAGAAGAGGAAGACGAGAGGTGAAACTAAGTTGCTTCTTTGACAAACGAGTGAAACCAAAGAACCCTGAAAAGTTTGAACAAATTGAAAGAAAGAATACAATGGGGATGAACGAAGTTGAAAACACTCTGTTAGAAAAGAGGAACAAGGAAGAACAAATTCATATAGCACTCCAGTTGAAAAGTGATATGAAACTTGAGCAGAGGGCACAACACTCTGGTTAAATGGATAAGCAAGAAAAGATCATGATCTTCACAATTCGAGATGATGACTGAAAAGAGCAACATCACAAAGCCTCCGGAAGGAATGAAAGAATGGAATGGAATGGACGGAGGGGAACAAGATCTTGAGAGAGCATGCTTAAAACAAATGCTAGAACGGAGTTGTTGGATATCAACAATGAAAGGATAAGCTTGATGTGGGCTTATGGAAGACGTCTCAAAATTATGAGGTGAAATTCTGCCACTAACGAAAACAATAGCTTGGATTTTATAAGAGCAAGGAGACAAGAAGCTTATTTCACCGGGAGGATAAATGAAGAACTTGGGTCATTTATAGCACCATAAATAGCAACAATCCTTAGGGAAGGCTTTAGGTGAAACATAACCCAATATAATCTAATGAAGAGATTGATGTATTGAAAACATGTCCTGAATGAACTGAAAATGATGGATTTAAGATATGTCACTCTTGAAAACTTGTGAATCATGAAACATGAAGGGAAATTATCAACAATGACATAACACCATCTCAAAAGATGAGATATGAAAGAATTGCGCTTCGGAATGCAAGATGAAGAAAGCTTGAAGTATAGCTTGGCGGATCATAACTTCGAAAGAGATCTTGAAGAACAATTGAAGAATGAAAAGAATCCTTGACGAACCATCATATAGTGCCTCCATGAAGAACTCTATAAACAAAATGATGATAAAAAGAAAGAGAAGTTGAAAACACAAGGTGAATCCTTGCAATGATTTAGATGGAGCTTCGCGACGAGATAAAGCAGAAAAACTTGGAACTCCGAAAGAGAAAGATAAGCAAATGAAATGACGAATTTTGATGAGCCTCCGGAATAAGGAATTAATCACTTGGATGAAACAAGAATAAGAATTACATCATGCTTATCCTTCATCAATTAAATTGATGACAAGTAACGGATAGCATACAACTTATTCCGGTAGAAAGGATTAAGAGAGATATAAATCAAACTTGAGAAGGTCTTCAACGAACCACTGGTAGGATTTGGACACAACGAATACATTGATATGATAAATGAAGGAAGAAGAATTTTGGAAGAACCACTGTAGGAATTGAAAATGAAATTAGAAAAGGCACAAATCACCGGGTAGAATTGGAAAAACGAATGAAGATACTTGAGAGAATTTAGATACAAATGATTGAATAAATAACGAACTGATTAGAGAAAACTTGAATGATGCACCGGTAAGATTTGGAGAACCAGAGCTGAAAGATGGAATGAATAATCCTGAGATGATGGGCTCTGGAGAATCAAACTGAAAAGAACCATGCATTGGTCCGGATGGGTGAAAAGAATTCTCACAATCGAAAATAATTATGAGAGTATGGCACCAAGCTAGAATCACGAATCTTGAAGAGAATGGAGCAAGAACAAGAGAAACTCTTCTTCGGTCTTGAAATGTTGAGAATGATGACGAGAAAAACCACCATGAGTTGTTGAGACACTCCGTATGAAAATTATAAAGGTTGAACCAATGATGAAAGAATTTGAAAGATCTTGGAGAAATACATATGACTAATGATAACTCATTCTTACGTCAAACTTCAAAAGAATTTAGGATAGCTCCGGGAAAATAGAAGAGTCAGGTAAGATCCTGGGAAAAACCTGTGGGTTAGGGCCCACTCAAAATAAACACCGTTGAAAGATTTAAAGAGAGAGATTGCACCGGTTGAATTAAAAGTCTTGAATGACATAACAATCTTGAGATATCTTGGACGGATTGATAAAGGAGACACAAATCTTCTGAGATATCTTCAGCACTCGGAACAAATGAATAGCGAGAAGTGGATGATTATGAGGTGCACCGGTCATGGGAAAGGCATTTGAAACGAGGAAAAGGGATATGATCAACACCAAAAGCTTGAATTAAAACCACCGGAGAAGAAAAAGAACGAAGAATGATAACTTGTAGAGCATCTTCATTAGAATCACCGGATAAGAATATTGACAGAAAAGAATGGAGAGACTTCACATCAATAAAAGGATAAAACAAAGCAACTTGGAGACGGATGAAACAAACACCGTTGAGAAAAAGCGTAGAATTGAACTTGCGGATGTTGAAAATGATCGAATCCGCTTGAAGAGAAGCGTACCGGTTGAAAAGGATTGACATGACAAACTCGATGATCAAAGGATTGGAATTCACATAGGAACATGAGAACACCAGTTGGAAAAGGTATGGAATCAGCATTTGACTTCGAAGCAACTCGAATACCACAACTCAAAACAAAACAAAGGATTGGCTTGCAGAAAAAAGCCAGAACAAACATATGATAGAGATTTTGTCCGAAGTTTTCATGGTGGGGCCTACACAGGCTCGATCGTATAGCACCATCATGTACAAGGCAGTGCACATGACATACGAAGCGTCCCTGAGTTAGCATAGCCAAGGACTCTTTAAGACACAACGAGACCACTGTAAAATCAACCGTGGATAGGCAGACCACTAGACGTCGAACCCCAATTTTATATCATACATCTGTCGGAAAGATATCCCAAGAGCTACTTGAATTCCCACTTATAAACTCCCGAAACTTTCCGGTTATGCAATCAGGTGTTGGGGATACAGGGGAAGCATAATATCTCACCCAAAACTAGAAAATCCTACATCCAGCTGTATCCATCCTTCAACACATAACCAAGAAACCTTAGGAAATCATTTACCTCAACATTCGAAAAGCATCCGTTATACGAGTTATGGCAATACTCCCGAACTCCCGCCCCAGTACTGGGTGGCGTCGAGGTTATCTCACCAACAACTGCATAAAATAGATTTTCGATGTCGGCGAAACTTAGGTATTCCAAAACTACAATGAAAAAATTGTGATGACAACACCTCGGAGCTCAACTCCCCGGGACACTGCCACAACCCCTAAATGTCAGGAGGCACCAAGAACAATGTTCTCGTCACAAAACCATCAGAACGATTCCAAGATACCCGCGTGATCCTAAAAAAAATTCATGAAATTTGAGAAGAGAAGAGTCAAAAGTCTACGTCAGGATGCCTCACCAGAGCGACGAAGGGACTGAGGAGTAAAAGAATCCTACTCTCCGAAATATATAATCCTATAAGACTCAAAACATTTTTCTAGACTCAACAACGCCAGCGATTCGATCAAGCAAGGGGCTCCTAAGTCAGGGAAGGCTCTGATTACCAACTTGTAACACCCACGATGCGGCTATATCTCCCACGTGTCGGAGCACGACTTAGAGGCATAACCGCATTGTAGCCATGTCGCAAGAGGGATAATCTTTACACATCCCATGTACTGAATAAGAAAGAGGTACATAGTTGGCTTACAATCGCCACTTCGCACAATACAAGAATAAAGCATTACATCAACAGATACAAACAAGGTCCGACTACGGAACCAAAATAAAAGAAGAGTACCCCTAATGCTATAGATCCCCGATCATCCCAACTGGGCTCCACTACTGATCAACTGGAAACGGAACAACATAACGAACAAGGTCTTCATCGAGCTCCTCCTTGAGCTCGGTTGTGTCACTTGCACGATATCATTGGCACCTGCAAGCTGGTTTTGGAAGTAATCTGTGAGTCACGGGGACTCAGCAATCCCACACCCTCGCGATCAAGACTATTTAAGCTTATGGGTAGGGTAAAGGTATGAGGTGGAGCTGCAGCAAGCACTAGCATATATGGTGGCTAACTTAGGAAAATGAGAGCGAGAAGAAAAGGCAAAAGCACGGTCGAGAAACTATGATCAAGAAGTGATCCTAGACTACTTATGTTCAAGCATTACTCCAACACCATGTTCACTTCCCGGACTCCGCCGAGAAGAGACCATCACGGCTACACACGCGGTTGATGCATTTTAATTAAGATAAGTTTCAGGTTTTCTACAACCGGACATTAACAAATTCCCATCTTCCCATAACCGTGGGCACGACTTTCGAAAATTCAAAACCCTGCAGGGGTGTCCCAACTTAGCCCATCACAAGCTCTCACGGTCAATGAAGGATATTCCTTCTCCCAGGACAGCCCGATCAGACTCGGAATCCCGGTTACAAGACATCTCGACAATGGTAAAACTAAACTAGCAAAGCCGCCCGAATGTGCCAACAAATCCTGATAGGAGCTGCACATATCTCGTTCTCAGGGCACACTCAGATGAGACATCCTACGAGTAAAACCAACCCTCAAGTTGCCCCGATGTGGCCCCACAGTCTACTCGGTTCGGACCAACACTCAGATGGAGCACTGGCCAGGGGGAGGGGGGGTTAAAATAAAGATGACCCTTGGGATGCGCGACTCCCAAGGGAAAAGGCTAGGTGGCAAAATGGTAAAACCAAGGTTGGGCCTTGCTGGAGGAGTTTTATTCAAAGCGAACTGCCAAGGGGTTCCCATTATAACCCTACCACGTAAGGAACGCAAAATCAAGGAACATAACACCGGTATGACGGAAACTAGGGCGGCAAGAGTGGAACAAAACACCAGGCATAAGGCCGAGCCTTCCACCCTTTACCAAGTATATAGATGCATTAATTAAATAAGAGATATTGTGATATTCAAACAAAAATCCATGTTCCAACAAGGAACAAACTCCAATCTTCACCTGCAACTAACAACGCTAATAGAGGGGCTGAGCAAAGCGGCAACATAGCCAAACAACGGTTTGCTAGGACAAGGTGGCTTAGAGGCTTGGCTTAACAATATGGGAGGCATGATAAAGCATGTAGTAGGTATCGTAGAATAGGCATAGCAAAAGAGCGAGAAACTAGCAAGCAAAGATAGAAGTGATTTCGAGGGTATGGTCATCTTGCCTGAAATCTCGCAAGGAAGAAGAACGAGTCCATGAAGAAGACAAACGGACGTAGTCGAACGGATCCTCACAAACGCGAAGTTATCGGAACTAACCCAAAGAAGCAACACCGGAAAGAAGCAAACAACATAGTAAACAAACATCACATCAACATGGCATGATGCACAACCAAGTATGATGCATGTCCGGTTTAGTGAAGCATGGCATGGCAAAGTGCATAAACAATCCTACAAATTAAGTGGAGCTCAATATGCAATGGAGTTGCATATTGAAGAAAACACCACATGACTTATTTAGTTCTCTCTCGTTTAAGTACTCAACAATATTAAATGTTGGTTAACATGGCAAGAGGTGAGGCAAAAGAAAACTACCTATCTAGGCAAGTTTAAATGAGGCCGGAACAACAAACAACAATTCCGGTAAAACCCCATAAGCATTTAGCAATATAATGCAACAACAATTTTAAACATTTTAATTGTTGTTATCACGATCCGGATGACATGTGCAAGTTATGCAATTTTATGAAAAGGTTGACAAGCATGTTAGAGCATTTGTCAACGTGGCGGAAAAGAAAGGGGTGCCACGGCAACGACAACGGAAATGGTGCCATGGCAACATTCCGGTTCCGGTAGCTCAGGGAGATACCGGTGCAAAGGAAGTGTGGCGGGAGCGTGCAAAAGATAGTGGGGTGATCCCGGTTACCGGGTTCCCACGGGTCGACGACGGTGACAGGGCAAAAGAGGGGCAACGTGCACCAACAATTCGAGCACGGAGCAAGAACGAGCATCTCATACATCACACATGCATTCGTTCACGGGCGGTCGTCTCGGGGTTATACCCTCGAAGCGTGCGTTATCGGAGGGGTTCGAGTTCGATGAAGTGTAGGGGAAGTAGACGTTCTCGGGACGTTCATAGTGGAAGTAGTCGTTCTCGCATGCTCTAGGGGCGATGGTAGAGGTTCTCGCGATCTCGACGACGGTAGTGGTACATGTTATCGTAGCACGAGTTTCCGTAGATGTTCGGGGTCACGGCGAGGAACTTGATGCATCGTTGAACTTGGCGTTCGAGGAATTTCACGTAGTCGTGCAGAGTCATAGTCGAACTTGACGGTTCCATTACCCAGTTCTTCGGAGACGGTAGTTGTTCTCGGTTCATAGGCGAGCTTGACGGATCCGAGGGCTCCGGCCATCGGGGCACTTGGCGCAACGCCGTGTAGTCATACACATTCCGTAGATGTTCATGTCATCGGTGTCATGGTACTTGGGGTCTTCGGAATCTCCGGTCCCAGTTCTTGCGATGGTAGTCATACTAGTCGGCGGTAGTGCAACTTGGTGCATCCAAGGTCTTCGGGCGTAGTGGTACACATGGTCTTCAGCGTGAGCAGTTGTACACGGTCGGAGGGGAACTTGGTGCGTCATCTTGTAGTCATACATCGAGGTCCTCGTGCCTTTGACGACTTTGGAAGAGGAACTTGGCAACCACGGTCTTGACGTCAACGGTGCCCGGCAGCGGAAAGCACACACAATAGTGCACGGCAAAAGTTGTGCATGACAACAACGTGTCGTCCAAAGGAGGCAGAGACCATGGCACCAAGGATGAGCGATGGTTGGAAGAAATGGCCGGCATCGGCCTTGGCATGAAGAAGGGAAATGACGGCGAGGGCATCACAGGAGAATGGCAACGAGGAGGTCTGCAGGAGGCGGGATGGGCCAGATGACATGTATCCCGTCGAAGGCGTGGCTTCGGGCGGAGGCAAGCGTCCAGGGATGGAAGGAGTTGCTCGTCCCCTGGCTCGGGCTCGAGTGCCTGGGGAAAACGAACGCGGAGCGACTCGAGGCCCCGGCGAGTGGCGTGGCCTGCTGGGGTCCTGGACGGCGGCACACGAGAAAAACAGCGGTAGCAAGGCGCGGCTCCGGTGGTTAGGCAGAGCAGCAGTGGGCCAGGTGGTGACCACGCGGAGGGACATCGCTCGGCGGCAGGGACGACGTTGAGGAGGGATCGGGAAAGGGGCACTGCCTCTTTCTCTCTGGTGGCGCACAGGAGGGAGGAAGGGAATGAGAGGGAGGTGGCGGTGCTACGGGAGGAGCTGGCGATGGGGCTGGATCGGGCAAGCGCCCGTGCGAGCGGATCGAGCAGGGCTCTCCCTGGCTCGACGCACGGGTGTGGGCGGCGGCGGATGCGAATGAGAGAGGGAGAGGAAGAGATCAAAGGAGATGGGATCGAAGGAAACTGGCAGGAGGGAGATGGCGGCGCGAGGGGAAGGGATCGAGGGAGAAGGGAGTCGGACTCCCTGGTTCTAGGGTTGCGGCACTAGTGGGCTGCATGAAAGGGTTAGGTGGGCCTAAAGGGCCGGCCTAGCATAGGTTGTAGCTGGGCTGGGCTCTCTCTCTCTCTCACTCTAAGGAACAAAAAAACAAAGAAGAAAAATAAGAAAGAAAGAAAGAAAGAAAAGAGAGAAAAGAAGATGGTAGGAGAAAGAATATATTCTCAAACTCATAAAAATGAGTCTAATCCAAGAAAATAGGAGTGGGCATGGATGCAAGGTTTAGATTCAAACACATTTGATTTAAATTCAAATGGGTGAATAGGAAGTGGATGTTTGGAAGGTCCAAAATGTTCGGTTTTTAGAGGAAACTCGGTAAAAGAGATACAGAATTGTGAACAAGATTTGAAGGTCAAACTCGAAGTGGAAATAGGCATGAGGATTATTTTTGCACGCGTGTTATGGTGAATATCAAATTAAAGAAAAAATGAATATAGCTCCCTACTATCGGGAGGATAGGTTATAAAGAGAAACCACCATGTGAGTTCCCTCGATTTAAATAGATCAACGATCTATGCAATTTATTTAAATGAGATGCAAAAGATTTATGACATGATGGCATGATGACACGATGCAATGCACATGATGCAAAGATGAATGCAACAAACCAACAACTCACACGACGAAAACTCGGAAAACATGGAAGGCGTCTGAAACTCCGGTCTTGGGGCGTTACACGAATCTCTTGAGGTTATCGTGTGAGAAAGTCAAGCACCAACGGCCCCAGGAGGTGACGTGAATGGCGCCGGCCCGCCAGACAGAGCTCGGCCGCTGCATTTATCGACGCTGCAGGACGGGCCCGAGCATTGACGTCGTGCCTAACCCTCTCACGCGAAGGGTCCTGAAGAAAGACGACCGGCGCGCGGCTCCCATGATAGGCGACAATCAAGAAGGTGATAGTCATAGATAGATTAAGCATCAAAGGCAAACTAGCTTAGGTAAACGCATAAACAATACGGGCCACTGGGTCCGGCCCGAGCAGCTTGGGGATAATGCAGCCCGAGGGGCGCCCCCAGCGAGGTAAGCTAAAGACATAAAAAGGAAGGGATACATGCCATAGGGACGGACCAACGCGGACTTGGAATGATGCATCCCTGGGGGCGCTCCCAGCAAAATGAACTTTGAAAATGTCACCTGGTTCTTTTGTCGAAGGGGTGTTGAGGCAGCTGAAGGTACGCGGCGAAGGGGTTGCTCCTCACGACCCACCGGGGCCCTGAGCCTCGGGAGGCCCTGGGGTCCAGGCGGTTCCTTGAGGACCGTCGCCATCTCCGCCAGGACGACATGATGCCTGGCCTCCAGACCCGCCATGATGCTCCGCAGGTTGCGCTAGAAGGCAGCGGCCACGCTCAGCAGGCCGAACGGCATCCGAACGTAGCCGTGAGGTGGACCTTCGCAGCGCCCAACACGCGAAGGCCAGAAGCACTCCTAACATGCGGCTCGGTTGAGCCCTGGCATGTCGATGTAGACGCGCAGCTCACCACCCTCGCCTGGGTGAGGAGCAGCGCCAGGTGGGCGGCGATCTCCGCGTATTGCTCTTGCTTCCTGAAGCTCCTGAGATACCTTGGTGATGAACTCCTGAGCGTCGGGCGCTCCTTACCAAGTGTCCTCCTGAAGGAGACGTGCCGCAAAACACGCCTCCAAGTGGTGCCCGAGCGCCTCCCTCATTACGCTGGCAAGGTCTGAGGCCCTCCAGAAGAGAGCCCCAGAGCCCTACCCGAGGAGGGCGCCGGGCGCGCCTTCCTATGCGGTGGAGGGAGGCACCCCAGATGCTGGAGCTAATCCTGACGAGGTGCCACTTGCGGAGCTGTCCTCCTCAGGTCTGGCACGGAGTTGCTGCTTCTTCTTCTTGGGGATGACCTCTGGAGGGAACCGAGCTGCATTGTGGTCGGGGTCTTCAATTGAAGCTGCTTGGAAGGCGCGCTCGAGGGAGTACACCGCATCTCTTTCTTCGTAGGGGACTGTGATGATCCCGCCGCTTCCTGGCATCTTGATGATGTTGTAGCTGTGGTTCGTCACGGCCATGAACTTGGCCAGGGCCGGATACCCGAGGATAGCATTGTATGGCAGACGGATGTGGGCGACGTTGAAGTCGATGAGCTCGGTGTGGTAGTTGTTGCGTTGTCCGAAGGTGACTGGGAGGCGGACCTGCCCGATCGGGGTGGTGGACCGTCAGTCACTCCTGAGAAAGGCTTGGTGGGCTGAAGCTGATCGTATGGCACTTGGAGGCTGTCGAATGTCTCGACGAACAGGACGTTGAGCCCTGCGCCACCGTCGATGAGGGTCTTGGTGACTTGCACATTGCTGATGACGGGTGAACAATGCATCGGGAGGACGTCGGTGGTAGCCACGCACTTGACGTGATCTTTTGAGGTGAATGTGATGGCGCACTGGGACCATCTAAGTGGGGGCCTCGAGCTTGGGGAGGACTGCATTCACCTTGCGAGAAAACTTCTTGAAGATGCGCTGTGAGGCTGGGGCTTGAGCTCCGCCCAAGATGCAGGCGATAGCATGCGGTTCTCTGAAGCCCCCAACCCCCTCGTCTTGGTGGTGGTCATCGTTCCTTCTCGATGGTGGCGGAAGTGGAGGGAGACCAGTGTTGCCCTGAGGCGATTCTCACGAGGCTGATCCCTCCAGGCGCCTTCGCGAGGCTGATCCTACCAGTGGTCCTCATGAGGCCGGTCGCGCCACTCCTGGCGCGGGCCACGGTCATCCCAACGTCCGCCACCAAGTCCTCTTCCTCGGCCGTAGCCCCGGTCGTTGCGCTTGGGGCGTCGACCAAAGCGTCCTTCTCGAATGGCTCTGACCTCTTGACAGTCGCTGGTGTTGTGGCTATGCAGGTTATGGAAGGCGTAAAACAGTCGGCTGCTCTTGGATGACTCGGGCAGGTCCCTTCCGCGCTTTGTGTCCGGCTCCGCCACGAGCACTGCAGCTCCCTTGCATTTCATGTCTTTGGCCTTGGCTTTCTTCTCCTCCGGGTCCGCAGCCGGGAGCTCGAGGAGGGAGAGGCACCCCTCCTCAGCTCTTGTGCACTTGGTTGCTAGCTTGAACAGCTCTAGAGCCATACACAACTCCTCATGGATGGAGAGCTCCTCCTTCATCTTGACATCACGAACGCCATCGGAGAACGCGGATATGATGGCCTCGTCCGTCTCCTTGGGGATCTTGAGGCGAACGTTGTTGAAGCGCTGGATGTACTTATGGAGGGTCTCTCCTGGTTGTTGCTCGGCGCGGCATAGGTCACTCGCAGCCGGTGGGCGGTCGCGAGTGCCCTTGAAGTTGGCGACGAAATGGTCGCGCATCTCATTCCAGGAGGAGATTGAGCCTGGAGGCAGGTTCAGGAGCCAGGAGCGGGCACCATCCATGAGAGCCATGGGAAACCAGTTCGCCGTGACTTTCTCATAGCCGTTGGCCGCCTCGATGCTCAGCTCGTAGAGCTGCAGGAACTCCACGGGGTTGGGGGTGCCGTCATAGCACGGAGATAGATTTGGCTTGAACTTGCCCGGCCAAGCGATGCTATGTAGCTCTGGGGTGAAGGCGTGGCAGCCCGCCGTGGTCACCGGGACTCTGCGCTGGTGGACAACTTGTTCTTGATGGGGTCCACCCACCGCCGCTGCAGGCGGCACGCGGTCTTGCCGTGGTGGCGCAAGGAGCGCGGGGGCGTTTTCTCGCGGTCAAGGGACTTCTTGGCAGCTTCTTTCTTCGTGCGTGGGCGCCGGACGCGGCAGGTCGTGTCATGGGGCCACACGCCTGGGCGCCAAGACTCAGTCTTGGGGCAGAGGTGGTGGAGGCGCCCCATAGGCCACGCTGCCTGCGGCTGGCGAAGGGCGAGGCGGCGAGAGGGATGGCGCAGGGGATACCCCTACGGTGCTGACAAGCTTGGCGTTGCGGGCGAGCCAGTCCTCATAGAGGTCGTCGATTGGGCGGTGGTGCAGGAGCTCACGGGCCATGCACAGAGCGGCCTATGCGTCAACGGGAGCGCGACGAGCGTGGGATGACGAGCCGGCCGGGGTCAGTGATGGAGTGGCGGTGCGGCCGTCCCACCACACCGAGGGGTGCAGCGACGATGCTTGCTGATCGTTCCCCGCCGGGCCGGTGGCGACGTTGACAGCGGGCGACGGGGAACGACGGGGTGGCCCGCCGTTGGGGGCTGTCTGAGCAACGCGGGTGGCGAGGGGAGCCCGGCGCTCTGCGCGAGCGCGGCGACCAAAGGCTTCGGCGCACCCCTACCTGTCGCCAAATGTCAGATCATAGGTTCCAACAAACCCCTCAAGTTTCAAACACTGGGGTGCGTGCGAAGATCTCCCCCTACCGATCTGCATCCTAGCTTTGCTAAGGTCTTATGGGCTAACTCGATGAACTCGCAACACAAGGTACACAAGATTTATACTGGGTCGGGCCACCGTTGTGGTGTAATACCCTACTACGGTGTGTTGTGGTGGATTACCTCTTGGGATGAGGATGAATAGTACAAGGGGAAGAACAGCCTCTTGAGGAGAGGTGTTCTTGTGCTTGGTGAACTTGTGGTTGTTCGGGTGGATTCGAGACCAGTTTTGCCCCTACTGTGGTGGCTAATCCTATTTATAAAGGCCCTGGTCCTCTCCCCAAATATTGAGCGGGAAGGGAGCCAACAATGGCCAATTTGGAAGGGGACAACTATTACAGCTTATCCTAAAAAAGCAGTCTTCGCCTACCAAAGGCTCTGGTGGTGACGCCGTCTTGACCTCCACGGTGACCTCTGTCTTGCCGTCCTGCTGGTCTTGCTCTCGTTGCACCGATATGGAAACCTTTGCTTGACGCCTCGGTACTTCGTGCCTGTGCCTGCTTCCTTAGGACCAAAGAGGAAACGAGGACACTGTGCGCGCTGGCACCCTCCTGGCGCCCGCTAGGCCTTGGTCGTCATGGCTCGCATCATTGGAACCTCGCGAGGTTTGCCTAACCTTGATCTATCCGCCCCTCGCGAGCCAACCTGGTGAGGCTGCTCTTGAGGAGGTCTTGTGTCATCCGCCTCACGAGGCTTGGCCCCTCGCGAGGGTCTTGAGTCCTTGCTGGTGAAGATGGGATGTACGGCCCCGCTCATAGAGCCACGACGTGGGCCGCAGGCAGGGAAGTCTGGGGACCCCCATTCCTAGAATGCCGACACATACTAGTCTTATAATAAAAGACTATCGAGTTCAGGTTAGGATCCATGAAGGATTTCGAAGTCTTTACACACACTAGACTTCTTTTCCATGAACAAGTCAATCAGTGGCTTGGTGTGCTAGGGAATACATATGGAGTGGAGGTAATTAATCTACCAAACCATAGAATACATTCGCACATACATAACTGACTTGGGATGGTACCATATCAAACAAAAACAATCTTTCCGAAACTCACGGCGGCAACTTGCACCAAATGCACATGAATTCAAGGAAGTCACTTCTTCCATCCAAGCATAAGCTTCATGAACGGAACACAAAGGAATTGCTTACAAAGTTTCCAACACTTGGTTGATGTTCAACGTGAATCATGGAGGAGACAAAATGCTGCTGATGGGCTCAACAACAACTCATCGGAATTTCCCATATCACTAGAATTCCACCATTATGTGAACAATGTGATAGTATTGGTCAGACCAAAAGATGTAATGGTGTATGCTCAAGGAACAACCACGAGTAAGACAACATTACGAATATCGTTGGTTCTAACTTGATTTGACGATAGCCCACACTCAAATCAAGGTTTGGATAAGACGATAGATTCGACAACCGATCACGAGCAACAATCGATGAAGATATCATCTCACTTCAACACACACACGGGGATATCCCATAGAAACAAATATGTTAGGCAAGAATTTATCTTCCAACTCTCCAAGTTGTTGTTTTGCTTAACCAACTAGCTCAGGGCTATCCAACACAGATTCTTGGAGAATGACTGGTTTAGAGAAAAACCAACATGATCACTAACTCAACATAGCGGTCGGGGAACAACCTGGTAATACTTCCGAGAAGATATTTGTAAAATCACGAACCACCGATATGTTACTAAGCTCGAGAACAATCTTGCTTTTCAGGGCAAGACAATATGATCAAAAGAGTGAGGGATTGACACAATCCTAACTCATTGATCCAAGAGTGCACCGGAAATATGGACTAGGTAGCATGATCAGTCTTAGGACGATGATTCAATAACCAGCACGCTAAGAGTGAGATTATTTTACATTAACTACCAAGCAACAAGGTTGATAGGAGTTTTGATTTCACACATCACAGTTCACTTGTCGGCATTCCAGTTACAACAACATGGGACCGAGGAATGGATAATGATGGCGATAAGTATACTGCGTCAAGAATTCATAAGAGGTGGTTCAATTATCATGACATTCTTGACATAAAGATGGTAACAATCCAAGGTAGAACAGAGCAAAATCTAGATTGGCATTTTGATCCACGGAATACAACTACTTTGACCCAATCCTCCAAGTGGAAAAGGTACTGGAGTTTGTTTCTCCTAGTCATTCCAGAATAGAATGGGTTGATAGACCACAAGAATATGAGGTATCGATGAGCGTGAATGTATGACATGCTCTTGACTATCAAATGATAGACAGAGATCAGGATACAACTAAAGAGAAGGACAACTCAAAGGAACATATAACTTTATGAGTTGTGGATGCATATATTAGTATGTCGACCAAAGTTTAACATGTTTATTCCAGATAATCCATGTAGAGAGGTAGATCTTGCAGAGTCACAAACATGATGGAGAACTCATCAAGAGCACTCTGATTGTGAACTTTGATTCAAAGAACTTCTGCCATAATGGTTCATGGTAGTGGAAGAACGATATACCACGAACCTCGAAGACTATCACAAGGGTTACTAATATCCTAAAGGAACTAGAAAACACTATCAACATGAAGTAATTAGAGTGAATCTCGGGTTCAATAACACAAGAATAGAATACCTACTAACTAAATGGCATCACGGGATGCTTTCGAGAATGATGGCCAGAATCATCACACTAGGAACACAAAACATCGCTAGATTACTAGGTGAATCTCTAAGATACCCTAGTGTCAAGGTAATAGCTTCAAAATATACGTCGAGGCAATGGAGTACCTCAACACAGCGATTAGTGTGCTTAATCTGACCCAAAGGAACATCGGGAATGAAAGAAGGGAGTTGCAATTGCATCAGTCCATTTAGAAACCTGGGATGACTCGGACGGCATAATGGTTGTAAATGCTCAAAAAGATTTGAGACATCCTACACAAATAGTGGCATGACCACTCGACATCACAATATCAAGGTTCTGGGGCCAGCTATAGATATTCAGAAGTAGTAGAAACTGAACTGAGACTTGAGTCCATTAATCCTATAAGTCTATGGATTAGTAACACGTGATCCTGATAGAAAGAAGAGAAAGCCTAGTTCCTTAACCCCGTAGGAAAGATAGGATGACTCAGATCAGAAGGGCATAAGGTAAAGGAGTAAAAAGAGCATTATGTTCCCTTCCACAATCAATTCCCTCATATAACTAAAGCATTTCTAGACTCAACTTTGACCAGTTTGGCTTGGTAATCCTACAGGTGGTCAGGATCTGATACTAAAGCTGTCAGGACCCCGAACCTAAGTCACACCGATCTAGCATGTAACACATTATATCTCTTTGCAGCCTCATGCACGGTATTCCCACGGGTGCCACCTTACCTGGCCCGGGACCATTTGCGCCTTTTGGCTCACATATATGATAGTGTCGCTAGCATCCATATGACACAGAACCCGGGCCAACATGACTAGTCGTAAAACCAAAGTGGCACTAACTTACAGGGACATGCATGCATGACCCAGCAACGAACTTGTCGGTCATCAGTGAGTGAATCCGGGCTATAGCAGCTGGGCTAACAGGACTCCGGAGAATCCAGGCTGTAGTAGGCTAACAGGACTCCGGTAGACACCGTGTGACATTTCCCCGAAGGGACAGATACAAGAACGAAGAAGGACACATATCGGCCAGCCTAAGTGTTCCGGAGCTGTAGCAAGCTACCATGGCTCAATGGAAGCACTAGGAGACGTTTCCCAGTAAGAGAGGCTACCAAGGATAAACAACTAGGTTGTCCGATCCCACACATACCAAGCATTTCAAATCATACACACAATATGCTCGATATGTGCAAATACAACATGGCATCACATCAAAACTCTACAACTCAAAGTATTTATTCATTAGGCTCTAAACAACCAGATATTACAAACATGGGTCTAAGGACCTAGCATTCAAGTCATACAGGCAACAAGCACAAGCGGAAGCTTAACTTGTCTGAGTACAGACAACTACAAATGAAAAGGCTGAGAAGCCTGACTATGTACATGACCCTGTCGAGGGCACAAGATCATAGCTGAGGTAACAAGCTAAACGTCGAAGTGCACGCGGAACTACTAGTTAGACTGAAGTCTCTCTGCTAAACATAAATTAAGAAAACGTGAGTACAAATGTACCCAGCAAGACTTACATCAGAACTAGCTACATATGCATCAGTATCAACAAAGGGGGTGGTGGAGTTTAACTGCAGCAAGCCAGCTTTGACTCAGTGGCTATCCTGAACTACGTCTTCAAGTATCTCTTTTGGGGTGGCGCACACGAGTCCACATATTCACCAAATCAATACACCACTATGGATCCGCTCCCTTCTCCCTACGAGAAGGCCATCCATAGCACTCACACTTATCTTGCGCATTTTGCGTATCCACTTTCACTTGTTTATGAACTGTACAGGCAACCCAGAAGTCCTTTACCGCGGACGTATGTATTCAAATAGATGATGTTAACCCTGCAGGGGTGTACTTCTTCACACACGCTCTTGCCACTTACAACCATCTACACGTTGTGTATCTTGGCAACCTTCAAGCAGAAGCCTGGCGAGGGAGTCGACCATGACCTGACTAACCACACAAGTCTATAGTCTAGGTTTATCGCCTATTAGGGTTCCATCCATAAGGAGATCCGGCCGGGGTGCCACTCATGGCCCCAAACGATGAGAGCAGGGTTCCCAAGGCACCAAACGGGCGTCTCGGTACACCGTGCCTCGTGTCTCTACCGCATCATAGCCCACCCCTACAGTCAGCGCTATGCACGGCCCCCAACACATATCCTACAAACACCAGAAACTAGTTGCAACTCCTGGACAGAGAACAATGACAGTTAATAAGTCGAGAGAGTCAATTAAGGATCCAAATGTGTGGTAGTAGCTGTTCATGGATCACAAACACACAAATCAGTTCCTGAGGACAGTTTCAATGAGACAACCCACTATGTACTCCTACATGGCCTCTCACCGCTACCTTTCCAAATCATGTTCACACACTTAGCTCTCAACAGTAGGACATGTTCACAACTTTCTAATTCATCCCAATGAATCAGACCTGACTCAACTCTAAGCATTAGCAGGCATGAAAACAAGCATGAATGAGTAGGCACATCAGGGCTCAAACCACTTCTACTCATGCTACTGGGTTTCATCTATTTATTGTGGCAATGACAGGTCATGCAAAGGAAAGGGGTTCAACTACCGCATCATGTAAGAGTTGAATTGTTGTTGTCCTAATGAAGTAAAAGAGAATAGGAGCAAGAGAATGGGATTGTATCGGAATGAACAAGGGGGTTTGCTTGCCTGGCACTTCTGAAGATAGTATAGTTCTTCATCGGTGTCATTGATATCATCGTGGAAACTACGCCCACTGAGAGGGGACAAATACTGGAAAACAGAGAAAGAACACAATCAATGCAATGCAACAATATGATGCATGATCATGACATGGATATATGCTGTGGTTTGAGCTAATGCAACTAGCAACAATTTAAATGAAGTTGGTTTGAATCCAAGATTCAAATTCAAACTCCATATGTGATTATTCATATGCCATTTAATTCATTTGACCTAATCAGCAGTCATAAGTTGCTCAAACATGCATGAGAATGGTACATATGGATAGATTGTATTTTCCTGATCATTTTTCATATATAACTTATTTCAATCTGAGTTATAGATTATTTTCTATGATTTTTAGAAGTTTTAACTATTTCTGGAATTTCCTAGATTATTTTAAATCCAGAAAATCACTTATTGCATCAGCACTACATCATGTGTGCGTCAGTGGTCAACATAGACAGCCAGGTCAAACCTGACCAGTGGGGCCCGCATGTCAGTGTCACAACTAATTAACAGTGTTAATTAGTGCTAAGTTAAATACTAACCTGAGTTACTTAGGGCCTGGGCCCGCATGTCAGTGACATAGTGGGTTAACTAAAATTAGCAGGGCTCTGGGCCCAACTGTCATTAACCCAGGGGAGGTGAAACCCCTAGTCAAATGAGTCAATCCCGCTGGCGTTGAGTCACCGGCGAGGCCGAGACAGCGGCGCGGCTCGGAAATGCGCTACAGGCCTCGTTCGAAGCGTGTATGGGTCCGTTCGAAAGCCCTTTCTCCCGCGCGTCGAACGGGGCAGGTGCTGGGTCGTGGGGAGGCCGGAGCTCGCCGAAGTGGAGCCCGCGGCAGCTGTCGGAGCTCGGGTTTGAGCGGCGCATCGCTATGGTGCACGGGAAGATGAGATGGTGGCGGCGTTAGCTTGCTGTGGAGCTGCTGAGCACGTAGTCATTCTCAGGCATGAGCTTTGCTAGCTCTGGTTACGGTGGCGATAAGAACAGCGGCGACCGGCTCTCTGCTCTAGTGGGCATCGGCATTAGAGGAAGCAAACGAGCCAGGGAAGGGGGGTCGACGTAGAGGATCACAGCGGATCCGCTAGCGTTGTCACACAGCTCAGGGATGCGCTGGAGTCGGCGAATCGACGACGACGATCTCCGGCGGCCGCAGCTTCAAGACGAGGTCGGGGATGATGATACGGGGCTTCCGGCGTCGTATTCGTTGCCGGAGAGCTTTGGGGCGATGCATTCGAGCCGGTGGATACGTCGAGGAGGCGAGGAGGTGGCTCAGGGCGCGGCAGTGGCGAGTGGCGGCGACGGTGGCTCTCAGCCCGTGAGAGAGAGAGCCAGGGGAGGGGAGAGGCCACGGGTGAGGGAGAGAGAGGTCAGGGGGGTGCGAGGCGTCATCTAGAGCCGTCCAGGGCGTCAGCAGAAGCAGGAGGTGGCCGTCGGTGGCCGCGCGCGTGCTAGCGCACCGCGGGCACACGCCCTCGTTCCCACTGGCACGAGGTTGAGGACGAGTGGCACTGGCTAGTGGACTGTGCCGGCTCCACTGGGCCTCCAGGTGGGCTGCTGGTAAGAACTCTCTTTTTCTTTTATTTTCTGTTTTCTTTTATTCTGTAACTTTAGGACTTTATTAAAAGTACCCAAACAATCTCAAATTTCATGAATACTATCTTAAATATTTCCAACAGTAAACATTTTAGTTCATGAATATTTGGACATTTAAAATATTATATACCATTTAAATGCCTAAATGCAAATAGCATGTGATTTAATTCAGTGACCCAATGTTGTCCTCAAAAAATGTGAACCATTTTTGTCAGAGGTTCTAGACCAAGGCAAAGATGATGAACATTTTTGAAGGGCATTTCAGGTTCATAGAAAAAGTATTTTAGTAACCCTAGTTGGATTAAGTGGTGATGGGGGTTTCTGCCATCCACATTTCAACTTTACTTGAAATTTAAACATGATGCAACACAAGATGCTAGCACTAAGCATTACTAGAACTAGGGATTTGACAGTCGGCGAAGCACATCTGGCATGGTGTACAATTATTTGGCGGATCTGTTGCAGCGGACGAGGGCTTGTATGAAGGGCTAGCGATGGGGCGTACGAGGGAGTCAGTGAAGGGCCTACACTGTGGTGGATGAGGGCACCAGTGAAGCAGATCCGGTGCGGTGCACCATGATGGCAGTCAAGAAGATTTGGAGTGGTGGACAAGTCAGTCGCTGAAGCAGCTCTGATGAAGTGGTGAGTTGGTAGTAGGGGGTTCCAAGGTGCAGAGGTAGATCCGGCGGGGTGTGAGGTCCACTACTACGGCGGAGGACTAGATTCGGCGGCTTGACGTGGTTGGGGGGTTAGGGGAGGGGCTTTGGGGAAGAATGTTGGGGGCAAAGAGGGGAAAATAATGGAGTTACCAAAGCAGCCCTTTTCTGTTCATGTGGTAGTGGTAAAACCGGAATATCGCAGGGCTAAACTTTCTGGCGTGAGATATTTCGATGTGGGTGGGAAGTTTGAAAGATTTTGGCGCCTGAAATTAACTATTCTACTCTTGTACGGCCGACTATGATATCATGGACAATAATTTATTTGTTTTACACGCAAAAAAGTGAAAGTTTTGAAAATCAATGTATCCAACTCGAAACATAGATCGCCATTCAATTCAAATATGGATCATTGAGCTAGTGCAAGAAAATACCATCATATAGTCGAATTCAAATGAAATTCCAAATGTGTTTATTCTAAATGTGATGACAAAAAAATGTGTATGTGTATGAATAAAGTGAAATGATTATAAAGTTTGAACATGCACGTATGTGTATATCTCTAGGTGTGATATATGAATTTGAAATCACGAAATCCCGGCATAAAAATATACCTCCGTTTAAATGAATTATAAAAGCTAATGATGGAGTCGAATTCCAAAATTCCAATCTTAGGTTTGTAATTCTGGTACTTCAAAGTATATCACGCAAGTTCAAAAGTATCGTTATCTCATAGTCCAAACTATGAAACAAATTGATCAACCATGAGTGCACACACTGTTGACCATATATAACTCAATTATGCTAAAGTCTCTCAAATATAGACAACTCACTCTTTATCTGAAGCCACCCAGCCCGTCCCCCTCCCCCCACACACAAGTCATTCTCTCCCCGGACACGAGAATAGGAGCACATTAACACCCCCGTCTCTTCTAAAGTCCGGACCCCAATATAGGTCTCTATCACTTTGTCTCTCGGGCATGCACGCATCTCTTCCCCCACTCTCTAGGTCTCCCGGCATATCTCTTTCCCAAGCACACGCACTATATAGAGTGTATATTTCCCGTACACACAAAACGTCGCCCCCAAACGTCTATCTGCCTAGTTATGTGGTTCTCGCACACTCACCTCACTCACCTCCCCAACTGCAAACAAGCACACTTTGTCTCCTTGTGCACCACTCTCCTCTTTCTATATCTCCCACATGCGGACTCACCCCAGCTCATTCCCTATATACATATATGTCGTGACTCTTTCCATAGCTCCCTAATGTATCATCATTATCAACCTCGCACGTTGTTCTCTACACCATCTATTCTAGATCTCTCATGAAGTCTCTATCACACACACACGATGACTCGCTTCCCTTGCATCTCCGTACATAGGCCACTTTCGAACAACATCAACCTTGTATCCCTATCTATACGCCACTTCCGCACACAAACGACCCCCTCTCTCCCCCTCTCTTCCTCGCTATCTCCCTTGCTAGCTCTCTATCACTCTCACACCCCTCTCCCAGACACACTCGATGTCTCTTCCAAATAGTCTACTCCCCGCCTGCACCCATGCTATCCCGCTACTACACATGCCTTTGTCTCTCTTTTTCACACATGTCACACCATTCCCCCTTCCCTATACTAGGTTTTCATCATTAGTGGTCTCTCTTCTCCACATAATCACACTCCCTCTCACACACATACACAGACACGGACAAACACCCATCTATCTAGATCCTTCTTTTAAGACACACACCCTTGCATATTCTCTCTAGCTCTAATTATGTATATATCCCCCCTCTCCCTAGCTCACATTCACAGCAAAATTCTCCATCTCTCTAACTCACAAATCTCTCCCCGTGTCCTCATGTGTACCTCACACACTCACTCTCTGATTGTGTCTATGTGTCTCCACGTTACACAACACAAAGCCCCATGCACATGTCTCTCTCTATCCTCCACACATAGAGACACAAAGAATCTCTTATCATTGCCTTAGTCTCTACACATATCACACACGCACGCTCTCTCTCTCTCGCACCCAGGCTCAACAAAGTTTTTACCATGAATAACTTAACGTCTATTCATCAATAGTCATGCCACTAGGGCAAACACGAGACATGAAAAACAATAAATATACATGTGCGTAGACCACCTAGTATGACTACTAGGACTAGAGCAAGCCGAAAGCACGCCGCCATCACCCCCTCCTTATCGGCAACGGGAAAACCTTTGTTTTACATAGTCGAGAAGTCATCATGCAAAGGGCCCACATGCTCAGCCATTGAATATAATGTAGATCCAAGTTTATTGAAACATTTATAGGTAATACGTCTGTATCTCCGTACTTATATCTATTCTCTTATAAACAACTGAGTTCGTAATGATGGCATGCCTGCCTTCTTGCAACATAGACCGTCTGTCGGATTTCGGGTTCCGGCAAAACCCTTGAGGTTCGAACATTGGGGTGCGCACAAAGATCTCTCCCACTCCCTAGCTCGCACACTCCCCAATCTTATGGCCTAGATCAACGAACCCAAAGAACACGAGAAACAAGATTTATACTGGTTCGGGCCACCATTGTGGTGTAATACCCTGCTCGAGTGTGGTGTGGTGGATTGCCTCTTGGGCTGAGGATGAACAGTTACAAGGGAAGAACAGCCTCTTGAGGAGAGGTGTTCTTCTGCTCGGTGAGCTTGTGTGGTTGGGGATGATCTAGATGAGCCGATCCCTTTCTATGGTGGTGGCTAGTCCTATATATAGAGGCCTTGGTCCTCTTCCCAAATATTGAGCGGCAAGGGATCCCACAATGACCAAATTCAAAGGGAGACAACTAGTACAAGTTATCCTGACAAAAGTAGTGTTCGCCTGCAAAAGGCTCGGGTGGTGACGCCATCTTGGGCTCCATGGTGACCTCCGTCCTGCTGTCCTGCTGGTCTTGGTCTTGTTGCACCGATATGGAAACCTTTGCCTGACGCCTCGGGACTCCTCACCTGCGCTTGCCCCTTTAGCACCAAAGAGGAAACGAGGACACTACGCGCACTGGCGCCCGCCTGGCTCCAGTCGTCATGGCTTGCCTCACAGAAACCTCATGAGGTGTCCCTTGCCTTGATCTCTCTGCCCCTCATGAGCCAGCCTAGTGAGGCCGCCCCTGAGGAGATCGTGTGTCGTCTACCTTGCGAGGCTTGGCCCCTCGCGAGGGTCTTGAGTGTTTGCTGGTGAAGATGGGCCGTATAGGGCCGCAGGTGGAGCCACACTTCGGGCCGCAGGTAGGCAAGTATGGGGACCCCCATTCCTAGAACGCCGACAGTAGCCCCAGGGCCCAAGGCGCGTTCGGGCTTGGCTTCGAGGCGAAGCCATAAGGAAAGTGCGGAGTGCCGCGATCCCAATAGCCTGCGGCCCTGCTTGACACATGGCGATCGATTGGACGAGGGTGGCCCCGCTTCCCCATGCAGCCTTGATATTCTCCTAGCTAGGCGGCCATGGCGTCCCACACAGTTATTTCGCCCTTGCTAGCAATGCACCCCCCGACTCCTTCGCTTTCTCGAACTTCAGCTTTCTATCCCAATCCAACCTAAGCTCATTCGTCCCCATCGCCATGGCACCAAATCGGACGGAGAAAGGGAATAAGTGTCGGTGTCAAAATCAGCAGATCTCGGGTAGGGGGTCCCGAACTATGCGTCTAAGGTCGATGGTAACAGGAGATACGGGACACGATGTTTACCCAGGTTCGGGCCCTCTCTATGGAGGTAATACCCTACTTCCTGCTTGATTGATCTTGATGAATATGAGTATTACAAGAGTTGATCTACCACGAGATCGAGATGGCTAAACCCTAAAAGCCTAGCCTATATGACTATGGTAATGAATCTCCTTCCTCCGGACTAAGTCCTCCGGTTTATATAGACACCGGGAGGATCTAGGGTTACACAAGGTCGACTACAAAGAAAGGAATCTACATATTTCATCGCCAAGCTTTCCTTCCACGACAAGGAGAGTCCCATCCGGACACGGGTGTAGTCTTTGGTCTTCATATCTTCACAGCCCATCAGTCCGGCCCATGGCTAACAGGTCAGGCGCCCGAGGACCCCTAAGTATAGGACTCCCTCAGTAGCCCCCGAACCAGTCTTCAATGATGAGGTGTTTGACGCATAGATTGTCTTCGGCATTGCAAGGCGGGTTCCTCCACCGATGACTTCCAAGTAGTGTGCTCGGCCTTCCATTTAATGTTGTACCCCTCGGCTTCTGTGTATCAACAACTTCAGTTTCCACGTGTCGAGTGAATGCGAGAGGTCAGGGCATTTTTGCACTTAACACCTCAGCCACGCGAGGCTGGTGGAGCAAATCCTCAAAGGTTTCTCGGAAAGAACACTACAACATGTCAATCGTCCCCAGCTCCTCCTCCCGTCCCTGCGGCCCAGAAAGAGGCGAATGGGAGAAGTGCTCCATATCCCACCGTCAGCTGGTGGAGCTACAAACACAGGGGTTTGTCCCCCTTGCAGATCTAGTCCCTATTCGAGCAGGGTTGGCCTCCTTTAACGGCAAAACCCAGGCGGAGGATTTCCCCAATCCATCCGTGGGGGAACGAGTGTGTTTTGTTCCTTATCTGCTAAGGGGCATGGGATTCCCAATTCATCCATTCCTCCAAGGGCTTTTGGAATATTATGGCCTCCAGCTACACAACTTTACTCCAACCTCCATCCTGCACATCGCGGGTTACGTCGCTTTATGCGAACTATTCCTGGGCTGTGAGGCCCATCTTGAATTGTGGAGAAGGTTATTCTGCCTTGTCCCGCGTAACCACGAGGGGTCAATATTTGATGTGGGCGGAGCTGAAATATGGCGAATTGCCGAGACCGGATACCTATCCAGCACACCGAAGAAGGCTTCTGAAGAGTGGACTTCTGAGTGGTTCTACATGGAGGACGTCACACCTCCAGACCCAGTCCGGAGGGGTCTTCCTGAGTTCACAAGTGCTCCTTTAAATAAACGCCACAGTTGGCGCCCTTGGAGCCTCGAGGAAGAAGATAGTGTGGATGTTCGCCAACTCCTGAGCAATATTAGGACGCTCACCTAGTCCGGGTAAACGATAGTCGAAGTAACAGCAACCTCCATATTGCGGGTGGTCCAGCCACTCCAATACAGTGGACTTCCCATGTGGCACTATAATGGGGAAGATGACGCCTCCCGCTACGGCAAGAAAGGTCTGGACACCCCTGCCACCCTGGCCAAAATATTGGCCAAACTATTCAAAGGGGAGGAAGAGGAGTTCTTGCGCATCAAGCACATGGAAGGATACTCGATGTATAATCCTCCTAGCTGGGTAAGCCCCAACTTCTCTGCTCTACTCATTCTACTCCCTGAGCTATGTTCAACGAACATTAACCCATCCATTTATAACAGCACTAGCGAAAGACTTCCGAGGGGCTTTACAGCCCTGCCCCGCAGCCCGAGGGCCACATTCGGGACCTTGACCCCGGATCCAAGATAATTCGGATATATTCATGGTGCTCGATAATGGGGTGTTTTATCAAACGAGCTATGACGACACAGAAGTGGCCATCATCGCTGATTATCCAGTTCTTCTCCCCACTTCACACGTAAGTAATCCGGATATACCTTGTCCAAGAGAGTTTTCTCATTCTTCCTCACCCACCACACTGTCCTGTGCTCAAAAGGGGAGGCGTTCTGCACGCCATGATGCCCCAGGGGTATCTTCGAAGAGAGTGGCCCCCATGCCGGGCAAGCCTTCGAATAGGAAGGAAAACGAAGATATGGCCGAGCCTTCATCAAAGAGGTATGGATTTGCAAATATGCACCTTGTCAGTCACATCCAATTGTGACCTTTCCTTATATCCTGTATCAGGAAAAAGGTGTGCCGAACTATATCCGGGGGTCCGGCCGGTCATACTTCCCACAGCCAGGATCCAGATCCTACCGTAAAGACGGGGGCTGATGCGGGGGTAATGTCGAACTGTCCTCCAGCCAAGGATTCGGATGATGTATCCGTCACCAACTCGAAAGTGGAGAACGCCATGAATCATCGGCGCCGCAGGGCCGTTTTACAAGACCCTGGTTTTTCAGAAGAGGCATTTAACGCCTTCAGCTCGGCTGACGCATACATCAGAGCTACTCGAGATGGGCTTAACATGGACACAAAGCAGCATTTAAAAGAAGTGCAGGTAAGTTTACTTTGTCAGAATATGATAACCATATGCAGGTAGCCCCCGAGACTTGAAACAATTGGTACAACTGATTTGAGTATCGTTGTATAACTAGGTTCTTATGGAGAACAACAACCTGCTAGCCCAAGAGCTAGAAAAGTGTCAAACGCAGCTGACTGCTGCCCGTGCTGAACTAGAGAAATCCAAGAAGGAGTCTCCTAGTAATGTTCCCCTCCGTCGAGAAAACATAATGGTATGCCAATAATGCTAACATGGTTGCTCACCTCTTATTAGGATCACTAGACCAACTGCAAGAACAACTAAAAGCTGCCCAAGGTGGAGAACGAGAAGCCAAGAAACTGCTAGCCACGGGCGAGCGTGTTCTCACAAAAGTGATGATGGAGAAAAACAAGCTCCAGTATTCAAATACCCGATTGGGCGAGGATCTGAAAGATGTACGGGCCCAACTGGCCGACTCCGTGAAGGATAATAAAAGGCTGTGCGGCGTCATATTCAGTATGTGGCCGAATTTACCTTATAATAGTTCGGAGATGAAAGGAACTGACAAAGTTATATTTGCAGGTATGCTGACAGGATGTCCCGAACAGGAGCTGTCCGGATTGTCGGACGATCTGCTATGAGGCTGTCGCAAATGCACGAGCAAGCTCGGCAAGCAATGTGGAGTGTTGCTAAGGCCTTATGGCCATCCGCTTCCCCTCCAGGAAGTATGGAGTAGCTTGCAAAGCTATTCAAGCGAGCGCGGCGACGTATCCAAGAAGCCCCCAGGTGTAATGGACATACATATTTGAAGATATATGCGTCAGGGGTGTACGTTCTAGCCGCACGAAAGCTTTAGAGCTAAAGAGAAAAAATGAAAAGAGAGAAAAAATAATGGAAACAACATGAAGAAGGAGACGAACACAGGATTCAGCGCTAGGCATAGAATCGTCGGAGTCTGGCCGTGTTCAAGGGGTTCGGCTCTAAGCGATTGTCCGAGGCATCATGCAAGTGGTATGCTCCTCTAGTGAGAACTTCGTCATGATGAAGGGACCCTCCCACTTGGGCTTGAGCTTGTCCTTTTTCTTCTCTGGCAGGCGTAGAATGAGTTTGCCAACATTATAAGTCTTGGCCCGCACTTCTCTGCTTTGATACCTACGATCCTGCTGTTGATAAAATGCAGAACGTGCTTTTGCGACGTCGCGCTCCTCCTCCAGGGCATCCAAGCTGTCCTGCCGAGCAAGCTCGGCCTCTCTCTCTTCGTACATGCACACTCGAGGTGAGTCGTGAATAATGTCGCAGGGTAACACTACCTCTGCACTGTACACTATGAAGAAAGGTGTATATCCGGTAGTACGATTGGGCATGGTCCGCAACCCCTAGAGTATGGAGTCGAGCTCCTCAACCCAGTGCTTGTCTTATTCTTTCAAAGGCCGCACTAGTCTAGGCTTGATGCCGCTCATAATAAGACCGTTGGCTCGTTCGACTTGACCGTTTGTTTGTGGATGATAGGCAGAGGCGTAATCGAGTTTAATGCCCATATTAGCGCACCAGGTTTTCACCTCATTGGCTCTGAAATTGGAGCCGTTATCAGTGATGATGCTATGTGGAACACCATAACGGTGTACAACAGCCGATATGAATTCTATCATCGGCACTGACTCGGCCGTTTTAACTGGTTTGGCCTCTATCCACTTAGTGAATTTATCCACCATAACCAGCAGATATTTTCTCTTATGGCTTCCTCCTGTAAGGGGTCCAACCATATCTAGTCCCCAGACCGCAAAAGGCCAAGTGATGGGTATTGTTTGTAGCGCGGTGGGGGCCTATAACTTTGGTTGGCGAAGAGTTGGCATCCGACGCAACGTTGGACTAGGTCTTGTGCATCTGCTCGGGATGTCGGCCAATAAAATTATGTACTGAAGGCCTTGCTAACAAGGGCCCGAGCTGTGGCGTTGTGCCCGCCGAGACCGGCGTGAATCTCACCCAGGTGCTGTCGCCCCTCCTCCTTGGAGATACATCTTTGAAGGACTCCGGTAGCGCTTTTCTTATAGAGCTCTCCGTCGTGAACCTTGTAGGCCTTTGAATGTCGGACAATGCGGCGGGCCTCATTCTAATCCTCAGGAAGTTCCTTCCTATTAAGGTAGGCTAAGAAGGGTTCGGTCCATGGGGCAATGACTGCCATAATGAGATGGGCCGACGATGTTATTTCGTTTGTTGAGCCTCTGATGATATCGCTGGGTTTGGAATCTGGGGTTGTGTTCTGGGGTTGTGTTCGGATCCGGACTAGTGTTACCGCTCTCCCCCTGCCACACCACGGATGGCTTAAAAATCCTTTCTAGAAAGATATTGGGTGGGACGAGGTCGCGCTTGGCCCCGATACGAGCAAGAACGTCCGCCGCTTGATTACTTTCTCGGGCCACATGATGGAACTTGAGCCCCTCGAACCGAGGCGACATTTTTAGGACGTCATTACGATAAGCTGCCATCTTTGGGTCTTTGGCATCAAAATCTCCATTTATTTGAGATATTGCAAGGTTTGAGTCCCCGCGCATTTCCAGGCGTTGTATGCCCATGGAGATAGCCATCCAGAGACCATGCAATAAGGCCTCATATTCGGCTGCATTGTTGGAGTATCTGTATAGTATTTGGAGTACATACTGAACGACGTCTCCAGTGGGGGACGTCAAAACGACGCCCGCTCCAAGCCCTGCCAGCATTTTGGAGCCATCGAAATACATAACCCAATTGGAATATGTGTCGTACTCTTTAGGGAGTTTGGCCTCTGTCCATTTGGCGACGAAGTTAGCGAGTACTTGGGATTTAATAGCTCAACATGGTTTGTATGTAATATCAAATGGAAGGAGCTCAATGGCCCATTTGGCAATCCGGCCCGTGGCATCGCGGTTGTTTATTATGTCGTTGAGTGGTACTTCGGAAGCCACCATGATCGAACACTCCTGGAAGTAGTGTCATAGCTTTTGGGATGCCACGAAGACCGCGTATGCTATCTTTTGATAACGGGGTACCGGGATTTTCATGGTGTAACGACAGAGGATACATAGTATGCTGGCTTCTGAAGAGGGAATTTGTGTCCGTCCTGTTCTCGTTCAACGATGAGCACGGCGCTCACCACTTGATATGTTGCCGATATGTATAGTAACATGGGTTCACCGACGTTTGGCGTGGCCAAGATTGTGTTGCTGGCTAGAAGGGTTTTTATTTCTTCCAGTCCGGCTGTTGTCGCGTCCGTCCACTCGAAGTTATCGGTTCGCCGTAGAAGGCGATAGAGTGGCAGTGCCTTTTCTCCCAGTCTGGAGATAAAGCGGCTTAGAGTTGCCATGCAACCCGTGGGTTTTTGGACTTGTTTAAGGTCTGTTGGCATAGCCAATTGGGACAAAGCTCGAATTTTGGCTGGATTTGCTTCAATTCCTCTATTAGAAATGATGAATCCTGGCAGCTTTCCTGCGGGGACGCCAAAAACACACTTTTTTGGATTGAGCTTAATGTCATATGCGCGGAGGTTGTCGAATCTAAGATGTCGGTCGTCTATTAGTGTTTTGACGTGCCTTGTCTGGATTATGACGTCGTCCAGATAGGCTTTAACTGTCTTTCTGATCTGTTTCTCCAGACATGTTTGGATCATGCGTTGGTAGGTGGCACCGGCGTTCTTGAGCCAGAAGGGCATGGTATTGAAGAAGAATGGCCCATATGGGGTGATAAATGTTGTTGCAGCTTGGTCGAACTCTTTCATTTTGATTTGATGGTATCCGGAATATGCGTCAAGGAAACATAGTGAGTCGTGTCCTGCGGTGGCATCAATGATTTGATCAATGCGGGGGAGTGGGAAGGGATCCTTAGGGCAAGCCTTAGGTCTTTAAAATCGACGCACAGGCGCCAGGATTTATCCTTCTTTGGTACCATCACCAGGTTTGCCAGCCAGTCCGGATGTTTTATTTCTCTAATGAATCCGGCCTTGATTAGCTTGGCTAGCTCCTCTCCCATGGCTTGACATTTGGGTTCGGAAAAGTGCTGCAGTGTTTGTTTGACCGGCTTGTATCCCTATAATATGTTGAGGTTGTGTTCGGCCAGCTTGCGTGGGATTCCTGGCATGTCAGAAGGGTGCCAGGCGAATATATCCCAGTTTTCGCGAAGAAAATCCCATAGCGCGGCGTCGACCGTTGGGTCTAGCTGTGCCCAAATAGATGCTATCTTCTTCGGGTCCGTTGGATGGACCTGGAATTTGACTATTTCTTCCGCTGGCTTGAAGGAGGTGGATTTGGGGTGTTTGTCTAAGATCACATCATCCCTGTCCACCGTGGAGCATAGTGCGGTTAATTCTTCGGCCATGAGGGCTTCAGATAATGCCTCAAGGGCCAGGGATGCAGTTTTATTTTCGGCACGGAGTCACTGGCGAGAGTGATTATGCCATTGGGCCCGGGCATCTTAAGCTTCATGTACCCGTAATGAGGTATGACTTGGAAGCGTGTAAATGCCTCTCGCCCCAAGAGGGCGTGATATCCGCTGTTGAAAGGGGCCACTTGGAAGGTTATTTCTTTGGACCGATAATTCTTTGGCATGCCGAATACCACGTCAAGTGTTATTTTCCCCGCACACCGCGCCTCACAACTGGGAATGATTCCTTGGAAGGTCGTGTTGCGTTGCTCGATGCAGCTCCTGTCTATTTCCATTTTGTGGAGTGTATCTTCATAGATGAGTTTTAGTCCGCTGCCGCCATCCATGAGAATCTTGGTGAGCCGAAAGTCGTCCACGATTGGACTGAGGACCAAGGCGGCTGGTGGTCGGATTGTCCTGTATTTTGGTTCATCACCGGCGTTAAAAGCTATAGCCATGTTGTTCCAAGCGTTTATTCCTGTTATTTGACAGACTTCGGCGAGTCCGCGAAGTGCCCTTTTGCGCCCATTGTTTGAGGCGAATGTCTCGAAGAACGTCAGTATTTTGGGGTCATCGTCTTCTGGTGGGTGTCGTTCTGGGGTATTCTTGGTGAGGATATCCTCGCCGCTCTTAGCCACTTGCCGGAGTACCCAACATGCTCTAAGGCTATGTGTTGGTATGTTATCCATTGTTGCGTGTATTTTGCATGGCCCATCGAGCCATCCTTCCAGAACGGTTCCGCGCCTCGTACTGGCTTTATATTTCTTTACTATTGGACCAGGCGTGTCACAAGGGTGTGCCTTTTTCGCCTGAATGAGGGGTTGAGTGGGGACCGATGGTTCCCAATGGGCTGCCTGAGTTTTCCAGGCGCTTTCCATTGCGTTGTACTTCTGTATGATTGTTGCCAAGTCAGCGAACTGTAATATCCGACGGTGGTTGATGGCGTTGAGTATTCCTTTGTCCAGGCAATTGTTGCGGAACGCTGAGATCGCTTCCTTGTCGCGCCAATCTTTAATCTTGTTTTTGACAAGAAGGAATCTGGCCCAGAAGTGGTGGACCATTTCCTGAGACTGATGTTGTATGCTCATGAGAGCACTTATATTTGGGTGGGTGGGTGGTTTTAAATCTGAACCCTGACCCAATTTTGGATCCGGAGTTTGAAGGACTTCCGAACATAACAGATCGGGCTCCGGGATATCCACTGATTTCATAGGCCCGTCGTCCGATTCTATATTCGGAGGGCAGGATACATCTCCTCACCGGTGGGTGTCCGGCTCTTCGAAGGCGGAGATCCGGACATAGTCCGTCCTTAGTATGGAGGAAGAGTTGTCGTCTCTCTCCTCGACTACCACTATCTGGTGGGTGATCGGTGGAGATTTGATTTCTCTCTGATCGGGTTTAAGACCAATTCGATCATAGTCTATAGCGACCCCCAGGGCGGAGATGCGATCTAGGAACTCGTTTAAAGACGAAAGCTCCACTGGATCCATCTACTTGGAGTGTTCGGAGTTGATACGAAGGTGATTTTCGATGACCTAGGAGGTCATCATCGGCTTGATGAACGAACGGGCGGTCATGGTAAAGACACCCAGCCGGAGGGTTTGGCCTGGGGCCAGTGCGCCTCCGGCGGTGATATTGTCCTTGAGAACAAGGTGAGCCATCGATCCTGTCGTCGATGTCATAGTGGAACTCTCAATGAAAGCACCAATGTCGGTGTCAAAACTGGCGGATCTGGGGTAGGGTGTCCCGAACTATGCGTCTAAGGTCGATGGTAACAGGAGACAGGGGACACGATGTTTACCCAGGTTCGCGCCCTCTCTATGGAGGTAATACCCTATTTCCTGCTTGATTGATCTTGATGAATATGAGTATTACAAGAGTTGATCTACCATGAGATCGAGATGGCTAAACCCTAAAAGCCTAGCCTGTATGACTATGGTAATGAATCTCCTTCGTCCGGACTAAGTCCTCCGATGTATATAGACACCAGGAGGGATCTAGGGTCACACAAGGTCGGTTACAAAGAAAGGAATCTACATATTCGATTGCCAAACTTGCCTTCCATGCGAAGGAGAGTCCCATCCGGACATGGGTGCAATCTTTGGTCTTTGTATCTTCAGAGCCCATCAGTCTGACCCATGGCTAACAGGTCGAACGCCCGAGGACCCCTTAGTCCAGGACTCCCTCAAGAAGCCCCTGTCCTGAGCCAACCCGCCTCCTGCCGTCGAGCCCGCCATCGGCCGATCGCGGGTGCTCAATGAGGAGGCCATGGACAAGGTCTGCCTTGCGCTCGCCACTAGCTTCAATGAATGGGGAGGGACGGCGGCCTGGCTGGCGTCCTGAGCTTTTGTTGATAGAGCAGCCACCGAGGTCCAATTCTTCGTCGATGCCCTGTTGGCCAGTCTGATCCCTTTTCTCCGCCTTCTTCAACATAGTGCTTTCCCATTACCAGATTCATCTGATGCACTTAGATCCCCAATATGTCGCTCTTCTTGCCGTCTTCGCCTTTGTCTGTGAGGCCATGGTGGGCATCGCCCCCTCCGTGGCCCTTCTACGTCATTTCTTCTCGCTGCACCTGACCGACCCCCGGCAATTCTCGGGGTGCCTTAGCTTCCAGGCCATGGCGGCGACAGCCGGCTCGGGGATTGATTTTGAGCTCCCGCTGTCTGCGAGCGGGTTCTGGATGCGGTGGGTGTATGTGGATGTCGGAGTGCTCGGCCATTTTCTCGCACCTCCGTCTGCGCCTGCCAGTCCCAGCTTCAGCTAGGCTCACGAGAAACTTATGAGCCCCCGCCTTGCCTTCGTCTTGCTCCGGCTGATGAGGTTGAAGGACCTTGGCTTGAGCGCGCCCATGGTGATGAAGGAGTTCCCCCGATGCTGTGTTGCCCCACTCCAGTGCCATTCCCAACCAATGTGGGCCCTATCTGTCAGCCCAGATCGCATGATGCTCCAGCAGTCAGAGCTTCCGCTTGAGGCACGAAGAACGGTGATCGAGGTCCTGGCGGGGAACCCCTCGCCAGTCGATATGCCACCGATGGGCTGTCTCTTGTACTATTGCTCGAGCAGGGTGGAGTTCGCGAGGTAGATGCCCCCTTTGACGAATGGGGCTTGCGTCCGGTTGGCCTTGAGGGGTCCCGCGAGAACCCCGTCACCGTGGTTCCCCTCCTTGTCGTCAGCGTCGAACTTGCCCCAAGAGTGGACGCAGGGGGGCAAGCACCACCGGGGGCTGGAGGCGCAGGCGCCGAGGCGTCGAAGCCACCCACAGTTCCTGAGGCATCATCTTGGGGAGCCCGCAACTCTCACACTGAGGTGGCAGCTGAGGGGGCGACGCAACCCGCTGCTCCTGAGGCCGAAGCTCCCGAGGCCTCTGGAGGCCATCACGAGGCAGTACTTGATGGCTCTCCCCAGCTTGGTGCTCCTGAGGTCACTTTCTTTGGTGCTTCACCAGCCGCGCCCTGCGTTGGTCGCCACGCCCAATGCTTCTGCCGGCTCCGTGTAGACTTCGATGCGCTCCGCAAGAGGAAGAGGTCCCCAAGCTACAGCGGCGGTGCTTTCCGGCCGTTGAAACAAAGGAAGTACATCGCCATAGATGAGTAAGTACCTTATCTTTGTAGTTCCTTGAATGCTGCTTCCCTTCCTGACGGTGGCTCTTCAGGACCCCATCCGTTGAGGCCGCGAAGCCCCTCGGGAAGCAACCTCCTCCTACCTCGGATCTCCCGTTGGCCTTGAGCGTCCTAGGCCAGCATGCTGCCCCCGTCATGAGGTCAGCTGGAGAGGCAGACGCGCTAGCTTGGCGCCTTGAGCCCGCGCCCCTGCATCTCTTCTTCGTGGCCTCGTCAGGGGTGTGACGAGCATGCCAAGGGCTCCTCCTCTGGTTATAGACGGTGATCGGATGGCTTCGGTCCTGGTTCCTTCTTCGAGCAGCGAGCCTCAACCCAACCGGGCTCCTGCCGAAGCCCAGTCGGCGACCGGAGGGGCGCCAGCCCCCAGCCCCCTGCGGGAAGGGGGCGAGCAGCTTTGGGTCCCGTCGACGGCACTCGCTGTGGCGGACGGAGTCAGCCGCGCACTCAAGATCGCGCACGACCAGAGCGTCGTCCACCAAGAGCTCTTCCGGGAGAAGATGGGCGTGATGAGTCGGCTTGGCGGGGAGCTCGCGGATGTAGACGCACGCCTTGAGGCCGAGGGTATTCGGCTGGTGTAAGAGTGGCATAAACTGAATGTGGCCATCAACCTCGGGCGCCACGAACGCGAGCTTGATAACACGAAGGACGAGGCGTCTCTTGCAACCTCGCCCGAAGCTTGCGCCCGAGCCTTGGAAGAAGCCCGGGAAGTTGATCGACGTCGCGAGATCACAGAGAAACGCGCGTGGAGCAGCAAGTGGAGGCGCGCAACACTGCCCTAGCATAGATGAAGGGGACGTCTGCCGAGGAGGAAGAGATCCTGAGGCGCGAGGAAGCGCTAGCGCTGGAAGCCACAGAGCGCAGCCTTGACCTTGAGCGGTTGGAGACGAGGGAGCGCCAGGTTGCCCAAGCTGAGGATGCCGTCAGCGCACGCGAGGCCAAGGCCCAAGAAGAAGTCAACCGCCAGGTGGCCGAGGCTCGAGTGGATCTCGAGGGAAGGTACGACCTGAAGTTGAAGCTTGTGGAAGCCGATGCTGTGGGCAGGACTAATGCCCTCAGGTCAGGGTTACGAGGCGGAACGTCGCGAGAAAGCCCCCGCACCTGCCCTATCCTCAGTGCAAGCTGAGTTGGCTTCCGCTCGTGCCGAGCTATTTTCCCTTCAGCAGCGGGTCGCCGGATCCTCCGCCCAGCAGAGCAGGGAGGAAACGCTCCGGCGGTGGACGCTAGAGAGCGAGCACGCCCCCATGTTCCAAAGCCTCAGGGTCAGAGCCAACGTGGCGCTGGGCACCGTCTGCGATGAAAATGCACCTCAGCCCCACTCGAACGACCACGCCAGCCACCTCCTTTTCATCACCGACGTGGTGACACACCTGGAGAATCGATCCAAGAGGGCTCGCGTTCTTGTCGAGGAGAGGAGCCACGGCCTGCTCAAGCACATGTTCTCCCGTGTCTTCAGCCATCTCCAGAACACCTACCCCATCTTTGACTTCGACGCTGCCATTGCCCCTGTGCCCGAGGCCATCTGGGGCGACCTGGCGCACTGGGTAGAGGACAATGTGGATGCTCTAGTCAGAGCCTTCACCTCCGAGGATGACACGGTGGTGGTCACTGCGGATGAAGGCGACGTGGTCGACGACGGTGCAGGCGACGCCAGCAGTGGTGATGCCGGTGACGAGGACGGCGGCTCCAGCGATGGAGATGATGATGCCAGCGACGCGTCTGAGGGTGACCCGAAGGACGCGGTGAGCGATATGTCCGATTGAGCCCGTGCTTCCTCGTTGCTGACCCTATAAGTGAAAACTTGGGTACGGATCTGAAAGTTGTATGAGCATTTTGGGAGGCGGAGCCCCTCATGTAAACAGATTACTGCCTCTATTCCTTAGGCCAAGCTGAAGATGTGTTTTTATGGGCCCGCAAGTCATGTTGCAAGCTTATTGCTGAAATTGACCTTAGTCAGGACCGGTTCCCGGCCAGCTCGTGAGGTCATGAGCTCCTGAAGGGCCTGCCGATCCGCCCATGAGGGCTTCGCGAGGAGCAAGCGCCATCCATGGAAGGGTGTGCACGCAGCACGCGCGTGCCGCGCCCAGCCCCCGCTCACGAGGGGCTCGCGAGGGGGGAGGCAGTAGGTGCGAACTCCGAGTTGGGGCAAGGAACCAGATGGCAAGAAATCTAACGAACGAGAAAAGTCACCCCCGCGCATAGCAATGAAAATTCAACTTCAACTTAAATCCAAAGCCAGAAACAGGGCTATAGAAAAGAGGTTAAGACCAAATGGCCGCGTCCAGCACCTAGTCTAGTCTTCTTGCCTTCTCACCAGCGCGGAGCTAAGTGCTGCCACCAGGCGTGGGAGGGAGCCCCCGAGGCCCGAGGGCGGCAGTCCTGAGACTCCGGGGCGTGTACATCCCCACTCATTATTACATGAGAGTGTCACGAGCGAAGATCTTCACAGGCGTGAGCCTTAATTCATATCGGCTGACGAGGGCCCCGCCTTGCGCCGCCCTCGACCACCGTTGGTTCGACCAGAAACCAGGACGAAGTCAAGGGGCAAAGGGGACGCCAGCGGCTCCCTTGGCAACCAAGGGTCCTCTGCCGGGGGAAGGCTCACCAGCACCTCCCCGACAGAGAGCCTACCTCCGGGGGGCGCCTTGCTCCGCGCGATGCGGGGAGGGACCTGGCTCCCGGCCCCTCCCCTGCAGCCCCAGAGCGCTCCTCCTGGTTGGAAGAAGGCCGTTGAGCTGGGGCCGCCGTCCGCCATTGTGACCTGATCCTCCTGCGACCCATGGTTAGCATAAGCTTGATCCTGAGAGATTAGTGGTACCCTGTAGCTGTCGTCACCGGCATGGTGGGTGAGGCTCACGGTGTGCTCGGGGGGCTCCTGGAAGGCCTCAGCTTCCAGCACCTCCTCGTCTTCTAGCGCATAATCCTGGTCTATCATGCGGCGCACGTAGGCCTCTGAGGCCGCCGCCCCAAAGACTTCACCGAAGTGCCCCATGTTCCATGTTGTGCCGCCCTGAGGATGGTAGGGCACTCCTCCGCCGAGGCCGCGGGTGGCAACGCTCGTGCCCGCGCCAACCGGAGGCGGTGGGGCGCGAGTGGGTGTCCGGTGCTTCTGGTCGCGCCGGTGTCGATGACGCCTCCTGGCGCACCAGGGGTGCGCAGGCGCGGCGAGGCTTGTTCTCGTCGGGTGTGCGGCACTATGGCCGCAGTGTGGATTGAGGCCCTTGCGGCCGCCAACACTTGTCGTGGAGTCAGGATGGACGGTGCTTGACTGCGCCGCCCGCGGTCCGCGGTGCTTTGCGGTCCACGCGCCGCCTGGGGCGCTGGGTTGAGGTCTTCTTGGGCGGATGGCGCTGCCCGGGCCAGCCAAGCTGCCCAACGGTTGGTGTTGGTCCTTGGGTCGCCGGACATCAGAACCACGGGGCGTCGGCGGATCAACCGGGGGAAGAGAAGCTCCGGCGAACCCCTACCTGGTGCGCCAAATGTCGGATTTCGGGTTCCTGCAAAACCATTGAGGTTCGAACACTAGGGTGCGCACAAAGATCTCTCCCCCTCCCTAGCTCACATACTCCCCAATCTCATGGCCTAGCTCGACGAACCCAAAGAACACGAGACACAAGATTTATACTGGTTCAGGACACCATTGTGGAGTAATACCCTACTCAAGTGTGGTGTGGTGGATTGCCTCTTGGGCTGAGAATGAATAGTTACAAGGGAAGAACAGCCTCTTGAGGAGAGGTGTTCTTGTGCTCGGTGAGCTTGTGTGGTTGGGGATGATCTGGATGAGCCGATCCCTTTCTATGGTGGTGGCTAGTCCTATATATAGAGGCCCTGGTCCTCTTCCCAAATATTGAGCGGGAAGGGATCCCACAATGGCCAAATTTGCAAGGAGATAACTAGTACAAGTTATCCTGACAAAAGTAGTCTTCGCTTGCCAAAGGCTCTGGTGGTGACGCCGTCTTAGGCTCCACGGTGACCTCCGTCCTGGCGTCCTGCTGGTTTTGGTCTTGGTGCACCGATATGGAAACCTTTGCCTGATGCCTCAGGACTTCTCACCTGCGCTCGCCCCTTTAGCACGAAAAGAGGAAATGAGGACACTGCGCGCTGGCACCCGCCAGGCTCCAGTCGTCATGGCTTGCGTCACAGAAACCTCATGAGGTGTCCCTTGCCTTGATCTCTCCGCCCCTCGCGAGCCAGCCTGGTGAGGCCGCCCCTGATGAGGTCGTGTCTCGTCTGCCTCGTGAGGCTTGGCCCCTCGCAAGGGTCTTGATTGTTTGCTGGTGAAGATGGGCCATACAGGGCCGCTAGTGGATCCACGCTACGGGCCACAGGCAGGCAAGTCTGGGGACCCCCATTCCTAGAACGACGACACCGTCCGATCTATATCTGACGGATAGAAATTAAACTAAAAGATACCCGCACCTCTCTCCACATTTGCAGACAAGGTCTTCCCTCGTTCATCCTTATCTCCCACAACCTCATTTTTGAGCAATTAAAAAAGGAAGCCTCTAGAACAAACTGGCATGGTGGTCATCGCCGGCATCATCCATCCCCATGCCTCCACTCAGTCAGACCACCAATCACCACCATGCCCCACTCCTCCACACCTTATCTCTCCTCTTTCTCGAGATATCATTAGTTTTTACACATGGGATTACTCCCTCATGGGTCAATCACAACAGGTGTTTTATAAAAAATGCATCTTGATGTTTCGTGCAATGCATAGGCATCTTGCCAGTGCTCCTATAGAAGACTTAGTTGGTGATGATGGTGTGTCTGTCGTTGGTCATTTATGACCATTAGATCTACATCTAACGACTGTGAGGTAAGTTGTTTCCTTTTCTCAGCAACATCCCACTTCTCTACAAATTTGCAGAAAAACCCTTAATTAGTATCTTAAAACCAACCACATCCCTCCCTCACCTCACCAAAACAGCCCAAGGAATATATTCTGATTGAAATATTATATATCTCTAGTGATATATGTATATCAAAATTAGAGTCTTTTCTATCAAGTTTGTGAATAAGTATTGTTCTAATTATGATCCATTGCAACACACGTGAACATTGCTAGTATTTCCATAGTTTTGAGTTTTCCATCAAGATATTAGTCACTCATGGTTGATATTTGGTTTGAATTACATACAGATAGGCACTATGTTACTAGCCGTGCTTATTGGCTTCCAAAGCTTAACTTTCACTCCTACTTACAGTATGTAGAGTATTTAACAAAAAAACTACCACTTTCAACCAGCCCCAGGAAGAAACTATTGTACAAAAAATAGAAAAAACAAACCCAAAATTTCTTAATCCGCGCCAAAAAACTACTGCCTAGTGCCGATTAGGCTCATTTAATCTCGTTTATGACAGGGTTGGCCCACACGTCCGTGCTGACGAGGTAGCTTAAACCAACACATTTTGTTTGACCATTGACATGAGGGACCCACATCTGACCTTCTATCATGTTCTTCCTCCTCCAATCATTATTTTTCCTGAACATTACTTCAAACAATTCTTATGCGTGTTCGTCAGTGGTGCTGGTGATGAGCGAGTACTACCTCTTGAGCACTGCGTTAGTTTTCCCTTGAAGTGGAAAGGGTGATGCAACAAAGTAGCGTAAGTATTTCCCTTAGTTTTGAGAACCAAGGTATCAATCCAGTAGGAGACTACACGCAAGTCCCTCGTACCTACACAAACAAATAAGAACCTCGCAACCAACACAATAAAGGGGTGGTCAATCCCTTCACGGTCACATACGAGAGTGAGATCTGATAGAGATAATAAGATAAATAATTTTGGTATTTTTATCATATAGATTGAAAGTAAAAATTGCAAAGTAAAATAGATTGAAACTTATATGATAAAATATAGACCTGAGGGCCATAGGTTTCACTAGTGGCTTCTCTCAAGATAGCATAAGTATTACGATCGGTGAACAAATTATTGTCGAGCAATTGATAGAAAAGTGCATAATTATGAGAATACCTAGGCATGATCATGTATATAGGCATCAAGTCTGCGACAAGTAGACCGAAACGATCCTGCATCTACTACTATTACTCCACACATCGACCGCTATCCAGCATGCATCTAGAGTATTAAGTTCATAAGAACAAAGTAACGCATTAGGCAAGATGACATGATGTAGAGGGATAAACTCCAGCAATATGGTATAAACCCCATCTCCTTATCCTCGATGGCAACAATACAATATGTGCCTTGCTGCCCCTGCTGTCACTGGGAAAGGACACCGCAATATTGAAACCAAAGCAAAGAAAAGATAATAAATCGTACATAAAAGATTTCAGAGAAGAATCAAATATTTTTCATAGATAAACTTGATCATAAATCCACAATTCATCGGATCTCGACAAACACACGGCAAAAAAGAATTACATCGAATAGATCTCCAAGAAGATCAAGGAGAACTCTGTATTGAGATCAAAAGAGAGAGAAGAAGCCATCTAGCTAATAAGTATGGACCCGAAGGTCTATGGTAAACTACTAACACATCATCGGAGAGGCTATGGTGTTGATGCAGAAGCCCTCCGTGATCGATTCCCCCTCCAACAGAGCTCCGGGAAAGGCCCCAAGATGGGATCTCTTGGGTACAGAAGGTTGCGGTGGTGGAAATAGGGTTTCGTGGTGCTCCTTGATGTTTTTGGGGTATATGGATATATATATATAGGAGGAAGAAGTAGGTCGCTGGAGCTGCGAGGGGACCACGAGGGTGGGGGGCATGCCCAGGGGGGCAGGCGCGCCTCCCTGCTTCGTCGCCTTCTCACTCCTTTCTTGACGTCTACTCCAAGTCCCCTGGATCACGTTTGTTCCAAAAATAACTCTCCCGAAGGTTTCATTCCGTTTGGATTCCGTTTGATATTCCTTTTCTACGATACACTGAAATAGGCAAAAAATTAGCAATTTGCACTGGTCCTTGGGTTAGTAGGTTAGTGACAAAAATAATATAAAAGTGTATAATAAAGCATATTAAAAATCCAAAACAAATAATATAATAGCATGGAACAATCAGAAATTATAGATACGTTGGAGACGTATCAAGCATCCCAAGCTTAATTCATGCTCGTCCCCGAGTAGGTAAATGATACAAACCGAACTTTTGATGTGGAATGCTACCTAGCGTAATTCTCAATGTAATTTTCTATGCGAAGCACTCCTACGGAGGCCATGGAGCGAGCTCAGCTGCTACTAAGGTTTCCGCCGGCGGCCTGATACGTCTCCAACATTTCTATAATTTTTTATTGTTCCATGCTACTATATTATCAATCTTGGATGTTTTATAATCATTTTCTAGTCATTTTCTATCATTTTTTGGTATTAACCTATTGACATAGTGTCAAGTGCCAGTTGCTGTTTTTTGCATGTTTTTTATATCGCAGGCAATCAATATCAAACTGAGTCCAAACATAGCGAAACTTTTTGTGGATTTTTTATGGACCAAAAGACATCCAATGGGCCAGAGAAGCACCTAGGGGTCCCCTGAGGGGGCACAACCCACCAGGGCGTGCCTGGGCCCCCAGGTGTGTCCAGGTGGGTTGTGCCCACCTCGGTGGTCTCCCGCACCGCCTCTTTAGCCTATAAATACCCCAATATTCCAGAAACCCTAGGGGATTCGACGAAAATCAATTCCAGCCGCCATAGATTCCAGAACCACCCGATCCAATCTAGACACCATCGCAGAGGGGTTCACCACTTCCATTGGTGCATCTTCGATGATGCGCGAGTAGTTCTTTGTAGACCTTCAGGTCTGTAGTTTGTAGCTAGATGGCTCCCTATCTCTCGTTTGATTCCCAATAGAATAGTCTCTTGGAGATCCATATGATGTAACTCTTTTGCGGTTTGTTTGTTGGGATCCGATGAACTTTGAGTTTATGATCAGATCTATCTCTTTTTATCCATGAAAGTTATTTGAGTTTCTTTGATCTCTTATATGCATGATTGCTTATAGCCTCATATTTCTTCACCAATTGGGTTTGGTTTGGCCAACTTTATATATTTATCTTGCAATGGGAAGATGTGATTTGTAGTGGTTTCGATCTTACGGTGCTTGATCCCAGTGACAGAAGGGGTACCGACACGTATGTATCATTGCTACTAAGGATAAAACGATGGGGCCTATTTCTACATAAATATATCTTGTCTACATCATGTCATCATTCTTATTGCATTACTCCATTTCTCCATGAACTTAATACACTTGATGCATGTTCCATAGTGGTCGATGTGTGGAGTAATAGTAGTAGATGTATGCAGGAGTCGGTCTACTAATCTTTGACGTGATGCCTATATAATGATCATTACCTGGATATCGTCATGATTATTTGAAGTTCTATCAATTGCCTAACAGTAATTCGTTTACCCACCATTTGCTATTTTTCTCGAGAGAAGCCACTAGTGAAATCTACGGCCCCGTTTCTCATATTATTTGCCTTTGCGATCTATTTTATTTGACTTTTATTTTTAGATCTATTAAACCAAAATTACCAAAAATACCTTGCTGTAATTTATTTTATTTGGCGTTCGATCTATCAATCTACAATTTATTCATGTCCGTTTGCCAATTTCTGGCGCCATTACCTGATATGTCTCGAACTTATCTATAATTTTTTTGTTCCATGCAATTATATTATATGTTTTGGATGTTTATTGGGCTTTAATATTCTCTTTTATATTATTTTTCAGACTAACCTATTAACCGGAGGCCCAGTGCCATTTTCTGTTTTTTCCTATTTCAGTGTTTTGTAGAAAAGGATTATCAAACCGAATCCAAATGGAACGAAACCTTCACGAGGATCTTTCTTGGAACAAACGCAAACCAGGAGACTTGGAGTGGAAGTTTGGAACTCCGTGAGGCATCCACGAGATGAGATAGGAGGGCGCGCCCAGGGGGTAGGCGCGCCCCCCACCCTCATGGGCCCCATGGAGCTCCACCGACGTACTTCTTTCGCCAATATATACTCTTATACCCTAAAAACATTAGGGGGAGCCACGAAACCACTTTTCCACCGCCGCAACCTTCTATACCAGTGAGATCTCATCTGGGGCCTTTTTCGGCGATCTACCGGAGGGGGATTCGATCACGGAGGGCTTCTACATGAACACCTTAGCCTCTCCAATGATGTGTGACTTGTTTACCACAGATCTTCGGCTCCATAGTTATTAGCTAAATGGCTTTTTCTCTCTCTTTGGTTCTCAATACAAAGTTCTCCTCGATGTTCTTGGAGACCTATTCTATGTAATACTTTTTGCGGTGTGTTTGCCGAGATCTGATGAATTGTGGATTTATAATCAAGTTTATCTATGAATAATATTTGGTTCTTCTTATATGCATGATTTGATATCTTTGCAAGTCTCTTTGAATTATCGGTTAGTTTGGCCTACTAGATTGATCTTTGTTGCAATGGGAGAAGTGCTTAGCTTTGGGTTCAATCTTGCGGTGTCCTTTCCCAGTGACAGTATGGGCAGCAAGGCATGTATTGTATTGTTGCCATCGAGGATAAAAAGATGGGGTTTATATCATATTGCTTGAGTTTACCCCTCTACATCATGTCATCTTGCTTAATGCATTACTCTATTCTTATGAACTTAATACTCTAGATGCATGCTGGATAGCGGTCGATGTGTGGAGTAATAGTAGTAGATGTCAAATCGTTTCGGTCTGCTTAACATGGACGTGATGCCTAGATATTCTCATAACTATGCGCTCTTCTATCAATTGCTCGACGGTATTTTGTTCACCCACCGTAATACATGCTATCATGAGAAAAGCCACTAGTAAAACCTACGGCCCCCAGGTCTCTTTCTTATTATATTGCATCTCTTTTATTATCGCATCTCGTTTACTATTTTGCAATCTTTACTTTCCAATCTATACAACAAAAATACCAACAATATTTATCTTACTATCTTTATCAGATCTCACTTTCGCAAGTGACCGTGAAGGGATTGACAACCCCTTTATCGCGTTGGTTGCAAGGTTCTTGATTGTTTGTGCAGGTACTAGGTGACTTGCGTGTTATCTCCTACTGGATTGATACCTTGGTTCTCAAAAACTAAGGGAAATACTTACGCTAATTTGCTACATCCCCCTTTCCTCTTCAAGGGAAAACCAACTCATGCTCAAGAGGTAGCAAGAAGGATTTTTGGCACCGTTGCCGGGGAGATCTACGCTCAAGTCAAGACATACCAAGTACCCCATCATAAACTCTTCTCCCTCGCATTACATTATTTGCCATTCGCCTCTCGTTTTTCTGTTCCCCACTTCACCTTTGACTTCTCTCATTTTCCTCTTGTTTGCTTAAGCTTGCCTTTCTATTGCTATGGCCGAACCAAAAGGGGCTAAGGCTTTCCCGGGTTTTAATACATTGGATAATCCCTCTATCATTTCTAAGATCATAAATAATGATGCTATGGAAATACCTACCGGGGTTATCAATGAGAGTTTACATAATTCTGATGAAGATGACCCCTGAATTTTTCGTTATTTGCTTGATGAATCTTTGAAAGATGCTTGGGATAGGATGTTAAGGATCCGAGCCAGCTATATACACCAATATCAAATTGAGATATACTTAAAAAGCTTTTATGTTGGCTTACCCTCTTCTTTCAAGCAAGTTATAGATTCTATTTTTGAAGAAGGTTTTCTTGGGGGGATGCCATTGATACTTACGAAAAGATGAAAGCTATATTTGGGCACCCCATGAGTGAAAAAGTTGAATCCACCTCTCTTTTGTGTTTTTATCAGAATGAAATTATCAAAGAGATGAAGGCTAGCATAGATGCAAATTTTTGTAGTGTGCTTAATCTTTCTTCTAACATTAATGGCCACGTGCTTTCACAAAATAGGAAGATAAGTGCTTTAGATAAGAAAGTCTCTCTTTATCACCAAAAGGGAAAATATGGCAATACCTAGATCTATTCTTGTTTTATGCCTAGCTAGGGGCATTAAACGATAGCGCTTGTTGGGAGGCAACCCAATTTTAATTTTGTTCTTTACTTTTTGTTCCTGTTTGGTAATAAATAATTTATCTAGCCTCTGTTATGATTGTGTTTTTTGTGTTTTAATTAGTTTTTGTGCCAAGTAAAGCCTTTAGGATCTTCTTGGGTGATTGTTGATTGATCTTGCTGGAAAAAAACAGAAAGTCTGCGCTCACAAAAATAATTTTCATTTTTTTACCGGAGAGCGATAAAATACCAATTCCTACTACAATAGATCAATATACAAATTATTTAGGTCTTCCTAAGTTTTCAGAATTTTTGGAGTTACATAAGTATTCGAAACCTCCAGATTGCTACAGACTATTCTGTTTTGATAGATTCTGTTTTTCGTGTGTTGTTTGCTTATTTTGATGAATCTATGGGTAGTATCGGGGGGTATGAACCATAGAGAAGTTGGAATACAGTAGGTTTAACACAAATATAAATAAAGAATGAATTAATTATAGTACATCAAAGTGGTGGTTTGCTTTCTTATACTAACGGAGCTCATGAGATTTTCTGTTGAGTTTTGTGTTGTGAAGTTTTCAAGTTTTTGGGTAAATATTTGATGGATTTTGGAACAAGGAGTGGAAAGAGCCTAAGCTGGGGGATGCCCCAGAAGGCATCCCCTCTTTTGACTTCGTCTATCGGTAACTTTATATGATGCTATATTTTTATTCACCACATGATATGTGTTTTTCTTGGAGTGTCTTGTATGATTTGAGTCTTTGATTTTTAGTTTACCACAATCATCCTTGCTGTACACACCTTTTTGGAGAGACACACATGAACCGGAATTTATTATAATACTCTACGTGCTTCACTTATATCTGTTGAGCTAGATAATTTTGCTCTAGTGCTTCACTTATATCTTTTTAGAGCACAGTGGTGGTTTTATTTTATAGAAATTATTGATCTCTCATGCCTCACTTATATTATTTTGAGAGTATTTTAGAACAACATGGTAATTTTCTTTGGTTATATAATTAGTCCTAATATGATGGGCATTCAAGATGGGCATAATAAAAACTTTCATATAGAGTGCATTATGAGAAGTTTGATACTTCATAATTGTTTTGGATCTAAAGATGGTGATATGAGAGTTGTGCTAGTTGAGGAACTGTGAAATTGAGAAATACTTGTGTTGAGGTTTGCAAGTCCCGTAGCATCCACGTATGGTAACCGTTGTGTGACAAATTTGAAGCATGAGGTGTTTCTTTGAATGCCTTCCTTATGAGTGGCGGTCGAGGACGAGCGATGGTCTTTTCCTACAAATCTATCCCCCTGGGAGCATGCGCGTAGTGTTGGTTTTGATGACTTGTAGATTTTTGCAATAAGTATGTGAGTTCTTTATGAGTAATGTTGAGTCCATGGATTATACGCACTCTCACCCTTCCAACATTGCTAGCCTCTCTTGTGCCGCGCAAATTTAACCGGTACCATAAACCCATCATTTACCTTCCTCAAAGCAGCCACCATACCTACCTATTATGGCATTTCCAAAGCCATTCCGAGATATATTGCCATGCAAATTTTGACCGTTCCATTTATTTATGACACGCTTCATCATAGTCATATTGCTTTGCATGATCATTTAGTTGACATCGTATTTGTGGCATGGCCACCATTCATAATTTTTCATGCATGTCACTCTTGATTCAATGCACATCCCGGTACACAGCCAGAAGCATTCACATAGAGTCATATTTTGTTCTAAGTATCGAGTTGTAAATCTTGAGTTGTATGTAAACAAAAGTGTGATGATCTTCATTATTAGAGCATTGTCCGATGTGAGGAAAGGATGATGGAGGCTATGATTCCCCCACAAGTCGGGAGAAACTCCGGACGAAAAAAAGAGGCCATAAAAAAAGGAGAAGGCCCAAACAAAAAATGAGAGAAAAAGAGAGAAGGGGCAATGTTACTATCCTTTTTCCACAATTGTGCTTCAAAGTAGTACCATGATCTTCATGATAGAGAGTCTCTTATGTTGTCACTTTCATATACTAGTGGGAATTTTTCATTATAGAACTTGGCTTGTATATTCCAATGATGGGCTTCCTCAAATTGCCCTAGGTCTTCGTGAGCAAGAAAGTTGGATGCACACCCACTTAGTTACTTTTGTTGAGCTTTCATACACTTATAGCTCTAGTGCATCCATTGCATGGCAATCCCTACTCACTCACATTGATATCTATTGATGGGCATCTCCATAGCCCATTGATACACCTAGTTGATGTGAGACTATCTTCCTCCTTTTTGTCTTTTCCACAACCACCATTCTATTCCACCTATAGTGCTATGTCATGGCTCACGCTCATATATTGCATGAAAGATGAAAAAGTTTTAGAATACTAAAGTATGAAACAATTGCTTGGCTTTTCATCGGGGCTGTGCATGATTGGAGCATTTTGTGTGATGAAAATGAAGCATAGCCAAACTACATGATTTTGTAGGGATGAGCTTTCTTTGGCTATGTTATTTTGAGAAGACATAATTGCTTGGTTAGTATGCTTGAAGTATTATTATCTTTATGTCAATATTAAACTTTTGTCTTGAATCTTTCGGATCTGAACATTCATGCCACAATAAAGAAAATTACATTGAAAATTATGTTAGGTAGCATTCCACATCAAAAATTCTGTTTTTATCAATTGCCTACTCGAGGACGAGCAGGAATTAAACTTGGGGATGCTTGATACATCTCCAACGTATCTATAATTTTTTATTGTTATAAGCTATTATATTATATATTTTGGATGTTTAATGGTCTTTAATATGCTCTTTTATATTATTTTTGGGACTAACCTATTAACCGGAGGCCCAGTGCCAGTTTCTGTTTTTTTTGCCTATTTCAGTGTTTCGTAGAAAAGGAATATCAAGCGGAATCCAAACGTAACGAAACCTTCATGGGGATCTTTTTGGAACAAACGCAAACCAGGAGACTTGGAGTAGAAGTCTGGACCTTCGCGAGGCATCCACGAGATAGGAGGGCACGCCCAGGGGGTAGGTGTCCCCACTCTCGTGGGCCCCACAAAGCTCCACCGACGTACTTCTTTCGCCTATATATACTCTTATACCCTAAAAACATCAGGGGGCATGAAACCACTTTACCACCGCCGCAACCTTCTGTACCCCGTGAGATCCCATCTAGGACCTTTTCCAGCGATCTGCCGGAGGGGGATTCGATCATGGAGGGCTTCTACATCAACACCATAGCCTCTTCGATGATGTGTGAGTAGTTTACCAGAGACCTTCGGGTCCACAGTTATTAGCTAGATGGCTTCTTCTCTCTCTTTGGTTCTCAATACAAAGTTCTCCTCGATGTTCTTGGAGATCTATTTGATGTAATATTTTTGCGGTGTGTTTGCCGAGATCCGATGAATTGTGGATTTATGATCAAGTTTATCTATGAATATTATTTGATTTTTCCCTGAATTGTTATAAGCATGATTTGATATCTTTGCAAGTCTCTTCGAATTATCAGTTTAGTTTGGCCTACTAGATTGACCTTTCTTGCAATGGGAGAAGTGCTTAGCTTTGGGTCCAATCTTGCGGTGTCCTTTCCCAGTGATAGTAGGGGCAACAAGGCACATATTGTATTGTTGCCATAGAGGACAAAAAGATGTGGTTTATATCATATTGCTTGAGTTTATCCCTCTACATCATGTCATCTTGCTTAATGCATTACTCTGTTCTTATGAACTTAATACTCTAGATGCTTGCTGGATAGCGGTCGATGTGTGGAGTAATAGTAGTGGATGTAGAATCGTTTTGGTCTACTTAACACGGATGTGATGCCTATATTCATAATCATTGCCTAGATATTCTCATAACTATGCGCTCTTCTATCAATTTCTCGGCAGTAATTTGTTCACCCACCGTAATACATGCTATCATGAGAGAAGCCACTAGTGAAACTATGGCCCATGAGTCTCTTTCTTATTATATTGCATCTGTTTCATTATCGCATCTCATTTACTATTACGCAATCTTTACTTTCCAATCTATACAAAAAAATACCAAAAATATTTATCTTACTATCTTTATCAGATCTCACTTTCACAATTGATCGTGAAGGGATTGAAAACCCCTTTATCGCGTTTGTTGTGAGGTTGTTGATTATTTGTGCAGGTACTAGGTGACTGGCGTGTTTTCTCCTGCTGGATTGATACCTCTGTTCTCAAAAACTAAGGGAAATACTTACGCTACTTTGCTGCATCACCCTTTCCTCTTGAAGGGAAAACCAACGCATCCTCAAGAGGTAGAATTACCCGAAAGGGGTTGACAACCCCTTTAATATGTTGGGTTGCGAGTATTCGTTATTTGTGTGCAGGTGTCGTTTACATATTGTTGCTTGGTTCTCCTACTGGTTTGATAACCTTGGTTTCATCACTGAGGGAAATACCTACCATCGCTGTGCTGCATCATCCCTTCCTCTTTGGGGAAATACCGACGTCGCTACAAGCCGCATCACGGCCGAGCAGATGGACGAGTGGCGTGCCACCATTCAGAATCTGCTCGGTTTCACCGAAGCTGGGGGCTCACAGCGAGCTGTCCCGCCACAGCCTCCCCAAGCGACAATGATGGCTCACGCTGCTGGTCCTACGGAAGGGGCCACCCTCACAGTACAGTCCCCGCCGCGACAACCGGCATGAGCGTAGCAGAATCAAGAACCTATTGATGTCTCGATTGCCTCTTCTGACTCTCGAGCACGTCCAGGCCAACGGCGAGCCTCGGAGGACAGGCGGAGGGGAGACGCGCGCATTGTCATTGAGCGATGACGCGAAGACCACCATCGGACCAATGGGTGCGATGGACCCGACGTTGACGAGCCTTTGCTCGAGGTTGGCATGTGTCTACCTTTCGAGGTTGGGTGCCCTGCCTTTACTCGTGAGGTGCGGAAAGTGTGTTGGCTGTCCGTTCGCACGTTCCAGCCAGATATACCCGAGAAGTATGATGGGCGGCTGAACCCGATAGAGTTTCTGAGCATCTACCATCGTTGTTCAAGCTGTTGGGGGAAGAGATGAGAAGGTGTTTGCCAACTACTTCCCTTCAGCACTCAAGTCCAATTTGAGGTATTGGCTGATGCAACTGCCAGAGAACTCCATTTTGTCATGGGCTGACCTGTGCCATGAGTTCATTGGCGCTTTCACTGGGCCCATCAAGAACCAGGGCGGCCCAGCGACTTGCAGCTCCTCCAGCAAAAAGAAGGAGAGACTCTCCAGAAATACTTGCAGAGATTCAACAGAGTCCACAAGAACATCCGAAATATCCACCCAGCAGCTGTGATAGCTGCCTTCTAGTTCAATTGCAGAACCACAAGATTCGTTCAAAGATGAATGTGTGGTTGCCCAAGACTGTGAAGGAGCTTTACACCTTGGTGGACAAGTGTGCTCAGAGGTAGGAGGGAAGGAAACTCCCCGGAGAAGAGGATTGCATCAACGTCGACTCGGAAGATGACGATGAATCCACCAGTCAGAAGAAGAGCAAGAAGCGCAGCAAGAGGCGCAAGGACAAGGCGGTGATGAATGTCAAAGGATCGGGCACGCTCAGTACCGACAAGAAGGCTAGGGCGGAAGCCCCCGGCTAGGAAGCTGCCATGTGCGCTGACTCCTGGGAGGCTGTGACTACCGAGAAGGCTGGGAAAGGCGATGGGCCATATTGTAAGATTCATCAGACCAAGGGCCATGATCTTCAAGAGTGTCATCAGGTTGAGCAGCTTGTCAAGAGGCAGAGAGCAAAATATGAGAAGCGTGATAAGGAAAAAGGATAGAATGCCACTTGCAAGAAGGGCTGAGGCGGTGAAGTAAATCGCCCTGGCAAACCCTTCCGGAACCAAGGAAAACCCGCCAAGGGTCGAGACAAGGAAACTTGCAATGATGAGAGTGATGGAGGGTATGAAGAGGAAACCAGCTCGTAAGAGAGCCAGAAGGGCACTGATGCCATGTGCATTGGCGGGGGTGCATCCCTGCACTCATCTCACCGCCAACTCAAACAGTGGGCACGTGAGGTCAATGTCGTGCAGCCAGCGGCAGAGGCTCAAAAGTCACTCAAATGGTCACGCACGCCCATCATCTTCGAAAAAGAGGACCATCCTGACGGTACCACTGCGGTAGAATGTTTGCCATTGTTGGTCTCTCCAACAATTCGCAACCTCAAGGTCACAAATATGTTGGTTAAAGGCGGGGCTGGGTTGAATCTGATTTACCCAAAGGTCATCAGCAAACTTCAGATAGAAGAAGAAGAGCTAAAGGTGACGGGCATGTTTCAAGGAGTTAATCCCAGCAGGAGTCATTGAAAGTGTGTTAAGTCGAGTAGAGGGGGGGTGAATAGGCGATTTTTATAAATTTCTCCACTGAGGAATTTCAGGGTGAGGAAATTCCTAAGCGAAGAACTACTTGCAGCGGAATAAGTACTCATATGCAGACATGACATAACATAAGCATGGACAACATGATGAATTGAAAAGAAGACACAGAGTACAGAAAGCGTAAGCACATGATACAACAGGATAAGACAAACAAACTGAAGAAATTGAACTGGGGAAATTGAGAAAGTCTTCAGTCAAAGCTTTCAAACAGATATGAACAAGCACACAACACGGTAATGAGGAAATGAAGGGGTTGAGGAAATAGAATCAGTAAGCTTGGTGAACACAATGATTTGGTAGACCAGTTCCGACTACTGAGACAGTTGTACGACTAGTTAGAGCGGCTAGGTATTTAAACCCGAGCTCACACAGTCCTCACCGTATTCTCCTTGAACTAAGGTCACACAGACCTCGTCAGATCACTCATGGTAAGTATTTAGGTGACTTCCAACCTTCACAAACTTGGTCACCCAGCGATCCACAATTTCCTCTTGGATGCTCTAAACCATGACACCTAACCGTCTGGAGGATGCATAGTCCTCAAAGGTAACAAGAGTCAGTTCCACACAGGAACAATCTCTTAAGTGATGCTCAATCACTTTGGTTTGTAGGTGTTTGGTTTGGGGTTTTGGGTTTTTCCTCACTTGATGATTTTTGCTCAAAGTCCTCGGAGGATGGGACGCTCTCAATGACAAGTGTCAGTTTCTCGCGGAGCAGCCAACCAACTAGTGGTTGTAGGGGGCGGCTATTTATAGCCTAGGGAGCATCCCGACATGATAAGACATAAATGCCCTTCAATGATATGACCGTTAGGTGGGTAGATATTTTGGGACAGCTGGAGCGTAGCACAACAATGGTCGGAAATTTGACTATCAAATTCCTCAGGGCTATCATGTTCCTCACTTGTAGGTAATCCGCACTGGCAAATTCCTAACTCCTCAGTCATGAAAAATTCCTCAGAGACCAGAAGAACTTCGTCTCTGTCACTGAAGAAATTGACTAAACTGTATGAGATTTCCAATGACTTCACTCGAAGGGATTGGTAGGTGTATGATTTTGAGATGAGCATCACTTGGAAACTTTTCCTTAGTTTTACATCGACCCCCTTTAACAGTATGGTATTTCCTATGACTCAAGAAAGAGAAAATGAAACTACGCAAACAAAAGTCTTCACGCTTCATGTTCCTCGTATGAATATCAAGTCTTCATCGTCACATAAATTTCTTCACTTTCAAAGTCTTCAGAAAGTGTTCAGAAATCAAAAGTCTTCGGTTGAAGACATTCATTTTTAGGGGTCGACTTTCTCTGTAAATATCAAACTCCTCATAGACTTATAGACCTATGTACACTCACAAACGCAATAGTCCCTTAACCTATAAGTCTTCAATACACCAAAATCACAAAGGGGCACTAGATGCACTTACAATCTCCCCCTTTTTGGTGATTGATGACAATATAGGTTAAGTTTTCAATGGGGATTAACATATGAAGTGTAAATACTGATATTCAGGAATTTGATTGCAAGATATAGAAGAACTCCCCCTGAATATGTGCATAGTTAGGAATTTTCTTTTGAAGCAATGCACACTTGAAGAGTAGAATCATGGAGATCTCCCCCTATATCTTGTAATCCATACACGCATTTAACATATCATATGAAGAATTTGAAATGCATGACGAAATATGGTGACTGAAGTGATTCAGCATGCTAGCATTAACATATATGAGGAAATAGCATGCAGAAGGCCATAGCAAAAGAATCAAACCACCATCGGGTATAAGTTTACAACATGATCCAATAAATATTAAGATGAACAAGAGTTGTAACTTAAAAAACGCCCATGTATAGAGATCCTCTTGAAGACTAACTCAAATTTCTCCCCCTTTGTCATCGAATGACCAAAAGAGACAAAAGTGAGGACTAACGCCCCTGAAGAATATCATCACTGAGTCAATGAAGGAGCACCAGCATTGTTGGGGTCGGTTGTTGAGGTAGGGCCTGTCGCAGTGTTGTCCAAATCTTCATGCTCATCAGTCTCACGCGATGAAGAATATGAGCTGGCTACCAAGGTAGGAACTCGATCTTCTTGAATTTCTTCGTTGGTGGTTGAGACCATTCAAAGTCCTTCTTGAAACCCATTTGCTTCAGATCTTCTTCACCATAGAGATGAGACAAAACAACCCAGGTACGATTGAATACTTCATGGAGGTAGAAGTGGTTTTTATTCACTGTATTGACTGTAGCAGTCATGTTGTGAAGAATAGAGCCAAACTGACACTTAACCCATTTGTGGTTGCGATCGACCTTCTGGTGAAGACTAAGGAGAAGCTCATGATCAGTCATCACCCTTGGAGTTGTGCCTTGAGGATTTTGCTTTTAGGCATTGGCGGCAGAGTCATGAGTGGCAGAGTCATCATTGGTGGAATAAGATGCAGCTTCGTAGAACTGACCATCCAATGGACGAATGCCTTCATCAATAATAGCAGTAGCCTTGCCCTTTTCATTAGCCGAGGAAAATGTCCGCTTGAGGACTTCTATTGGGGGAAAGTAACTGACGTGATTCTGCAAATCAGCCTTGTAGTTGATTGAAGACATTGATCTGAGGAATCTCATAATCCAGGGAGCGTAAGGCTTCAATTCAAAAGGAGACAGTGCAACATTGGCCAGAGTCCTCATGAAGAAATCATGGTAGTTGACAGGGATGCCATGAATGATTTTGAATAGCAGATTCTTCATGATACCAACGACCTCTTCTTCATTAGAGTCGTGGTCCTTGATAGGACTCAAAGTCTTGGACAAGATGCGATATAAAGTCCATGCTACATACAGCAACTCCTTCATGAGGAATTTGGTCCTTGAGGCTTGACCGGGCTTCAGCGCCTTCATCAACACTTGCATATAATGGTCAGCAAATTCAGGTTCATGATATATACAACGTGTACCTTCAAGGGGAGGACTGACAAGAAAGGCATAAGCAATTCAAAGGCCGGTGCTTTGAATTGAGTATTCTCTGTCATCCAGTCCAATACCCAAGAGTTCACATCTTTAGCATTTACTGTGATGTGCAGCGTTGCATAGAACTAAAGAATTAGTTCTTCATTACAATCACACATATCAGTGCAGAACTTGAGAAGTCCAGCATCGTGAAGAACACTGAGGACTGGTGTGAAGCAAGGCATTGATTCCATGTCCACGTGAGGAATATGCGCATGGTCGAAGACTTTGTCCTTATCAGAAAGTAGTGAAGAATAGAAGTTTGCTTGGCTGGCAGTCCAGAAACGCTTCCGTCTAAGACAAGCAGAGTCACATGGGTTGTAATATGTGAAGAATACATGCTCATGGAAGAAGTCAACAGCCTTCAATTTTTGCTTCTTGGAGAAGGGATTCTTCGGCTTGTGCTGAGTAGTGTCAGTCAAAGTCATCATAGCCTCAGGAATCATGTTCTTAGGAACCACATGCTGAGGAATTTCTGTTCCAGTTGCAGCCTGGTTCTTATTTTCTTTAGCAGATTTTTCATCAGCGCTAGTGGCTGGAATTTCTTCAGTAGCATTGTCATCAGCGCTAGTGGCTGGAATTGCTTCAGCAGTATTTTCATCAGTGCTAGTGGTTGGAGGTGCTTCAGGAACACGAGGTTCTTCAAAGCCCATAATAACTTCAGTGTGAATAGGGGACTGAGGGATTTCTTGGAGTGGGGTGAAGAGCGGAGAGTTGGGGTGCTGACTATCCCAATAGTCATCATTTAGTACTGCAGTGGAGCACCTAATATCCATGTCTTCATCTTCCTCATTCAGTTCTTCAACGACTGCCTCTTCAGCTATGAACTGAGGCATAGGCAATGAGATGATTGGAGTTGAAGGGATATCACCCACTTCAATTTCTTCGTCCATCTGCTCTGTAGAAGCAATAGAAGGAACGTCTTCATCCGATCCTCTTGGGATCTCATAATCTTCACCAAAAGTAATGAGTTCCTTTGATGGCATGCTTGAAACTAGAATAGCATCAATCGGATTCTCATAAGAGCTTGTCAATTTCTTTATCTTCTTTGGAGCTGAAGACTGAGATGAAGTAGATGCTTTCCTTTTCTTCACTGCTACTCGCTCCGCAGCTTTGGTTTTCTTTTCTTCTGATGCAGAAGGAAGAACTGAGCTTGTTGTTGGTGCGGGAGGAGCAGAGGAACTAGGTTCAGTTTCTTCAGGTGCAACTGATGCAGTTGCCCTGGTTGGTTCAGATTCCTTAGGCTCAGCGGTTGATGCCTGTAACACCCTCGATGCGGCTATATCTCCCACGTATCGAAGCACGACTTAGAGGCATAGCCGCATTGAAGGCAATGTCGCAAGAGAGGTAATCTTCACACAACCCATGTAATGAATAAGGAAAAGGATACATAGTTGGCTTACAATCGCCACTTCACACAATACATGAATAAAGCATTACATCGTCCAGATACAATCAAGGTCCGACTACAGAACCAAAATAAAAGAAGACTACCCCTAATGCTACAGATCCCCGATCGCCCCAACTGGGCTCCACTACTAATCAACTGAAAACGGAACAACACAAAGAACGAGATCTTCATTGAGCTCCTCCTTGAGCTTGGTTGCGTCACCTGCACGATATCATTGGCACCTGCAAACTGGTTTTGGAAGTATCTGTGAGTCACGGGGACTCAGCAATCTCACACCCTCGTGATCAAGACTATTTAAGCTTATAGGTAGGGAAAAAGGTATGAGGTGGAGCTGCAGCAAGCACTAGCATATATGGTGGCTAACATACGCAAATGAGAGCGATAAGAGAAGGCAAAGGCACGGTCGATAAGCTATGATCAAGAAGTGATCCTAGAACAACCTACGTCAAGCATAACTCCAACACCATGTTCACTTCCCGAACTCCGCCGGAAAGAGACCATCATGGCTACCCACGCGGTTGATCCAATTTAATTAAGTTGAGTTCCAGGTTTTCTACAACCGGACATTAACATATTCCCATCTTCCCATAACCGCGCGCACGGCTTTCGAAAGTTCAAATCCCTGCAGGGGTGTCCCAACTTAGCCCATGACAAGCTCTCATGGTCAACGAAGGATATTCCTTCTGCAAGGAAGACCCGGTCAGGCTCGGAATCCCGGTTACAAGACATTTCGACAATGGTAAAGCAAGACCAGCAAAGCCACCTAGATGTGCCGACAAATCCCGATAGGAGCTGCACATATCTCGTTCTCAGGGCACACCGGATGAGCAAGACGTCGGGTAGGCCAGCCCAGAGTTGCCCCTGGTAGCCCCGGACATCGCTCAGTTGGACCAACACTTAGAGAAGCACTGGCCCAGGGGGGTTAAATCAAGATGACACTTGAAACGGCCGACCCAAGGGAAAGAAAAGGCTAGGTGGCAAATGGTAAAACCAAGGTTGGGCCTTGCTGGAGGAGTTTTATTCAAAGTGAACTGTCAAGGGGTTCCCATTATAACCCAACCGCGTAAGGAACGCAAAATCAAGGAACATAACACCGGTATGACGGAAACTAGGGCGGCAAGAGTGGAACAAAACAACAGGCATAAGGCCGAGCCTTCCACCCTTTACCAAGTATATAGATGCATTAATCAAATAAGAGATGTTGTGATATCCCAACAAATATCCATGTTCCAAACATGGAACAAGCTCCAATCTTCACCTGCAACTAACAACGCTATAAGAGGGGCTGAGCAAAGCGGTAACATAGCCACACAACGGTTTGCTAGGACAAGGTGGGTTAGAGGCTTGGCTTAACAATATGGGAGGCATGATAAAGCATGTGGTAGGTATCGTAGCATAGGCATAGAAAAGAGCGAGCAACTAGCAAGAAAAGATAGAAGTGATTTCAAGGGTATGGTCATCTTGCCTGAAATCTCGCAAGGAAGAAGAACGAGTCCATGAAGAAGACAAATGGACACAGTCGAACGGATCCTCACAAACACGAAGTTATCGGAACTAACCCAAAGAAGCAACACTGGAAAGAAGCAAACAACATAGTAAACAACCATCACATCAACATGGCATGATGCACAACCAAGTATGATGCATGTCCGGTTTAATGAAGCATGGCATGGCAAAGTGCAACAACCAAAACTACAAATTAAGTGGAGCTCAATATGCAATGGGTTGCATATTAACGGAACACCACATCAATTATTTAGTTCTGTCTCGGTTATGTACTCACCAATATTAAATGTTGTTAAGCATGTCAAGAGATGATACATAACAAAACTATACCATCTAAAAAATTTAAATGGGGCCGGGTATAATAAACAACAAACCCGGTAAATCCCCATATGCATTAGTAATTTAATGCAAACAACAATTTAACCATCTTAAAGTTGTTAACATGATGCAGATGACATGAACAAGATTATGCAAGTTTTAAAGAAAATGTTGATAAGAGCATTATGAAGTACTTGTCACTGTGGTGGAAAGGAAAGGGGTGCCATGGCAACAATAACAAAAACGATGCCACGACAGCGTTCCGGTTCCGGTAACTCGATTGAGATACCGATGCAAAGGAGAAGTGTGTGGATGCGTGCAAAAGATGGTGGGGCGCTCCCGGATTCCGGGTGTCCCACGAGTTAGCGACAAGGAAACGAGTGGCAATTTGGACACGGTGCAAACACGAGCATCTCAAACATCGCAATCATTCATTCACGGACGTCGTCTCGAGGTTATACCTTCGAAGCGTGCAAGCGGGACATTTCTCGTTCGGTGCAAAGTAGAGGCAGTAGACGTTATCGCGACGACGGTAGTGGTACATGTTTATCATTGCACGAGTTTCCGTAGACGTTCATGTCATCGGTGTGGTGGTACTTGGGGTCTTCAGACTTTCTGGTCCCGTTCTTGCGATGGTAGTCGTTCATGTTCATTCGGAGAGGTACTTGATGACTCCAACGTCTTCGGGGCGATGGTAGTTGTACACGGTCCACGAGAGGTCGATCGTTCGGGGTAAGACTTGCGGGTCTTGCCGACATGAAGGGGTACTTGGTGTTTTGTGTAGATGAACTTGGTGCATCCGAAGGTACTTGGTGAATCCCCGTAGTCGTGCATGGGTCATAGAGGAACTTGGCGTTTCATTCTATCCCTGTTCGAGAATCCATGTGGTCTTGCCGATGGTGTACTTGGCGAGTACCATGGAGGCGGTCTTGGCATGCAACGAGCAACGACGTGGTGCATAAGCAAGGTGGAGGCCAATGAGGTGATGTGCGGTGATGGCCTCGGGAGGGCCATGGCATCGTGCAGTCAGGAGGAGGGGGCATCTGCCCGTTCGCGCGTGAGGAAGGAGCACAAGCTGAGGAGAGGAAGAAGGCACTACGGCCACCGGAGGCTGAGACGATTCGTGATGGCTGGAGGCTGGGGACGGTGGACGAAGTAGCAGCGGGCAATGGTGGGCATGGGAGGTGCCCTCGTGTGCGCCCACGGTGTCGAGCATGAGAGGAGAGGCAACGCCATAGGCGAACCATGGAGGCTCCTACTCCTGTTGGGTGATGAAGACAGGCGCAGTGCCCATGGCAGGGGCGGAGGCGCGGCGCTCCAGGTCGTCGGTGTCCGGCAGGGTCGCGGGGACGGCAGGGCATGGTCGCTGGCGCATGGAGGAACAAGGGCGAGGCAGAGGGGCTCCTCTGGGGCGCGAGGTGGAGGAAAGGAGGAGTGGGGATTGATGGAGATGGGGGAAGGCGGCGCAAGGTACGAGGGAGAGGGCGAGGGAGGAGACGAACGAGGGAAGGAGACAGGGATCGGGCGAGGCGAGGTCGAGGGAGCTTCTGGCGGCGTGAGGAAAAAGGGACGAAGGAGGAGGAGGGGGTTCGAGGGAGATGGGTCACGGGCGAGAGGAGAGGGAGACGAGGGGAGGAAGAGCGAGGGGATCGGGCTCCTGCAGCTGTGAGCGCGTGCGGGAACGAAGGAGGAAGAGATCGAGCGGGGAGAGAGATGGCATCGAGGGAGCGCGAGGCTGGCAGCGCGAGGGGAAGGTATCGAGGAAGATGGAGTGTGCGTGGGGATCGGCTAGGGTTACTGGCGCCGGCACCGGGCCTTGGGCCACTGGAGGCTGGGCCTAGGCGGCTACGGGAGGCCTTAGAGGAGGCTGGCCTAGGTCGGGTCAGAGAGGCCCAGTTGGGCTGGCTCTCCTCTCTCCATCTTATTTTCTTTAACAGAAAACAAGAGAAGAAAAAAAGAAAGAAAGAGGGGGGTTAGGACACGAAGTTGGACTCGCAGATAAATTTCACGGACTCACAAAAATGTGCACGGTCCACGAAAAATAGGAGAGGCAAGATTGCAAGGATTTAATTCAAAGTCATTTGAATTTAATTCAAATGGTTGAACAAGGTCTAGGAAAAGGAGGTGTCCAAAAATGTTCAGACTTTTGGTAGAGCTCTGAAATATGATGAAAGAAATATATGGCCATGTTGGAGACCGAGAATTAAGATAACAAAGGCATTGGGATATTTTGCAAGTGTGTTTGCGGTAAATCCAAACAAATGGAATATTTTTATTTAGCTCCCTAATATTGGTAGGATATGTTATAAAGAGAATCACCATGTGAATTCCCTCGATTTAAATGGACCGAAGATCCATGCAATTTATTTAGTTGAGTTGCAAAAGATTTATGAGATGGTGGCATGACGACATGATGCAATGAACCAAACAAATCACACAACAAAACCCGGAAACCCTGGAAGGCATCTGAAGCTCCGGTCTTGGGGCGTCACAATGCCTTAGTTGGCCTAGCTTGTTCTTCAGGTGCAACACTAGTGGTTGCCCTGGCAATGTCATCATTGGCTGGAATGTAGTCATCAGCCCTGGTACTCACATTTTCTTCAGCAGCCTGATTGTCATCAGTGGTGCTGGCATTTTCTTCAGTAGGGTGAGCAGATGCTTCAGCCGGAGGATTTCATTGTGCGTTTGAGTAGCAACATTGGAGGTGAATGTCTTTGCCAATTTCACAAATCTGAGCTTGGCGCCCTTAGAGTCAGCATGGTAGGCATCAAATTCTTCACTGAGGTTTTTGATCTCAGCTTGAACATCCACAAGTTCATTAGTTGTCATCTTGAGAACGTTCTTCTTCAGATAGTGCTCTTTCTTGTAATGCACTTTCTTCAGCTTCCTGGCCTTCTCAAATTTCCATTTTTCTTCGCCTATGAAGGCGGTCAGCATGTAACTTTGGCCAGGAGTCAGCTTGAAGTCTGGCATAGGAGCGTTGGGGTCCTTGTGCCAGAGACCAATGTATTCAAGGATCAACTTTGGATCCAGTAAGAGAGGAACTTCACTTCCTTTGGCTATAACAGCCCTATGATGTCTGTCTCTGATGATTTCTGCGAGTTCATCATCATTTGCTTCATCATCAGAAGACGGTACCTGAAAGGCGACCTGCTTCTTTTGAGGACTTGGTCTAGTGCCTTGTCCAGTAGTGGCCTTGGTCTTCAGCAATGTGTGTCTAGTTGAGGAATGCAGAGGAGCTAAAGAACTTGCAGAGGCTCATGTGGCAATAGATTTTCCTGTGGTCCTTTGGCATGAGGCGAGATGCACAGGTGCTGAGGACTTTGCCGGAGGAGCTGAGGGTTTTGGAACTTGAGGAACTAGGGCAGCTTGAGGAATTTGCAGTGAGGGCTTAGCTGAAGAGCTTGGCCGTGAGGGCACTGAAGAAGAAGTGCATGGCTTATGTGCGGGCTTCTTAGGCATGGACTTCTTAGGCTTGCTAGCAGAGGCCACAACAGTGGTAGCAGCAGAGTCTTCATTGAATTTCCTCACTGCTTCTTTAGACATTTTGGCTAGTTTTGCTTGGCGCTTGGCCCATTCATTAGGATAGTCCTCACCGCGCTTGAGGCTGCTGGGATCAGCTTCTTGGCCAGGTGTTAGTGGAGGTCTGGGGCAAGGAGGGTGAAGAGCGAATTTCTTCATGTACTTTGGAGTTACATACCTGTACTCCCTCCATTCCCGTGCCCATCTCCTCTCTATCCTTTTTATGCGCACCTTGCGCTGATTTTTTTCCTCCTTTCCATGTGTGGCCTCATCAGGAGTGCAATAATCCTTGTAAATGTCATCAGGGATCTCAAAAGCTGTGTTGACTTCCAGCTTCTTTCCTCCCTTCTGAGGTTTCTTTGCATCAGCCATTTTCTTCAGCTGAGGATTTTGAATAGTTGAATTCTTTGAAGAGGTATGTAGTTTTTCTTCAAGGAACGCTGCAAATGAGTTAAGTTGATGAGAACCTAGTGATTCAGCAGCAGACATGTGTACCTGTGAATAGGGTATATGTGCGAAGAATTTGGAGAGGTGATATGTGTTCTCAGAAGTTTTTGCAAAAAGAACAAGTTTAAGGAATTTGAACAGATGTGTCTTGAGGAATTTCACTAAGCATTCTTTGACTTAGGTTCCAGAGTTGTGTAGATTGAAAATCCACACAATTGAGGAATCTTGAAGAAAAACATGGCTTAGGAAACAGATCAAGAACAGATGTTTGTGCGGGGTGTTTAGAGTGTGAAGATGGAAGAATAAACACCTTTTGAAGATGGAAGAAATCACTGGAATCAATAAAGGGCAGTAAAAGTAACTTTTAATTACCCTTCACGAAGAACTGGGAATGTAGATTGGAAGTTCGTCAGTGCAGATCTTCCACGCCCTAACTTGGCAGAGGAAGACCGCTACGGCGGTGGTGGAGTGAAGAAATCCACGGCCGGCGTGAGTACGACGATGACGAGGTCGAGGCAGCGAAGCTCTTCCTCACTAGTGATGATGAAGTAGCGGCGGCGCTAGGTTTTGAGAGATCAAGCGAGGGAGTGAGGTCAAGCAGAGTAAAAACAGACTGAGCAAGGGAAGGGGTATTTATAGCCACGGTGAAATAACTGCTCGTCCAAGGAAAATGGATGAATGTGCCCCTGGCCTTTCTCATCTATGCAACATGTGTCACCCACGTACTGTGAGTGCAGATTGTGTGAGATCATGGACGAATAGATAAGTATTATCATGGAATGTGGAACGGTTTGAGCTCCAAAAGCCAAAAATTCAGATATGAAATATTTTAATGTTTCGTTCGCAAAATCTTTAGCTGACAAGGACACACTGAAGATTTTGAACGGGTTTCAAATAGAACGCACATGAAGAACTTGTGAACAGACTGGGTTGAGTTTATCATAGAGGGGGAAGGGTCCGATCACATTCACTTAGCAGTAGAAGCAACTTGAAGCAATAGCAATAAGTGAATTATATAGAGGACATAAACTCATATATGTATATAGCCAATGAAGAAAAACGAAGAAAACAGTGAAGACTTGCAAAGTTGAAGAATTTGAACAACTGAGGAATTTCAAAAATGAAGAAAAACTCAAATTGAAGATTTTCAACTTTTGTTGGTGTCATAACCCACCGTATAAGAATGATGATTTTAGACGCCGCGTACAATTGTCGTAGGGCTCTGAGAATCAAATTCTTCATTAATTTATTCACACTTAGAGGGTTAGTCTTCATTGATTGAAGAAAAATGTTACTTCGTGTGTTGCACATCTAAGTCATCAAGTTTGCATAAGTGTTAGGATGTGTGTCCTTTTCAAAGGACATTCAAAGATTCTAAGATATTTAGCTCACACCGCAACTTGCTAAATATCTTCTCATCCAAGGGCTTTGTTAATATATCGGCTAGCTGTTCTTCAGTCTTCACGTGCTTGATGGCGTTGTCTCCCTTCGACACATGATCATGAAGAAAATGATGACGGCTCTGAATGTGCTTTGTCTTCGAGTGCTGAACTGGGTTATGAGCAATCTTGATGGCACTCTCATTGTCACAATAGAGTGGCACATTCTTCACATTGATGTCGTAGTCCTTGAGAGTTTGCTTCATCCATAGAATTGAGCACAACACGATCCAGCAGCAATGTACTCAGCTTCAGCAGTAGAAAGTGATACGCAGTTCTGTTTCTTCGAAGACCAACAGACCAAGGATCGTCGGAGGAAATGGCATGTGCTAGGTGTTGACTTGCAGTCCACACTATCACCAGCATAGTCAGAGTCTAAATATCCAATGAGATCAAAAGCCGAGCCCTTGGGATACCATAATCCAAGTGTTGGAGTGTGAACTAGATATCGAAGAATTTGCTTCACAGCCTTATGGTGTGATTCCTTCGGTGTAGCTTGAAAGCAGGCACACATAAAAACACTAAGCATAATATCTGGCCAAGATGCACATAAATACAATAACAAACCAACCATGGAGTGGTATACCTTTTGATCGAATTCAATACCATTTTTATCAGTGCATAGATGGCCATTTGTGGGCATAGGGATTTTGACGCCTTTGCAATCTTGCATGCCGAATTTCCTCAATACATCCTTGAGGTATTTTTCCTGAGATATGAATATGCCATTGTGTTGTTGACGAATCTGAAGACCTAACAAGAATTTCAATTCTCCCATCATATACATTTGATATTCTTCACTCATCATGTAGGCAAATTCATCACTGTAACATTGGTCAGTACAGCCAAAGATGATATCATCAACATATATTTGGCACACAAATAATTCATCATCATAAGCTTTGGTGAAAATTGTTGGGTCAAGTGAACCGGGTTTGAAGCCTTTCTTCATGAGGAATTCCTTCAAAGTATCATACCACGCCCGAGGGGCCTGCTTGAGGCCATAGAGGGCCTTATTGAGTTTAAAGACTTTGTCGGGATGATTTGGATCCTCAAAACTTGGGGGTTCAGCAACATATACTTCTTCCTCAAGCTTACCATTGAGGAATGCACTTTTCACATCCATTTGATATAAGATGATATTATGATGGTTAGCATAAGCAAGTAATATGCGAATAGCTTCAAGTCTAGCAACAGGTGCAAAAGTTTCATTGAAATCAATTCCTTCAACCTGTGTGTATCCTTGAGCTACAAGTCGTGCCTTATTCCTCACCACAAGGCCATTTTCATCTTGCTTGTTACGGTAGTCCATTTTGTGCCGATGATATTGTGCTTGCCAGGGTCTGGTCGCTTGACAAGTTCCCATAAGTTGTTGAGCTCGAACTGATGTAATTCCTCTTGCATAGTTTGAATCCACTCTGGCTCCAGAAATGCTTCATCTACCTTAGTGGGCTCTGTGATAGATATGAAAGCAAAGTGCCCACAAAAGTTAGATAAATGTGAAGCTTTTGAGCGTGTGAGAGGACCTGGTGCGTTGATGTCGCTGATGATTTTCTCAATCTGCACTTCATTAGCAACGTGAGGATGAGTGGCTGACGATGAGGAATTTTCTCAGCATTTTCTTCAGAGCCATTTTCTTCAGGTGCACCAACACGATGTTCTTCATATTCTAGAATATCTTCTTTAGCAGACTCTTTGGTAGGAATGACATCCTCAGTAGCCTTGAAATTAATAGATTCCTCAGGAGGTATTTCATCTGTCACAGGAGGTAGGTGCTCTCTTTGCGAGCCATTAGTCTCATCGAACTGCAAATCCACAGTTTCAACAAGCTTGTGGTGATAGGTGTTGAAGACTCTATAGGTGTGCGAGTCCTTACCATAACCAAGCATAAGACCTTCCTGTGCTTTCAATGAAAATTTACAACTGTGATGAGGATCTCTAATCCAACATTTAGCACCGAAGACTTTGAAATAACTCACATTGGGTTTCTTGTCAGTGAGGAGTTCGTATGCAGTCTTCTTGAAGAATTTGTGAAGATATACTCTATTGATGATGTGGCATGCAGTATCAATTGCCTCAGGCCAGAAGTGAGGAGGCGTCTTGTACTCATCAAGCATAGTGTGGGCCATATCAACAAGAGTCCTGTTCTTGCTCCCCATGATGCCATTTTGCTGAGGAGTATAGGGAGCAGATAACTCATGAGTAATACCAAGTTCATCAAGATAGTCATCGAGACCGGTGTTCTTGAACTCAGTTCCATTGTCACTTCTGATGTGCTTGATCTTCACACCAAAGTTGGTTGAAGCCCTCAAGGAGAATCATTTGACGACTTCCTTGCTTTTGCCTTTGTCAGCGTAGGTGATATGCTTCAGATGCGATGGAGATAAGGGAGCATTCATCAATAGATTCTTGTCACCAGTCATGTAATTTGTGCATCCACTATCGAGGACCCATTCAGTGGCTTTGGGTTGATCATCCTGGAGATGAATTAGAACAACTTATGAACTCATATACTTCATTGTTGAAGAATATGACATCAACTCATCATATCAATTTCATCAAGCAATAGAGTGGATATAACAATGTGAGGACGTGAGGAATGAAAATTCATTTCTTCATGATTATCTTCCGTCCTTTCAAGCATATTCAGGTCTCCAGCAAATTCTTCAGATGTTTAAGTTCGTCTGGAGACCTGACCCTGCATAAGAGATTAGTTCTTTTTCTTCACGACCCACATCTGAAGGGATGGCAAAGAGTTCGTCATTCTGCGAGATCCATAAGAGAAAGGTGGCATAGATGCCAATCCACTTTGTTTCACATAAGAAGGGTTAGGGTAAGCATATGAGTAAGTAGAGAAATTCTTCAAGGATTTATGAACATAATGATTTGAAGAGTAGTGCACATATCCATAATCCTTAGCCTTTCCCTGCGAAACAGAGGTGTTAGCACGATGATGTTCATGTGAGGACTTTGATCCTTTTGAGGAATTTGGTCTGTATGAGGACTTGGATCCATATAAAGAATTTGGTCCATATGAAGAGTTTGATGTGGGGTTCCTATTCTTCACAGGTGGTGTCATGATGACATTCACCTGAAGACTTTTAAGGCATCTTTTGGGAACCCAGATTTTCTTCATAGGGGGACCGTTCCTGCAGTTAGTGCCAACATATCTAGCAAATACTTCACCATTCTGATTTTTGAATAGCTTATAGTTGGAGTCAAATGACTCATCAAAAGAATGTGAAGATTCACATGTAAAGCCAGATAAAGTAGATGGATCTACTGGAGGTCCCTTTGAAGCAACCCATGAGGTTTTGGCATACTGCTCAGGCTTCCAGTATGTTCCATCAGCATTGAGTTTCCTCTCAAAGGCAATACCCTCTTTTCTAGGGTTCCTGTTGAGGATCTGCTTTTTGAGCACATCACAAAGAGCCTCATGCCCTTTGAGGCTTTTGTACATGCCTGTCCCATACAATTCCTTCAACCCTGCATGGTCAGTGATACTAGCAATATCCTTAGATGAGGAATTAGTGACAGCAGAGACAATTGACGAATTTGATCTTTCAGGTGAAGAATTAGCAGATTCACGTTCAATGCATTTCAAACATGGAGAAATAAATTCTTCCTGAGTAGCGCTGATTTGTTGAGCAAGTATTGAATCACGCTCCTTCTGAAGATCTTCGTAACTCACTCTTAACTTCTCAACATCTTGCTTCCTTTGAAGAAATTCATAAGAAAGCTTCTCATGATCAGATAAGAGAGTGTTATGATGACTCTGAAGGTTATCAAACTTAGTCTGAAGTCTTTGAAGACTTTCAGCCAAAGCTTTTGACTGATTCATTTCTTCACCCAACATATCATCACTCTCATCCAGCATGTTTTGAACTTTTTCCAAAACTCTTTGTTGCTTAGTGGCAGGGGAAGTAAGTTTGACATAACTAGGTCCAAATTCATCACCAAATTCATCATCACTAGACTATGATAAGTAGCATTTAGTTACCTTGGCACCTTTTGCCATAAGGAATGGTGAAGAGGATGATGATTCCGGACTGAAAGTCATAGCCTTTCGCGATTCCATGAATTCCCCAAACCAGGGATCGTGATGAGTTCGATGACCTTCATAGACCTCAAATAGACGGTCCCAGTTGAGCTTCGCATGGCAGAGATGCATAACATTCTTGAACAGATTTTGCGACAAGCCGGAGCAGATGACATCTTTCGCCGTGATGTTCAGTAGTGTGTACTTGCGAATATGATTAGCCTCCGCCATCTTCCATAGGTCAGTAAGAACAATCTCAGTGATGGTCCAAAGTTCGCTACTCATGCCATGAGGCGCTTCTTCATCATGGCCTTCCACTTGGGATAATCATGATCGTCAAATATGGGGCATGTCATTGTCTTCATTCCTGCGGTCCACATAACTAAAACTCCAGGCGGTTAAAGCAAAATCACACAGAACAAGGGAGTACCTTGCTCTGATACCAATTGAAAGTGCATTAAGTCGACTAGAGGGGGGTGAATAGGAGATTTTTACAAATTTCTTCATGGAGGAATTTCGGGGTGAGGAAATTCCTAAGCGAAGAACTACTTGCAGCGGAATAAGTACTCAGATGCAGACATGACATAACATAAGCATGGACATCTTGATGAACTGGAAACAAGACACAGAGTACAGAAAGCGTAAGCACAAGATGAAGACAAATAGACTGAACAAAATGAACTAAGGAAATTGAGAACGTCTTCAATCAAAGCCTTCAAACAGATATGAACAAGCACACAACATAGTAATGAGGAAATGAAGGGGTTGAGGACATAGAACCAGTAAGCTTGGTGAAGACAATGATTTGGTAGACCAGTTCCAACTGTTGTGACAGTTGTACGTCTAGTTAGAACGGCTAGTTATTTAAACCTAAGGACACACAGTCCTCACCGTATTCTCCTTGAACTAAGGTCACACAGACCTCGTCCAATCAGTTGTCGTAAGTCTTCAGGTGACTTCCAACCTTCACAAACTTGGTCACCCGGCGATCCACAATTTCCTCTTGGATGCTCTAGACCATGACGAATAACCGTCTAGAGGATGCACAGTCCTCAAAGGTAACAAGCGTCGGTTCCACACAGGAACAATCTCTTGAGTGATGCTCAATCACTTTGGTTTGTAGGTGTTTGGTTTGGGGTTTTGGGTTTTTCCTCACTTGATGATTTTCTCTCAAAGTCCTCTAAGGATGGGATGCTCTCAATGACAAGTGTCAGTTTCTCGCGGAGCAGCCAACCCGCTAGTGGTTCTAGGGGCGGCTATTTATAGCCTAGGGAGCAGCCCGACATGATAAGACATAAGTTCCCTTCAACGATATGACCGTTAGGTGGGTAGATATTTTGGGACAGCTGGCGCGTAGCACAGCCATGGTCGGAAATTTGACTATCAAATTCCTCAGGGCTATCATGTTCCTCACTTGTAGATAATCCGCACTGGCGAATTCCTAACTCCTCAGTCAGAACAAATTCCTCAGAGACCAGAAGAACTTCGTCTCTGTCACTGAACAAATTGACTGAACTGTATGAGATTTTCAATGACTTCACTCGAAGGGATTGGTAGGTGTAGGATTTTGAGATGAGCATCACTTGGAAACTTTTCCTTAGTTTTACCTCGACCCCCTTTAACAGTATGGTGTTTCCTATGACTCAAGAAAGAGAAAATGAAACTATGAAAACAAAAGTCTTCACGCTTCATGTTCCTCGTATGAATATCAAGTCTTCACGGTCACATAAATTTCTTCACTTTCAAAGTCTTCAGAAATCCAAAGTATTCAGTTGAAGACATTCATTTTTAGGAGTTGACTTTCTTTGTAAATATCAAACTCCTCATAGACTTATAGACCTGTGTACACTCACAAACACATTAGTCCCTTAACCTATAAGTCTTCAATACGCCAAAATCACAAAGGGGCACTAGATGCACTTATAGTCATCCTAAGGGAAAGATCACGTTGCTAGTGACAGTTGGGGGAGAACTGAACAACCGGACTGAGAAGATTGTGTTTGATGTGGTCGACCTCCCCCTAACGTACAATGGGATCCTTGGACGTCCAACCTTGGCTAAATTCATGGCGGCATCTCACTGTGCCTAGAACTCCTTGAAGATGCTTGGGCTGGTAGGAGTCATTTCCATCCCATCAGATCAGCAGGACGCGATCATCTGCGTGGATAAGATGTATAGGGACGCAGTCGTGGCAGAGGCAGTGGCAGCAGCAGTTCCCGCCAAAGAGAACAGAGGAAAGAAGAAGGACTTCAGGGACGCCAACAAGGAATCTGGGAAGCGTACCCCTTCGGAGTACGCCGCGCCTGTTGATGACTTGCCGGGGAGTTCCAACAACAAGAGATCCAAGGTTGCTGCACCATAAGTGAAGAAGGTCCCGACAGGGCTGGCTGGCATTGATGGTACCTTCACTATCAGCGCCACCCTTGATGAAAAATAGGAAAGCACGCTCGTTGCCTTCCCGCGGGCGAATATCGATGTGTTTGCCTGGCAACCATCTGATATCTTTGGTGTTCCCACGGAGGTAATCGAGCACCACCTTGTTGTCTGCCCACATGCCCGACCTGTCAATCAGAAAGTTCGGAAGCAGGCCTTGGAGAGGCATCAGTTTATTGCAGAGGAGATTAAGAAGCTTGAGGGAGCTGGTTTGGTTAGAGGAGTGCTACATCCAACATGGTTAGCAAATCTAGTGGTTGTTCGCAAGGCTAACGAGAAATGGAGGCTTTGCATAGATTTCACAGATCTCAACAAGGCTTGCCCGAAGGATCCATTTCCCTTGCCACTCATCGATCAGATTGTGGTTTCCACTTCAGGCTACGATTTGCTCTCCTTTTTGGTTTCATATTCTAGATATCACCAAATCTTCATGTCCAAAGAAGACAAAGAGAAGACTTCGTTCATCACCCCATGTGGTACGTACTTCTTTGTATGCATGCCATTCGGATTAGAGAGTGTCGGGTCTACTTTTGCAAGGGCAGTCCAGATTGGTTTTGGGCCACAGCTGCATAGAAACACTGAGGCTTATGTGGATGATATTTTCGTCAAGACCAAGGACAGAGCAACCCTCATCCAGGATTTGGAGGAGACACTTGCTAATTTACGCAAGATTAACTTGAAGCTCAACCCAGAGAAGTGTGTGTTTGGCGTTCCCTCCGGCGGGCTACTTGGGTTCTTTGTGTCCCATCGAGGGATCGGAGCCAACCCAGACAAGATCAAAGCTATCGAGCAGATCCAGGTGCCCAGGACAGTCAAGGATGTGCAGCATCTGACAGGGTGCGTTGCGGCGCTAAGCAGATTCATCTCCAGGTCTGCCGAGCGCGCCCTGCCATTCTTCAAAATCCTGAAAAAGGCATGGTGCATGAAGTGGACCCTAGAAGCAGATGTAGCTTTGCAAGAGTTGAAGGCCTACTTGTCCTCTGTACCCACCTTGGTTGCCCCCAAACCAAAAAAGTCGTTGCTGCTATACTTGGCGGCAACCAATCAAATGGTTAGTGTAGCCTTAGTGACACAATAGGAAGTGGAAGAAGCAGAAAGTGGGCAAGGCCTCATAGAGCTAGATAAGGATCAGGACAGAAGAGAGCACGGTAGCGAGGACGACCCGAAGGACACGGAAAATAAGAAAGTGGTGCAGCTCCCAGTGTACTTCATCGGTTCCCTACTACAAGGAGCTAGATCGAGGTACTCTGGTGTGCAAAAATTGATATTTGGTCTCATCATGGCCTCAAGGAAACTATGCCACTACTTCCAAGCCCCTGAGATCATGGTTTTCACTCGCTTCCCGTTGCAAAGGATACTCCGAAACCCTAAGGCTACCGGTAGAATAGTGAAGTGGGCTTTGGAGTTATCCAGCTTTGGCCTGAAGTTTGAGAGCATGTCGACAATTCAAAGTAGGGCATTGGTAGAATTTATTGCAGAATGGACGCCAACCCCTGATGAGGGAGTACCGGAAACAGTTATCCCCAGCAAGGAAGCACCCCAAGAATGGATCATGTATTTCGATGGTTCCTTTTCCTTGCAAGGTGCAAGAGATGGCATGCTTCTCGCCGCCCCCTCCGTGGAGCACTTGAAGTACATCATCCAGATGCACTTTGCTCGGGAAGAGGCGACCAACAATACAAAGAGTATGAAGGACTCCTTGTCGGGCTCAGGATTGCTGCAGAGTTGGGAATCAAGAAGTTGATCATTCGAGGAGATTCACAGTGTGTGGTGAGACAAGTCAACAAGGATTACAAAAGTCCATTGATGGAGGCATACGTTGTGGAAGTGAGAAGATTGGAGGAGCACTTTGACAGATTGCAAACAGAGCACGTACCCTATGCGGAAAATATCATAGCTGATCATCTGTTAAACTGTGCTATGAAACCAGGAACTTTTGTTCTCCATCTTACTCCGCCCTCCGTATCCCCAGCAACAATGGCCCGGAAAAGGAGAACGATGGACTCCGGTAAGCCTGTCCAAGTAGAGCCCCCCGGGGCTCTTGGTAGGGACCCTGCCGGAAACAAGTCCCCATCACATGTCGAACCGCACCCTTTAGCCGAGCCTATGGTCCCCGCGGACGAGTAATGTGCCCCCATAGTTGAGGAGGTGCCGCTAGTCCTTATTGCCGAGCCCCAGGTTCCAACTTGGGCAAGGCACATAGTCCACTTTCTCGAAACCGGAGAACTTCCCGATGACCAAGATGAAGCTGAAAGAATAGCCTGGAGGGCCAGTATGTATCAGTTTGTCGATGACACTCTATACAGAAGGAGGCCCAACAGTGTGAAATTGAAGTGCATCTGTCAGGAGATACACAAAGGCATGTGCGCTCCCACATTGGATCAAGGACATTAGTTGGGAAAGCATTCCGGCAAGGATTCTATTGGCCCATAGCCCTCCAAGATGCGGTTGAGCTAGTCACCAAATGTGAAGCCTGCCAGTTCCATTCCGAAAATGTCCACCTGCCTACACAAGCTCTTTAGAAAATCCCTTTATCATGGTCGTTTTCAATCTGGGGGCTCGATATCCTCGACCCTTTCCCCCGAGCTGCCGGGGACTTTGAATTCTTGTTCATTGCTATCGACAATTTTACAAAGTGGCCGGAAGTAGCTGCCATGAGAAAGGTGACTGCTCAGTCAGCTATCAAGTTCTTGATGGAATTGGTCTGTCATTTTGGAGTCTCGGCAAGGATCATTACCGACAACAGCACCATGTTCACGAGCCGCGCCTTCAAGCAATATGTTCATGCACTCAGACGCAAGATCTCATTTCCTCTATCGCACATCCCAGAAGCAATGGGCAAACTGAGAGGGAGAACGCTGATGTGCTGCGAGGACTCAAGACAAGAACCTTTGATATGCTGCAGAACTACGATAGGAGGTGGATCGATGAGCTGCCCGTAGTTCTCTGGTCCCTTAGAATGACGCCAAATCGAGATACCGGGCAGACTCCCTTCACCCTGGTCTATGGGGCAGAAGCAATTATCCCCATGGAACTCATTTACGGATCACCTCGAGTGCTTGCCTACGATGAAGTAGTGCAAGATCTGCACCGGCATGATGACGACATGCTACTCGAGGAGAACCGTCTCCGGGCTGCTACGCATGCTGCATACTATAAGTAAGCCATGCATCGCTACCATAGCCGTAGGGTTCATGCCAGGTGTTTTCAGGAAGGCGACCTTGTCCTTAGGCGCGTTCAGTCTGCCAAGGGCACAAACAAGTTGACACCAGAGTGGGAAGGCCCTTACTAGGTAGTTCGAGTCACCATACCAGGCGCAGTCCGTTTGGAGACCAGATATGTCATTCAGTTGCAAAACTCAGGGAATATTGAGCATCTCCTCAAGTTCTACACATAAGGCACGGCTGTCGGGCCTTGCCCGGCAGCCACCCTATTGTACAGGCCTGGCCTCAGTGGCATGTAACCCCTTGTCCACAGCCAAGCACAGACCCTGAGCAACAGAGAAATAAACAAAGCGCTGGGGGGGCGACAAGTTGCATGCATGCATGATCGTTTCAAGAGCATTGCATAAGCATTTCATGAGCATTGCATATGCATATAGATAAGGTCGCATCTTGCATCATTCCCATCCGCATAAGGCTGCAGGTTCTTGCCGTGAGCTTGGCCTCTACTGGGAGTTGGGGAGATGAACCGGCACTGCGGTCTCTGGCAAGCCAACCAGATAAGTTCTACCTCTTGTCCATAAGTGTTCTATAAGCTGAACCTCATGCATGGGAAAACCTCGCCGATCTTTGAAACTTAGGTGCTCCCATCCTTGGACTTGAACATTTCTTCGGCCAGGATGGTCGCAATAGCCTTTGGTGAAAAGAGATTGGCGGCGGGCTGGTCCCTCTATTTATGCATGGTAGGCTCAGTCCTCCGGCAACAAAATAAAAGGGTACCGGCAGGATAGCCTGCCGGGGAAAACTCGTTTACTTAAATAAAGATGCATTCCACATCTGCATGAACGTATACATGCATGAGTTCCCGGCAAGGTTCATCTTTTTCATTAATATGCTGATTATACAAGTACAAGCCTTACAGAACACAAGCATGGACTCGAGAGATTACATTATTTGAACTAAAATTTGGCTAGTGCCTACAGATTTAGGATTGAAAAAATATAAGTGCCTCATGATGCCCTTTCTTGGCCCTCTCCTCCTAGGCATAGCGGTAGAAGCCGAAGAGGTCAAAAGGAGCGCCTAAGCAGAAGCCCAGCCTGACCCTGTCGGGCTCCAGGAGAGGTGGCCTGGCGGGGACGGGAGGACATCGACAAATGCGTCGATGGAGAGCATGGCGGAGGCAACCCGTCAACCGCCGCCACCAGGCCAGTAGGATGCGGCAGGGCTAACAGAGCTGTAGCCCGAGAGGAAGCCTGTCGGGGTCCAGCTGGAAGGCTGCTGGAGGAAGCCGGGAGGCACCATCCCCACCTATGTGTCCAACTCCTCAGAAAATCACCTTGCCGGGAAGGAGATGCAGGTGCAGATGATGGTGCTACCACCTGATGAAGATGGTGTGGGCGATGCTCAGCAAGAGTCAGGGTCATCGCCCTCCCGCCCGCTGTCGTCGTCATCGCCGTCACTGTCCTCCTTGTCGCTCTCGCTCGAGGAGCTTTCGTCGTTGGTAGAGCTCTCTGCGCACCATCCTAAGAGAGCTCCTGAGCGCCCAAAGATCTTGACAGAAAGCAGGCCACTCTCCATTAATTTAAACTAGAGAACGTGCCCCTCCGACAAGCTATGGGCTCGAGCAAAAGTCTTCTAGCCACGACGGAGATACATAACATGAGGAGCAGGAAAGTCAAAATCAACCCACATGCCACCATTCCCACAACCCCACATGTGCAGCCTCAGAGCGCATGTCTATTCGAGCTCCATTTCCCGTGCGGATGGAGTAGGAAGACAAAGGTGGCCACACGGAGGTTTGTACATCCTGATGATGAATTCTTGGGGCTGATCTCTGACGTGGCATCCCATCGGAGGAGGGGCCGCCAGTGGAGGCGCGGCCAAAGCACCACCCCGTCCTCCTCTTCCTTGAGTGCCATGGCGACCGTGACCTCGCCCTCTCCCTCCTCCTCTCACAATGGGTTCCGCCACAGTGAGGTCCGGAGGGGGAGGGATGCGCTGTCGAGCAGAAACTCTCGTCGCCACCACTGGGGTACCACTGCGACCTCGCCCCTTACCATGGCGAGCGAAGGAAGGATTGAGGAGAGGAAGAGAGAAGTGTGTGTGATCAAGCTCACCTCTCCCGCCCCCTTTTGTAAGGGGACATGGGAAGGATCTATCCTCTTGCACGGGGAACGGTCACCCCCGCTCCCCCAATGCGGCCTGGTTTTCTGCCATGGCACTCGCCCCCGCGCTCTCCACATCCACCACCTACCCATCAAAATGCATGAGGTACACTTGGCGAGTGTGCATAAAGCATGGCAGTTTCCGCCCCGTGGCCATGGGGCATCGGTAACCTACAGGCCACGACCTGAGTTTTCTCGTAACATTAGGGACGACACGCGAGAAAACCGGAAACTGGGCCAGGCTCAAGGTTAATGAAGAAGCAAAGAAGACCTCAAGGGGCCAACCTCTTCCACACCCCTGCCTGCGCACTTATTAGGGCCTACCCCGACGACGCTCGGCAGGGCGTTTGGGGCAGCCCAGGGGCTTCTATCAGTTCAACAATCCCTGGGTCCGTTGCCCCGTGGCAGCGGGGTCCTAATGGAGACTAAGGGATATTAAGGCCTCCTTTTAATAGAGAACCGGAACAAAGCATTAGCACTTAGTGAATACATGAACTCCTCAAACTACGGTAATCACTGGAAAGAATCCCAATTATTATCACCTTGGGGTATGCGGATCATAACTCGTAATAGGTGTCTACAACTTGCAAGATCGGATAAAGAACACAAATATATTCATGAAAACATAATAGGTTCAGATATGAAATCATGGCACTCGGGCCCTAGTAACAAGCATTAAGCACAACAAAGTCATATCAACATCAATCTCAGAACATAGTGGATACTAGGGATCAAACCCTAATAAAAAGAACTAGATTACATGATAAATCTCATCCAACTCATCACCGTCCAGCAAGCCTATGATGGAATTACTCATGCACGGAGGTGAGCATCATGAAATTGGTGATGGAGGAAGGTTGGTGATGATGATGGCGACGAATCCCCCTCTCCGGAGCCCCGAACGGACTCCAGATCAGCCCTCCTGATGAAGAACAGGAGGTGGCGGCTGCTCCGTATCATAAAACATGATGAATCCTTCTCTCTAATTGTTTTCTCCCTGAATAGGGTTATATGGAGTTCGAGTTGATGTCAGAGGAGGTCCAGGGGACCCACAAGCTAGGGGGGCGTGCCCAGGGAGCTAGGGCGCGCCCCCACCCTTATGGTCACGTAGTGGGTCCCCTCTGGTTGATTCTTTCGCCAGTATTTTTTATAAATTCCGAACATATTCTCCATAAATTTGTATGTCAATCCGAGAGCTTTTATTTCTGCACAAAAATAACGCCATGGCAATTCTGCTAAAAACAACGTCAGTTCGGGTTAGTTCCATTCAAATCATGCAAATTAGAGTACAAAACAAGGTAAAAAGAGTTTGGGAAAGTAGATACAATGGAGACGTATCACTCACTTAGCAAATGAAATCTCACAAAGATTTGCAAGGAATTAATAGAAAGATTTGCAATGAATTTACAACAGTATCATAGAAGAAAAAAAGAAAAGAGATCTAGATGTAGTTTTTTTGTTTAAGAGAGAGATAAAATATCAAGGAAAATATGCAAATAGAAAAAGCGACTTAGCAAAATAACACTAGAGAACTTCATCTAGAAGGGGTTGGCAACAAAGTCACCTATGTTAGAGTATATTGACCGAGGAGTGAAGCGATAGCACTTGATCGTAGGTCATACTCACCGTTTAAGCTTAAAATGGGGTTACCATTTTTTGTTTCAGCACTTTGATGTATTCACATCTTGTTGTGTTGCTTGACTCATGAATTGGGGCAAAGCTTCTCTAAGATGGAATGACATACCTTGGGTTGGTGTGTTGATCTTGATCATGTAGTTGAACTTGTGATGGATGCTCAAGGTTGATGTAGTTCATCAAGAGTTGCGAGCACCATTAGTAGTTTGAGTTCATCTTCCTACATGGGTTAGTCTTGCAAGGAAGAGCACTTGTGTATCCAAAATGACAATCATGAAACTTGATACCAAATGAAATTTGATATATTGAAATTGTCAAAGGATATGTTGAGTGAGTTCATGCTTCCTGGTATTAAACAACCATATCTTACGAACTTGGTGATGTAGAGATCGCTCAAAATGTGAGTGACTTGCAATCTCATGGATTTTGGCTCATCCAAGTACTTACCAGGGTTAGATAACATGCAAGGGTACAAGTCTAGATCCAAGACATATGATCATCTTCATAAGAGAAACGTCAAGCATTAGTCATAAAAAAGGCTCATGCCTTGCATGTATCCAAATGGAGCTTCTACTCCAAGTTTGAGGCATCAATGATATTCAATTCACCTCTCAAATGGCAAAATACTTTCTCATCAAGTGGTTTTGTGAATATATCCGCCACTTGCTTATCGGTATGAACACGCTTAAGATTGATGTATCCTTTAGCAACATGATCTCGAATGAAATGATGACAAACTTCAAAATGCTTAGTTCAAGAATGTTGCATGGGATTGTGAGAAATCTTAATAGAACTTTCATTGTCACAAAGCAATGTAACATGTTTCACATGTTTCCCGTAATCCTTAAGGGTTTGGGTCATCCAAAGTAATTGAGCACAACACGATCCAGTGGCAATGTATTTCACTTTGGTGGTGGATAAGGATACTGAGTTTTGTTTCATGGAGGACCAAGACACAAGGGACCTACTAATAAATTGACAGGTACCCAAAGTGGAATTCCTATCAAACTTGTCACCGGCATAGTCTGAATCGGAGTAGCCAACTAGATCAAAGGATGACCTCTTAGGATACCAAATGCCAAAGTTTGGTGTATGAATTAAGTATCTTACTATCCTATTCACGGCCTTAAGATGACATTCTTTAGGGGCCGCTTGATATCATGCACACATGCATACACTAGCATAATATCGGGACGGGAGGCACGTAGATATAACAATGAACCAATCATAGAAAGGTAAACCTTTCAATCAACCGGTTTTCCATCCTTAGTCAAGTCAAGTCAAGATGTCCACTAGTAGGCATGGGTGTTTTTATACCTTTTCTTTATTGCACATTGAACTTATTGAAAAGATCCTTGGTATACTTTGTTTGAGAAACAAAGGTACCTTCCTTCGTTTTCTTGATTTGCACACCAAGAAAGAACTTGAGTCCATTCATCATAGACATCTCAAACTTCTCCGACATTAGCCTCCCAAACTTTTCACTAAAATGGGGGTTAATAGAACCTAATATGATATCATCCACATAAATTTGGCAAAGAAATAATTCACCATTAACCCTTTTAGTAAAAAGTTTTTAATCAATCTTCCCAATTTCAAAGACTTTTTCCATAAGGAACTTGGTCAAGCATTTATACCATGCTCTCAGAGCTTGTTTGACCAAAAAGAGCTTTCTGAAGTTTGTAGACGTGATTAGGTTTCTTAGGATTAACAAAACCGGGAGGTTGTTTAACATAGACTTCCTCCACAATTTAGCCATTTAGAAAAGCAATTTTAATGTGTTGGCGTTCTAGGAACCAGGGTACCCAGACTTGCCTCCCTATGGCCCACGGCGTGGCTCCTTCGATGGCCTGGTACGACCCATCTACAGGACTATCAAGACAAGACCCTCGTGAGGGCCCAAGCCTTACGAGGTGGACGACGCCAAGACCTCCTGAGGGAGGAGCCTCCCAGGCTACTCCTGAGGAGCGGAGATTCCTATGCAGGTGCCCAACCTCATAAGGTTGCGGTGATGCAAGCCGTGACGATCAAGGCCAGGCGGGCACCAGCGGGTGCAGAGAAGACAGTTTCCTCTTTGGTGCTAAGGAGGCAAGCACAGGCGTGGGTTCCCGAGGAATCTGACAAATGATTCTATTCATGTGCAACGAGATCGAGACCACCAGCATGGCAGGACAGATGTTATCACCGAGCGACCGCAACGTCACAACCAGAAGCTTTGCGGGCAAAGACCACCTTTCGTCAGGATAAGATGTACCAGTTATCCCCTTTCAAATTGGCCACTGTGGGATCCCATCCCGCCTATGTTTTGGGGGAAGCGGACTGAGGCCACTATATATATAGGTTAGCCACCACCATAGAGAGGGATCTGAACCTCATCGACTCATTCCCTCACCCCCAGACCTCGTGGTGTTGCTCATCCCTTGTACTAGGTCATCCTCAGCCCCTCGTGAGGCCAATCCACCACAAAGAAGGAGTAGCGTCTTAGACCGCAAGGTGGCCCAAACCTAGGTAAATTGTCGTGTCCATCTTCTTCCTTGTTCTTGTGATTGAGCTAGGCCATGGGGCCACGGGCTGGTTGGCTGGATAGGTTGAGTCCTTCACACACGCCCCAGAGTTTGAACCTTCCTTGGGTCTGCGGAGCCTTGAATCCGACATTTGGCATGCCAGGTAGGGGCGTGTCGAAGCCTCTCTTCCACTGTTCACTCCGCCGTTGTTCAGTCGCTCCCATGGCTGACGCTCCCCGTGTTCGTGCCGAGTGCCGGGCCACGTGTCTCGCCCAGACAACAATCATGGGCAATGGAGCTCCTCGTCGCTCTACCTCCTCGGTGGCTAATGCCGCCACCAACCCTGCTGCTCGTGAACAGAAGGATTCGTCAATGCCACCGTCTGTGCGGCGCGACGGTCGTACCGCAACTCCATCACCCAGTCCAGCCATGGCGTTGTCTTCTCATGCTCATTGTGGGCCGCCAAACACGCAGGCTGTGCTGCTCATGGCGCGCGAGCTTCTGCGCGACCGTCCGGCCAACGACCTCCACCTCTGCACATCGCGGACCCAGAGCCTAGGCATGAGGCACCCTAGCGAGGCCCGCCGCGTAGGGCGCTGATACCTCTCCAATGTATCTATAATTTTTGATTGCTCCATGCTATAGCTTATGTTTTGGATGTTTATGGGCTTTATTATACACTTTTATATCATTTTTGGGACTAGACTATTAACCCAGAGCCCAGTGCCAGTTTCTGTTATTACCTTGTTTTAGGGTTTCGAAGAAAAGGAAAATCAAACGGAGTCCAATTGACCTGAAACTTCACGGAACTCATTTTTCGAAGGAAAGAAGCCTAGAAGACTTCAAGTGCACGTAAGGGAAGCTTCGAGGAGGCCACGAGGTAGGGGGCGCGCCCACCCCCCCTGGGCACGCCCTCCACCCTCGTGGGCCCCTCGTGGCCCCCCAGACGTACTTCTTCTGCCTATATATCTCCATATACCCTAAAAACATCCCAGAGCACAATAGATCGGGTGTTACGCCGCCAGAAGCCTCCGTAGCCACAAAAAACCAATCTAGACCCGTTCCGGCACCCTGTCGAAGGGGGGAATCCCTCTCCGGTGGCCATCTTCATCATCCTGGTGCTCTCCATGACGTGGAGGGAGTAGTTCTCCCTCGGGGATGAGGGTATGTACCAGTAGCTATGTGTTTGATCTCTCCCTCTCTCGTGTTCTTGAGGTGGTACGATCTTGATGTATCGCGAGCTTTGCTATTATATTTGGATCCTATGATGTTTTCTCCCCCCCCTCTACTCTCTTGTAATGGATTGAGCTTCCCCTTTGAAGTTATCTTATCGGATTGAGTCTTTAAAGATTTGAGAACACTTCATGTATGTCTTGCCGTGCGTATTAGTGGTGACAATGGGATATCACGTGATTCACTTGATGTAGGTTTTGGTGATCAGCTTGCGGGTTCCGCCCATGAACCTATGCATAGGGGTTGGCACACGTTTTCGTCGTGATTCTCCGGTAGGAACTTTGGGGCACTCTTTGAGGTTCTATGTGTTGGTTGAATAGATGAATCTGAGATTGTGTGATGCATATCGTATAATCATACCCACGGATACTTGAGGTGACATTGGAGTATCTAAGTGAAATTAGGGTTTTGGTTGAGTTGTGTCTTAAGGTGTTATTCTAGTATGAACTCTAGGGTTGTTTGTGACACTTATAGGAATAGGCCAACGGATTGATTGGAAAGAATAACTTTGAGGTGGTTTCGTACCCTACCATAATCTCTTTGTTCGTTCTCTGCTATTAGTGACTTTGGAGTGACTCTTTGTTGCATGTTGAGGGATAGTTATATGATCCAATTATGTTATTATTGTTGAGGAAACTTGCACTAGCGAAAGTATGAACCCTAGGCCTTGTTTCAACGCATTGCAATACCGTTTGTGCTCACTTTTATCATTAGTTACCTTGCTGTTTTTATATTTTCAGATTACAAAAACCATTATCTACTATCCATATTGCACTTGTATCACCATCTCTTCGCCGAACTAGTGCACCTATACAATTTACCATTGTATTGGGTGTGTTGGGGACATAAGAGACTCTTTGTTATTTGGTTGCGGGGTTGCTTGAAAGAGACCATATTCATCCTACGCCTCCTACGGATTGATAAACCTTAGGTCATCCACTTGAGGGAAATTTGCTACTGTCCTACAAACCTCTGCACTTGGAGGCCCAACAACGTCTACATGAAGAAGGTTGTGTAGTAGACATCAAGCTCTTTTCTGGCGCCGTTGCCGGGGAGGTGAGTGCTTGAAGGTATATCTTTAGATCTTGCAATCGAGTCTTTTAGTTTCTTGTTTTATCACTAGTTTAGTTTATAAAATAAAACTCTAAAAAATGGAATTGAGTTTGTCTCATACGCTTCACATTTTTAATATCTTTCGTAAGTATGATGGAAATGAAAATTGTGCTCAAGTGCTAGAAGAACAAATCTATAAATTGTTTGGCACTAAATCTTTGACTGATGAGCATGATTGCAATGTTGTTAGTACGAATTCTTTGAATATCCTTGATACTAATGATGATTGCACTAGTTATGATGTCTCCTATAAACACGTCAACTTTTGTGGAGTACATTGGGTTTGTATGAACACACCAAATAGGGAAGATAGATATTGCAAGAGGCATAAGCATTTAGAAACTAAATGGTTGAAAGAAAGGCTAGATGATTGTGCTAAAAATTTATATTTTCTTAGCCGTACTTGTGAACTTTGCAGTGAGCATGATCATTTCAATACCCAATGCAAATTATTTCATGATCGTATCGTGTCCAAAAATTGTGATGGATTGATTTCCCTTGCACATCATAATGAACTTAGTTTGCTCTTGGGTTATGAACAAATGAAACGTATAACTAAGGATATTCCAAAATTTGCCCTTGATAGAGTTCTTCATTTTGATCTAGAGGAAATTTATATGTATTGTGCGGTGAATTGTATTGAAAATCCTTATATTGCCAATTACATAAAGAAAAGAAAAGAAATAGGAGATGAAGAGAATACTAATGAAAGGGAAGAGGCTTCCAAATATCCTCCTATTATTTCTTATGATGAATTAGGTAACGAGGAGGAGCCTCCTATTCAACCAATCTCATTAATACGGAGCTCCAAAAAGAGGATTGAACCCACACATGATGTGGTGAAGAAGAAGAAAAGAAAAAGGAAGAGAGGTAAAAAGATATATCCCCCAAATAATGCTGCTCCTATTACTATTGTGCCTCATGAAAATATAATTGTGGAAGATAATGATACTTCTTATGATCTTGAAAATCTTTTTGGCACTTGCTTGGAAGGATATGATAATTGCTATACTATTGGTGATATCCATACTATTAATGATGAGAGTGATTATGCTTATGATATGAAAAGAACCAAGATTGGGGATGCTATGTTTGATGAAGATGATGTTTTTGAGAATATATTTGCTACAATGAATGTTTGTCCCAAGCTTGGGGATGCTACGTTTAATGAAGATGGTATTTTTAGTCTCCCAAGTTTTGATATGCAAATTTATAATGATGATAGCATGCCTCCTACTTATGATGATTATTGTGATGATACTTATGCTATAAAAAGTAGTGATTATATTTATAAAACGTGTCATGATTATGAATACCCCTTTTCTGAACATGACTCTTTTAATGTGGAAACAATTTATAGTATTCGAGTCTCTTATGATGCTCCCACTATTCCTAATGAGAAGAATTTTGCTTATGTGGAGAGTAGTAAATTTTCTATGCTTGTAGATCATGAAAAGAATGCTTTATGTGCTGGATATATTGTTGAATTGATTTATGATCCTACTGAAAATTATTATGAGGGAGGAATATATGCTTGTATGAATTGCAATAATATCAAGTTTCCTCTCTATGTGCTTAAAGTTTTGAAGTTAAGCTTGTTATACCTTCCTATGCAAGTTGATTCTTGTTCCCACAAGTTGTTTGCTCACAAATTCCCTATGCATAGGAAGTGGGTTAGACTTAAATGTGATAGTCATATTATTCATGATGCTCTCTTTATGTTTCAATTCTTATCCTTTATGTGAGCATCATTGAAATCATCATGCATAGCTAGGGGCGTTAAACGATAGCGCTTGTTGGGAGGAAACCCAACTTTATTTTTGTTCCTTGATTTTTGTTCCTGTTTAGTAATAAATAATTCATATAGCCTCTGTTTAGATGTGGTTTTATGCTTTTAATTAGTGTTTGTGCCAAGTAGAACCTTTGGAAAGACTTGGGTGAAGTCTTTATGATCATGCTGTAAAAAACAGAAACTTTAGCGCTCACGAGAATTGCTGCCATTTTTATTTGGAAAGTGCTATTTAGTTAATTCTTTTTGCAGATGATTAATATATAGATTCCTCAGGTCCAGAAATTTATTTGAGAATTTTATGAGTTCCATAAGTATACGTTTGGTCCAGATTACTACAGACTGTTCTGTTTTTGACAGATTCTATTTTTCATGTGTTGATTACTTATTTTGATGAATCTATGGCTAGTAAAAGAGTTTATAAACCATAAAGAAGTTGGAATTCAGTAGGTTTAACACCAAAATAAATCAAGAATGAGTTCATTACATTACCTTGAAGTGGTGATTTATTTTCTTATACTAACGGAGCTTACGAGTTTTCTGTTAAGTTTTGTGTTGTGGAGTTTTCAAGTTTTGGGTAAGGATTCGATGGACTATGGAATAAGGAGTGGCAAGAACCTAAGCTTGGGGATTCAAAAGGCACCCCAAGGTAGTATTCAAGGATAGCCAAGAGCCTAAGCTTGGGGATGCCCCGGAAGGCATCCCCTCTTTCGTCTTCGTTCATCGGTAACTTTACTTGGAGCTATATTTTTATTTACCACATGATATGTGTTTTGCTTGGAGAGTCATTTTATTTTATTTAGTTTTGCTTGCTGTTTGAATAAAATATCAAGATCTTAAACTCTTAAATGTTAGAGAGTCTTCACATAGTTGCATAATTATTCAACTACTCATTGTGCTTCACTTATATCTTTTAGAGCATGGTGGTAGTTTTATTTTGAAGAAATAGATGAACTCTCATGCTTCACTTATATTATTTTGAGAGTATTAAATAGCATGGTAATTTCTTAAAATCCTAATATGCTAGGTATTCAAGATTATTAAAATTTTCTTATGAGTGTTTTGAATACTAACAGAAGTTTGGTACTTGATAATTGTTTTGAGATATGGAGATGGTGATATTAAAGTCATGCTAGTTGAGTAGTTGTGAATTTGAGAAATAATTTTGTTGAACCTTGTGATTCCCGTAGCATGCACGTATGGTGAACCATTATGTGATGAAGTCGGAGCATGATATATTTATTGATTGTTTTCCTTATGAGTGGTGGTCGGGGACGAGCGATGATCTTTTCCTACCAATCTACCCCCCTGGGAGAATGCGCGTAATACTTTGCTTTGATAACTTGTAGATTTTTGCAATAAGTATATGAGTTCTTTATGACTAATGTTGAGTCCATAGATTATACGCTTCCACCTTTGCTAGCCTCTCTAATACCGTGCACCTTTCGCCGGTATCATACACCCACGGTATACCTTCCTCAAAACAGCCACCATACCTACCTATTATGGCATTTCCATAGCCATTCCGAGATATATTGCCATGCAACTTTCCACCGTTTCGTCTATTATGACACACTCCATCATTGTTATATTGCATATCCCGATACACCGCTGGAGGCATTCATATAGAGTCATTGTAATTGTTGAGTTGTAAGAAAAATAAAAGTGGGATGATCATCATTATTAGAGAATTGTCCCAGTGAGGAAAGGATGATGGAGACTATGATTCCCCCACAAGTCGGGATGAGACTCCGGACGAAAAATAAATAAAAGAGGCCAAAGAAGCCCAAAAAAAAAAAAAGAAAGAAAAGAGGCCATAAAAAAAGAGAAAAGGCCCAAATAAAAATAAAATAAAAATATGTGAGAAAAAGAGAGAAGGGACAATGTTACTATCCTTTTACCACACTTGTGCTTCAAAGTAGCACCATGATCTTCATAGTAGAGAGTCTCTCATGTTATCACTTTCATATACTAGTGGGAATTTTTCATTATAGAACTTGGCTTGTATATTCCAATGATGGGCTTCCTCAAATTGCCCTAGCTCTTCATGAGCAATCAAGTTGGATGCACACCCACTTAGTTTCTTTTTGAGCTTTCATATACTTATAGCTCTAGTGCATCCGTTGCATGGCAATCCCTACTCACTCACATTGATATCTATTGATGGGCATCTCCATAGCCCGTTAATACGCCTAGTTGATGTGAGACTATCTTCTCCTTTTTTGTCTTCTCCACAACCACCACTCTATTCCACCTATAGTGCTATATCCATGGCTCACGCTCATGTATTGCGTGAAGATTGAAAAAGTTTTGAGAATGTCAAAAGTATGAAACAATTGCTTGGCTTGTCATTGGGGTTGTGCATGATTTAAATATTTTGTGTGGTGAAGATAGAGCATAGCCAGACTATATGATTTTGTAGGGATGAACTTTCTTTGGCCATGTTATTTCGAGAGGACATGATTGCTTAGTTAGTATGCTTGAAGTATTATTATTTTTATGTCAATATGAACTTTTATCTTGAATCTTTCGGATCTGAATATTCATGCCACAATTAAGAAGAATTACATTGAAATTATGCCAAGTAGCACTCCACATCAAAAATTCTGTTTTTATCATTTACCTACTCGAGGACGGGCATGAATTAAGCTTGGGGATGCTGATACGTCTCCAATGTATCTATAATTTTTTATTGCTCCATGCTATATTATCTTCTGTTTTGGATGTTTATGGGCTTTATTATACACTTTTATATCATTTTTGGGACTAACCTATTAACTCAGAGCCGAGTGCCAGTTTTTGTTTTACCTTGTTTTAGGGTTTCAAAGAAAAGGAAAATCAAATGGAGTCCAATTGACCTGAAACTTCACGAAACTCATTTTTGGAAGGAAAGAAGCCCAGAAGACTTGAAGTGCATGTAAGGGAAGCTTCGAGGAGGCCACGAGGGTGGAGGGCGCGCCCTGACGTACTTCTTCCACCTATATATCTCCATATCCCTAAAAACATCCGAGAGCACAATAGATCGGGGGTTCCGCCGCCAGAAGCTTCCGTAGCCACCGAAAACCAATCTAGACCGGTTCCGGCACCCTGCCGGAGGGGGGAATCCCTCTCCGGTGGCCATCTTCATCATCCCGGTGCTCTCCATGACGAGGAGGGAGTAATTCTCCCTCGGGGCTGAGGGTATATACCAGTAGCTACGTGTTTGATCTCTCTCTCCCTCGTGTTCTTGAGGTGGTACGATCTTGATGTATCACAAGCTTTGCTATTATATTTGGATCCTATGATGTTTTCTCCCACCCTCTACTCTCTTGTAATGGATTGAGTTTCCCCTTTGAAGTTATCTTATCGGATTGAGTCTTTAAAGATTTGAGAACACTAGATGTATGTCTTGCCGTGCGTATCTGTGGTGACAATGGGATCTCACGTGATCCACTTGATGTATGTTTTGGTGATCAACTTGCGGGTTCCGCCCATGAACCTATGCATAGGGGTTGGCACACGTTTTCCTCATGATTCTCTGGTAGGAACTTTGGGGCACTCTTTGGGGTTCTATGTGTTGGTTGAATAGATGAATCTGAGATTGTGTGATGCATATCGTATAATCATACCCATGGATACTTGAGGTGACATTGGAGTATCTAGGTGACATTAGGGTTTTGGTTGATTTGTGTCTTAAGGTGTTATTCTCGTACGAACTCTAGGGCTATTTGTGACACTTATAGGAATAGCCCAACAGATTGATTGGAAAGAATAACTTTGAGGTGGTTTCGTACCCTACCATAATCTCTTCGTTCGTTCTCCGCTATTAGTGACTTTGGATTGACTCTTTGTTGCATGTTGAGGGATAGTTAGATGATCCAATGGTGTTATTATTGTTGAGGAAACTTGCACTAGCGAAAGTATGAACCCTAGGCCTTGTTTCAACGCATTGCAATACCATTTGTGCTCACTTTCATCATTAGTTACCTTGCTGTTTTTAAATTTTAAGATTACAAAAACCATTATCTACTATCCATATTGCACTTGTATCACCATCTCTTCGCCGAACTAGTGCACCTATAGAATTTACCATTGTATTGGGTGTGTTGGGGACAGAAGAGACTCTTTGTTATTTGGTTGCAGGGTTGCTTGAGAGAGACCATCTTCATCCTACGCCTCCTACGGATTGATAAAGCTTAGGTCATCCACTTGAGGGAAATTTGATACTGTCCTACAAACCTCTGCACTTGGAGGCGCAATAATGTCTACAAGAAGGAGGTTGTGTAGTAGACATCAGGTGCTGGCGCGCGATGAAGAAATCTGCCAGGTGGTAAAGCGGCCGCAGGCCGATGCACGCGCTTCCAGCGCCACCGCATCAAGACCGCGTGCTACCAGAGGCGGTGGTGCGTGGGCGTCAAGATCAAGCTCCCCCCATGCAACTGACCCCTCTGAGTGCGCTAGCATGCCGTGCTTTCACCCCGGAGTTGTGCCGCATCATTTGGCCCGGCAAGTTCCAGCCAGATCTGCCTCCATGCTACGACGGTAACGACACTTTCATGGCGAACTAGTTCCGCATGGCCCTCAAGGATGGCGCTTGTTCTTGGCTCCTGAACCTCCCGGTGGGGTCGATCTCCTCCTGGGATGAACTACATGAGCACTTCATCACGAACTTCCAGGCCACACGAGACCGTGCTCCAGCAGCAGGTGACTTGCGAAACATAAACCATCAGTTGGGCGTAACCTTGCACAAGTACATACAGCGCTTCACGAACGTTCGCCTCAAGATCCCAAAGGTGTTAGGGGAGGCCATCATTTCGGCGTTCTCTGAGGGCGTCAAGGATGTCAAGATGAAGGAGGAGCTCGCCATATAGGAGGACTTGTGCTCGGCTCTGGAGATGTTCAACATGGATGCCAGATGCGCAAGGGCAAAGTAAGGTTGATTCTCTTGCCTGGAGCTTCCGAAGGTCAATCCCTAAGACAAGAAGGCCAAGGCTAAGGAAGTAAAATGCCAGCCTCCCTCCACTACCACCACCACCAAGGAGGAACAACGACAACTGCCAAGATGATGGGGCTAGGGGCTTCCAAGAGCCTCACGCGATCGCCTGCAACCTGGGTCTATGGCGATCGCGTGAGGCTCTTGGAAGCCCCCAGGTTGCGTGCGATCGCGTGAGGCTCACGAGGTGAATGCTACCTCTTGAGCTTGTGTTGGTTTTTCCCTTGAAGAGGAAAGGGGATGTAGCAAAGTAGAGTAAGTATTTCCCTCAGTTTGAGAACCAAGGTATCAATCCAGTAGAAGAAAACACACACATCACTGAATACTTGCACAAACAAACACTAACTTGCACCCAACACGATAAAGAGGTTGTCAATCACTTCATGGTTATTGGCAAAGTGAGATCTGATAGATATGGATAAACGGTAAAGTAATATTTTTAGTATTTTTTGCTTATGGAACAGAAAGTAAAATATTGCAAAGGAAGTAAATAGGAAACTAAAATTGTAGGTCGGAAACTTATATGATGGAAAGTAGACCCGGCGGCCATAGGTTTCACTAGACGCTTCTCTTAAGATAGAAAATATTACAGTGGGTGAACAAATTACTGCCGAGCAATTGATAGAAAAGCGCAAAGTTATGACGATATCTAAGGTAGTGATCATGAATATAGGCATCACATCCGTATCAACTAGACCAACTCCTGCCAGCATCTACTACTATTACTCCACACATTGACCGACTCCTGTCTGCATCTATAGTATTAAGTTCATATAACAGAGTAACGCGTTAAGTAAGATGACATGATGTAGAGGGATAAAATCAAGTAATATGATGGAAACCCCATCTTGTTATCCTCGATGGTAACAATACAATACGTGTCGGTTCCCCTTCTGTAACTGGGATCAAGCATCGTAAGATTGAACCCAAAGCTAAGCACTTCTCCCATTGCAAGAAAACCCAATCTAGTTGGCCAAACCAAATCGATAGTTCGAAGATACTTGCAAATATATCAAATCATGCATATAAGAATTCAGATGAGATTCAAATAATATTCATAGATAAGCTGATCATAAGTCCACAATTCAACGGATCTCGGCAAACACACCACAAAAAGAGTATTACATCGAATAGATCTCCAAGAACATTGAGGAGAACATGGTATTGAGAATCAAAGAGAGAGAAGAATCCATCTAGCTACTAGCTATAGACCCGTAGGTCTGCGGTAAACTACTCATGCTTCATTGGAGAGGCAATGGGGTTGATGAAGAAGCCTTTTGTGATCGAATGCCTCTCCGGCAGGACGTCGAAAAGGCCCCTAGATGGGATCTCATGGGTACAGAAGGTTGCGGCGATGGAAAAGTGTTTTGGGGGCTCTCCTGGTAGGTTTTGGAATATTTGAGAATATATAGGTGGAAGAAATAGGTTGGTGGAGTCATGGGGGGCCCACAAGGGTGGGGGGCATGCCCTCCATCCTTGTGGGTGCCTCGTGGCTTCCCTCACGTGTACTCCAAGTCCTTTGGATGCCTTCTGGTCCAAGAAAAATAATCGCGAAAGTTTCATTCCGTTTGGACTCCATTTGATATTCCTTTTCCGTGAAACTCTAAAACAAGGAAAAAATAGGAACTGACACTGGGCTCTAGGTTAATAGGTTAGTCCCAAAAAATGTAAAATAGCATAATAATGCATATAAAACATCCAAAACACGTAATATAATAGTATGGAACAATAAAAATTATAGATACGTTGGAGACGTATCAAGCATCCCCAAGCTTAATTCCTGCTCGTCCTCGAGTAGGAAATGATAAAAATAGAATTTTTGATGTGGAATGCTGCCTAACATATTTATCCATGTAATTTTCTCTATTGTGGCATGAATGTTGATATCCGTATGATTCAAAAAAAGTTTAATATTGACATAAAAACAATAATAATTCAAGCATACTAAGAAGATAATTATGTCTTCTCAAAATAACATGGCCAAAGAAAGCTTATCCCTAGAAAATCATATAGTCTAGCTATGCTCCATCTTCATCACAAAAAATATTCAAATCATGCACAACCCCGATGACAAGCCAAGCAATTGTTTCATACTTTTGATGTTCTCAAACTTTTGAACTTTCATGCTGTCACAGCCCTAGAATATTTGCCTACAATAGTTGCATTTGTATCCATGCATCATGTCTAAGTTTAAATGAATTTGAAATGGGGATTGATCAAACCCTAGCACAAGAAAGAATTCAAATAGGCTCAAATAAAATCTTTTTCCAAGAACCCAAAATGCCCTTTGACAATGTTCATGATTTCTAATAAAGGTGAAAACCTCTACCAAAAATGATGAATATATTTCTAGGTCATTCCTGGATATTTGAATTAAATCATAATGTATTTGAATTGGGGAATTTGAATTATATAAATACTTTAAATGCTCCAAATATTCTGGAATCACTTGTGGGCCTTTGGAATAATCCAAATAATGTCCATAATTTGTCTCAAGAGTTTTAAAAATGAACTAGTGGTTCCACTAATTCAAAACAGAAAAGAAAAAATAGAAAACAGAAAATAAAAGAGAGATAGAGACTATTGTACGAAGGGAGGGCATACTCGGGCTAGAATGGATGATGTGAACTACCTTGTTGAAGACAACGCAAGGAATGATTTGCTTGCGCGTGCTCTCAAGAACTTGAGCATTTCCATATTCATCAAGATCTTACCAACATCCGTGCCGAGGATCTTGGCAACACAACATACTACCATGATGACTAGTGAAGGATGATGCGTATACAAAGGAAGATAACACCTTCTAAGACTTACCCTTAGCGAGGCTAAGGAACAGAATCTGGATAATCGACCGAGAGATATTTAGCAGTCCGCTTCTAATGTTCTCCTTGATGTTCTAGCGTAATCCATTCATAGATATGGTTTGATATCTGGAACACCAAGTAAAAGGTCGGACTTCGGGAACACAAAAATCCATAAGGAACAACTATTGGAATAAAATCTACGAGATCCTTATGGGGAGGTGGCCAACTTACTCAATCAAGATACTACAATAATAAGTCTTCCGGTTGGGTGTGTTGGCCACAACATTCACTTTACCGGGTTACAGGGAGACCAATATTATAGTTCTTGAGAAACGTTCCAACCATCATATCTGCCTGAGATTCAGATCTGATTGGAAACAGGATATTTCAGACAACATGTCTAGAAAAGAAAGTTTGCAACACAAACCGACGAGATGGCGTTGCGGGATTCTCGGGAAATGAACTACGATAGCAAGCTCCAAAGCATGAGCCGGATCTGCTACAAACCTGTGACCACGCTGTCCCAGACAAGCATGACCACGTAGTAGTCTTACAATAAAACACTACCGAGTTCAGGTGGGGAACCATCATTGAAGATAACGAAGTCTTCTGCATATCCGTCTGGGCCCTTCGGGAATAGCAGTTCAACTTCTTATCCTTGAACAAATCAATCAGTGGCCTTGTGTACTAGGAGATACATATGGAATGGAGGTAGCGAGCCTTTCAAACAATAGCATACTTCGCACATGCATGACTGACTTGGGATGGTAAAAGAGGAAACAAAAAAAATCTTTCTCGAACTCACGGCGGCAAATTGCACCAAATGCACGTGAATCAGAGAAAGTCACTTCTTTCATCCAACATATGCTTCATGAACGGGACATGAAGATAATGCTTATAAAAGTTTCCAACACTAGGTTGATGTTCAACATGAGTCATGGGGGAGACAAAATGCTGCTGATGGGCTCAACAACAACTCATCGGAATTTCCATATCACTGGACTTCCACCATCATGTGAACACGGTGATAGCATTGGTCAGACCAAAAGATGTAATGGTGTATGCTCGAGGAATCAACCACGAGTAAGACAACATTACGAACATCGTTGGTTCTGATTTGACTTGACGATAACCCATACTCAAGTCAAAGTTTTGACAGGGTAATAGATCCAACAACTGATCACGAGGACCAATCGATGAAGATATCATCTTTCTTCAACACACACACAAGGATATCCCTTAGTGATGAACTAAGTCGGACAAGCTTTCATCTTCCAACTCTCCAAGTTGTCGTTTAGCTTAACCAACTAGCTCAGGGGTATCCGACACAGATTCTTGGAGAAGAAGTGGTTTACAGGAAACCAACTTGATCATGAACTCAACATAGCGGTCAGGGAACAGCCTGGTGATACTTCCGAGAAGATATTCAGAAAATCATGAACCACCGATATGTTATTAAGCTTAAGAACAATCTTGCTCTTCAGGGCAAGATGATATGATCAAATAAGCAAGGGATTGAATAATCCTAACTCATTGATCGAAGAGTGCACCAGAAATAAGGACTAGGTAGTACGATTAATCTCCGGATGATGATTCAATAACCAGCACGCTAAGAATGAGATTATTGTCCATTAACTACCGAGCAAACAGGGTTGCTAGGAGTATTGATTTCACACATCACGGTTCACATGTCGGTGTTTTGGTTACAATAACATGGGGACCGAGGAATGAATAATGATGGCGAGAAGTATCACTGTATCAAGAATCCATAAGACGATGTGCAATTCCCATGACATACTTGACATAAAGATGGTAACACTCCAAGGTACAGCAGAGCAAAAGCTGGATTGGCATTTTGATCCGCGGAATAAAATTGCTTTGACCCAATCCTAGATATGGATGAGGTTCTGGAGTTTGCTTCTCCTAGTCATTCTGGAATAGAATGGCTTGACGGACCACAAGAATAATAAGCATCGATAACATGGACGCATGATTCTCCTGACTATCAATTGATAGACAATGGTCGGAATACAAATGAAGAGGGACAACTCAAGGGGACATAGCACTTTTGAGTAGTGGATGCATAGATTAGTATGTTGAAAAAAGATCAACATACTTCTTCCGGATAACCCATGCAGAAAGGTAGAACTGGCAGAGTCACAACATAGGATCGAGAACTCATCAAAAGCACTCCGGTTGTGATATTTTTGGTTCAAACGAATTTCTGCCAAGGATGGTTCATAGTATTTGGAAGAAGGAAATACCACGGACCTTGAGGACTATCGCAAGGGTTACTAATATCCTAAAGGAACTAGCAACACTATCAACATGAGGTAAGTAGGGTGAATCTCGGGTTCAAGAACCCAGGAGAAGAATAACTACTACTAAATGGCATCACGGGATGCTTTCAAGAATGGTGGCCAGAATTATCACACTGGGATCACAAACATGGCTAGATTACTAGGTGACTCCCTAAAACACCTAGGTCATAATAATAGCTCCAACATATATGTCGAGGCAACAGAGTACCTCAACTCACCGATTAGTGTGGTTGATCTGGCCCAAAGGGACATCGAGAACGGGAAGAAGGGATTTGCAAATGCATCAGACTATTTAGAAACGTGGGATGACTCAGACAGCATAACGGCTGTAAATGCTCAAAAAGATTTGAGATATCATGCAAAATGGTGGCATAACCACTCAACAACATCATATCAAGGTTCCAAGTCCAACTAACAACACACTGGAGTAGTAGAACCTGAACTGGGGCTTGAGACCAACAATCCTAAGAGTCTACGGATTAGTAACACGTGATCCTGATAGAAAGATGAGGAGCCTAGTTCTTAATCCCCGTAGAAGAGAAGAGGGTGACTCAGATCAGAGGGCATGAGGTATAAGGAGTAAAAAGAGCCTTACGCTCCATCCCACAATCAATTCCCTTATATAACTAAAGCATTTCTAGACTCAACTTCGACCAGTTTGGCTTGGTAATCCTACAGGCACTCAGGCTCTGATACCAAAGCTGTGAGGACCCCGATCCTAAGTCACACCGATCTAGCATGTAACACATCATATCACTTTGTGGCCTCACGCACGGTATTCCCACGGGTGCCACCTTACCTGGCCTGGGACCGTTTGCGCCTTTTGGCTCACGTATATGATAGTGTCGCTAGCATCCATATGACAAAGAACCCGGGCCGACATGGCTAGTCGTGAACCCAAAGCGGCACTAACCCATGGGGACAGGCATACATGAATCAACCTCGAGCATGTCGGTCAACAGCGTGTGAATCCGGGCTGTAGCACTGGGCTAACAGGACTCCGGTAACCCGGGCTGTAGCAGGCTAGGCAGGACTCCGGATGTCACCGCGTGACATTTCCCCGAAGGGACAGACACAGGAACGAAGTGAAACACATGCCGGCCAGTCAAGTGTCCTCAGCAGTAGTGCTCGGCTAGCAGGACTCCGGTGAACCGGGCTATAGCGGACTACTATGGCTCATGGAAGCACTAGACTACATTTCCCCATAAGAGAGGCTACCAAGGATAAACAACTAGATTGTCGGATCCCACACATACCAAGCATTTCAATCATACAAACAATATGCTCAATATGTGTAAATACAACATGGCATCACAACAAGACTCTACGACTCAAGTGTTTATTCATTCGGCTCCGAAGAGCCAGATATTACAAACATGGGTCTCATGACCCAACATTTAGAGCATACAAGTCAAAGCACAAGCGGAAGCTTAACATGTCTGAGTACAGACAACTACAAATGAAAAAGGCTGAGAAGCCTGACTATCTACCAGATCCTGCCGAGGGCACAAGATCGTAGCTGAGGTATCAAGCTAAACGTCAAAGTCCACACGGAACTACTAGCGAGACTGGCGTCTCTCTGCAAAAACATAAAATAGGGAAACGTGAGTACAAATGTACCCGGCAAGACTTACATCAGAACTAGCTACATATGCATCGGTATCAATAAAGGGGTGGTGGAGTTTAACTGCAGCAAGCCAGCTTTGACTCGGTGGCTATCCTGGACTACGACTGCAAATAACTCTTTTTAGGTGGCGCACACGAGTCCACATATTCACCATACCAATACACCACTATGGATCCACTCCCGTCTCCCTACGAGAAGGCCATCCATAGCACTCACGCTTATCTTGCGCATTTTAGAGTATCCACTTTCACTTGTCTATGAACTATGCAAGGGGTCCAAGTTCCCATGTCCGAGGAATCCGCCTATTCGAATAGATAATGATAACCCTGCAGGGGTGTACTTCTTCACACACGCTCTCGCCACTTATCACCATGTACACGTCGTGTATCTCGGCAACCTTCAAGCGGAATCCTGGCGAGGGAGTCGGCCACGACCTGACTAACCACACAAGAGTCTAGTCCAGGTTTATCGCCTATTCGGGTTCCATCCGCAAGGAGATCCGACCGGGGTGTCGCTCACGGCCCCAAACGATGTGTGCAGGGTTCCCAAGCCCACCTCGACGGATGGATTTACGCTTGGTACACCATGCCACGGTGCCTAGTCTGTCCCAAGCCCACCTGTACCGGGTGCCACTTGGTAGACTACCAACACAACCTACAAACACCAGAAACTAGTTGCAACTCCTGGACAGAGATCAGGTTGATTAATAAGTCGAGAGGGGCACTTAAGCATTCCAATGTGTGGTAGTAACTGTTCATGGATCACAAACAAAGAACTCAATTCCTGAGGACGGCTGCAATGAGACAACCTACCATGTACTCCTACATGGCCTCTCACCGCTACCTTTACCAAATCGTATTCACACACTTAGCTCACACAGTAGGACATGTTCACACACCTCCGATTCATCTCCGATGAACCAGACCTGACTCAACTCTAAGCAGTAGCAGGCATGACAAAAAAGCATGAATGAGTAGGCACATCAGGTCTCAAACAACTCCTACTCATGCTAGTGGGTTTCATCTATTTACTTTGGCAATGACAGGTCATGCAGAGGAAAAGGGGTTCAGCTACCGCAGCATGTAACAGTTGAATCGATGTTGTCCTAATGCAGTAAAAGAGAGCAGGAGCGAGAGAGTGGGATTGTATCAGAATGAACAAGGTGTTTTGCTTGCCTGGCACTTCTGAAGATAATATAGCTCTTCATCGGTGTCATCGGTCACATCGTCGGAAACATCGTCGACTGAGAGGGGACGGTTACCGGCAAACAGAGAAGGACACAATCAATGCAATGCAACAATATGATGCATGATCATGACATGGCAATATGCTGTGATTTGAGCTAATGCATCTAGCTATGATTTAAATGAAGTTGGTTTGAATACATGATTCAAATTCCAACTCCATATATGATTATTTAAATGCCCTTTATTTGTTTTTTCCAAAACAGAGGACAAACATTGTTCAAACATGCATGAAAATGGTACAGATGGATTCCTTGAATTTTTCTGATAATTTTTCATATATAAATTATTTCATTTGGAGTTACGGTTTAATTTCTATGATTTTTAGAAGTTTAGGCAATTTTCTGGAATTTCCTGTAAGAGAATAAATCCAGAAAAGAGTTATTGCGTCAGCATGACGTTACTGTGATGTTAGCGGTCAACGGGTGCGGTCCAGGTCAAACTGACCAGTGGGTCCCGCGTGTCAGTGTCTAACTAAACTAACCTAGTTTAATTAGCACTAACCTAGGTTAAACTAATTAAATTTAAACCCAAAACTAGATTAATTAGCCGGGCGGGGCCCGCATGTCAGTGGGACGGAGAGGGGGGGAGTCAACCCAGCCAGCGGGGTCAAACCACGCCGGTCAGCGGGTCAACCCCTACCGGCGTCGTGTCGCCGGCGATGACAGGCGCGGCGGAGCAGCACGGAAACGCTGCTCCGGCGACCATTTGAACGGAGGAGACCAGCTACGGGGAGCTGAGGCTCGCCCGCATCCAGCCGGGGTGGTGGCTCGGCTCGGGGGTGGCCGGAACGGCGCCGACGATGAGCACAGCGGTGACCAAAGCTCGAGTGAGCTCGGGCTCGTGGCTTCGGTGGTCCTAGCGGCGCGGCGACAGCAGCTACTCGGTCTTCGCGGTGCGGTGAGACTGTTGGGCACGGTGGCGAGGCCGTTGCGTGGCCGGAGCCATGTCGGCGACGAGGTCAGGCGACGGCGCGATCGGGTAAGAAGGGCGCGGCAGCTACGGTGCACAGGGAAGAAAACAGAGAGGGGGAGGACGGCAGCAGCTCACGGCGATCTTCTTGGAGTGGACGACGAGCTCAGGGAGGGCCTGAGGCACTCGTGGCATCGAGGGGGATCTCCGGCGACGGCGGTCGGGGACGAGCTCGGTGAGGGAAGAGGGGCGCGTCCGGCTACGTGTGGAGAACCGAGGAGGTCGAGGCCGTCGAGGCAGAGCTCGCAGGCATGGCGAGGGGTCGAGGGAGAGCCGGTGGCGTCGACTACGACGGCGGGGCTTACGGACGCGTCGGCCATAGTGGGAGAGGACGAGGGAGAGAGCAGAGAGTGAGGGAGAGGAGCGAGGGGGCTGCGGGGCGTCTCTAGACGCGTCGGGGGCGCCTCGGTGGCAAGCAGGAGGTGGAGCTCGGGCGCACGCGCTGTCGACACGCCTCTGCCTACTGGCAGAGGTTGAAGACAGCCGCTTCAGGCCAGTGGGCTGGGCCGCCAGCTGGAGTTGGGTCAGGTGGGCTGCCAGGTGAGTGCCAGGTAAGCCTCTCTCTCTCTCTCTCTCTCTTTTATTTCTGTTTTTGTTTTTCTATTTTTCTGCAACTATTGGGCTTATTAAAAATACTAAAACGTTTCCAGAAAACCTGAAAATAATTGTGGGCTCTGTTGGGATTATTCCTAACAGCCCTCACTTAAATCCAGAATTATTTGGGCATTTAAAATATTTATTAGCATTTATATGCCCAAATGCAAATACTATATGATTTAATTCAGAGCCCAAATATGACCTGGAAAAATGTGCAACACCTCTTGTTACTGTTTCCAGGATTTTCCAAAAATGATGAACATTTTTGAGAGCCATTTGGATTTACTGAAAATATTTTAGTTGAACCTAGTGAATTCCTTTGATGCTAGGGTTTAGGCAAACCTCAATTCAAATTAATTTGAATTTAACATGATGCATGGATGCTCACGGATGCAACTAACTACTAGCAATTCTAGGGCTGTGACATACGGCCACGGAGATCGCCGGTGACCCCACACCGTCCCCAGCCCCTTCCCGAGCTCGCCAAGATCTTCACCCCGACCGTTGTGAGCCCACGCCTCGACCCCCCTCAATTTCCTGATTTGCACGTCCTAGCACCGCCCAGCAAGCACCCGAAGCTGATGTCCGCCAATGCCGACGAGCTCGACGCTCTCGAGCTTCTCTGCTCGAGCGCGTTGCACCATCGTGCTCCTAGAGCACCATAGTTGCTGCTTTTCCACTCGCTTTGCTCGCCTGCTTGCTCTAGCCACCCGCCTGTGCTTAACCGGACTCCGGCCGCCGCCAGGAGCTCGTCTCTGGCGAGCTCCAGCCACCCCAACTGCTCCCACTTGCCCCATTGGATGCGCGCGTTCGGCAGCTCCGTGTAGATGCCCTCCGCCATGTTTTTGGTCACCGGAGAAGGGAACCCGAGCCTCTGCGCCATGTCTGGCTTCGCCGGCGTCAAGCCGCCAGTGGAGTTGACCCTTTTGACTGGGGTTTGACCACCCTGGGTAACTGACATGTGGGCCTAGGCCCTAATTAACTTAGGTTAGTTTTCCACTTAGCACTAATTAACTCTGTTAATTAGTTGTGACACTGACAAGTGGAACCCACTGGTCAGGTTTGACCTGGACCGCCTATTGACCCGCTGACATCACAGCGATGTAGTGCCGATGCAGTAACTATTTTTCTGCAGTTTTAAATAACTTAGAAATGATTTATTTATTCCAAAAAATGACTTAAACTTCAAAAATTCAGAGAAAATAACCTATAACTCCAATGGAAATAATTTATATATGAAAAATTATCAGAAAAATCCAAAGAATCTCTTTATGCCATTTTCATGCATGTTGGAACAACTTATAGCTTCTGAATTGGGCAAATCAAATGTTTGGCATTTAAATAATCACATATAGAGTTTGAATTTGAACCATTGGTTCAAACCAACTTCATTTAAACTGTTGCTAGCTGCATTAGCCCAAATCACAACATGTTGCCTTGTCATCTTCACACATCATTTTGTTGCATTGCATTGATTGTGTTCTCTCTTGTTTTGCCAGTATTAGCCCCTCTCAGTAGACGTTGTTCCGATGATGAGTTAGACGCCACCGGTGAAGAGCTATACTATCTTCAGATGTGCCAGGCAAGCAACCCCCATTAAGCATTTCGATACAATCCCACTCCCTCGCCCTTGCTCTCTTTTACTGCATTAGGAGAACAACGATTCAACTGTTACATGTTTTGTTAGTTGAACCCTTTCCTCTACAGGACCTGTCTTTGCCACAGTAAATAGTTGAAACCCACTAGCATGAGTAGGAGTTGCTTGAGCCATGATGTACCTACTCATTCATGCTTGTTTGTCATGCCTGTTATTTCTTAGAGTTGTGTCAGGTCTGATTCATCAGGTATGAATTGGAACATGGTGAACATGTCCTACTATTGAGAGCTAAGTGTGTGAACACAATTTGGTAAAGGTAGCAGTGAGAGGCCATGTAGGAGTACATGGTGGGTTGTCTCTTTGAAACCATACTCAGGAACTGAGTTCTGTGTCTGTGATCCAGGACAGTTACTACCACACATTGGGTTCCGGTAACTCGACCCCTCTCAGCTTATTAATCGCCTCAATCTCTATCTAGGAGTTGCAACTAGTTTATGGTGTTTTTAGGTTGTGTTAGTAGTCTACCAAGTGGCACCCAGTACAGGTGGGCTTAGGACAGACTAGGCACCATGGCCGAGTGTACCAAGCGTCGCTCGTTTGGTGGGCTTGGGAACCATGTACACATCATTTGGGGCCGTACTATAAACCTCGGCCGGACTCCCTACGGATGGAACCTGAATAAGCGATAAACCTGGACTATAGACTTGCATGGTTAGTCAGGTCATGGCCGACACCCTCGTCAGGCTTCCGCTTGAAGGTTGCCGAGATACATGACGTGTACATGGCTGTAAGTTGCGAGAGCGTGTGTGAATAAGTACACCCCTGCAGGGTTAACATGGTCTATTCAAATAGTCACGTCCGCGGTAATGGACAACTAGGTTGCTTATGCAATTCATAGACAAGTGAAAGTGGATAATCTAAAATGCACAAGATAAGCGTGAGTTCTATGGATGGCCTTCTCGTAGGGAGATGGGAATGGATCCATAGTGGTGTATTGTTATGGTGAATATGTGGACTCGTGTGCGCCACCTCAAAAGAGTTACCAGCAGTCTTAGTACAGGATAGGCATTGAGTCAAAGCTGGCTTGCTGCAGTTAAACACCACCACCCCTTTGTTGATACTGATGCATATGTAGATAGTTCTGATGTAAATCTTGCTGGGTACATTTGTACTCATGTTTGCTTAATTTATGTTTTTTAGGGAGACTTCAGTCTCACTAGTAGTTCCACGTCGACTTCAATGTTTAGCTTGTTACCTCAGCTACAATCTTGTACCCTTGGGAGGGTCTTTTGGATAGTCAGGATACAAAGCCTTCTTCCTTTTCAGATGTGTGTACCTAGACATGTTTATGTTTACGTTGCCTGTATGCTCTGTATGTTGGATCATGTGACCCTTGTTTGTAATAAATGCTATAATGACCCTTATGGGCCTTTATCTATATGAGTTGCTGAGTTATGTTGTGATGCCATGTTGTATCTATACATATCATGCATGTTATGCGTACATGTAACGTGTATTGGTATGTGTGGGATCCAACAATCTAGTTGTTTATTCTTGGTAGTCTCTCTTATGGGGAAATTTCTCCTAGTGCTTCCACTGAGCCATGGTAGCTTGCTACTGCTCTAGAACACATGGGATTATTGGCATGTGTCCTTCATTGCTCCTGTGTCTGTCCCTTCGGGGAAATGTCACGTGGTGTTTTACTGGAGTCCTTGTAGCTTGCTATGACTCGGTTGCACACACTATTGATTGACACGTGCATTACTGGGTCATGTATGCATGTCCCTGTAATTTAGTGCCACCTTGGGTTTACGACTAGCCATGTCGGCCCGGGTTCTCTATCATATTGATGCTAGCGACACTATCCTATACGTGAGCCAAAAGGCGCAAACGGTCCCGGGCCAGGTAAGGTGGGACCCGTGGGGATACCGTGCGTGAGGCCGCAAAGTGATATGATGTGTTACATGCTAGATTGGTGTGACTTAGGATCGGGGTCCTGACACACGCAATATATGAGCGTGAGCCATGGACATAGAACTATAGGTGAAATAGATGATGGTTGTGGAGAAGACAAAAAGGAGATAGTCTCACATCAACTAGGCGTATCCACGGGCTATGGAGATGCCCACTAATAGATATCAATGTGAGTGAGTAGGGATTGCCATGCAACGGATGCACTAGAGCTATAAGTTTATGACAACTCAAGAAGAAATTAAGTGGGGGTGCATCCAACTTGCTTGCTCACGGAGACCTAGGGAAATTGAGCAAGCCCATCATTCGAATATACAAGCCAAGTTCTATAATGAAAAATTCCCACTAGTATATGAAACTAGCGATATAGAAGACTCTCTTATCATGAAGATCACGGTGCTACTTTTAAGCACAAGTGTGGTAAAAGGATAGTAGCATTGCCCCTTCTCCCTTTTCTATCATTTTTTATTTGGGCCTTCTCTCATTTTTTGCCCTCTTTTTGTACGTCCAGAGTCTCATCCCGACTTGTGGGGGATCATAGTCTCCATCATCCTTTCCTCACATGGGATAATGCTCTAATAATTAAGATCATCACACTTTTATTTACTTACAACTCAAGAATTACAAATCGATACTTAGAACAAAATATGAATCTATGTGATCCCTCCGGCGGTGTACTGGGATGTGCATTGAATCAAGAGTGACATGTATGAAAGAATTATGAACGGTGGCTTTGCCACAAATACGATGTCAACTACATCATCATGCATAGCAATATGACAATGATGGAGCGTGTCATCATAAACGAAACTGTGGAAAGTTGCATGACAATATATCTCGGAATGGCTAGGGAAATGATATAATAGTTTGGTATGGTGGCTGTTTTGAGGAAGGTATATGGTGGGTTTATGGTACCGGTGAAAGTTGCGCGACACAAGAGAGGCTAGCAATGGTGGAAGGGTGAGAGTGCGTATAATCCATGGACTCAACATTAATCATAAAGAACTCATATAATTATTGAAAATATCTATTAGTTATCGAAATGAAGTACTATGAACATGCTCCTAGGGGGATAGATTGGTAGGAAAAGACCATCGCTTGTCCCCGACCACTACTCATAAGGAAGACAATCCATAAATAAGTCATGCTCCAACTTCATCACATTACAGTTAACCATACGTTCCTGCTGCGGGGATCACAAACTTTAACACAAGTATTTCTCAAATTCACAACTACTCACTAGTATGACTCTAATATCACCATCTTCATATGTCAAAACAATCATAAGGAATCAAACTTCTCATAGTATTCAATGCACTTCATATGAAAGTTTTTATTATATCCCTCTTGGATGCCTATCATATTAGGACTAAATTTATAACCAAAGCAAATTACCGTGCTATTTTAAAGACTGTCAAAATAATATAAAGGAAGTATGAGAGTTCAACAATTTCTATAAAATAAAACCACCGCCGTGCTCTAAAAAGATATAGGTTAAGCACTAGAGCAATATTGCCTAGCTCAAAAGATATAAGTGAAGCACATAGAGTATTCTAATAAATCACGATTCATGCGTGTCTCTCTCAAAACGTCTATACAGGTAGGATGATTGTGGAAAAATAAAAAGCAAAGACTCAAATCATACAAGACACTCCAAGCAAAACACATATCATGTGGTGAATAAAATATAGCCTCAAGTAAAGTTACCGGTAGACGAAGACGAAAGAGGGGATGCCTTCTGGGGCATCCCAAGCTTAGGCTCTTGGTTATCCTTGAATATTATCTTTGGGTGCATTGGGAATCCCCAAGCTTAGGCTCTTGCCACTAATTATTCCATACTCCATCAAATCCTTACCCAAAACTTGAAAACTTCACAATAGAAAACTCAACAGAAAATCTCATAAGCTCCGTTTGTATAAAAAAATAAATCACCACTTTTGGTACTGTTGTGAACTCATTCTTTATTTATATAGGTGTAATATCTACTGTATTCCAACTTTTACATGGTTCTTACCCCCCGATACTAGCCATAGATTCATACAAATAAGCAAACAACACATAGAAAACAGAATTTGCCAAAAACATAATCTGGAGATTTCGAATACTTCTGTAACTCCAAAAATTCTGAAAAATTAGGATGACTTGAGAAATTTGTTTATTAATCTTATTCAAAAATAATATATATATTTTATCATGCACCTGTTAAAAATGAGAATTGTTTCCCTGATTCCAATAGTTTCTGTTTTTTTAGCAAGATCAAATCAACTATCGCCGTAAGCTATCCCAAAGGTCTTACTTGGCACAAACACTAACTGAAACACAAAACCACATCTAGCCAGAGGATAGATGAATTATTTAACGCCAAACAGAACCTAAAAGGCAAAAACAAAAAATAAAATTGGGTTGCCTCCCAACAAACGCTATTGTTTAACGCCCTTAGCTAGGCATAAAACACGAATAGATCTAAGTATAATCACAATAATGATATGGAAAATCTCGAAAACTCATCTCATACTCCCTATGTTCAGCAACAAGTTTTCTTTGTGGCAAGCAAAAGTAATCGAGAGGCTAAATTTAATAGGATAAGAACCCCCAATATCGATCTCGGGAGGAATTGGTTCTACCTTCGTCCCTTCATATTGTATGACTAATTTATCATTATAAGCATTCTTTTGGAAAAAGACACGAGCTTATGTCCAATAGACAAACCCAATCCGTTGTTTTGAATAGCAAAATTATCATTAAGCTCAGAAATCTTATCAACTAAAATATCGGTAGGGACTCTCTTTCTTAATTTTTCATTATAAGCAACATCATCTAGAGATCGTAAACGCATTATGTCCTCTTGATTAAAAAGAATTCCCTCTATGGGAGGATGACCACCATCTACTTTATAATGAGGAAAAATTTTACTAGCTTCTTCCATAATGAATCTAAACTCATGTGTTAGGAATATAGTGGCGGCACTCTTAACAGAAGAATGGTCAACATTAGAAAACTCTAGAAAAATCCTTTGTATGCAAGGATGCATATGAACAAATTGTCTTCCAAGTTTAACTATGAGAAAAGATATAGCATCCACAGGGCTACTAGTTTTGTGGAGAATAGATGCACCCAAAGTGGGAAGTGCACCGGCACAAGTAAAGAAATCTTGAATAACACCTTTTCCAATGATATTCTACCTATGCAAAGCGTTTACTGTGTAGAATAGTAGATTATTCATGAGGATTAGTATTGGCAAAAGCATCAAAGTTTCCCTCATTGTTACTACTATTTTTTCAGCGATAACCTCCCCAATTTTGGACATGGTGGAAGCAAATAAACGAAGGAGACGAGCGGAAGAGGGGTGAAGTAAAGGCAAATCTTTTCGAAAAATCGTTTTAGAAGTGGGGCAGAGGAAACTGAGAGGCGAATGGCGAATAATGTAATGCGAGAGATGAGAGTGTATGATTGGTACTTGGTATGTCTTGGCTTGGCATAGATCTCCCTGGCAACGGCCCAGAAATTCTTCCTGCTACCTCTTGAGCTTGCGTTGGTTTTTCCCTTGAAGTGGAAAGGTTGATGCAGCAAAGTAGAGTAAGTATTTCCCTTAGTTTTGAGAAGCAAGGTATCAATCCAGTAGGATACAACGCACAAGTCACCGAATACCTGCACAAACAAACACCAACTCGCACCCAACGCGATAAAGGGGTTGTCAGTCCCTTCACGGTTATTTGCAAAGTGAGATCTGACAGAGATGGATAAACAGTAAAGTAATATTTTTGGTATTTTTGGTTTATGGAATGGAAAGTAAAATATTGCAAAGGAAGTAAATAGGAAACTAAAATTGTAGATCGGAAACTTATATGATGGAAAGTAGACCCCGGGGCCATAGGTTTCACTAGAGGCTTCTCATTATAGAAAATATTATGGTGGGCGAACAAATTACTTCCGAGCAATTGATAGAAAAGCGCAAATTTATGATGATATCTAAGGCAATGACCATGAATATAGACATCATGCCCGTATCAAGTAGACCAACTCCTGCCTGCATCTACTACTATTACTCCACACATCGACCGACTCATGCATGCATCTAGAGTATTAAGTTCATAGAATAGAGTAGCCCATTAAGTAAGATGACATGATGTAGTGGGATAAACTCAAGAAATATGATGAAAACACCATCTTGTTATCCTCGATGGCAACAATACAATACGTGTTGGTTCCCCTTCTGTCATTGGGTTCAAGCACCGTAAGATTGAAGCCAAAGCTAAGTACTTCTCCCATTGCAAGAAAAACAATCTAGTTGGCCAAACCAAATCGATAGTTCAAAGAGACTTGCAAAGATATCAAATCATGCATATAATAATTTAGAGCAGATTCAAATAATATTCATAGATAAGCTGATCATAAATCCAAAATTCATTGGATCTTCGCAAACACACCGTAAAAAGAGTATTACATCAGATGGATCTCCAAGAACATCGAGGAGAACATGGTATTGAGAATCAAAGAGAGAGAAGAAGCCATCTAGCTACTAGCTATGGACCCATAGGTCTGTGGTAAACTACTCACACTTCATCGGAGAGGCAATGGTGTTGATGAAGAAGCCCTCCGTGATCGAATCCCCCTATGGTAGGACGCCAGATAAGTCCCCTAGATGGGATCTCATGGGGACAGAAGGTTGTGGCAGTGGAAAAGTGTTTTCGTGGCTCTCCTCTTAGGTTTTGGAATATTTGAGAATGTATAGGTGGAAGAAATAGGTTGGTGGAGTCACGAGGGGCCCACAAGGGTGGGGGGATGCCCTCCATCCTTGTGGGTGCCTCGTGGATTCCCTGACGTGTACTCCAAGTCCTCTGGATGTCTTCTGGTCCAAGAAAAATCATCACGGAAGTTTCATTCCGTTCGGACTCCGTTTGATATTCCTGTTCTGTGAAACTCTAAAACAAGGAAAAACAAGAACTAGCACTGGGCTCTAGGTTAATAGGTTAGTCCCAAAAATAATATAAAACAACACAATAATGCAGATAAAACATCCAAAACAGATAATGTAATAGCATGGATCAATAAAAATTATAGATATGTTGGAGACGTATCAGTGAACGCGGCCCTCCCCATGCTTGAGGCGTTGCGCCCCCTCAGGTGGTCCAAGCACGCCATCACCTTGGACTCCATGGACCAGCTCAAGTGCTCAGCCGCTGGTGGCACGCTCCCGATGGTCTACATGCCCACCATCAACAATGTCCTTGTCACCAAAACCCTCATCGACGGTGGCGCGAGGCTCAACATTCTTTCCGTCGAGACATTTGAGACGCTCGAAGTGCCCTACGACCAGCGTCTACCCACCAAGCCTTTCTCAGGGGTGACAGATGGCTCCACCGTCCCCATAGGGCAGATCCGCCTCCCTGTAACCTTCGGCAAGATCGACAACTACATCACCGAGCTCATGGACTTAGACGTCGCCCACATCCGTCTCCCGTCCAATGCCATCCTCGAGTATCCATCCCTCGCCAAGTTCATAGTAGTAACTCATCACGGCTACAATGTCCTCATGATGCTAGGAACTGGCGGTATCATCACGGTAGCATGCGATGAGAAGGATGCGGTGTGCTCCCTCGAGCATGCCTACCAGGCCACGGCGGTTGAGAACTCAGATGGCGAGGGTTCCATTCTGCCTCCTAATTCCATCCCTAAGAAGAAGAAGCAGCTCCTCCCAAAGGGTCGTCAGGAGACTAGGGCGCCCGATGACCATGCCTCAGGCCCTGCGCCTACTACTGGGGTGACTTTCCCTCTCACATAGGAAGGCGCACCCGGCGACCCTCTCAGGACGGGCTTGGGGGCTCTCATCTGGAGGGCCTTCGACCTGACCAGCGTCACGATGGACACGTTCGAGCACCACATGGGGGCATGCTTCGACGCGCGCCTGCATGAGCAAGGCACAAGGCGCCAGGCACTCAGGAGTTTAGCCCAAGGCGATCGAGGACCTTCAGGAGGCGTGAGCCATGCGTGGCGAGTGTCGCCCCGCAGATCCAGTGCAGCTGCCGCCCCTGACATGGGTAATGAGCTGCGTGTCTGCATCAACATCCCAAGCCTCAACAAGGCTGCTTCTCAGGAGCTCTTCTGGCCGTCCCGCGTTAGCCGGAGTGGGGGCTGCCCCTACAGCTATGTCCACATGCCGTTCGGCCTGCTTAACATGGCTACCTCATTCCAGTGCCTCATGCAAGGAGCTTTAGCAGCCCATGAGACCAGGCTCCAGGTGGTCCTGGCAGAGGAGGTGACGGACCCTCGTGACCCCTCGGACCTCCAGAGCCATCCAGGCCTCATGAGCCGGGCGGCTCGTGAGGAATGATCTCTGCGGCTCGTGTCTTCAGCTACTCCAACGCTTCTACAACGATAGTGCCAGGTGACATATTGGTTTGTTCAGTTGAGGGTGCCCCTCGGGCTGCATCATCCTCAAGCTGCTAGGGCCCGACCCTACAACTGCGTTATTTTGATTCATGTACTCTGGACTAGTTATGCGTGCTCAAGTTATTATGGTTGCTAATATTATGCTTGTTGACCCGTCATCTATGGAGTTGCCCCTCGTGGTCTCCGCGTGTTGCTAACCCGCCTCTCGCTCATCTCGCAACAGGGGCTGCTGGTAAGGCGCCTGTGCTCGGGTCCATCCATGCAACGTTGATAAATCTAAGAGACCAAGTGCTGGCTCGTGGCCGGCCTCACGCGTGTCGCATCACTGGGTCCTTAGTGCCTTTGTATTCTCGCGGGAAGATTGCGGGCAGGATAGCAAGTGCAGTTTCCTGTTGTGTGTTATGGCTAACTCACAGGAACCCCTGGAGGAAGGACCACGGGTGGCTTCACTAGCACCCCACCACCTCCGAAGGACACCGCACAACGTTCCAAGGGGCTCGGCACGTCTCAGGCACCCTCGCGGGGCATGCCGCTCCTCTCTTGCGCAGAGCTCGCACATTAAAGGGTCCCTTGAGCATCACGCCTTAGGGGCTCCTACCGGCTTTCGAGCCCTCACCCCTGGCCTTGACCACGACATCGCGACCTGGCATACTAGCAGCGGCTGAGCCTCGCTCAAGAGCCGGGTCCCTAGGACATAGAGCACCCTGACGAGCGGGAAAGATGGAGACGATAGGGGCCCTGCAAGGGGGTAACATCGGGAGAAAGGCGTAGCCTACGTCGCACAAGAAGCTCGCCCTCGCGGCAAGGAAACCATGCAGGCTCGCCAAGTTTCTATGTAGGAATGAAACAAAAGGAAAAAGCCTCCCAATGATCACTGCTCGGGCAGCGTCACCCACGATGTCGGGCTAGCACCGCCTCCTTTCCCCATTTATAACCGAAGGAAGGCTAACCGGCGACCTCTCACATCCCGAGCAATGATGGCCCTTCTACATGCACCTAGCAGTGGTGAAGTCGGGCAGTTGTTGAGGCGGCGTGGGGAAGCAGAGATGCCCACATCCCATCAAGCGCCACGCGTCAGCCAAGCCAAGCCCGCGGTGCTTCACCCTTGCCTCTGGCTTCGCCTCGAAGCCAAGTTCGAGCGCGCCTTGGGCCTGGGGGCTACTGTCGGCGTTCTCTGAACTAGGGTACCCAGACTTGCCTGCCTGCGGCCCATGGCATGGCTCCTTCGATGGCCAGGTATGGCCCATCTACAAGAGTATCCAGACAAGACCGTCGCGAGGCGGACGACGTCAAGACCTCCTGAGGGAGCGGCCTCCCCAGGACGCTACAGAGGAGGAGAGATACCTATGCAGGTGCCCAACCTCATGAGGTTGCGGTGACGCAAGCCATGACTATCAAGGCCAGGTGGGCATCAGCAGGCACAAAGAAGACGGTTTCCTCTTTGGTGCTAATGAGGCAGGCGCAGGCATGGGTTCCTGAGGAATCTGGCAAAGGTTTCCATTCGTGTGCAACTATACTGAGACCACCAGCACGGCAGGATGGATGTCATCGCCAAGCCCACCGCAACGTCACAACCAGAAGCTTTGCAGGCGAAGACCACCTTTCGTCAGGATAAGATGTACCACTTGTCCCCATTCAAATTGGCCACTGTGGGATCCTTTCCCACCTATGTTTTGGGGGAAGATGACTCGAGGCCACTATATATATATATATAGGTTAGCCACCACCATGGAGAGGGGTCCGAACCTCGTCGACTCATTTCCCCATCCCCAGACCTCGTGAGGTTGTTCATCCCATGTACTAGTTCAACCGCAGCCCCTCATGAGGCCAATCCACCATAAAGCAGGAGTAAGGTCTTACACCGCAAGGTGGCCCGAACCTGGGTAAACCGCCGTGTCCATTTTCTTCCTTGTTCTTGTGATTGAGCTAGGTCGTGGGGTGATGGGCTGGTTGGCTAGATAGGTTGAGTCGTTTGCACATGCCCCAGAGTTCAAACCTTCCTTGGGTCTACGTAGCCCTGAATCCGACATAATGTCCATTTGGTATAAAGTGATGTCATGGTGATTGTCATAAGCAAGTAAGATGCGTATGGACTCAAGTCTAGCAATAGGGGCATATGTCTCACCATAGTCCATACCTTCGACTTGAGTGTATCCTTGAGCGATGAGATGGGCCATGTTGCGTACAACTTGTCCATCCTCATCTTGCTTATTCTTGAACACCCATTTGGTTCCACTGACATTATGCTTGTCGTCGGGCTTTTCAACTAATGTCCACACTTGATTTCTCTCAAAGTTGTGTAGCTCTTCATGCATAGAGTTCACGCAATCTGGATCCTCAAGAGCTTCTTCTACCTTTATAGGTTCAATACTAGAAATGAATGAGTAGTGTTCACAAAAGTTAGCCAAATGAGTTTTAGAGCGAGTAATTCTCCCGGTTTGAATATGGTTGAAGATTTGTTCGACGGGGTGGTCTCTTGTGACTCTTGCTCTAACTCATGAGAGATTTTGTTTGGGTTGGGGTGGAACATCCTCTGCATTGTCTTTTTCTTCTTCTCCTCCTTCATTGTTATTGGCATCGTCGTTCTCTTGTGGAGGTGGAGAGGATGGTCGATGTGGTTCATCTTGTTGTACTTCCTCATTTCCACCGTCTTGACGTGTTCCACTTGTGGATGCCTCCAAATCAACTTGTGATTCACCTTGATGTGAATTTGAAGCTTTCACTTGAATGGATGAGGTACTCTCCTTCACCTCCTTTGGTAGAATCTTGCCAATGGACAAATCTTGGATTGCTTCCAAAGGATCTTTGTCTCCTACATCAATTGGCAATTTCTCTACTTGCAAGCCGTTAGATTCATCAAACTTCACATCTACGATCTCTTCATACTTTTCGGGTGAAATTGTTGTAGACAAGGTAAGTGTGAGAGTTTGAGCCATAACCGAGTAGGAAACCTTCATGAGATTTAGGAGCAAATTTCGAGCAATGATGCTTATCAAGAATGTAACACTTTGAGCCAAATACTAGAAAGTATCCAACTTGGGGTTTGCTACCAGTGAGAATCTCGTGTGTCGTTTTGCCGAGAAGCTTCCGAAAAGTGTCTTGGCATCTTGTATTCGTCAAGCATCATTCTTTCCATCTCAATAAGTGTCTGTTTCTTCCTCTCAACAACTCCATTTTGTTGAGGCGTGTACGTAGCCGAGAACTCATGTGAAATCCCTTCTTCATCAAGAAAGGTATCCACATTTGTGTTCTTGAACTCCGTTCTATTGTCGCTTCGAACCTTCTTGATCTTCACTTCAAATTGGTTTTGGGCCTTCCTAGCGAAGTTCTGGAAGATCTTTTGGACCTGCGATTTATCATCAAGAAACAACACCCACGTAAATCTAGATAAGTCGTCAATAATGACCAAACCAAATGAGTTACCATCGAGACTCTTGTAGGCGTTGGGACCAAAAAGATCCATATGAAGTAGCTCAAGCGGTTTTCTTTTGGCGATGATATTATTCATGGGGTGACTTCCTCCAACCTGTTTTCCTGCTTGACAAGCACTGCAAAATCTATCCTTATCAAATATGACATCTTTAACACCAAGGATATTATCACCTTTAATAAGCTTATTAACATTTTTCATACCCACGTGACCTAACCTTCTATGCCATAACCAACCTTTAGAAGATTTAGCAATTAAGGAAGTACGAGGTCGAGCTCTCTTAGTGAAATCAACAATGTATATGTCACCTCTACGTATATTGGTAAAGACCATATTATGATTATCTCTTTGAAACACTTGGCAATCTACTTCAGAAAATAGAACATTGAAACCAAAGTCAGCTAGTCTAGAAACGGAAAGTAGATTATAACCAAGAGATTCAATGAGCATAACGTTCTCGATAGAGCTATAATGGGAGATAGCCACCTTACCAAGGCCAACTACCTTACCCTTGGAGTTTTCACCAAAAGTGAATACTTGCGGGGACCATCATTCTCAGCAAGCTCATGAAACATGTCCTTATCTCTGGTCATATGATCAGTACATCCACTATCAAGAACCCATTCCTTTCCTCCAGCAATCTAGCCACGTAGGTTAGCCATAAGACCAAAGTGTCTCATCGACTCATCAAGATCAAAGTCACTATCATCATCCTCATCATAGTATCGGTCACACCCTGATTTTCATGACACAGCATTTAGGATTAATTAGGCATAAAAATTGGGTCCAACAAAAACTTTTTTGTTGATTTGGTCTCTGCCTTGATTTGGATTTTTGTTTGCTATTTGCAAGTTCTCTAAAAATCAAATAAATCCTCCAACTCTTATACTCCTTTTCCTTGATCCAAAACTTTTCCCAATGATCATGCCATGTGTATATGACAGAATAGTATTTTCTTGCAAAAATAATTTGTTCAAAAAGTATTTTCTATATTAGGTTTTCCAAAAAAATCCTTAGTTAAGGCTTGAACTACAAGTAATTAAGTTGGGACGTGAAAAATCTTACAAAAGTTATATTTGAATCCTATTAGATATAGGACTTCCTAAAACCACAAAAATATTATATTAAAAGTTATTTTGTTATTTTATTTAAAGGTTTTCTCATAAGGATGGAAATAGTCTTTAATACGTTAAAATTATTTTAAAGTTTCAAAAGTAGTTAAGAAAATAGTCTTTATATTTGAATCCTATTAGATATAGGACTCCCTAAAACTCAGTGGACATATATTTTCCATATATATGAGTTTCAACACATGGTCATGTTAAATATATTGGACAAACACTCCAAAACCATTCCTTCATATTACAAGCATTTGAAATATTTCTTTAAGAAATATTGTCAAATAAATCGAGGAAAATTCTAGCATGTCGCATATGTCACTAGTGCACGTCGTTCCTAAACAAACGGTTTTTAACCCCTTTCCGCGACATCATTTGGAGCCGTCGCCAAGTGAGCATGGGAAATAGGGGGGTCCTTCCCACACGACGCAGAAACCGTCGGGGATATGCCCTCTTGGCACGCAGGCTCGGCAAAACGAGAACATGTGCGACCGACGAGGGCTCAAATACAGAAATACGTATGGTAGAGCTAAAAAATACAATCAGTCCCCGCTAAACGTTTCCGTTCATATGTACATCCCACACAGTCGCTCCAAGGAAAACGCTTCCGTTCACAGGTACATCACACAAAAATTTTCCCGTTAAATCGTTTGCGTTATTGAATGTATCACACACGGTGCGTAGAAGAAACTATGTGGCAAAGGCTGTGCATCACACACACTTTTTATGTGGTAAACATTTGCGTAAGGTGGCCTGGCGCAAATAGTTTTCAAGAGAAAGCCGTGTGTGTAGTGGAGATTTTTCACACATGTAGTGGATCCTAGAAACATGTCTGATCTCCACGTATATCGCAGACGTTTCGCTTTCGCAAACCATGTGAAGTGTAAGCCCTAATTGATCCAATTAATCCCTAATTTAAAAATCACATGTTTTGAATTGGAAAATAGGCAATCACTTAGTTCATATCCAACCATGTTTATTACAAATATAGGTTCAACCATGAATCCATAATTCGATGCACAAGTACATATACTGAAGAACTACAGAAGCACCAAGTAAAGAATGATGAACCACAGTTGTACTAAAGTCTGTAAAGAGAGAGGCGAAAGACATTCTGGTTGCTGGAGAAGGTGAAGCAGAATGCCCATATTGTGCCCTCCTCCATGCGTAAGGCACGCACGACTCTAGGCCAACCCCTTGTGATGGCTGCCCGTCCATCCTTCACTATCTTCATTAGGACATCTCGATGCTCATTGTAGTCTAGATGAAATACTTTAACCTTCATTGCGTGTCCACCAATCATGTACTTTGCAAGGTAATCTTGAGTGAACTGCTTTGGGAACCACTGGGAACGAAAAAGATTCAAACATTGTTGTCTAACAACTCATTATGGGCAGTAAAAAGAGAAGGCTGCAGAGTTTGTAGTTACCATCCTACAACTCACTGTTTTGTTGGATAGAGCTTAAACAAATAATTTCTTGCCACCATTCGTATCTTTTTGCTAATAATCCTTATCAGTTTCCTCACTTGATGCTTGTTCATCAATATCTCATTGCCCCATACGCAAAAATTGTTGATGCGTGGATCCTTGCCAAGAGCATATGTACCTACAAGCAACAAGTCAATATTAGAAGCCAACTAGTGTCCGGGCCTGGATCTATATGCACTACATTATGGAACAATGGGGGGAGTACAAGCCGAAGGATGGAGCTAACCTCAGCGGAAAATGGTGGCCATTCCCGTTGTTGTCCTGCATAAGTAGTGGAAAGGCATGATAAGTACAACAATCTTAACATCAAACAAATATAGAAAAGGTAAACAACATCATCTCCAAATGGTAGCTTGAATGTGTTGGTTTCAGCATGCTGTTAAAGCAGATATAAAATGGAAGGCAATGTTACCGACAGCAGGCTTAATAGCCATCAAATATTGCAATTTGAACTAGTATTATTGAAAATAAATAGAACATAGGTAATGCTTAAACATCACACTGGATAAATGTGTAAAACTGAAATAAAGGGCATGTGTTAACTACACCAGGAATAACTGGAACCAAATATAGTTATTCAAACTGGTATTGATGTAGTCGAGTGGCACGGTTCCGACTTGCACATAATGAAAACCACATTGTGAATGACTGAAATAAACAAGGCATAAATGACCAGTATAACAACAAAATATAGCCATTGAAAACTAGACAGAGTCTCACTACAACCAACCTAACAAGCTAATACAGACAAGCGCATATGCTTGAAAACTGGACAAATGCTCACTTCAACCAACCTAACAAGCAGATAAAGATAAACAAGGCATGTGCTTGATAACTGGACAAATGCTAAAAAAGCAACCTAACAACCAAATACAGACAAACAAGGCATCTGCTTGATAACTGGACAAATGCTAAAAAAAACAACCTAACAACCAAATACAGATAAATAAGGCATCAACTTGATAACTGGACAAATGCTAAAAAAAGCAACCTAACAACCAAATACAGATAAACAAGGAATCTGCTCGATAACTGAAAAAATGCTCACTCCAACCAACCTAACAACCAAATACAGATAAACAAGGCATCTACTCTCTATAAACAACCAAATATAGCCATTCGTGAAACTAAAGTGGACAATTCATACTTAAACATCACATAGACCTATTGAAGAATACATTTTTGCATAACTGAAATAATTAAACATGACACAGTTAAAGCACCGCACGACAAATGCTACTACAACAAAGGGTATGGGTTGGCAATCTAGAAAAGGTAAGATTTGCTGATAGAATGTTGCCTCACATTTCATGGATGGGATCCTTCCAGTTGAAAGAGCACAGACCCATGGTGCGCTCTCTGATGTCACAGATGGGTTGTTTCACCTTGGAAGAACCTTCGTGGGTGCCCTCCTCGAGGTCCTGGTCGTGGTCGATGAGATCTGACTTGGCAATTGAGGATCCTAAGCCGCCGCCGTAGAATGTGTCCTTCAGAAGTGACAAAATGGGATCGATGGCATATAAAGCTCGCAAATCCTTGACCGTTTTTCGGAGGAGATCAGCGGCAGGGCTGTCGAAGAGATCGATGGCGGTTGAACCAGAGGGGTTGGGGATGGACCACTTAACCTATGACATGGGCCGCGTGAAGCCATCGGTGTTGACGAGCTTGATGTTGTAGCCAGCTTTCCCAAGATACGGTAATACTCTAGCCCGCTGAGAAGAAGCCTTCGACATGGAAACGTAGTCAACGTCTTTGCCGGCTTCCATGGCGACGTCTTGCTCTGGGGTCGACAGGTCGGGGTGAATGGCGGCCACCTCGCCAAAGTCTGCCGGAGACTCCATGATAAACCTCTTCTTATCCGAACGCTCGTCGGGCTCCCTGGGATACGTGGTCGAGCTTAGGCTGCGACATTCTGGAAAAGGGGATGTGGATCTGGCGGGGAGGGACACCGCATGCCTCATCTAAAAACTCAAGGGCGTGGGGCGGTGGTATGGGAATCATTGGGTAACCTGAACTTTATTATCTAAGCTAGGAGGAACGGGTAGATCGGTAGGGGTTGGTGGTGGCGTCGGTGGCGGCTGCAGGCTAGGGTTCGAGGGGGGAGGGGGCGGATGGGGGACTATGGAGGGGGTGGTGTTTGAGGATACGCCGCGGTTACTGAAAATTTTAGTAATGGTGGGTGGAGATTGTGGTGGACGAGGGAGGGCAACGGTTCAAATGCCTCGGCTACTGCAATTTTACTATCAGGTCGGTGCTGGAGGAGTGTGGGCGACGATTGAAGTACGACGGCTACTAAAATTTGGGTAAAGCAATTGATGCGGGGCGGTAGTGCCCAAGATTGCGCACGGTCCAATAACAATATGCGTGTATGATAATAAGGAAAAGTGGCACGGATTCGCTCATTTTTGCAATGCTCAAGGCGGGTAGTTTGTTTTTTATATTTCTAGCTAGTTGGTCTATCGCACAGGGTTCGTCCTAATTTCCAAATAAACTTACCCGCCTTTATCTTGCACAGGTGGTGGTTTTACAGTGCACTTGCATCGCACACGGTTAAGCCGATACCTCCACTCTTTTCTCGCGCTTGCACGGTCGTGGTGATTTCAGCGCACTTGCATCGCACACGGTTGAGCCAGTACCTCCACCCTTTGCTCGCGCTTGCGCGGTCGTGGTGATTTTAGCGCACTTGCATCGCACACGGCTGAGCCAGTACCTCCACCTTAATTTGCTCGCGCTTGCGCAGTCGTGGTGATTTCAGCGCACTTGCATCGCACATGGTTGAGCTAGTACCTCTTCCTTAATTCTCGCGCTTGCACGGTCATGGTGATTCACATCGCATTTGTATCGCACATGGTTAAGATATTATACCCCGTGTCCATTGAGGGTCATCAGAGTCTTTGCAGCAAAAAATAACGTTAGAGGGGGTCAAAAGACAACCACACCAGCATGTGGCCCAAATATATATGAGTGAAAAGGGTCGTCTATGATGTTCAAAATTCCAATGCACAACTTTGACCCAGCGGGCCCACGGTTGGGCGCGTCATTGAAGATCGATGAGAGGGGCCAGAAGTCAAGAACCACCTGGAAGTGACCAAATATATGTACGGATATTGGGGATGTTTAAAACTTTAAATACATAATGCATAACTTTGGTGGCACCTGCCTCGCAAACCCGAAAGCACCCTAACAACCATCTAGCTAGGATATACATAATGACATAATGTCGTACCTAGCTAGGATGCTTAACCCACCACCTCCCACTTTGTGTCAGCGGGGCGAATGCACGTAATGATCGATACTTTGGTCATACACGCATGTCCCCACGACCTACCATAAGACGGACCAATGAATCTTTCGTTTGGTCAAATGACAGTTGTTGTTGTTGTTGTCGATAAACTGCTTGGGCCAATAGATTGAACCATCATAATGTTCAACATAGAATAATGTACGTTGGGAAGGGGTGATGTGTGTTTTCAACATAGAATAATGTACAATTTAGATGTGGTGCCTACCTCTCGATACAGACAACAACCATGAAGGCAAGGTAGTTAACGACGAGATACGTATGCAGGGTTTGATGTAGCTCGAACCCAGCAATCTGAGCATCTGGGAGGGAATCCCTACAACGCATGATCTAGAGCTTTGGTTGACCGACATTTGACGATGACCGACCCTAACATGAACTAGAAGGAATCCATTCATGGCCAACACATATCCCTCATTATCAGTCAAAGGGATGATATATATACACTTGGGGAGCCCACAGATATCCGTGTCGTCACAAAAAACCGCAGAAGGGAGACGTGGTCGATCAGAAGACCCAGTATACATTGCATGCGGCCCAAAAATATGTATGGGTACGACGGTGTATGCTGTGCTTAAATCCCAAATGCACAACTTCGATGGTCCACGCCAACTACATTACAAACCAAACACTGTACCCAACTCCAAGCCTGGTTCAATATCTATGATGTCAGTTTCCCAACTTCGAGGCAGCGGCGGGGGGGGGGGGGGGGGGGGGGGGGGGGTCGGGGGGTCGTTCCATGCATGCGCTCAAACATTATTTTGTCTAGCATGTGACACATCTATATATATCTATACATCTATACATCTATACACCTATATAGTGTGCGAATAACTATGAAAGTTGCTCGTTGGATGAAGCCAATCCGACGGTAGAGAGATGGCAAATCCGAGAACTACTGGCCGTTGGATATCATCTACATTCCACCAAATTCTGCCACATGTACAATCTAGAAGACTCCATGGTTGAACTTAAGCATAATGCACAAACCTCAAAACACAAGCACTTCTCCTTTGTTCTCTAGAATCTTCCATATCTTAATTACCCTAACCTTTTTTCTATATGAATTGTCACTTTTTGTTTTTACCTTTACAATGCACAATTCCATGAATCTTAAAATAGTTTCTTTATAAAAGTAATTGATTTTGGATGAGGTGAACTATAAGAATTAAAGAACATCTACATCATGCATATCTGGGAGAAGAGGCGGGAAACCGATGAGAGGAGTGGTGAGAAATGGTAGCCTGTTTTGAATGAAAACCTAGTAGAGAAGGAAGCGTGAGCTACAAGACACATGCGCACAGTGATTACCCATGTACTGCATGTGCTGTTGAAAGGGCTCAGGGTTGCCGTTCGATCTGGGAGCATCCAACGGTGCACACGTATGATCCGTGGGGTTTGGGTTCTGGCCAGTCAGAACGCAGGACTCAGATCGCATGCGCAGCGGGGGGGATATCATATGTAAACCAACATTCGGTGGAAACTGGTGAAAACCACGAGAAAAAGATGTTTTGAAGTTTCAAAAAATTTCAAAAAATGTGGGATGTTAAGAGGATGATGTTTTATTGCCACACAAAATTTCAACTTGAAACACAATACGAGATGTGAGCTATGAAAAAGATAAAATCAGTGTTGAATAGTGCCAAATAGTAATGTCACTATTCAGGGCGGAATTTTTCTTTTTCATAGCTCACATCTCGTAATGTTTTTCAACTTGAAATTTTGTGTCGCAATAAAACATCACATTATTAACATCCCACATTTTTTTCAAATTTTTATGAAGCTTTAAAATATGGTTTCCACGAAGTTTTCATTGAATATCGGCTTTCCTGAGTGAACCATGTGCTATTTGAAAACATTTTGTGAGAAGAATCACGGTTTTTAAATCTCCGTAAATGCAAAACTAAGTTGAAAATCGTGAAACCTGTCATGGTGTCATGACATCGCACTTATATGTTGATGATTTTTTTCATCCATTGTGCCGCATGTTTTATTACAAGCCTCTTACAAACTGGAGCTACTCTCAAAGAAGCCTCGTGGTTCTAAGAGGGACACATGTCCCCCTTGTGGGCGAAACATAATCACTGCCTCTTTTCACCTTGTATTTTCTTCTACGGGCAACATGGAACGACATGATATCCGTGCTGAAATTTAAACTTATTCCGGGTTTGTTTGGCCTTTTTATGCAGTAATTGAGTTTCCTAGGCATTTAATGTCTATAATTCAAATCTGAACTACAAATACATGCTCTAGTTCACCAAAACGGCTAGAAAAATTATATATGTGTCCTCGGGTGCATGTTTAGGTCCCATGCCAGGAATGGGAACAATTTACAACCGTACTAGTGTCATGGCTGATCCTGAAAGATTTCGAATCTTGATTTTTAAGTCACCATAAATCCAAACTCACCAGAAAGTCATCAAAGGTGGCATGGTGTCACGTCATGGCACATATATGTCTGGTAAAAACATTGTCCAATTTGGGCCAAGCTTTATTACAAACCTCTTACACAAACTAGAGCTTCTCTGAAAGAAGCCTCGTGGTTTTGACAGGGAAACATGTTCCCCTTTTGGCGAAACATAATCACCGCCTCTTTTCGCCTTGTATTTTCGCCACGGGCAACATGGAACGACAAGATATCCGTGCTGAAATTTAAATTTATTCAGGGTCCGTTTGGCCTTTTTATACACTAATTGAGTTTCCTAGGCATTTAATGTCCATAATTCAAACCCGAAGTACTAATTCATGCTCTAGTTCACCAAAATGGCTAGAAAAAATATACATGTGTCCTTGGGTGGATGTTTAGGTCTCATGCCAGGAATGGGAATGAATTACAACTGTACCGGTGTCCTGGCTCATCCTCATACATTTCGAATCTCGGTTTTTAAGTCCCCATAAATCCTAAACTCACCAGAAAGTCATCAAAGATGGCATGGTGTCATGTCATGGCACATATATGTCGTGGTAAAAACATTGCCAATTTGGGCCAAGCTTTATTACAAACCTCTTACAAACTGGAGCCTGTCGCAAGAACCCTCGTGGTTTCGATAGGGAAACATGTACTCTTGTGGGCCAAACAAAAATCACTCCCTCTTCTAGCCTCGTATTTGCTTCTACACGCGACACGTAACAACTGGAGATTCACACTGAATTTTGAAATTATTCAGGGTCCGTTTGACCTTTTTTATTCACTAATTGAGTTTTCTAGGCATTTAATGTTCATCATTCAAATCTGAACTACAAATACATGCTCCAGTGCACCAAAATGGCTAGAAAAACGTACATGTTTCTGTGGGGTGCATGTTTAGGTCCCATGGAACAAATGGGAATGAATTCAACCGTCTTGCCGTCCTGTCTTGGCCACAAACATTGTGAATCTCGTTTTTTAAATGTCTGTAAATCCAAAACTCACCAGGAAATCATTAAACTTGGCATGGTGTCACTACATGGTACATATAATTGTCCAATTTGGGTGAAGGTATACTACAAGCCTTTTACAAACCGGAGGATGTCACAACCCTCGTGGCTCCGGTAGGGAAACATGCCCCTCTTGTGGGCGAAACGATAATCGATGCCTCTTCTCGCCCTGAACTTTGTTTTCTACAGGCAACATAGAATAACAGGAGTGTCGGGCTGAAATTTGAAATTGTTCAGGGTTCGTTTGGCCATTGTATATATATTATTAATTACTAAGTTTTCTATGCATTTAATGTAGTCCATAATTCAAATTTGAACTACAACCATACGCTCCAGTGAAGCAAAATGTGTGGGAAATAGTACATGTGTCATTGGGTGGATGTTTAGGTCTCGCTTAAGGAATGAGAATGGATTACAAACTTGTCATCGTCCTGAAACAATGAGAATCTTGGTTTTAAAATCCCAGTAAATTAAAAAAGTCACCCAAAAACATGAAAGTTGGATGGTTTCATAACATGGCACATATATGCCGTGGTAAAAAATCGTCCAGTTTGAGAGGAGGCGCACACATTAGTAGCCAACGAAGTCCTTTTTGAAACAAAAAGCTGACACATTAATATCACAAACTGTTGTATTATATTAACCGGGTCGAAATTGAACCTTACTCGGTGGCGTGCGTGCAACTATTTAATTAGACGGGACGAGCACGAGAAGTCCACCGTGCAGGCTCGACGGGGCGCGTGCGAGCAGTCCGCCGCACAGGCTTGACGGGACGCATGCATCCTGTCCACCTCACAGGCTCGACGGGACACGTGCGAGCAGCAAGGCTGCCCATGCTCACTGGGAAGCGAGCTCTTTGACCTCCATGCACCAGCCGCCGCCCGCCTCGCTCACAAGTTCTCCATTAATGGGTTAATTAAAGCACCTAAACGGATGGTGTTTGCTTGTGATCCCATGGCAGCATTTGCTTTGTTCGTGTTTTCAACTCGTATTCCGCCCTAATTTAAATTGCCACGTTGGGCAATGGATAATACGACCACAAATAAAATGGCAACGGATAATAGGATGACAAATTTACAATGGCGCAGATAATAATTGTCTTACATATTCCGGATAATTTAAAATACCACATGCAGGAAAACCCGGAAGACACGGGGGCAAGAGAAGAAGGAAATTGCAGACAACGATCTGGGTCGCTACTGTCTCTACTCATCGATGGATCGCTGGGCGGCGAAATCCTCCATTTCCTTCTTTAATTCCTCACGACTTTGCTTGAAAGTAGCCACGGATTCCTCCACCTCCTGCTCGCGCTTGATCCGGAGCTTCCTCAAGCCACCCATCAGTTCCTCGACGACCACTTTCCGTGTCATCTCTGAGGCACTGCTCTGCTCATGCAGCATCTTCCAGTTGGTGGCCTCCTCCCCCTTCGCGGCGACCAACTTGAGGAGCTTCGCATTGTCATCCATGAGTTGCTCGACGAGGCCGGTCGCCTTGTCAACTGAGGCATCGCTGATCTTGAGAAGCTTCATCAAGCCATCGACCAGCTCCTGCTGTGTAATGACGCCATCGAGAATGTCGTCGTCAGCGAAGGACTTCAGGAATGCCGGTTCATCACGATGGCCAACGCTGCGAATGCGCTTGTGAGAGCCCTGGCGTGCCCGTGAGAGCTCGTTTGAGGGCTCCGCGGCGCGCCGGGACATCTCTGCTGCGGCTGTGGCTTTGCAGCGGGACCTCTCTAGTGCTTCCACGGCCTTGGTCTTTGCTTCCTGGTTATATGTCCACCGTAAACTCCTCCTACTGGTCATGGCAGATTGGCTTGACAGAAAGAAACCGTTTTTTGGGTGATGAGGATAGGAACTATGAAATAATTTTCGAGTGGGTAGTTTTTATAGCCCGGTGCTAAGTGTGAAAACATATTAGTTTGATAGGTGTGAATAGATCTACAATTACTTATTGCGTTGTAATCAACAATGTGACGAGAACAAGGTCAAAGTTTATTGATGGCAGAAGGTTGACCACGTGGTTTCTCGCCGTTGAGGCGGCCGCGGAGCGCTCCACTCCGGCGTCCCTGCGCACGCTCTGCTCGCCATTGAGGCAAATTTACAATGTTAGCGGTTAATAATTCTTAATAATTGTCTTACATATTCGGGATAATTTAAAATGACAAATGTGGCAAGGCCCAGAACACTCACAACCTACATATGCATACAACTATAATAAAATATAAGCTAAAAGGCAGAGCTGGCGGCCTTCCGACGATGGTCTTCTCAGACTCCATGATCAGCATGGCACCCTTGCGGCCGTTCACTCCGAGTGTCCCGACCTGCCTCCGCCTACGGAGCTGCTGGCACTGATGGGAGGCTCTTGGGGCTGCTGGGCCTCTTCCAGAAGAGCTTCACAGCGTGCAATCGCGTGCATGAAAACTCTGCAGAACCGCTCCATTTCCATGTCTTTGGCCTGGTAGCAAATTCCGTCGATCACCCGCGTCCTCAAGATATCACGTTGGCGATGTTCTACTTCATCGGGGACGTCACCTCCGCCAAGGATGCGCTCGAGCCTGGCCACCACATCACCGGGATTGAGGTTGACACGGTCGCCGCGGGCAATGATGAAGCCGTAGGCTGCCTTTGTCTTGACTGAATCGCATAGGTCCTCTGCCCATTCCTTGCAGGGCATCAGGCTCTCGATGAGCACTGGTGATGGCGGTTCTTCGGGTGGGTTGTCGATCATACCGCCGAGCAACTCTAGAATTTTTGCATGGTGGATGGGAAACTACTCATCACACCTCCTCTGCAATATGTCGATTGTGCTCCCTAGAACTGTGACGCTGATATCGCTACCGATGGGCCATGGTGCCTGCACCGGCCGATGAAGCTCTTGCTCCCTGACCTGCTCCGACTCGTTCTCCTCGCCGAAGATGTAACGCGGGTAGGCGTCGACGTTGATGCTTTGGTCGTTTGCTGGCATTCTTGGAATAACAAATGGTAGATCGGTGAGGACTAGATCTTCGCAGAGTGTCGCGGTGGTGCGTTGCTGCCTGGGTTATATGCAACAAGACGTTAGCTGGTGGCGGGAAACCGATGAGGGAATAGGCATGGATTTTACAATTCACCCATGTGGAGCGCAGGAAGCATTCGCTGGAGCACGGAAAGACTAAGTGGAGCACACACACAACCAGAATATTGTATCCAGTGCAACGTGTTATTTATCACACAAGTGTTAACATAAGGAAATGCATGTGTAACTTACTAATCATCGCACACGAGTACTCGCAGACGCATCATGTGCGATACTCCTAGCCACCGCAAGAAGCAAGTTTGCATTTTTCAAAGTTTTTTGTACACATAGAATCGCACACGAACTAACTGTATTAACCGTCTATGTTGTAAATTCTCATCGCAAACAGTTCATCCGAGTTGGCTATTTTCCACGTATCACACACATCTTGTTAAGTTGAATCATTTCTGTTGCATTCGCTAATCGAAAATAGTTCGTCCGAGTGAATCGTATACCCTATATCACACACACCTTGATCTGGCTAACCATTTATGTTGCACTCCCAAATAGCGAATTGTTCATCGGAGCAAATTATATGTCGTATATCGCACACACATTGATATGGCTGCCTATTTGTGTTGTTCTGCCTCATCGCAAACAGTTCGAACGGGTTAGCCGTGTGCCCTACATCGCACACGAAACTAAAATCAGAACCGTGTTTGATGCGTCGTCCATCGCGAACGTTTTGCACCTTTTTGACGGTTATTTTACACCACCGTTTGCGATTATGGCATCGCACACAGTTTTGTCGAAGGGTCTCTAATGATAGTGTCGCGTTAGTAGCATCCTCTAGTAGTGTGTCTAATGTGATGATCTTGCAAAGTTTCATTCCAATCAAAATATTTTTGGTTCAAAAAAGTGCCCCAAAACCATTCTTGTCTAGATCCAAATTTGAGCAACTCTACATTACCAACTGTCTCCTCTCATCTCAATTTTTGTGGACATGCTATAACCCCTAAATGATGATACAACACCAAGTGGTGCATCGAGGAGAATAGATTTGCATGACTAAATCTTGGGAAACCCATTTCTGTTGATTCCTAGGATTTGCCAAAGTTGCATTGCCAACTTCCTTAAAATGGGCCCAAACTTGGTGAACAATCTCATTTCTATATGCCATTTGATACTGTTAAATACCATGTCAATGAGAATCCATTCACTTGCCCAAATCACAATAAAACAACTTCTACCATTTTGTCACTATTCTCCTTGAGTCCAACTTTTTACCACAACTAAGATTGATCACTTTCTACCTCTAGTAAGTTTTTCTTGGACATAGCTCAATTATTGCTAGGTGAAATCCCCACTCTCTCTCTGCTCAGCCCCATTCTCTCTTTCACAACCCCTCATCTCTTCCAGAGACATCCTGAAGGATCCAATGCCACTCCCACATTATTAACACCCCTCTAGACCCCCTACACACAAGAGGCCACGACCAGGGTGCTAATAAACAATGCCCTGGCATGCCATACGCGTGCTTCAAAGCGCGCTATAGTGCACCGGGGCACTATAGCCGCGCTAATAAACAATGCCCTAGCATGCCATACGCGTGCTTCAAAGCGTGCTATAGTGCACCGGGGCACTATAGCCGCTCTCTGCCCAACACCCCCGACCGCCTCGGTCCTCCCTAGCATGTCTCTCGAGGTCGCCTCGACATCCGAGAAACGACACGCTGCCGGCCCCCCTCTTAATCCTCTCTCTTCTCCCCTCTACAGGGCTCACCGAGCTTGTCCATGGATGCTGCCCACGGAGCACCGGTACCTCCTCCATATAAGCCACCCCCCGAGCTCTCTCTTGCCTCGGTTGGAACCCCCTCTCTCCCGTGCACCTCCCGGACAACCTCTTCCTCCCTCTCGTGCCCTCCAACACCCCGCATGGACGGAGTGCCGCCGGCCCCCGCTGTGATTCGGGGAAGGACAATGTCCTCCCCTCCTCCTCTCCCCTCCAGAAGAGCAGCCGAAGCCCGGCGACCCTTTTCCCCCCATCGCCCACTCCGCCAGGGCAATGTGCCCCCTGCCTATCGTCGCCCGAATGGCCGTTCGTCAAGGCCAGTGCCTGGCGTGCCTCGGCCATCTCCCACCGACGCTAAGGAGCTCCCCGATGCGCCGCTCCCCGGTGGTACTTCCGGTGGCCGCAGTTTGGCCGGAGGTGGCCTGTGTTACTGGGGGCGAGAGCCGACTACTCGCGGCCAGGGCCTCCCCTCTGCCGCGGGCGTGGGAGGAGGAAGACGGCTGTGGGGAGGGCCCCACAGGTCAACGACCCTGGCAGCGGGCCCCATGCGGTTTATGTGGGAGCGCCCCAGAGATTTCCACCTACCCTGTGGGGAAACGAACTCCGGGAAGGCGCCTTTGACGTGGCCGCTTTCCCGGACGCAGCTAAGCCACTAGGCCGGCCCAGTGGCTATCCTACGCCCAGTGCATGTTTTACGTATAAACCCAAACATTTCTTTTTTTCCATTGAGTTTAGAAATCCATAAAAAATTCATTTGAACTCCAAACTTGGTAATGCAAAATCCTAGTGACTCTATAAATCATATTCTATCTCATGGTGCAGTTTGCCAATTTTTCTAGAAACATTTCCTTCACAATTATTTAGCAAATCCTATTTTTCCATTTCTGTGATAACCTTTAGAAAATCACAGGGAGCTCAAAACTGGTCCAAATTCCATGATACAAATTCCTGGATTCTTCTAAGTTCATAACTTAGTTTTTGAACACTTTTTCCCAATACTTTTTGTGCCACATCAAATAATGGTGCATTTCTCCATATATAGCAAACTTCTAAAGTCAAATTCATATTCATATTTCTCCACATCAAAATATCTATCGAGCCAATTCCAATGAAACCACTCTGGTTATTTTTAATATAACTAGAGATGTCCTAGAAAAGTCAAATTCATATTTTTAGAGCACTTTTATTTCTTCCTTTTGTGTTGCTTATTGTGATTGCTTTCGACGTTAGTTGACAAAGTAAACGGAGTGCCCAAAGATGGACCAGAATGTCGAATTCAGAGCTCCGCAGACCCAAGAAAGTTTTGAACTCTGGGGCGTGTGTGAAGAACTCAACCTCTCTAGCCAACCAGTTTGTCACCCCATAGGCCTAGCTTGATTAATAAGGACGAAGATGGACACAACAGTTTACCCAGGTTCGGGCCACCTCGTGAGGTTTTCTCTGGCGAGGGAGTAAGTCTCGGATCCCCCTCTCTTGGTGGTGGCTAGCCTATACTTATAGCGGCCTTGGTCCTCTTCCTCCAAAACGAAGGCGGGAAGGAATCCCACAGTGGCCAATTTGAAAGGGGACAAGTAGTACATCTTCTCCCGGTGAAAGGTGGTCTTCTCCTGGAAAGCTTCTGGTCGTTATGTTGCGGTGGGCTCAGCATGACATCCATCCCGCGGTCCTGGCGGTCTTGGTCTCGTTGCACAGGAATGGAAACCTTTGGCTGATTCCTCAGCACTTCGTGCCTACACTTGCCTCCTCAGCACCAAAGAGGAAACCTGCTGCTCAACGCCCATTGGTGCCCGCCTGTCCTTAGTCGTCATGGCATGCATCACCTCAACCTCATGAGATGGGCACCTTCATAGGAATCTCCGCTCCTCAGGAGCTAGCCTGGGGAGTACGCTCCCTCTGGAGGTCTTGATGTCGCCCGCCTCACAAGGCTTGGCCCCCTGCGAGGGTCTTGTCTTGATGGCATTGTAGATGGTCCATACCAGGCCATCGATGGAGCCATTCCATGGGCCACAGGCAGGTAAGTCTAGGCACCATGGTTCCCAGAACGCCGACAGTATCCCCCGGGCCCAAGGCACACTAGGACTTGGCTTCGAGGCAAAGCCAAAGGGCTAGGGCGGAGCACCGCGGGCCCCAATCTCCTGCGGGCTAGGCTGATGCGTGGCGCCTGATCGGATGTGGGCGTCTCCACTTCCCCATGCCACCTTGGCAACTGCCCGACTTGACAACTGCCTGGCGCACGTGGCCCAGCCCTCATTGCTCGCTGCCCTCGCCTTTTACTCCCCCTCTTCCCGCGAACTTGCATCTTCCTCACCAGGTTCCACACCAGCTCCAATCCATTCCGCCGCCATGGCTCCTAGGGAGAAGGGGAAGGCCCATGAGACCACGGAGCCCTCGCTGGGGCCAGAGCCAGCACGGGAACAGTCCACGGTGATCAACCACGAGGGCTTGGACAAGGTCCAGCAAGCCCTTGCCGCCGATTCCAACGAGTGGAAGGTGAGGACGGTCTAGCCTGCCTCTCGGTTCTTAGTTGACATGGAGGCCACCGAAATCCCCCTTCACCTCCACGCTCTTTTTGCCGGCCAGTTGCCTCTGTTCTCTAATTACCTCAACGTTGTGCTCTCGCATTACCAGATCCACACGTTGCATCTGGATCCTGGATACATCGTCCTCCTGTCTGCTTTCGCCTTCGTGTGCGAGGCTTTCATGGGAATAGCTCCGTCCGTGGCCTTGCTCCGCCACTTCTTCTCGCTCCACTTGGTCGACGGCAGGCCAGGCTCGGGGTGCATGTCGCTCCTAGCTGTGGCGGCGACTACTGGCTTCGGCATCGACTTCACGCTCCGCCCGGATACGAGGGGGTTCCAGAAGTAGTGGGTATATGTGGATGCCACCGTGTTCAGCCCCTGCTCCTTCTTCCATCAGCGCCGGCCGAACCGAGCTCAGATTGGGGGCACCCGGAGCTTGCCGACCCGTGGGTCGCGCCCATCTTGTCCTGGCTGGTCAAGCTGAGGCAAGAGGGGGTGACGATGGCGATGGTGGTTGTGACGCCCCGAGACTGATGCGCCAGGTGTCTTCCAGTTATTCGTTGTCTTTGCCATGTCATTTGCTTGCATGTTGCATCTTGCGATGTCATCATCCGCATTGCATCTGCATGTTTTCGAAACTTGCATCCATCTGGGTCTTCCAGTTCTGTCCGTTATCCGTTCTGAGCCCAGACACACTTGCACGCGCCCGCGGCACGTCCAAAATATTATTTTATAAGTGGCCGGATATTGTTCTCGTGATGGGTTGAAAGTTGGCATGTGGTGTTGTTATATTGTAGATAGGCCGCCTGCCAAGTTTCATCGCATTCGGAGTTCGTTTGATGCCCCAACAGATAACTATAGCGGCAGTATAGCCGGTCATACGTCGGACGTTTTCGGTATCCGGAAACATGTGTCGGGCTTTCCCTCTCTTTCCTCCCTAGACCGTCTACACATTCCACTACATACCGCTAGGCCCAACCTAACCTCTCTGTCAGTACGAGGCCCTCCTCGCGCGCGCGTCCCAAAGCTGTCCCGGACCTGACCCGGACAGTTGTCACCGTTGGACTCAGAACATCCCCAAACATCTAAAAAACATCTCCGTTTTTCTTTTTGGACTCCCTACCTATTTTTTTCCTTTTCTCGAACGTCCGATTTCAATCGGAAGGACGAGCTAGCCCCTACCAAAACCCCACTGGCTATATATAGATTCGGTCTAACCATAGAAATTAGGGACCTTGTCCCATCCACCCGTCGCCGCCGTCACTCCACCAAATCCCCCTCGGGATCCATCCCAAATCAGCCTACCTACCTTCCTCCTACCCGCACCCGCAGCCTCCTCCCTTGATCTACGCAGCCATCCAACCAGCGCCTGAGCCCGAGCTCCACTCAATCCCTCTCCGTCCCGACGACATGGACATGTCGCCACCTGTAGCTCCCACGCCCATGTACCCGTGCAGCAGCGAGCAACGCCTGAGCTCGCCTCATCTCCGCGCCGCCGACGAGCTTTGTTCAAGATGAGCATCGCTGCCCCTTTCTTCTTCTCCTTCCCTATGCTTTCCCATTCCTCTCGATCTCTCTCATCCCTTTCTCTCATTTCTTCACTAGGAGCTCCCGCAAGACGTCAGAAACGAGACCCCATGCTCGGCTTCGACCAGATCGCGTCGCCGCCCTTAGCATTTGCCGTCCGCCGCCGTTCTTCACCGGATCCGGCCATCCCTGACTCGCCGATCCTTGCGCCATCCACAACCTCCCCGCTTCATCCTTCCGCCGGAGTCGCGCCAAGTCCATCGCCAGCCTCCGTGTCGCCCTCGCTCCTCTCGTCGCTGGCGGATCCAGCAGATGAGCGTCGGTGAGCCGCAGGCCATTGTGCCCCTGGCCAGGCCATGTCCCTGCTCCTTGTCCTCTCTCTCTCTCTCTCTTACATCTCCCTCTCTCTTCCTCTGAACCAGCAGCGCCATGGATGGCCATCGAAGGAGCCCGCCCCGGCCTCCGAACCCACCCTTGCCGGAGTCCTCAGCGCCGCCGTGCCTGCTGCTTGCTTCGTCGACCCAGCCGCAAGTTCCTGCCACTGTCACTTCCTTGCAACAGTCGACATCGTGGACGCCCACCGCCAAGTCCATCGCCGGGCTCCCCTGCTTCTGCGTGCGAGCACGCGAGGATGATGAGTGCAGCGCAAGTACCTGCAGGCGGAAAATCCTATTCGCCACTCGCTGCGGCAAACTGTCGAGCGATCGCACAGGGGGCAGCACAGCGAGCGACAGAAATGGGCCGGCCCACACATAATGCGTCCAAACCGGTTTTGGGAACCTTCCAGAAGGTTCCCTGAACCGGGTTTTTTTCCTGTATCATTTCTTTCTGGTTCTTTTTCGGCTTTCTATTGTTTTTTATTTCTCTTTTTTTCGTTTCTGTTTCTTTTTCATTTTTTCGTTTTTTGTTTCTTGTTTCACTTTCTTTTTCATGTTTATTTTTCTTTTTCAGAATATGTTTGTAGTTTTACAAAATGTTTATGATTTTCTTTTTTATTTCCTTTTCTTTTCATCTCTTCCTTTAAAAAATCAAAAATTTAAATTTTGTTTGTGTTTCCAAAAAATGTTCAGTTTTTGGAAAAATGTTCCCAAAATTCAAAATTTGTTCTCGTTACACAAAAAAGTACAAAACTTCTGAAATTCAAAAAATGTAGTGAATTTCAATTTTTTGTTCACATATTCAAAAAATGTTCGCGCTTCCAAATTTGTTCGGGATTTTTAAATATTTCTCTCCGTTCCAAATATGTTTTCAAGATTCAAAAAAATGTTCATGCTTTAAAAAATTGTTCGGACTTCCAAATTTGTTCGGAATTTTTCAAAATTTCTCTCCGTTTCAAAATATGTTCTCGAGATTCAAAAAATGTTCGTGCTTTAAAAAATTGTTCGCGCTTCCAAATTTGTTCATGATTTTTTAAAATTGTTAAAATTTCAAAATTTGTTCTTCAGATTCAAAAAATGTTTGGGAATTCAAAAAATGTTCCAGCTTTCCAAATTTGTTCACAAATTCAATAATTGTTCATGTTTTTTTAAAAAAATCACAAATTCAAAAAATGTTTTGCAGAGAAAATGGCAGTTTTTTGTTCAAGTTTTTCAGAAAATGTTTTGCATTTTCAAGAAATTCTTCTTGAATTTGGAAAAAGGTGTTTTTTCATGTTGTTCTCTTCTTTTGATTTTTTTTAGATTCCCAAAAATGTTTCAAGTTTTATTTTTTTTCTCTGTGAAATATGAAAATATTTGCGGCTTATGTTCGTATAAGGCAGACTGCCATTTTATGTACGAAATCCCAGGAATTATGGTGGCTATCAGGATCGCTCACTTGCAATAGGTTATCTGTTTGATCCCTGCCGCTGTTGTATGTTTCTTTAAGTATGGCGCTTCGATCTTAAAACAACAAGTCAATTGTCACAGTGGCTAGCTCAGCACGCCATCCACCATGAGGTCCCAGGTTCGATTCGATTCACAGCTCATTCGCGCTCTATTTTTTACGTTTTTTTTATCGCGATTGTGCCACCGGAATTGGGCCGGCCCAGGTTAGCGGCGCCCTGTGCGATACGCCGGCACTTTGCCGCAACGAGCGGTCAATAGGAAGTCCCCCTGCATGCGCCCCTGCCTAGCATTGACTGTGCCCCTCCTCGTCGTCCCGTTTTCCCCCAGCGTGAGCCGGCCCAGCCGCTCCCCTGTGCCACGCAAGGCCCAGTGCGCTAGCCTGCCTCTACGTCCTATGTAGACGGGCCAAAGCCCATGGGTGAGGCCACCCCCAGCGCCTCCTTTTTTTCTCTTTCTCTGCACTGTTTGGGCCAGCCAGTTTCGGCCCGTGATGTTTTTTTTCAGTTCTGTGATTTTAGCAATTATCCAGAGAGCGCCAGTTTTACAGTTTGGTCCCTAAACTTCATGCATTTAATAACTTCTCAACCGTGCATCGATTTAAAATAATTTATATATGAAAAATGCTTAGTTTTTCATCTAGTTTCATAATATGCAACTTTCAACCATGTTTAAAATGATTAAACTGCTGTTTGCATTAAATTGCTTAAATGCCATGTTAAAATGCTTTATTTCATAACTAAATAACCATAGCTCCAAACCTAACAAACTTTATATGTAAATGGGGTAGAAAAATGCATAGATTAACATGATGTATTTACTTTGCATGTTTAACAACTCTAAAATTTGGTTTAGGCCAGAACAGTACCAAATCTAGTATATGCACATGAGGAGTTTCCAGACTTGTTGTTTTGTTGTTCCGGCCTCATTTAAAGTTGCCTAGATAGATAGTTTCTTTATGCTTCACCTCTTTACATGCTAATCAACATTTAATATTGATGGGTACCTAAACGAGAGAGAACTAAATAAGTCACGTGGTGTTTCGTCAATATGCAATGGACTTGCATGTTGAGCTCCACTTAATTTGTAGGATTGTTTGTGCATTTTGCCATGCCATGCCTCATTAAACCGGACATGCATCATACTTGGTTGTGCATCATGCCATGTTTATGTGGTGGTTGTTTACCATGTTGTTTGCTTCTTTCCGGTGTTGCTTCTTCGGGTTAGTTCCGATAACGCCGCGTTTGTGAGGATTCATTCGACTACGTCCGTTTGTCTTCTTCATGGACTCGTTCTTCTTCCTTGCGGGATCTCAGGCAAGATGAACATACCCTCAACATCACTTCTATCTTTGCTTGCTATTTGCTCGCTCTATTGCTATGCCGCGATACCTACCACTTGCTATATCATGCTTCCCATATTGCCATGTCAAGCCTCTAACCCACCTTTTCCTAGCAAATCGTTGTTTGGCTATATTACCGCTTTGCTCAGCCCCTCTTATAGCGTTGTTAGTTGCAGGTGAAGATGGAGTTTGTTCCTTGTTGGAACATGGATATTTGTTGGGATATCACAATATCTCTTAGTTTAATTAATGCATCTATATACTTGGTAAAGAGGGGAAGGCTCGGCCTTATGCCTGGTGTTTTGTTCCACTCTTGCCGCCCTAGTTTCCGTCATACCGGTGTTATGTTCCTTGATTTTGTGTTCCTTACGCGGTAGGGTTATAATGGGAACCCCTTGACAGTTCGCTTTGAATAAAACTCCTCCAGCAAGACCCAACTTTGGTTTTACCATTTGCCACCTAAGCCTTTTTCCCTTGGGAGTCGCGCTCCCGAGGGTCATCTTTATTTTAAACCCCCGGGCCAGCAAGACCCAAAAATTATAGATACGTTGGAGACGTATCAAGCATCCCCAAGCTTAATTCCTGCTCGTCCTCGAGTAGGTAAATGATAAAAACAGAATTTTTGATGCGGAGTGCTACTTGGCATAATTTTAATGTAATTCTTCTTAAGTGTGGTATGAATATTCAGATCCGAAAGATTCAAGACAAAAGTTCATATTGACATAAAAATAATAATACTTCAAGCATACTAACAAAGCAATTATGTCTTCTCAAAATAACATTGCCAAAGAAAGTTCATCCCTACAAAATCATATGGTTTAGTCATGTTTCATTTTCGTCACACAAGAATGCTCTCATCATGCACAACCCCGATGACAAGCCAAGCAGTTGTTTCATACTTTAGTAATCTCAAACCTATAAACTTTCACGCAATATATGAGCGCGAGCCATGGACATAGCACTATAGGTGGAATAGAATATAATGAGGGGGGTTATGTGGAGAAGACAAAAGAGAAGAAATTCTCATATCAACGAGGCTAATCAATGGGCTATGGAGATGCCCACCGATTGATGTTAATGCAAAGAGTAGGGATTGCCATGCAACAGATGCACTAGAGCTATAAATGTATGAAAGCTCAACAAAAGAAACTAGTTGGTGTGCATCCAACTTGCTTGCTCACAAAGACCTAGGGCACTTGAGGAGGCCCATTGTTGGTATATACAAGCCAAGTTCTATAATGAAAATTCCCACTAGTATATGAAAGTGACAAAACAAGAGACTCTCTAACATGAAGATTATGGTGCTACTTTGAAGCACAAGTGTGGCAAAGGATCGTAACATTGTCCCTTCTCTCTTTTTCTCTCATTTTTTTATATATCGCCTTTCTCTCTTTTTTTCTGGACTTTCTCTTTTTTATGGCCTTTCTCCTTTTTTTATATTCCTCACTTGGGACAATGCTCTAGAAAATGATGATCATCACACTTCTATTTATTTACAGCTCAATGATTACAACTCGATACTAGAACAAAGTATGACTCTATATGAATGCTTCCGGAGGTGTACCGGGATATGCAATGGACCAAGAGTGACATGTATGAAAGAATTATGAACGGTGGCTTTGCCATAAATACTATGTCAACTACATGATCATGCTAAGCAATATGACAATGATGAACGGAATGGTGGAAAGTTGCATGGCAATATATCTCGGAATGGCTATGGAAATGCCATAATAGTTAGGTATGGTGGCTGTTTTGAGGAAGATATAAGGATGTTTATGTGTGAAAGATCATGTCATATCACGGGGTTTGGATGCACCGGCGAAGTTTGCGCCAACTCTCAATGTGAGAAAGGGCAATGCACAGTACCGAAGAGGCTAGCAAGGATGGAAGGGTGAGAATGCGTATAATCCATGGACTCAACATTAGTCTTAAATAACTCACATACTTATTGCAAAAATCTACAAGTCATCAAAAACCTCGGTACTACATGCATGCTCCTAGGGGGATAGATTGGTAGGAAAAGACCATCGCTCGTCCCCGACTGCCACTAATAAGGAAGACAATCAAATAACACCTCATGTTTCAAATTTGTTGCATAACGTTTACCATACGTGCATGCTACGGGACTTGCAAACTTCAACATAAGCATTTCTCAATTTCACAACTACTCAACTAGCACGACTTTGATATTATTACCTCCATATCTCAAAACAATCATCAAGCATCAAACTTCTCTTAGTATTCAAAACACTCTTAAGAAAATTTTACTAATCTTGAATACCTAGCATATTAGGATTTTAAGCAAATTACCATGCTATTAAGACTATCAAAATAATCTAAGTGAAGAATGAGAGATCAATAGTTTCTCTAAAACAAATCCACCACCGTGCACTAAAAGATATAAGTGAAGTACTAGAGCAAAATTATATAACTCAAAAGATATAAGCGAAGCACATAGAGTATTCTAATAAATTCCAAATCATGTATGGCTCTCTCAAAAGGTGTGTACAGAAAGGATGATTGTGTTAAACTAACAAGAAAAGACTCAAATCATACAAGACGCTCCAAGCAAAACACATATCATGTGGCGAATAAAAATATAGCTCCAAGTAAAGTTACCGATAGAAGTAGACAAAACAGGGGATGCCTTCCGGGGCATCCCCAAGCTTTGGCTTTTAGGTGTCCTTAGATTATCTTGGGGGTGCCATGGGAATCCCCAAGCTTAGGCTCTTGCCACTCATTGTTCCATAATCCATCAAATCTTTACCCAACACTTGAAAACTTCACAACACAAAACTTAAAGTAGAAAATCTCGTGAGCTCCGTTAGAGAAAGAAAATAAAAGATCACTTCAAGGTACTGTAATGAACTCATTATTTATTTATATTGGTGTTATACCTACTTTATTCCAACTTCTCTATGGTTTATAAACTATTTTACTAGCCATAGATTCATCAAAATAAGCAAACAACACACGAAAAACAGAATCTGTCAAAAACAGAACAGTCTGTAGTAATCTGTAGCTAGGAAAGATCTGGAACCCCAAAAATTCTAAGATAAATTGCTGGACGTGAGGAATTTATCTATTAATCATCTGCAAAAATAATTAACTAAATAGGACTCTCCAAATAAATATGACAGCAGTTCTCGTGAGCGCTAAAGTTTCTGTTTTTTACAGCAAGTTCAACAAGACTTTCCCCAAGTCTTCCCAACGGTTCTACTTGGCACAAACAGTAATTAAACACAAAAAACACAACCAAAACAGAGGCTAGATAAATTATTTATTACTAAACAGTAGCAAAAAACAAGGAATAAAAATAAAATTGGGTTGCCTCCCAACAAGCGCTATCGTTTAACGCTCCTAGCTAGGCATAACAAGCAAGAATAGATCTAGGTATTGCCATCTTTGGTAGGCAATCCATAAGTGGCTCTCATAATAGATTCATAAGGTAATTTCATTTTCTTTCTAGGAAAGTGTTCCATGCCTTTCCTTAATGGAAATTGGAATCTAATATTTCCTTCCTTCATATCAATAATTGCACCAATCGTTCTAAGGAAAGGTCTATCAAGAATAATAGGACATGAAGGATTGCAATCTATGTCAAGAACAATAAAATCTACGGGTAAATAATTCCTATTTGCAACAATAAGAAAATCATTAATTCTTCCCGTAGGTTTCTTAATAGTGGCATCCGCAAGGTGCAAGTTTAGAGAGGAATCATCAAAATCATGGAAACCTAACAAATCACACAAAGTATTGTGAATCGTGGAAACACTAGCACCCAAATCACATAAAGCATAGCATTCATGATCTTTAATTTTAATAGTTGGTTCCCACTCATCATAAAGTTTTCTAGGGATAGAAACTTCCAATTCAAGTTTTTCTTCATAAGATTGCATCAAGGCATGAATGATATGTTTAGTAAACGCTTTATTTTGACTATAAGCATGAGGAGAATTTAGCACGGATTGCAACAAGGAAATACAATCAATCAAAGAGCAATTTTCATAGTTAAATTCCTTGAAATACATAATAGTGGGTTTAGCAACATCTATAGTTTTAATTTCTCCAATCCCACTTTTATCAAATTTAGCATCAAGGTCAACAAATTCTGAATTCTTGGAACGCCTTCTAGGTAAAGGTGGGTCATATTCAGTCCCATCATCATCAAGATTCATATTGCAAAATAAAGATTTAATAGGGGACACATCAATAACTTTTAGATCTTCATCTTTATTTTCATAGCAACTAGAAGAACACGCTCTTATAAAGACATCTTTCTTAGCACGCATCCTAGCAGTTCTTTCTTTGCACTCATCAATGGAAATTTTCATGGCTTTGAGAAACTCATTGATATCATGCTTAGGTGGAATAGATCTAAGTTTCAAAGAATCAACATCAAGAGCAATTCTATCAATGTTCCTAGCCAAATCATCAATCTTAAGCAATTTTTCTTCAATCATAGCATTAAAATTCTTTTGCGAAGTAATAAATTCTTTAATATTAGGTTGAAAATCAGAGGGAATCTTATTATAATTTCCATAAGAATTGTTGTAGGAATTACCATAATTATTAGAGGGATTACTAGGGTAAGGCCTAGGATTGAAATTTCCTCTATACGCGTTGTTACCAAAATTGTTCCTACCAACAAAATTCACATCCATAGATTCATTATTATTCTCAATAAAAGTAGACAAGGGCATATCATTAGGATCATAAGAAACACTCTTATTAGCAAATAATTTCATAAGCTCATCCATCTTTCCACTCAAAACATTAATTTCTTCTATCGCATGCACCTTTTTATTAGTAGATCTTTCAGTATGCCATTGAGAATAATTAACCATAATATTATCTAGGAGTTTAGTAGCTTCTCCTAAATTGATTTCCATAAAAGTGCCTCCCACGGCCGAATCTAAAAGATTTCTAGAAGCAAAATTCAATCCGGCATAAAAAAATTGTATAATCATCCACAAATTTAAACCATGAGTAGGGCAATTACGTATCATTAGTTTCATTCTCTCCCAAGCTTGTGCAACATGTTCATGATCAAGTTGCTTAAAATTCATAATATCGTTTCTAAGAGAGATGATCTTAGCAGGAGGAAAATACTTAGAGATAAAAGCGCCTTTGCACTTGTCCCATGAATCAATACTATTTTTAGGCAAAGATGAAAACCAAGCTTTAGCACGATCTCTAAGAGAAAAAGGAAATACCTTCAATTTAACAATATCATTATCCACATATTTCTTCTTTTGCATGTCACACAAATCAACGAAGCTATTAAGATGGGTAGTGGCATCTTCACTAGGAAGGCCGGAAAACGGATCTTTCATGACAAGATTCAGCAAAGCAGTATTAATTTCACAAGATTCAGCATCGGTAAGAGGAGCAATCGGAGTGCTAATAAAATCATTATTGTTGGTATTGGTGAAGTCACACAATTTAGTATTATCTTGAGCCATCGTGACAAGCAAGCAAACTAACACACAAGCAAACAAAAAGCAAGTGAACAAAAGAGGCAAATAGAGAGGGAGGATAGAGAGAGAGGGCGAATAAAACGGCAAGGGTGAAGTGGGGGAGAGGAAAACGAGAGGGAAATGGAAAATAATGTAATGTGGGAGATAAGGGTATGTGATGGGTACTTGGTATGTTGACTTTTGCGTAGACCTCCCCGGCAACGGCGCCAGAAATCCTTCTTGCTACCTCTTGAGCACTGCGTTGGCTTTCCCCGAAGAGGAAGGGATGATGCAACAAAGTAGCGTAAGCATTTCCCTCAGTTTTTGAGAACCAAGGTATCAATCCAGTAGGAGGCTACGCGCGAGTCCCTCGCACCTGCACAAAACAAATAAATCCTCGCAACCAACACAAATAGGGGTTGTCAATCCCTATAAGGCCACTTACGAGAGTTAGATCTGATAAATATGATAAGATAATATTTTTGGTATTTTTATGATAAAGATGCAAAGTAAAATAAAGGCAAAGTAAATAGAAAAGGAAATAACTAAGTAGTAGGAGATCAATATGATATAGATAGACCCGGGGCCATAGGTTTCACTAGTGGCTTCTCTCAAGATCATAAGTATTCTTCAATGGGTGAACAAATTACTGTTGAGCAATTGACAGAATTGAGCATAGTTATGAGAATATCTAGGTATGATCATGTATATAGGCATCACGTCTGAGACAAGTAGACCGACTCCTGCCTGCATCTACTACTATTACTCCACTCATCAACCGCTATCCAGCATGCATCTAGATTATTAAGTTAAAAACAGAGTAACGCCTTAAGCAAGATGACATGATGTAGAGGGATAGACTCATGCAATATGAAGGAAACCCCATCTTGTTATCCTCGATGGCAACAATACAATACGTGCCTTGTTGTCCTTACTGTCATCGGGAAAGGACACCACAAGATTGAACCCAAAGCTAAGCACTTCTCCCATTGCAAGAAAGATCAATCTAGTAGGCCAAACCAAACTGATAATTTGAAGAGACTTGCAAAGATAACCAATCATACATAAAATAATTCAGAGAAGATTCAAATATTATTCATAGATAGACTTGATCATAAACCCACAATTCATCGGTCTCAACAAACACACCGCAAAAAAAGATTACATCGAATAGATCTCCAAAAGAGAGGGGGAGAACATTGTATTGAGATCCAAAAAGAGGGAAGAGGCCATCTAGCTACTAACTATGGACCCGTAGGTCTGAGGTGAACTACTCACACTTCATCGGAGGGGCTATGGTGTTGATGTAGAAGCCCTCCATGATCGATGCCCCCTCCGGCGGAGCTCCGGGACAGGGCCCAAGATGGGATCTTGTGGATACAGAAAGTTACGGCGGTGGAATTAGGGTTTTGGCTCCTGTTCTGATCATTTGTGGGTACGTGGATATATATAGGAGGAAGAACATGATAGCCTGGCTTGACCACAGCTGTACTTGCCGATCTCACAGGAGGAGGAGGAGGGAGACGCCTCTGATTGAAGCATTTGTTGGCATAGTGACCCTTCTGTTGGCACTTGTTGCAAGTGACCTCTGAAAGCGGACGGTGATACGAAGAACTCGATCTTGAAGCTTGAGACGAAGTCTTGTTCTGAAAGCCAGGGTTGGGGGGGGGGGAAGATCCACTGCCACCTTTGCTCTTCTGTTGATATGGCTGACGGAACGGAGGAGGAGGAAGCCAATACTTCTTCTGCTTAGCCACTTGAGTAGAGGAAGAAGGAGTAGCATCTCTGACTCGCTTCTTGGAAGCATCACACTTCAGTTGAGCAGCCTCTTGCTTCAAAGTCATGTTGTAAAACTCATCGTACCTCCTGGGCTCAAAGAGAACGAGAGCTAGCTGGATTTCTTCTCTGAGACCACCCCTGAACTGGTATATGATGCTCTTCTCGTCAGGGACGTCCTACTTAGCAAAGCGGGCGAGCTTCTGAAACATCTTGTTGTAGTCATAGACAGACATAGAGCCTTGCTTCAGGTTGCGGAATTCCTCACGCTTGCTTTCAACCACGCTCTGAGGAATATGATGAGCTTTGAAGTCTTGACGGAATTCATCCCAGGTAATCTCACGGCCTCTTCTGGAATCTTTGTGCCGGGGTACGGACCCACGAGCACCTATGGGACCGGCGGACCGAGTCCCTTTCGGTTCGGCGGGGGCGAGGGTCGCACGAAGAGCGGATCGAGGCGAAGCACACGAGCGGTTTACCCAGGTTCGGGCCGCACGGATGCGTAAAACCCTACTCCTGCTTTGTGGTTTGTATTGAGTTCTTGCTCGGGAGCGCGGAATGCTAAAGTACACCCCAGCAGCTAATGAGACCGAGCGTGAGTGTTCTCTTTTTCGCCGACCCCCCCTACGTTGCGCATGGGCCTCCTTTTATATGCTCAAGGGGTCACCGACAGGTGGCAACGTAGACAAGGGTAAAAATAGAAAGGTGCTGCGGTTGGTACAGCTACCTGCTACAGTGTATCATACCTAACCCTGACGGCAGGGGACAAGGGCATTAAATGCCCGTCTGCGTCGCCTAAATAGTGCAAAAGGGACCGTCAGGGACGCCACCGCTCGCCACGATGGCAATCTTGTCAGCGCTGCTTGCCACCGCGCACCGCTGGCTGCACAGCCTCCCGCCACGTACGCTTGGAAGGGTCCCAGAGCGACACGTTGGTGGATGTGCTGGAGCCGGACAGAGTGGTGTCTTTCCGCGGCAAGCGCCTTGCCGCGGTCGTTGTCTTGTCGCGTCCGGGAGCTTGTCGCTCACCGGGCCTTGCCGGGACGTGTGGCGCGTCGCGGCAAGTTCCTTGAGATGCCTTGGTCGGCCTTCCCGGCAAGCTCCTCTTGCCGGGGTCTTGTCTCCTTGGCTTTGATATGCCTTGGTTGGCCTTCCCGGCAAGCTCCTCTTGCCGGGGTCTTGTCTCCTTGAATGGCTCCAGGGGAACCACGGAGGACCTTGGCGGTCACCCGGCAAGCCTTGCCGCAGGATGCTGCGACTGCCCGTGCACAAGTTCGGGATACTAGGGTACCCCTACTCTAGTACACCGACAGGAGCCCCCGGGCCTGGGCCATACACGGTGCCGAGCGCTGTTGGGCCAGGCCCAAAACAGGGCACGGGCACGCGCGGCCTGGGTTACGCCGTATCTCTCTCTGTATCCACCGCGCCCTCCCATAACGGCACGCGTTGAATGCAGCATCGTGGGAGAGATCGTGGGTGGTTTCTTTATTCGGAAATGCGGAACGTCCGCCCCCTCACTCCTTATAAGCAGGGGAAACAGGGGCAGTTCGCCCATTCGCCGGTTGCTACTCCAATCTTGGAAATCTCCGCTGCTCCCTCGTCTTCCCAAAGCTGAAAGAGAGCAGCGCCCCGCCCCCCATCGCCACCAGCACCACCAACACCGTCGACCTCCTCCACCACTTCCGTCATGGCTCCGAGAGCCGACAAGGGGAAGGTTGTGAAGTCGACCGAGGCGCAGTGGCTTGCGGCGCTGCGGAAGGAGCGGGCAGTCTTCCCCCCCCAAGCTTGCCGCGAGGGAGCTGAGGGAGAATTACTATCTCTTCTGGTCGACGGAGACGCGAGCGCATCCGCGCACGAAGGTACTTCCAGCCGCCGCTTGGAAAATGGCTCCAAACGGATATCCTTTCTTCACCTTGTTCTTCTACTGCGGGCTCTGCCCGCCCTTTTCTGAGTTTTTCTGCGATATCATGAACACCTACGGATTCCACCTCCTTGACTTCACCCCCAATGCCGTTTTGACCATGGCAGTTTTCGCACATCTCTGCGAAAACTTTGTCGGAGTCCATCCCAATGTAGCCCTTTTTCGCCACTTCTTTATGCCCCGAGTAGAGAGAGGAGAACCTTTATCCGGCGGAATCGCCTGGATCTCGAGGGCCGGCAAGAAGGACACTTATCTGGAGGGAGAGTTTCGCGGCAAGTGGGAGGAATGGAGAGCAGACTGGTGCTGGATTGTCAAGGAGAACCCGCAGCCGTTTACCGCCCAGCGCCAAGCCCCAGTAGCACGCGGCAGCGATTGGAGTGACGTGGCCCCGGAAGATGATGGGCTTAAAATTGCCGTCACCCGGATCCTACGCCTCAGGCTTGCCGGGCTCACTGTAGGCGCTGTTGGCGCAGATTTTCTTCGCCGCCACATTGCCCCCCTGCAGGAACGGGGGAGACCCACCTGGGAATTCAAGAATGCGGCGGATATCATGAGGCTACGTCCGGGCCTCAACTTCAACTTCCCTGTTTTGGAGCTCAACGCGATGCTCCAGGAGCTGTTCAAGTACGACCCTCAACATCCTGAAGTGTTCAGGTTGCCGCAGGGTGTCGTTCCGCTGTGCAACAACTCCGCGCTCGACCGCATCCGTGCAATGATGCCGCAGTGCGATTCGCATGGAATTGTCCCAACTTGGCAAGAGCCTGCAGACGACGTCGTGCAGCAGTTCTTTGACGGCTTGGTAGAACTGCCGGTCTGCTCCGATGAAAAGGATAGGCTCACCCGCGACACCATCGATGCGGAGATGACATGCATCGCCACCAGGCTGGAAGAGGCGGCGGCAGCTGCAGCCGTGGGCGAATTTGGATTCACCGTAGAGGAGGCAGATGCAGCAGAGGCGGCAAGCCGTGTCGAGCGAGGGGAGCCCGCCGGCGAGAAAGTGCTTGCCGGGCATAACGCCGAGTCGAGCGAGCCTGCCAAGGATATGAGCGGCTCGCTGGAGATCAACTCCTCTTCCTCCTCATCTTCAGGAAGCTCGCCGCAAGCAGAGCCTCCATCCCCACCAAGAAGGCGTCTCCGCAAGGCCGGGGACATAGCGGGGCGGCAGGCGAGTGAACAGTCGCCGCGCCGCGTGACGCGCTCCACCGCGGCAAGCACTGTTGCGGCGGGAGCACCTCATGCTGCTGCGGCAACTGGAGCGGGGTCGTCTCAGGACACCGCCACTGTTCCTGTCAAGAGGCCAAGGGAAACTACTCCTCCGCCTCCTCGTGCTGGACGTGGGCCGGACTTCGACTTCTCCGCGTTCAGCTCCAACGAGGAAGAAGAAGAGTAAGATTCTCTTGTTGTACTTGTAGTTCTTCAATTCTTGCTGTTTTGTTTTGTATCTCATTTGCTTTAACTCTGAAATTTTTCCTTTTCAGGACTCTGGCCCAGAGAGCAGCGAAGAGAGCCAAGGTCCCGGTGATTGTCATCGAGGACGAACCCACCGCGACAGCAGGAGGTGCGCCCGAGACCACCTTGCCGGACCCGGCAACTGTTCTCCAGAGCAGCCCCCTGCGTAAGTATATGGATCTCTTTCCGCTATTGGGCGTGCATGGATACTCTTTCTTTGCTGACATCTGACTGTTGGTTTGTGTAGGCGCAGAGCAGCCCCACCAGGAGGGCCCGGAGACCGCCCCCGAGACGCCAAGGGAGAGTCCTCCGGCAAGTGAGAGTTCTCCGGCAAGGAACAGCACCAGCGTTCCCCCGGCGACGGAGACTACGACTGCTGAACCCAGTAGAGGTAATCTTCTCTTCAAAGCTTCCCTTGGGTTCTTCTTCTTCTTGGGTATTTGCTTGACTTTTCTCCCCTTTTCCGGCAATTAGACCCACCTGCTGCGGAGCCGATGGAGACCGAGGTTGCTGCTGACGACGCCGCTGCCACTGAAGAAGCAGCCGGCGCTGATGATCCCGCCGGCGGCGAGGCCGCCAAAGCTGCCACCGCAGCAGCTGGCGGGGGGTCTGGCGATCGCACTGACGGCCCTGAGGCCGCAGGAGCGCCAGGCACTGCGTCGACCGCTGACCCGTCCGCAGCTACCGCAGCGCCAGGCTCCGAAGAGCCCCAGTCAAGCGTCTACTTGAAGGCCGGCGATGGCGTCTTCATCAACCTCCCCTGGGCATCAAGCTCCAGGGCGCCGGTCGAGGGGGAGAGTTTTGATGGAGAGGTGCTCGCCTCCGCTGGGCTGATGCTAGTTGATGCGCCAAGCAGCAGCAGCGGCGAGCCTGAGAAGGAGCGGCTGCTACGGAAGCTGTTGTCGCTCTACCGCGCGCGGCAAGCCAAGCTGGAATCCCACGAGGCGCTTGTCGCGAAGGCGGGAGCGGACATCGAGAAGCGCGCCGAGGAGCTCCGGGATCTCAACCAGGAAGCCCTCCGGTCCCTGGCAGAGCAGCGGGAGCAACTAGCCAAAGAGCAGAAGGCCTTCTTCCTCGAGAAGGCCAAAGTTGAAGAGCAACAGCGGCTTGCCGCTGAGAAGCTGTTTGCGTAGGAGGGCGAGCTGGCGCAGCGGAAAGTTAACCTCGACAGCCACGAGGAGGAGCTTGCCGTGCGTGAGCAAGAATCCGGCGGAGCCCTTAAGCAAGCAGAGGATGCTGCCGCAGTTGCCGAGGCTGCCAAAAAGGAGCTGGAGACAAAGGTGGCGCAGCTGGAGGCCGATCTCAAGGCGGGTGGTGAAGAGCTTGCCGCGCTCAAGCATGAGCGGGAGAAGGACGCCCACAGCAACTCAGAGCTGCAGGCTCGTCTCGCCGAGAAGGGCAAAGAGCTTAGCGCCGTCAAGGACTCCAACGCAGATCTTGAGTTGAAGCTGACCACTTTGACCAAGACGCTGGAGAAAGTGGAGCGCTAGACGGAGGGTCTCGTGAGTGCTGCCGCAGATATCGACAGGGAGCTGGCGCAGCTGGGGGTGGAGGATCTCGGGTATCCCTCTGATCAGAACCTCCAACCCAGCGCCAAGCTCACCTTGTTCTTCAAAGGCGTGGCGACGGCCCTCCAGCGGCTCCGAAAGAAGATCCCAAAGCAGCTGGCCGATGAATCGCGCAAGATCTGCGCGGGAGCTCTTCAAAAGGTGTTTGTGAAGGTGGCCTTCCGCAACCCGGGCCTCAACCTCACCAACGTCCTCAAGACCCTGCCGCCGGATGCTGATCTGGAGGCGCTCAAGACCCTTGTCGCATCCATTGTGGATATGGTGAGTGGGATCAAGAGGATTGAGGGCGATCGCGTAGACTAGGCCGCCCGTTTTCTTCTGTTCTTGTCGCTGTTGATCATGTTATGAGAACAATCTGTTAGAGCCGCGACAAGCTACCTTGTAATATAACTCTATTCTGGGTAATGATTGCAATGTTATTCCCTTTACTTGATTCCTCCCTTTGTATGTTTTTGCCCTACGCTTTTAGGGAACTTGCCGGTGCAGGCACCTTAGCCGCGAGCGCTGAGTGCGGGACGTCAGCAGCCTGCTGGCGGTGCCGCTACCGACAAGAAACCTTGTCGCAACTAGTCGCAGCTCACTTAAGTTGTTGAGCGGACTCGAAACAAAGTAAGGGCGCAACTAGCTGCGAGTTGGTTCCTCCGCGCATAGGTTTTCCATACAAAGTGCGGTCATTCAAGGGAGATAACTTAAAAATTTTAAAAATCTGACTGCTCAAGCTTTGGTAACTTAGCTTTTCTATTGTTTGCTTCCCGATAAGGCGAAACTTTCTTGAACGACGCCTGGTCCATACCATTATCTTCTCCTTTCCCCCCGGCAAACTTGTGGGCGAGGGAACCTTCTTTTCCTTGAGAAAAAAGAAAGAGGAGAAAATAAAGATATGGAGCCTTACGGCTCGTTATTGCTTACCGGGGAGTAGGTGCTGCACAAAGTGTCAGATCACATATGCAAAAAATAAAAAGCATGAAATTGACAAGATGTGCGGAGCACATGAGATTTACTTATGCACGGGGTCTGCGCCCGGCTTTGTACAAAGGATTACATGCAACAGCGGCAAGACTTGTACAAAAGGTGGTTGCCGGAACGGGTTCCGGCAACCGCGCCTTACGGGTAAAACTTACGAAGATGCTCAATGTTCCAGGAATTGCTCACCGGAATGGCATCTGCGGTCTCAAGGCGGACAGCGCCGGGCCTAGTGACTCGTTTCACCCGGTAAGGTCCTTCCCACTTCGGCGTCAACTTGTTGGAATTCATGGCGGACTGAACACGCCGAAGAACAAGGTCGCCTTCCTCGAGACTTCTGGCGTTAACTTTGCGGCTATGGTAGCGGCGCAAAGCTTGCTGGTAGCGAGCAGCTCATACAGCAGCCTGAAGACGGTCTTCCTCAAGGAGCAGCGCGTCATCTTGTCGCAGCTGCTCTTGCTCAAGCTCATCATAAGCGAGCACTCGAGGTGACCCGTATACGTGTTCCGTGGGGAGAACTGCCTCTGCTCCATAGACTAGAGCGAAAGGTGTCTGGCCAGTGGCTCAATTTGGCGTCGTCCTGATCGACCAAAGAACCACCGGCAGCTCCTCGATCCAGTTTTTTCCGCACTTGTGCAGCCTGTCGAAAGTCCTGGTCTTGAGCCCACGCAGCACTTCAGCATTTGTCCACTCCGCTTGACCGTTGCTTCTCGGGTGAGCAACAGAAGCGAAGCAGACCTTGGCGCCAAGATCTTGGACGTACTGCATGAAGGTGCGGCTCGTGAATTGCGTACCGTTGTCGGTGATTATCCTGTTAGGGATCCCGAAGCGGTAAACAATCGACCTGAAGAACTTGACTGCTGACTGTGCTGTCACCTTCCTCACTGCTTCCACTTCCGGCCACTTTGTGAACTTGTCGATTGCAACGTACTCAAAGCCCCCGATTGCTCGGGGAAACGGGCCGAGGATGTCGAGCCCCCAGACCGAAAATGGCCAGGATAAAGGGATCGTCTGGAGAGCTTGAGCTGGTTGGTGTATCTGCTTGGAATGGAACTGGCACGCTTCACACTTGGTTACTTGTGCAGTTGCATCCTGGAGGGCTGTCGGCCAAAAGAAACCTTGCCGAAAGGCTTTGCCGGCAAGTGCTCTTGCGCCAATGTGGTGACCACATATGCCTCCATGTATCTCTGCCAACAGCTTTTGTCCGTCTTCCCGGTGAATACACTTCAATTTCACAACGTTGAGTCTTCTTCTGTATAGTGTGTTGTCGACAAGCTGGTACATACTTGACTGCCGGGCTACTCTTTCCTCTTCTTCTTGCTCTTTGGGAAGTTCTCCTGTCTGAAGGAAACGGACAATCTGCTGTGCCCATGCTGGAGCTTGTGGCTCGACAACAAGGACTAAAGGCAAATTTGCTGCTGCGGGAACATCTACTTCTACGGTGAGAACCTGCGGCTCTGCCGGAGCTTGACGTTCCCCGGCAAGCTTGCCGGAGCAAAACTTGTCGGGAGTTTGTGCTTCAACGGAACAAACCCTAGGGCTTGCCGGAGCAGGCTGCTCCTCAGCGCTCTTGGCGTTGATCTTGGGGACCTTCTTGGCGGCGGCTTCGGGAAGCTCTGCCGGAAAATAGTTACCAAAAATCAACTTCCTCTTCTTGCTCTGTCCAGTTGATGGTGTTACAGACGGTTGATTCAGCTTGAGCACAAAGATCCCTGGTTCCACAGGTAACTTAAGTGCGGCGCACTTTGATAGGCCATCGGCAATGGCGTTCTGAGCTCTTGGAACATGCTCCATCTGTAGGCCGTCAAAGTGCTCTTCTAGCTTTCTCACTTCGTCGGCGTAGGCTTCCATCAACGGACTCTGATAGCTCTTGTTCACTTGGCGGACGACAAGCTGCGAGTCACCCCTGACAATAAGCTTCTTGATCCCAAGGTCTGCCGCGATCCTGAGACCGGCAAGCAAGCCTTCATACTCTGCAGTATTGTTTGTTGCTTGTTCCTTGGGAAAGTGCATCTGGACTACATACTTGAGGTGCTCTCCGGTGGGTGCGACAAGCAGCACGCCAGCGCCGGCGCCTTGCAGCGAAAAGGCACCATTAAAGTACATCAGCCACTCTTTGCTTGCTTCCTCGACGGGGATGCTTGTTTCTGGAATTTCTTCATCTGGTGTTGGCGTCCATTCTGCTATGAATTCTTCCAATGCTCTGCTTTGGATAGTTGAAGTACTCTCAAACTTGAGGCCAAAGCTTGACAGTTCCAGTGCCCACTCAACAATCCTGCCTGTCGCTTCTGGATTCTGTAGTATCCTCTTCAGCGGAAAACGAGTGACAACTGTGATCTCATGTGCTTGGAAGTAATGGCGCAACTTTCTGGAGGCCATGAGAAGGCCGAAAAGCAATTTCTGCATGCCAGAGTACCTTGACCTAGCCCCCTGCAGAAGGGAACTGACAAAGTAAACTGGGCGCTGCACCATTCTCTTCTGTATATCTTTGCGCGTCTGCGCAGATCCATCCTTGTCGGGACCAGAGCTTGTCGGGGAAGCCCCCTGCTTGTCGCTGGATGCACCCGCCGTGGTTGCTGGCTCGTCATCTGCCTCCCTCTCTGCTACTAATGCAGCACTAACCACTTGATTGGTTGCCGCTATATGCAGCAGCAACTTCTCTTGTGGCTTAGGTGTGACAAGTGTTGGAGCGGAGGACAGGTATCTCTTCAAGTCTTGCAGTGCAGCCTCCGCTTCCGGAGTCCATTTCATTGGACCTGCCTTTTTCAATATTTTGAAAAATGGCAGGGCGTGCTCAGCAGACCTAGAGATAAACCTGCTGAGAGCAGCCACGCAACCGGCAAGTCTTTGTACATCCTTGATGCGCTTTGGTGCTTCAATCTGCTCAATGGCCTTGATCTTATCGGGATTGGCTTCGATTCCCCGCTGAGACACGAAGAACCCGAGAAGCTTGCCGGAGGGGACTCCAAACACACACTTCTCGGGGTTGAGCTTGAGGCTGATCTTGTGCAGATTTGCAAAGGTCTCGTCTAAATTTTGAATCAGAGTTGCCTTGTCCTTGCTCTTGACCACTATGTCATCCATGTAGGCTTCCACATTTCTGTGTATTTGTGGCTCAAGAGCGACATGGACTACCCTTGCAAATGTTGAACCAGCATTTTTTAAACCGAAAGGCATCCGTAAACAGTACGTGCCACATGGAGTGATGAATGCGGTCTTTTCCTCATCCTCTTCTGCCATGAAGATCTGATGGTATCCTGAGTATGCGTCAAGAAATGAAAGCGAGTCACATCCGGCCGTGGAGTCAACAATCTGAAATGGGTCTTTGGGACAAGCTTTGTTAACATCGGTAAAGTCGATACAAAGTCTCCATTTCCTGTTCGCCTTGCGCACGACTACAGGATTGGCCAACCACGTAGGATGGAGCACCCCTCTGACAAGGCCTGCTACTTCCAACTTCTTGATCTCTTCTGCGATGAATTCTTGGCGCTCCACTGCTTGCTTCCTGACCTTCTGCTTGATGGGCCGCACATGAGGACAAACGGCAAGATGGTGCTCAATTACTTTCCTAGGAACACCGGGGATGTCAGACGGTTGCCACGCAAACACGTCGACGTTCGCCCGCAGGAAAGCAATGAGCGTGCTTTCCTATTTAGGGTCGAGGGTGGCACTGATGGTGAAGGTACCACCAGTGCCGTCCTCCTTGGCGGACACCTTCTTGGTCTCTGGCGGAGCTGCCATTGTCTTCTTACACTTGCCGGTGGAGCTCGATGGTGCGTCCTCGACGGCAGCGCAGCACTCTGAAGAGGTGCGCTTGCCGGAGTGGGCATCAGAACTCTTGCCGGACTTGGTCTTCTTCTTCCCCCCGGGAGCTTCAACGGCAGGTGACTTGTGATCTGTTGCGACTGCCGCTTCCCGGTAGATCTTGTCGGCGCAGATAAGAGCATCCTTCTTGTCGCCAGGGACAGAGATGACGCTTATTGGGCCTGGCATCTTCAGCATGTTGTATGCGTAGTGAGAGGCTGCCATGAACTTGGCGAGTGCTGGACGACCGAGTATCCCATTGTAAGGCAATGGAAAATCGGCAACGTCAAAAGTGACCCTCTCAGTCCTGAAGTTCAACTCGCTGCCAAATGTTACTGGCAACGTGACCTTCCCCTTCGGCTTGCTCCTTCCCGGGTTGATTCCTTGGAATGTGCCGGTCTCTTCAAGCTCGCTGTCAGGGATCTGGAGTTTGTGGAGTACAGTGGATGAGATCAGGTTCAAGCCAGCCCCGCCGTCAACTAGCATCTTAGTGACCTTGAGGTTGCGGATAGTTGGTGAAACCAACATCGGCAAGCACCCGACCGCAGTTGTGCGATCAGGGTGGTCCTCAATATCAAAGATGATAGGCGTGCTGGACCATTTTAGAAGCTTGTGTGACTCGACAGGTGGTTCCGCTGCATTGACTTCCCGCACCCACTGCTTGAGTTGGCGGTGCGAAGTACGCAGAGAAGCACCGCCGTCAACGCACAAAACCTCTGTGGCTTTCTGGAACTCCTGCTCACTGGTCTCGACATCATCCATGTCTTCGTCGTCGTCGTCATCTTCATCCTTGTCGCGGCCGCGGGGAGGTCTGTCTCCTTGCCGCTGCTTGGCCTTGCCGTGGCGTCCTCCCCGGCCGGCGCGCTTCTTGCCGGATTCTCCAGCGCCTCCTTTGGCCCTCTCCTTGTCGCGTCACTCGTATTCAGCCTTTTGCTGCTGGACAAGCTGCTCGACCTTCTTGCAGCTCTAGAGGTCATGGCCCTTGGTGCGGTGGATCTTGAAGTGCTGCTTGTCGGTGTCGTCCTGCTTGTCGGCGACTGCCACAGCCTGGCAGTTGGTGCATGTGTCAATCTCCTTGCCGGAGCTGCCAGCCTTGGCTTTCTTGGCGCCACCTTCGTTGCTAGACTACTCAACGACTAGCACATCTTTGCCTTTCTTCTTCCTGTTGTTCCGCCGCCGGTTTTTCTTTACCGGGGCAGCATCCTCGCTATCAGATCCTCCTGCTCCTGTATTCTCTCCGGGGAGTTTCCTCCCTTCCTCAGCACGTGCACACTTGTCGGCCAGGGCATACAGCTCACTGACGTCTCTGATCTTGCACATCGCCATCTCCTCCCGCATCCTGCGGTTACGCACGTTCTGATGGAACGTGCTGATGACCGCGGCAGGGTGGACATCTGGGATGTTGTGCTGTACACGGCTGAATCTCTGAATGTACTTGCGCAGGGGCTCTCCTTTCTTCTGGGCGAGCAGATGAAGGTCACTCTCTTGGCCATGAGGTTTGTGGCCGCCTATAAAGGCGCCGACAAACTGATGGCATAGGTCTGCCCAGGAAGATATGGAGTTGTCCGCCAAGTGCATGAGCCAGGACGTGACGTTGGGCTTGAGCACCAGCGGGAAGTAGTTGGCAAGGATCTTGTCGTCCCGCCCCCCGGCAGCCTGCACCGCGATGGTGTAGATGCTGAGGAACTCCGACGGATGCGACTTGCCATCTTACTTCTCTGGTACATCTGGCTTGAAATTCTTCATGCTGGGCCACTGGACGTGCCACAGCTCACGAGTAAACGCAGGGCAACCTCCCGCGTACCGCAAGCCGCCTGGTTCCCCTGGCGCATGCATGTCGACAGAGGGCCCAGCGCGCTGGTCCGATTGACGCCGCGCTTCTCTTCGGCGCTCGATGCGAGTACGAGCGTCTTCTTGCTGTCGTTCGTGAAGAACTTGGCACTGATCGCGACGAGCTCGTGGATTTGATGACGCGGTGGAGTCGCTGTCGAGGTGGATCCGGCAAGTCGGCGATCTTGGCCTTCAGGGCGGAGAGTGCACAGTGGTTGCACCCCCACCGGTCTTGTCGCCACCGGCTCGTGCCTGGCTGACTTGCCGTGGCTGCGACGTGCTCGGCTGCCATTGAGTGTCGCCGTTGGCGAAGCCGATGAGACTCTGAATGGTGGCCCTCCAGTCGTCGATCTTGTCTGCCGTTGGAGGGTAGTCTAGGAGCAGTTGAGCTCGCGCCAAAGCTTCTGCTGCAGTGGTGGGTGGCGGTGGCGAACGGTGCAAGGAGTGGGATATGCTCGGACTTCTAACTATGTTAGAAGGAGCAGTATCCCGTCCAGGCGACCGTGCCTCGCTCGTGCCAGCATGTTGGCGTGCATGCTGGTCTTGGGCACTCCGAGATCCACCAGCTCGATCTTGGTCCAGCAAACGCATGGTACCGTGAGTACCATGACGCTGCCGGTCCCGCGCCTCCTGAGATGGGCGCGGTGCATGTACGGACGCCGAGGTCATGGAGTGCGCCCGGTCGTTGTGGGAGCCGGCTACGCCGCTGATGGGCAGCGCAACCTTGTCCTTGGACCTGGCAGCACCGTGAGCTCCCTTGTCGATGCCCGTTCTTCCACCGGCGTCTGCCCCATCAGCCGTTTGCTCCGGCGGTGGTGGGTTCGGCGTGGACGGAGCAGCCGCCTCCGAAGCCTTCTTCTTCGGCGGCATGTCGATGAAGATGATGAAGATCTAGCTCGTGTGAACGCCGGATCTGGTTCACACAACCTCGACGCCCCTACCTAGCGCGCCAAAGATGCCAGGGTACGGACCCACGAGCACCTATTGGACTGGCGGACCGAGTCCCTTTCGGTTCGGCGGGGGCGAGGGTCGCAAGAAGAGCGGATCGAGGCGAAGCACACGAGCGATTTACCCAGGTTCGGGCCGCACGGATGCGTAAAACCCTACTCCTGCTTTGTGGTTTGTATTGAGTTCTTTCTCGGGAGCGCGGAATGCTACACTACACCCCAGCAGCTAACGAGACCGAGTGTGAGTGTTCTCTTTTTCGCCGACCCCCCCTACGTTGCGCATGGGCCTCCTTTTATATGCTCAAGGGGTCACCGACAGGTGGCAACGTAGACAAGGGTAAAAATGGAAAGGTGCTGCGGTTGGTACAGCTACCTGCTACAGTGTATCATACCTAACCCTGACGGCAGGGGACAAGGGCATTAAATGCCCGTCTGCGTCGCCTAAATAGTGCAAAAGGGACCGTCAAGGACGCCAGCGCTCGCCACGATGGCAATCTTGTCAGCGCCGCTTGCCACCGCGCACCGCTGGCTGCACAGCCTCCCGCCACGTATGCTTGGAAGGGTCCCAGAGCGACACATTGGTGGATGTGCTGGAGCGCGGACAGAGTGGTGGCTTGCCGCGGCAAGCGCCTTGCCGCGGTCGTTGTCTTGTCGCGTCCGGGAGCTTGTCGCTCACCGGGCCTTGCCGGGACGTGGGGCGCGTCGCGGCAAGTTCCTTGAGATGCCTTGGTCGGCCTTCCCAGCAAGCTCCTCTTGCCGGGGTCTTGTCTCCTTGGCTTTGATATGCCTTGGTTGGCCTTCCCGGCAAGCTCCTCTTGCCGGGGTCTTGTTTCCTTGAATGGCTCCAGGGGAACCACGGAGGACCTTGGCGGTCACCCGACAAGCCTTGCCGCGGGATGCTGCGACTACCCGTGCACAAGTTCGGGATACTAGGGTACCCCTACTCTAGTACACCGACACTTTGTACTGCTGAAACCATTCTGCTGCTTGGTCTTTGAGTTGGAAGGAAGTGAACTTGAAAAAGTCCTCAGGCCTGACGTTACTGCACTTGAAATGCTTGCACAAGTCCACGAGCCAATCATCAGCGTCAGTTGCCTCAACGCAATTGCTAAAGGTCTTTGGCTAGTTAGCAAGGAACTGGTTGAGTGTAGCAAAGTGATTTTGATTGTTGCCCTGGTTGCCTTGGTTCGCTTGGTTGCGCTCTTGAAGAATTTGCATGATCAAATGCGTGTTTGCATTGGTAGCAGCCATCACAACTTGCCATGCCTCCGGAGGAGGGGGTGGTGGTGGCGGATCAGGATTCAGAGTCGTGCGCGTTGGAGGAGCCATCCTAAAGAGGTTGACATCCATTAGCACATTGACAGATAAAATTGAAGCTGAATCAAGCGGGTTGAAATTGCAACATATAGTCTTCACATCCGAACAAAATGAACGAATGCATTCCAATTGAAATGGTCACATATCCATAAATTGAGAAGCCACTTAGAATTTAGGTAGAGGAATAAAATCAACAAGGTACGGAGCAAGAACGAATACTTGGTAAGGATCACCCAATCCCAAACCAAATATCTGTGGAAGAAGAACTAGAGCTACAAGAATTCCCACCTATGAAACTCCTGAACCTTTCCGGTTATGCAATCGGGTGTTGGGGATACAGGGGAAGCATAATATCTCACCCAAATCTAGCAAATCCTACATCCAGCTGTATCCATCCTTCAACACATAACCGAGAAAACTTCGGAAATCGTCTACCTCAACCTTCTAAAAGCATCTGTTATACAAGTTATGACAATACTCCCGAACTCCCGCCCCAGTACTGGGTGGCATCGAGGTTATCTCACCAACAACTGCATAAAAGAGATTTTCGATGTCGGCAAACTAAACTCAGGTATTCCAGAACTGCAACGATAAAATTGTGACGACAACACCTCGGAGCTCAACTCCCCGGGACACTGCCACAACCCCTAAATGACAGGAGGCACCAAGAACAATGTTCTCGTCACAAATCAATCGGAATGATTCCAAGATACCCGCATGATCCTAAATTTTTTTAGTGAAATTTGAGAAGAGAAGAGTCAAAACACTACGTCAGGATGCCTTACCAGAGCGATGAGGGGACTGGGGAGTAAAAAGAATTCCTAAACTCTCTGATATATAATTCCTAAATGACTCAAAACATTTTCTAGACTCAACTCGTCCGCTAATTCGATCAAGCAGTGGGGGCTCCTAAGGTCGGGGAAGGCTCTGATTACCAACTTGTAACGCCCTCGATGCGACTATATCTCCTACGTGTCGAAGCACGACTTAGAGGCATAACCGCATTGAAAGCAATGTCACAAGTAAGGTAATCTTCACAACAACCCATGTAAATAGATAATAGGGGAAAAGGGGTAGAGGAGATCCGGGAATTTCGGAGGGGGTCTATATATAGGCATAGGAGGAGCTAGGAGAGTCCAAATGAGGTGTGGTTTTCGGCCACCCGATCATGATCGAACGCTCTAGATGATGGAGAGGGTTTTGGTGGGGTTTGGGCCAAATTGGAAGCATTTTGGGCTGCAAAACACACGAGGCCTTCTCGGTCCCTCGGTTAACCGTTGGAGCATCAAACGAAGTCCAAATGGTACGAAACTTGACAGGCGGTCTACCGGTAGTAAACCAAGGCCGCTTGGCAAGTCTCGGTACAATCTGGAAATGTTTAACCCCCACACACGAAAGGAAGGTAGAAAGGACCACCGGAGGAGATAGGAGCGCCGGAATGCAAAACGGACAACGGGGAAAATGCTCGGATGCATGAGACGAACACGTATGCAAATGCAATGCACATGATGACATGATATGAGATACATGACAACGGCAACAACACACGGAGAGAAAAACCCAAACCCGAGGAAATAAAATAACTTAGCGCCGGAAATGGCAAGAGTTGGAGTACATATTAGTTAAATTACATCCGGGGTGTTACAAAGAAGTACGTCGGTGGAGCAACAGGGGACCCACGAGGGTGGAGGGCGCACCTGGGGGGGGGGGTAGGCGCGCCCCCTACCTCATGGCCTCCTGTTCCGTGCGTTGACGTATGGTCCAAGTCTCCCGGGTCTTATCTGTTGAGAAAATCACGTTCCTGAAGGTTTCATTCCGTTTGGACTCCGTTTGATATTCCTTTTATTCGAAACCCTAAAACAGGCAAAAAACATCAATTCTGTGCTGGGCCCCCGATTAATAGGTTAGTCCCAAAAATAATATAGAAGTGGATAATAAAGCCCAATAATGTCCAAAACAGTAGATAATATAGCATGCAGCAATCAAAAATTATAGATACGTTGGAGACATATCAGCGCGACGGCTCCATCTTCAAGTAGCATTGCTGGACCACGCCGTGTCCCGTCCAAGGCTCGGGGAGCAGTCGAAGGAGCTCCGACCACTAGTCTGCCACCGGAGACGGGTGACTCATCTCGCGCCCCTCCCGCGGATCGGGGCACGGAGGAAGGGCCCGATCTAGTGTTGGAGCTTGCACGCGGGCATAGTGCCGTACGTCACGACCTACTCCGGGAAGCAACGAGCGCTCTAGTCCGCCTCGGGGCAGAGCTTGCCAATGTCGACATGCGGCTTGAGGCGGAGGGCCTCCGCCTAGCGCGTGAATGGCGCTAGCTGAAAGTCGCCATCAACCTCGGATGCTTGCAGTACGAGTGCGCTGATACGTCCATTTTGCATCATGTTTTCTTACTCTTATTTATAAATTTTTTATTCATAATAATGCTTTTTAGAGTTATTCTAATGCCTTTTCTCTCATAATTTGCAAGGAACACACCAAGAGGGAGAACTTCGAGAGCTGGAAATCTAGACCTGAAAAAGCTATGTCAGGTTGCCAATTTTGCACAACTCCAAATAAGCTGAAACTTCACGGAGATTGTTTATGGAATATTTAAGAAATACTGGAGCCAATAAACACCAGAGGGGGGCCACCGGGCTGGCACAACCCACCTGGGCGCGCCAGGCCCCCCAGGCGCGACCTGGTGGGTTGTGGCCTCCTCGGCCCACCTCCGGTGCCCATCTTCTGGTATATAAGTGGTTTTGATCTAGAAAAAATAAGGAGAGGACTTTTGGGATGGAGCACCGCCGCCTCGAGGTGGAACTTGGGCAGGAGCATTTTTGCCCTCCGGCGAAGCGATTCCACCAGGGGAACTTCCCTCTCGGAGGGGGTAACCATCGTCATCATCATCAACAACAACTCTTCCATCTTGGGGAGGGCAATCTCCATCAACATCTTCAACAGCACCATCTCCTCTCAAACCCTAGTTCATCTCTTCTGTTCAATCTTGTTACCGGAACTATAGATTGGTGCTTGTGGGTGGCTAGTAGTGTTGATTACATCTTGTAGTTGATTACTATATGGTTTATTTGGTGGAAGATTTTATGTTCAGATCCATTATGCTACTTAATACCCCTCTGATCTTGAGAATGATTATTATTTATGAGTAGTTACCCTTGTTCTTGAGGTCACGGGAGAAATCCTGTTGCAAGTAAACATGTGAACTTGATATGTGTTCGATATTTTGATAGTATGTATGTTGTTATTCCCTTAGTAGTGTCATGTGAACGTCGACTACATGACACTTAAACATATTTGGGCCTAAGGGAATGCATTGTGGAGTAGCAATTAGATGGTGGGTTGCGAGAGTGACAGAAGCTTAAACCCCAGTTTATGCGCTAATCCGTAAGGGACCGATTGGATCCAAAAGTTTAATGCTATGGTTAGAATTTATTCTTAATACTTTTCTCGTAGTTGCGGATGCTTGCAGGAGGGTTTATCATAAGTAGGAGGTTTGTTCAAGTAAGAACAACACCTAAGCACTTGTCCACCCACATATCAAATTATCAAAGTAGCAAACACAAATCGAACCAAGATGATGAAAGTGACTAGATGAAATTCCCGTGTACCCTCAAGAATGCTTTGCTTATCATAAGAAACTGTTTTGGCCTTTCCTTTGCGTCATAAGGATTGGGCTACATTGCTGCACTTTTGTTACTATTATCGTTACTTGCTCATTACAAATTATCTTGCTATCAAACTACTTCGCTACTTACAATTTCAGCACTTGCAGACAATACCTTACCGGAAACTACTTGTCATTTCCTTCTGCTCCTCATTGGGTTCGACGCTCTTACTTATCGAAAAGAGCTAAAATTGATCCCCTATACTTGTGGGCCATCAATGCTATTTTCTGGCGCCCTTGCCGGGGAGTGAAGCTCCTTTGGTAAATTGAATATGGTAAGGAAACATTTATATAGTGTGCTGAAATTTATTGTCACTTGTTACTGTGGAAAACAATCCTTTGAGGGGTTTGTTCGGGGTATCTTCACCTCATCCAGAACCACAATTAGCCACCCCTTAACCTACCACACCTACTGAAAATATTGAATATGAAATTCCTTCAGGTATGATAGAACAACTGCTAGCTAATTCTTATGCAGGGGATGGAACCGAACATCCTGATATGCACTTGATATATGTGGAACAAATTTGTGGATTATTTAAGCTTGCAGGTTTACCCATGGATGAAGTGATGAAAAAGGTTTTCCCTTTATCTTTGAAGGGAAAAGCATTGGCATGGTATAGGCTATGTGATGATATTGGATCATGGAATTGGAATCGTTTGAAATTGGAGTTCCACCACATTTTTATCCTATGCATCTAGTTCATAGTGATCGGAATTATATATATATATAATTTTTGGCCTCGTGAAGGAGAAAGTATCTCTCTAGATTGGGGGAGGCTTAAGTCAATGATATATTCATGCCCCAATCATGAGCTCTCAAGAGATATTATTATCCAGAATTTTTATGCTCGACTTTCTCGTAATGATCAAACCATGCTTGATACTTTTTGTGCTGGTCCATTTATGAAGAAGACTATTGAATTCCGGTGGGATCTTTTGGAAAGAACTAAATGAAACTCTGGATATTTGGTACTCGACGAAGGTAAAGAGTCAGGTATTAAAATTAAATATGATTGTGTTAAATCTTTTATGGATACTGATGCTTTTCAAAATTTTAGCACTAAATACGGACTTGAATCTGAGATAGTAGCCTCCTTTTGTGAATCATTTGCTACTCATGTTGAACTCCCTAAGGAGAAGTGGTTTAAATATCACACACCTATTAAAGAAGAAATTAAATTACCAGTGCCAGTTAAAGAAGAAATTATACTTTATAATGTTGATCGAGTTGTTCCCTCTGCTTATATTGAGAAACCACCTTTCCCTGCTAGGATAAAGTTTCAACTGTGGTTAACAAAAGTTATATTAGAACACCTAAACCTGATGAACAAATGAAAGTTGAACCAAGTATTGCTATGTTTAAAGATCTCTTAGAAGATATGGATGGGCATGTTATTTACTTCTGTGAAGAAGCTGCTAGAATTGCTAAACCTGACAAAAGAGATAAACATAGACCTGTGGTTGGCATGCCTGTTATTTCAGTTAAAATAGGAGATCATTGTTATCATGGTTTATGTGACATGGGTGCTAGTGTGAGTGCTATTCCTTACACTTTATATGTAGAAATCATGAAAGACATAGCACCTGCTAAGATAGAAGAAATAGATGTTACTATTAAACTTGCCAATAGAGACACCATATCACCAATTGGGATTATTAGAGATGTTGTAGTCTTGTGTGCGAAAATTAAATACCCTACTGATTTTCTTGTTCTTGGTTCCCCACAACATGACTTTTGTCCCATTATCTTTGGCAGACCTTTCTTGAACACAATTAATGTTAAGATAGATTGTAAGAAACAAACTATTGGTGTTAGCTTTGGTGATGAGTCTCGTGAGTTTAATTTATCCAAATTTAGTAGAATTCATCATGAAAAAGAATTGCCTAGTAAGGATGAATTAATTGGTATTGCTTCTATTGTTGTTCCACCTACTAATCCTTTAGAACAATATTTTCTATACCATGAAAATGATTCACATATGCATGAAAGAAATTAAATAGATAAGAATTTCTTTGAATAACATCCTCTACTTAAACACAATTTTCCTATTGAAACTCTATGAGGTCCTCCTCCACCTAAAGGTGATCCTGTGTTTGAATTAAAACAATTGCCAGACACTTTGAAATATGCTTATCTTGATGAAAAGAAAATATATCCTGTTATTATTAGTAATCACCTTTCAGAACATGAAGAAGAAATATTATAGAATGTTCTATGGAAGCACCGAGCTGCTATTGGATATACTCTTGATGATTTAAAGGGCATTAGTCCCACTCTATGTTAGCACAAGATTAATATGGAGCTTGATGCTAAAGCCATTGTTGATCACCAACGTCGATTAAATCCGAAGATGAAAGAAGTGGCAAGAACGGAAATATTAAAACTTCTGGAAGCAGGTATAATCTATCCCAGAGCTGATAGTAGATGGGTAAGTCATGTTCATTATGTCCCTAAGAAAGGAGGTATAACTATTGTTCCCAATGATAAGAATGAGCTTATTCCACAAAGAATTGTTACAGGCTATAGAATGGTAAGTGATTTTAGCAAATTACATAAAGCAACTAGAAAAGATCATTACCCTTTGCCTTTTATTGATCAAATTCTTGAAAGATTATCTAAGCACACACATTTTTTGCTTCCTTGATGGATATTCTGGCTTTTCACAAATACCTGTTTCTCAACCTGATCAAGAAAAGACTACATTTACTTGTCCCTTTTGAACTTATGCTTATAGACGTATGCCTTTTGGTTTATGTAATGCACCTTCTACCTTTCAAACATGTATGACTGCTATATTCTCTGATTTTTGTGAAAAGATTATTAAGGTTTTCATGGATGACTTTTCTGTTTATGGGAAGTCTTTTGATGATTGTTTAAGCAATCTTGAGCGAGGTTTGCAGAGATGTGAACAAACAAATCTTGTCTTGAATTCGGAGAAGGGCCACTTTATGGTAATGAAGGCATTGTCTTGGGTCATAAAATTTCTGAAAGAGGTATTGAAGTGGACCAAGCTAAGATTAATGCCATTGAGAAAATGCCATGTCCTAAGGATATCAAAGGTATTCATAGTTTCCTAGCTCATGCTAGTTTCTATAGGATATTTATCGAAGACTTTTCTAAAATTTCTAGGCCTCTTACTAATCTTTTCCAATAGGATATTCATTTTGTTTTTGATGATGATTGTCTTGAAGCCTTTGAAACACTCAAGAAAGCCTAAATATCTGCACCTATTGTTCAACCACCTGATTGAAACTTGCCTTTTGAAATTATGTGTGATGCTAGTGATTATGCTGTTGGTGCTGTTCTAGGATAAAGATTTGATAAGAAACTTAATGTTGTTCATTATGCTAGTAAAACTCTAGACAGTGCTCAAACAAACTATGCTACTACTAAAAAAATTTAGCAGTGGTGTTTGCTTATGATAAATTTAGACCTTATACTGTTGATTCCAACGTAACTATTCACACAGACCATGCTGCTATTAAATATCTTATGGAAAAGAAAGACTCTAAACCTAGACTTATTCGTTGGGTTCTCTTATTACAAGAATTTGATTTACACATCATTGATAGAAAAGGAGCTGAGAACCCAATAGCTCATAACTTGTATAGGCTTGAAAATGTGCTTGATGACCCACTACCTATTGATGATAGCTTTCCTGATGAGCAATTAGCTGCAATAAATGTTGCTAATAGTACTCCTTGGTATGCTGACTATGCTAATTACATTGTTGCTAAATATTTACCACCTAGCTTTACATACCAGCAAAAGAAAAAAATCTATGATTTAAGACATTACTTTTGGGATGACCCATATCTTCATAAAGGAGTAGATGGTATTATTAGATGTTGTGTAACTAAGCATGAACATGGACAAATCCTACGGACATGTCACTCCGAGGCTTATGGAGGGCATCATGCTAGAGATAGAATTGCTCACAAGGTATTGCAATCTGGATTTTATTGGCCTACTCTCTTCAAGGATGCCCATAAGTTTGTCTCTTCTTGTGATGAATGTCAAAGAATAGGTAATATCGATAAGTGTCAAGAAATGCCTATGAACTATTCACTTGATGTTGAACCATTTGATGTTTGGGGATTTGATTACATGGGACCTTTTCCTTCCTCTAATGCGTATACACATATTTTGGTTGTTGTTGATTATGTTACTAAATGGGTAGAAGCCATTCCAACCAGTAGTGCTAATCACAACACCTCTATTAGAATGTTTAAGGAAGTTATTTTCCCAAGATTTGGAGTCCCTAGATATTTAATGACTGATGGTGGTTCACACTTTATTCATGGTACTTTCTGTAAAAATGCTTGCCAAGTATGATGTTAACCATAGAATTGCATCACCCTATCATCCTCAGTCTAGTGGTCAAGTTGACTTAGCAATAGAGAAATGAAATTAATTTTGCAAAAGACTGTCAATAGGTCCAGGAAGAACTGGTCTAAGAAATTAGATGATGCACTTTGGGCTTATAGAACAGCTCATAAAAATCCTATGGGTATGTCTCCTTTTAAAATGGTTTATGGAAAAGCTTGTCATTTGCCTCTTGAGTTAGAACATAAAGCATATTGGGCAATCAAAGAACTCAATTATGTTTTCAAACTTGCTAGTGAAAAGAGGTTATTTGATATTAGCTCTTTAGATGGATGGAGAACCCAAGCTTATGAAAATGCAAAGTTATTCAATGAAAAGGTTAAAAGATGGCATGAAAAAAGAATCCAAAAGCGCGTGTTTAAAGTCGGAGAATATGTTCTTTTGTACAACCCTCATTTTAGATTTTTTGCAGGAAATCTCCTCTCAAAATGGGAAGGCCCATATGTCATCGAGGAGGTTTACCGGTCTGGAGCCATCAAAATAAATAACTCCGAAGGTACTAACCCGAAGGTTGTCAATGGGAAACGAATAAAGCATTATATCTCAGGTACGCTTATTAATGTTGAAAGTAATATTATCGAAACCATGACACCGGAAGAACACATAAAATAGTCCTGGAACTCTCCAGAATCGTGAAAATAAGGAGGTACATGATACAATAAGTAAACAGACTCCGAAAAATCTGCAAAAATATTTTTTATCAGTTTTGGAATATTTTAGAATTTTGGAAATAAAGAAACTCCCAGGAAGCGTCCCTTGGTGGGCACAAGACACCATGGCGCGCCAGGCACCCTGGTGGGTTGTGCCCACCTGGGACACCTCCTGTACTCCATTTTTCTACCTTATACTTGTCCTCGAAGATAAAAACTCTATATATACTTCCTGAACCCGTTGATCACCGTATCACAAAGAAATCCTCTATTCTCTTTTCCTGCTATTGCCTGCACAGTTTTGAAAATATGTCGTCCCAAGACTCCGACAGGGAGAGCTAGGTCTCACATCTCATTGTTGACCCAAAGACCTATGGGGACCAATCTCCTTATGGTCGAACTATGGATGACGAGGAGGATGCTCACTTGATGAGGATCGACGATTCAAGCCCGGAGGAGGAGGATGCTGCTCTAGCTCAACCTGGGGATATGCACATAAAGTTCAAGAAGTCTAGTCTCCCTAACAGAGCTAACAGTTCTAATATCCGATCTAATCCTTCTCGTTTTCAGCAGAAAAGCAAAGGAGATTTATGTGACAAGATCTTGAAGCTGGAGTTGGAGGCCTATGATTTAAAAGAGGAAATTGCTCTCCTCAACTATAACTTGAAAAAGTTGAATGCACAATTGTCTCCTTCACCACCATCATCATCTTCACCACCAAAGGAGAATTGAGTATCGGGTATGGGCACTCCCCTTGGCTTTCGCCAATCTTGGTGGAGGTGCCCCAGTATCGTATCATCCCACTATCTTTTTGCTTTTACTTATCTTAGTTTGATCTTGCTTTTAGATGAAATAAAAGTTTAGTTCGATCCCTTCTTCTTTGAGAGTTTGCTTAGTGATCTATCCTTGCAATCGTGTCCAAGTTATATAATAAAGTTTAGTATGAGTTTTGCTTTCTTTACTTTCATGTTGCAAATAAAAGAAAGGAAACAAATATAAGAAAGGAAATAAATAATGAAAAGATTATATACTAATCCTATGGTAGGTGATGGCACCACATAAGGAAAAGTATAAGTAGAAAATTTTATTAGAGATTGACAAACATAACATTAGTGAATGATGCAACTCATGAAAGAATTAATAAGGGAAGAGAAGATTAACATATAAATAACCTATCCTAGAAATATTTTGTGATTGTGATCCTTAATAAAAATAATATATGGAAAAATTATTGACGTTGGACAAGGAAGACAACCTAATGATTTATGTTTGTTCATATTCACATAGAAGTCATATTGTCATATATCCTTTAACATGTGATGCTTGCCCCCTATCTTTGCTAGCCAAAAATTCCACACTAAGTAGAGATACTACTTGTGCATCCAACAACCCTTAAACCCAAATCTTTTTCAAGTATCCACCATACCTACCTAGGGATTGAGCAAGATCCCTCAAGTAAGTTGTCATCGGTGCAAAAAGGCAATCAAAATTGCTTCTAAAAGTGTGAGATCATTTAGTGTAAGTGAAAATTGAGCATTGTACGAACTTGGATGACAAAGAATAAAAGCGACATACTGCATAAGAAAGGTTGTCATCTTAAGGGGCAATACAACGTGACATTCTTTTGCACTAACAGATTGAGCATACAAACAACTAAGCACATGGAAACCTCTGCTTCCCTCTGTGAAGGGCCTATCTTTTACTTTTATGCAAGAGTCAAAGTTTTTCTCTCTATTCCTTTTCTTTTTCTCCTTTGGCAAGCATCATGTGGTGAGCAAAGATCTAGCCACATATGTCCAGTCGAATATGGGTGGCATGAGTTATTATTATTGACATCACCCTTGAGGTGAGTATGTTGGGAGGCGAAACCATAAGCCCCTATCTTTCTATGTGTCCGGTTGAAACGTTTTTCTCATGGGTACGAGGTGAGTGTTAGCAATCATAGAAGACTATATGATGGTTCAGTATGTGGACTTCCCTAAAGGCTCTGACACGTGACCCTTCCTGAAAAGATGATGAATTGTAGTTGCAAAGTTGACTGAGAACATAGTTTTTTGGTTTCTAATAGAGTTTTTGCTTTATACATCAATTGTGTGATGAACTATTACTTATTCATGAGAAGTATATGCTGAAAGTTCTATGATAAAAGTCATATGTTTAATTTTGTTCCTGTTATAATAAGCAACAAGATGCTTCTATGTCTGTATTTTGTTTTTATCGACGCCTCTCTCTCCAAGCATGTGGACATGTTTTTCGATTTTGGTTTTCGCTTGAGGACAGGCAAGGTCTAAGCTTGGGGGAGTTGATACGTCCATTTTTCATCATGTTTTCTTACTGTTATTTATAAAAAAAATTATCCATAATAATGCTTTTTGGAGTAATTCTAATGCCTTTTGTCTCATAATTTGCAAGGAAAACACCAAGAGGGAGAATTCCGGCAGCTGGAAATCTGGACCTCAAAAAGCTACGTCAGGCTACCTATTCTGCACAACTTCAAATATGCTAAAACTTCACGGAGATTTTTTATGGAATATTTAAGAAATACTAAAGCCAATAACCACCAGAGGGGGCCACCATGTGGGCACAACCCACCTGGGCGCGCCAGGCCCCCAGGCGCGTCCTGGTGGTTTGTGGCCTCCTCGGCCCTCCTCCGGTGCCCATCTTTTGGTATATAAGTGGTTTTGACCTATAAAAAATAAGGAGAGGACTTTCGGGATGGAGCACCACCGCCTCGGGGCGGGACTTGGGCAGGAGCACTTTTTCCCTCCGGCGGAGCGATTTCGCCGGGGGAACATCCCTCCCGGAGGTGGAAACCATCGTCATCATCATCACCAACAACTCTTCCAACATGGGGATGGCAATCTCCATCAACATCTTCAACAACACCATCTCCTCTCAAACCCTAGTTCATCTCTTGTGTTCAATCTTGTTACCGGAACTATAGATTGGTGCTTGTGGGTGAGTAGTAGTGTTGATTACATCTTGTAGTTGATTACTAGATGGTTTATTTGGTGGAAGATTATATGTTCAGATCTGTTATGCTATATAATACCCCTCTGATCTTGAGCATGATTATTATTTGTGAGTAGTTACCCTTGTTCTTGAGGTCACGGGAGAAATCATGTTGCAAGTAATCATGTGAACTTGATATGTGTTCGATATTTGGATAGTATGTATGCTGTTATTCCCTTAGTCTTGTCATGTGAACGTCGACTACATGGCACTTCACCATATTTGGGCCGATGGGAATGCATTGTGGAGTAGCAATTAGATGGTGGGTTGCGTGAGTGACAAAATCTTAAACCCTGGTTTATGCGCTAATCCGTAAGGGACCAATTGGATCCAAAAGTTTAATGCTATGGTTATAATTTATTCTTAATACTTTTCTCGTAGTTGCGGATGCTTGCAGGAGGGTTAATCATAAGTAGGAGGTTTGTTCAAGTAAGAACAACACCTAAGCACCGGTCCACCCACATATCAAATTATTAAAGTAGCAAACACAAATCGAACAAACATGATGAATGTGACTAGATGAAATTCCCGCGTACCCTCAAGAACGCTTTGCTTATCGTAAGAGACCGTTTTGGCATGTCCTTTCCCTCATAAGGATTGGGCTACCTTGCTTCACTTTTGTTACTATTATCATTACTTCCTCGTTATAAATTATCTTGCTATCAAACTACTCCTCTACTTACAATTTCAACACTTGCAGACAATACCTTTCCGGAAACTACTTGTCATTTCCTTCTGCTCCTCATTGGGTTCGACACTCTTTCTTATCTAAAAGAGCTACCGTTGATCCCCTATACTTTTGCGTCATCACGCATCCATGCGGAGATCGAGGAGTCTCTTGTAGCTTCTAAGGAGGCTTGTGCCCGCACCCCAGAGGAGGCTCGAGCCGCGAATCATCCTCATGAGGCGGTCGAGGAGTGCGAGAGGGAGCTTCGAGCCTTGAATGCCACCCTTGAGCGGCAGGTCCAGGCACATAGAGCGCCTTTGCGGTGCCGCCAGGTGGGACCCCCACAGACGAGACGGGAGTCCGGGCGCACGAGGATGCAGTGGCCCTTGAGGCATTGGAGCACAGCCTGGATCACGAGCGACTGCAGGTGATGGAGCGCCAAGTAGCCACAGCCGAGGATGCTCTTGTCTTTCGGGAGGCGAGGATCCAGCGAGATGTCGACCAAAAGGTGGCGGGGATCTGCGGGAACCTTGTCGAGGAATACCGACAAAAGTTGGGGCTCCAGGAAGCTTGCTTCAAGTAGCGGTAAGTTGAACTTCAAGGCAAGGCCGATGCCCTCAAGGTGAAGCTGGCTGCGGCAGAGCGGCGCGGGAAGGCCGCCGAGGCGTCCCAGACCACCGCTAAGGCTGAGCTGTCCTCACTTCATTAGTAGGTTGCAGGTGTTACGTCCCTCGTGGAGAGAGCCTCGGACGAGGCGGGCCGCCGCCGAACGCTGCAGCTCGAGCGTTCCTTGATGTTTGAGGACCTCCAGGTTAGGGCCAACCGGGCCCTAAGCACCATCTACGACGAGAGCATCTCCCGCATGTTCGAAGCTGATGATGTCAGCTACCTCTGCTTCTTCGCCCAGGTCGTGACCTGCCTCAAAGGCGGGGCCGGGAAGGCGCGCCATCTCGTCGAAGAGAAGAGCCGCAACCTTCTTGGGCGTGGGTTCTTGCATGTCTTCAACCTCCTTCTTAGCCTCGATCCCGACTTTGACTTCAATGTCGCAATAGCCCCCGTTCCCAGGGTAACCCAGGGTGACCTTGCGAGCTGGGTGGATGACCATGTGGGTGACCTGATCACGGAATTCGCCCTTGCCGACGATGTGGTTGTGCTTGCAGCTGAAGAGGGCGAAGCTGATGGTGACGATGACGATAGCGACACCGGCAGTAGTGCGTCTCGCTAGGCTTGTATTTCCCTGTTTTCCTGCCAAAATTTCGGAAATGGCCCCATGGGGCATGAAAGCATCTTTTGGAGGGGGCTCCCCTACAAAATATGGAACAATGATATGCCTTCTAAATTCCTCTTCGAAGATATGTCATCGTGAGCTGAAGGGCTGCTAACCAGGGTAGTTGGCATGGATTAGCTTTTGTGTTCGCAGCATTGGACAAGTTCTTATGTCGTATAGACGCGTTTCTCTTGAGATGGACCCTCCAAAGCCCCCGGCCTGCAGAGTCCTGGGAGGGGCTTGCGAGAACTTAGGGTCTTCCGGTGTGCCCCTACTGGGCGTCGAGCTTCGCGGGAGTGTGTGTGGGGGGGGGCACACTGAGTGCCCCTAAGGCCCAGACCTGGGTGCTCCTGAGGCCAAGAGCTGAGTGTCGGCCATGGTGCATGCTGATACGTCCATTTTGCATCATGCTTTTATATCGATATTTACTGCATTATGGGCAGTTAATACACATTATATCACAATACTTATGCCTATTCTCTCTTATTTTACAAGTTGGACATGAAGAGGGGGGATGCCGGTAGCTGGAATTCTAAGCTGGAAAAGGATCAAATATTAGAGACCTATTCTACACATCTCCAAAAGTCCTGAAACTTCATGGGAGCACGTTTTAGAATATATAATAAATATTGGGCGAAAGAAGTAGCAAAGGGGGCAATCCACCATCCATGAGGGTGGGGGCGCGCCTACCCCCTAGGCATGCCCCCTGCCTCGTGGGCCCCCTGGTACCCCTTTGATACCCATATTTTGCTATATGAGGTCTTTCCTCGTGGAAAAAAATCATAAGCTACCTCACGGGACGAAACTCCGCCGCCACAAGGCGGAACCTTGGCGGAACCAATCTAGGGCTCCGACAGAGCTGTTCTACCGGGGAAAGTTCCCTCCGGAAGGGGGAAATCATCACCGTCGTCATCACCAACGATCCTCTCATCGGGAGGGGGTCAATCTCCATCAACATCTTCACCAGCACCATATCATCTCAAACCCTAGTTCATCTCTTGTATCCAAACCTCAAATTGGTACCTGTGGGTTACTAGTAGTGTTAATTTCTCCTTGTAGTTAATGCTAGTTGGTTTCTCTCGAATACCCGTGTCAAAAGAGGATCAAGAAAAGACAACTTTTACTTGCCCTTTCAGTACCTTTGCTTATAGACATATGCCTTTTGGTTTATGCAATGCACCTGCTACTTTTCAGAGATGTATGACTGCTATATTCTCTGACTTTTGTGAAAAGAGTGTTGAGGTTTTGATGGATGATTTCTCCGTTTACGAAACTTCTTTTGATGATTGCTTAAGCAACCTTGATCGAGTTTTTGCAGAGATGTGAATAAACTAATCTTGTCTTGAATTGGGAGAAGTGCCACTTTATGGTTAATGAAGTTATTATCTTAGGGCATAAAATTTCTGAAAGAGGTATTGAAGTTGATAAAGCTAAAGTTGATGCTATTGAAAAGATGTCGTGTCCTAAGGACATTAAAGGTATAAGATGTTTCCTTGGTCATGCCGGTTTTTATAGGAGGTTCATTGAGGACTTCTCTAAAAATTTTCGACCTCTGACTAATCCCTTACAAAAAGATGATCCTTTTGTTTTTGATGATGATTGTGTAGAAGCATTTGAAATACTTAAGAAAGCTTTGATTTCTGCACCTATTGTTCAGCCTCCTGATTGGAATTTACCATTTGAAATTATGTGTGATGCTAGTGATTATGCTGTAAGGGATGTTCTAGGGCAATGAGTTGATAAGAAATTAAATTTTATCCAATATGCTAGTAAAACTCTAGATTGTGCCTAGAGAAATTATGCTACTACCGGAAAAGAATTTTTAGGAGTTGTATTCGCTTGTGATAAGTTCAGACCTTATATTGTTGATTCTTAAGTAACTATTCACACTGATCATGATACTATTAAATATCTTATGGAAAATAAAGATGCTAATCCTAGACTTATTAGATGGGTTCTCTTGCGTCAAGAATTTGATTTGCATACTATTGATAGAAAGGGAGCTGAGAACCCCGCTGCAGACAACTTGTCTAGGTTAGAGAATGTTCTTGATGACCCACTACCTATTGATGCTAGCTTTCCTGATGAACAATTAGCTATGATAAATGCTTCTCGTACTGCTCCATGCTATGCTGATTATGCTAATTATATTGTTGCTAAATTTATACCACCTAGTTTCACATACTAGCAAAAGAAAAACTTTTTCTATGATTTAAGACATTACTTCTGGGATGACCCGCATCTTTATAAAGAAGGAGTAGATGGTGTTATTAGACGTTGTGTACCTGAGCATGAAAAAGAACAGATCCTACACAAGTGTCACTCCGAAGCTTATGGAGGACACCATGCTGGAGATAGAACTGCACGTAAGGTATTGCAATCCTGTTTTTATTGGCCTACTCTCTTCAAGGATGCCCGTAAGTTTGCCTTGTCTTGTGATGAATGTCAAAGAAATGGTAATATTAACAGACGTCAAGAAATGCCTATGAATTATTCACTTGTTATTGAACCATTTGATTTTTGGGGCTTTGATTATATGGGACCTGGGTATACATATATTTTAGTTGCTGTTGATTACGTTACTAAGTGGGTCGAAGCTATTCCAACTAGTAGTGCTGATCATAACACCTCTATTAAGATGCTTAAAGAAGTTATTTTTCTGAGGTTTGGAGTTCCTAGATACTTAATGACTGATGGTGGTTCACATTTTATTCATGGTGCATTTTGTAAAATGCTTGCTTAGTATGATGTTAATCATAGAATTGCATCTCCATATCATCTACAGTCTAGTGGTCAAGTAGAATTGAGTAATAGAGAGCTTAAATTTATTGTGCAAAAGACCGTTAATAGATCTAGAAAGAATTAGTCCAAGAAACTTGATGTTACATACAAAAATCCTATGGGTATGTCTCCGTATAAAAGGGTTTATGGAAAATCAAGTCACTTACCTTTTGAACTAGAACATAGGGCATATTGGGCCATTAAAGAGATCAAATATGATTTCAAACTTGCCGGCGAGAAGAGGCTTTTTGACATTAGGTCACTTGATGAATGGAGAACCAAGGCTTATGAGAATGCCAAATTGTTTAAAGAAAAGGTTAAAAGATGGCATGATAAAAGGATACAAAAGTGTGACTGTATGTAGGTGATTATGTATTATTATACAACTCCCGTTTAAGATTTTTTGCAGGCAAATTTCTCTCTATCTGGGAAGGTCCTTATGTCATCGAGGAGGTCTATCGTTCCGGTGCCATAAAAATCAACAACTTTGAAGGCACAAATCCAAGAGTGGTGAACGGTCGAAGAATCAAACATTATATCTTAGGTAATCCTATAAATGTTGAAACTAATGTTATTGAAACCGTAACCCCGGAGGAATACATAAGGGACACTTTCCAGAATGTTTCAGACTCCGAAAAGGAATAGGTACGTGGTACGGTAAGTAAACCGACTCCAAAACAATCCTAATGGCAATTTTTCTCCATTTTGGAATATTTAAGAAAACAGGAAAATAAGAAGGAGTCCGGGAAGGACACAAGGCGTCCACGAGGGTGGAGGGCGCGCCCTACCCCCTGGGCACGCCCGCTGCCTCATGGGCACCTCGTGTGCTCTCAGGACTCCGTTTTCTTGCATGATACTTCTTGTGGCCAGTATAAATTCATTATATAATCCCTCGAAGGTTTTGACCACCGTATCACGCAAATATCCCCTGTCTTTATTTCGAGCTGTTTCCGCTGCAGATTAGAACAATATGTCATCCCAAGATTCCGAGGGAGAAATCTATGTGGTTGATTACCTTGCAGATCATAAGGTTTATGGGGACTTGGAGCATTGTGATTGGACCACGAAGGAAGAAGAAGACTATGAGCCTAGGGGAAAGGAGGAGACGAGCTCAGATGAAGATGAAGTGCCATTACCTTAACCTGGGGACATGCATGTGGAGTTCAACAAGTCAAGCCTCCCCAATAGAGCAAAGAAATCTAAGATCGAGTTTATTACTTTTTGTCTCTTGCAGGAGAACAAACAAGAACTATGCAAAAAGGTATTAAGCCTTGAGCGGGAGATCGAGGACCTAAGGGAGCAAAATTCTATCCTCAAGCGCAAATTAAGGAAGAAGCACCCGCCATCAACAACACCTTCTTCACCAAGAAAGAAGAACTGAGCATTGGGTATGGGCACTCCCCTTGGCAACTTCCAAGCTTGGGGGAGTGCCCCGGTATCGTATCACCATCACACTTTTATCTTAACCGTTTATCTTAGTTCGATCCTTTTGGGAATATCTTGATCTAGTAGAATAAAGTTTTAGTATGATCTGTTTTGAGTTTTGCTTTATGATCCTTCTATGTAATCGAGTCCGTGAGCAATATATAATAAATATTAGTGTTGAGTCAATGGCTTGATTATCTTGCTATGATCTTGAGGGAATAAAATAAAAGAATAAAGAATAAAAAGAATTAAAGAGATCATATGGACCTTATGGAGAGTAATGACTTTACATATAAAAGTAAGATGAATAAAAGTTGTTGAGAGTTGACAAACATAGTTTTGGTCATCGTTGCAATTAATAGGAAGTAAGAAAGAAGGAGAGGTCTTTACATATAAATGTACTATCTTGGACATCTTTAATGATTGTGAGCACTCATTAAAATATGACATGCTAAAGAGTTGACGTTGGACAAGTTAGACAACGTAATGGGTTATGCTTTCTTACATCTGAAATAAATTATATTGTCATGGATCATCCAACCTGATGAGCTTACCTATGGATCGAGTAAGATCCTTCAAGTAAGTTGTCATCGTTGCAAGAAATAAAAATTGCTCCCTAAATATGTGTGATTTATTAGTGTGGAGACAATAATCTTTATACGATGTTGTGATGTGGAAGAAATAAAAGCGACAGACTGCATAATAAAGGTCCATATCACAAGTTGCAATATAAAGTGACGTTCTTTCACATTAAGATTTTGTGCATCCAACCATAAAAGCACATGACAACCTCTGCTTCCCTCTGCGAAGGGCCTATCTTTTATTCTTGTCTTATACTTCATATAAGAGTCATGGTGATCTTCACCTTTCCTTTTTACATTTTATCCTTCGGCAAGCACAATGTGTTGGAAAGATCCTTATATATATGGCTAATTGGATGTGATTTTTCATGAACTATTATTGTTGACATTACCCTTGAGGTAAAAAGTTAGGTGGCAAAACTATAAGCCCCTATCTCTCTCTTTGTCCGATTAAAACTTCATAACCATAAATATTACGTGAGTGTTAGCAATTGTGAAAGACTAAATGATAGTTGAGTATGTGGACTTGCTGAGAAGCTCTTATATTGACTCTTTCTGATGTTATGATAAATTGTAATTGCTTCAGTGACTGAGATTATAATTTGTTAGTTTTCAATGAAGTTTATGATTCATACTTGAAACTGTGAATGAATTGTTACTTTAGCATAAGAGATCATATGACAATATATATATATATATGTTGCTATTATAATAATGATCATGATGCCCTCTTGTCCTTATTTTATTTTATCGACACCTCTATGTCTAAACAGGTGGACATATTTATCGATATCCGCTTCCACTTGAGGACAAGCGAGGTCTAAGCTTGGGGGAGTTGATACGTCCATTTTGCATCATGCTTTTATATCAATATTTACTGCATTATGGGTTGTTATTACACATTATATCACAAAACTTATGCCTATTATCTCTTATTTTACAAGGTTTACATGAAGAGGGGGAATGCCGGCAGCTGGAATTCTGGGCTGGAAAAGGAGCAAATATTAGAGACCTATTCTGCACATCTCCAAAAGTCCTGAAACTTCACGGGAGCATGTTTCAGAATATATAAAAAATATTGGGCGAAAGAAGTACCAGAGGGGGCCACCCACCATCCATGAGGGTTGGGAGCACGCCCTACCACCTGGGCGCGGCCCTTGCCTCGTGGGCCCCTGGCAGCCCTCTGATGCCCATCTTCTGCTATATGAGTTCTTTCGTCGAGGAAAAAAATCATAAGCTAGCTCACGGGACGAAACTCCGCCGCCACAAGGCGGAACCTTGGCGGAACCAATCTAGGGTTCCGGCGGAGCTGTTCTGCCAGGGAAACTTCCCTCCGGGAGGGGGAAATCATCACCATCGTCATCACCAACGATCCTCTTATTGGGAGGGGGTTAATCTCCATCAACATCTTCACCAACACTGAGGGAGTCCTGGATTAGGGGGTGTTCAGGTAACCGTACTATACCTTCAGCCGGACTCCTGGACTATGAAGATACCAGATTGAAGACTTCGTCCCGTGTCTGGATGGGACTTTCCTTGGCGTGGAAGGCAAGCTTGGCGATGCGGATAATCAAGATTTCCTACCATTGTAACCGACTCTATGTAACCCTAACCCTATCCGGTGTCTATACAAACCGGAGGGTTGTAGTCCGTAGGCAATCAACTCCATATACAACAATCATACCATAGGCTAGCCTCTAGGGTTTAGCCTCCTTGATCTCGTGGTAGATCTACTCTTGTACTACACATATCATCAATATTAATCAAGCATGACGTAGGGTTTTACCTCCATTAAGAGGGCCCGAACCTGGGTAAAACATCGTGTTCCCTGCCTCCTGTTACCATCCGGCCTAGACGCACAGTTCGGGACCCACTACCCGAGATCCGCCGATTTTGACACCGACATTGGTGCTTTCGTTGAGAGTTCCTCTGTTTCGTCACCTTTGGGCCCGATGGCTCCTTCGATCATCAACAATGATACGGTCCAGGGTGAGACTTTTCTCCCCGGACAGATCTTCGTCTTCGGCGGCTTCGCTCTGCGGGCCAATTCGCTTGGCCACCTGGAGCAGATCGAAAGCTACGCCCCTGGCCATCAAGTCAGGATTGGAAGCTTAAACTACACGGCTGACATCCGCGGAGACTTGATCTTCGACGGGTTCGAGCCACGGCCAAGCGCGCCAATCGAGGATGAGCGGTTGGACGTCACCTCGGGGGCTTCGATCTCAAAGGCGATCGAGCCGAACGCTAGCCCCGCACTCTGCATGATCCGTGACTCCGAGGATCCGGACTCCTCCCCGGACTCTGAACCCCCCCGCGCCCCTGCCGATCGAATCCGATTGGGCGCCGATAATGGAGTTCACCGCCGCAGACATCTTTCAACATTCGCCTTTTGGCAACATCTTGAATTCTCTTAAGTTTCTCTCTTTATCAGGAGAGCCCTGGCCGGACTACGGTCAGCAAGGGTGGGATGCGGACGATGAGGAAATTCAAAGCCCACCCACCACCCACTTGGTAGCCACTGTCGACAATTTAAACGACGTGCTCAACTTCGACTCCGGAGACATCGACAGCATGGATGAGGATGCAGGAGATACCGACGAACCAATGCCCATAGGGCATTGGACAGCCACCTCATCTCACGATGTGTACATGGTGGATACCCCTAAAGGATGCGACAACGAGGAAAAAGGGGATGGGACGGGAGATCGACCCCCCGAAAAGCAATCAAAGCGTCGGCGTAAACGCCGACCCAAGCCCCGCCTCGACAAAAACCCAGCCATAGAGCAGGACGAGCCGATAGACGACGAGCAGGCCTTAGAGCAACCGTCCGAACAGGGCAACACGGATAGAGAAACCGAACATCCCTCCTCCAGCGAAAACGGCATTCCGGATGACCTCACGCCGGATAAACATATGGAGCAGAAGAATCTCCTCGAGATGCTCGTTGCAACTGCATGCAGCCTAAAAAAGCAGAAGCAGAAGCTAAAAACAGCGGAAGATGTACTCCGGTTTAGATGGAGCAAAGTAATCAATACCGCAGATAAATACGGCGATAGTCGCCGCACTAAAAGCTATCCGAAAAGAAAGCTACTGCCTGAATTCGACGAAGAGGCCCTAGAGCCCTCGCATTCAAAAAATGAGAAAGCCACATGGTTGGATAGACGACCCCATAAAGCGGCAAGCGGCGCCGCACCTAGATCGGCATGCGACCCACTTAAGAATTCGCATCATGGCCCAGTCAGGTCCATTTATGGGCCAAGAAAGCAAGCTCTCGTAAGCAACGCTATGAAGCCATCATCAGAATCCGGCACACCCAAATATAGGGGCGCCGCACACCCCCTATGTTTCACCGATGAGATCCTGGACTATGAATTTCCAGAGGGATTCAAACCCGTAAACATAGAGGCATATGATGGAACAACAGACCCTGGAGTCTGGATCGAGGATTATATCCTCCACATACACATGGCTAGAGGAGACGATCTCCACGCCATAAAATATTTACACCTTAAGCTTAAAGGGCCAGCCCGACATTGGCTTAAAAGCCTTCCCGAAAACACAATTGGAAGCTGGGAAGAGCTCGAGGATGCTTTCCGGGCAAACTTTCAAGGGACCTATGTCCACCCTCCGGATGCAGACGATCTTAGTCACATAACTCAACAACCCGGAGAATCAGCTCGGCAGTTCTGGAATAGATTCCTCACTAAAAAGAATCAGATAGTCGATTGTCCGGACGCCGAAGCCTTAGCAGCTTTCAGGCATAACGTCCGAGACGAATGGCTCGCCAGACACCTCGGCCAAGAAAAGCCAAGAACAATGGCCGCACTAACAAGCCTCATGACCCGCTTTTGTGCAGGGGAGGACAGCTGGTTGGCAAGGTGCAGCCCCAGCGACCCAAGTACATCCGAAACTAGGGTTGGAAACGGAAAACCGTGACGCAACAAGGACCGTTGCTGGACCAAGGACAAAAGTCCGAAGAGCACGGCAGTCAATGCCGGATTCAAAGGCTCACGACAAAATCAGGCAAAATCGCCCCCACGGGATAACATGGACGATCCATCCAACCTAAATAAAATCCTGGACAGGATATGTCAGATACACAGTACTCCCGGGAAGCCTACTAACCCTACCCACAGAGACTGTTGGGTTTTCAAACAATCCGGCAGACTCAATGCCGAACACAAGGGGCTCGACACACCAAGCGAAGAGGAGGATGAACCCCAAAAGCAGAGCACCAGGATACAAAAGAACTTCCCAGAAGAAGTAAAAACAGTGAACTCACTTCACATAATGAAACGTGCGGCGCTCGTAAAGGTACGCACCACACGGCCCATCCCCAAAGGGTCCTGCCACTGGTTGTCAAAACCGATCATCTTCGATCAGCTAGATTATTCTAGAAATATCAAGAATGTAGGCTGGACTGCCTTGATACTCGATCCAATAATTGGCAGACTCCAGTTTTCAAATGTCCTTATGGACGGCGGCAGTGGACTAAACCTGATATATCAGGATACAATCCAGCACATGGGGATAAACCCAACAAGAATCCGCCGCAGCAAAACCTCCTTTGAAGGGGTAATACCTGGTCCGGACACCCATTGTATGGGTTTTCTCCGGCTTGAAGTCATATTCGGCTCGGCCGATAACTTCCGCCGTGAAAAGTAGACCTTCCATATCGTCCCGTTCTCAAGTCGCCATCAAGCACTACTGGGACGCGAAGCTTTCGCCCGCTTTAACGCAATACCGCATTATTCATCTCTTACGCTTAAGATGCCCGGTCCACGAGGCATCATCTCTTTGAAGGGGAAGCACTAAAGTGCGCCTCCCCAAGCGGAGGACTGTGCGGCCGCTTTGATAGACCCACAGCAAAATGGACTCACCGGCCAGAAAACTTCGAAATAGGTCATTCAAGACCACGAACGCGGATAGACGAGTTCGGTGCAAAATCATCATTGACGCAGGCCTAGTGGCCATATACCCCCGCACTAGGGGCTCCATGCATATACAATAAGAGACAATAAAGCTCAATTTTATATATTTTACTTTATACTTTGTTTATTTTAAACTTTTGTTCGGCACGGCCCGTTTTTCAACTCAGTTTCTCTCTTTTACAGATGAACGTCGTGCGGCGCTCGTCCGGGATACGGCACAACGGAGACACAGGCGCAGACGTGCAGTAGGGACCCGTCCTAAAGGATTCTTTTTAGATTAAGACCGTGCGTAAACCTTTTTTACTGTCTCTTGTTGCTACACATCCCCTGGTTTTTTCTGATATAACCAAGGAGGAGGCTGGCGTCTTGGCATGTGGCCACGTCAGAATTTTTGCACGTACCTGGACACTAGGGGCTTTTTTAATAAAGAGTGTTGTTTCGCCCGCACTCATAAAGACCGAACACCTTAGGGAGTGTTCGGCGTCGTGAGTTTTGGCATTATATGCATCAGCTCCGAATCATGTCTTTGGTCAAATGTTGGGTTGCCCGGCTCCTGAGTTCGGCTACCTTATGTTCCGCTCTATCAGCTAAGGTAGCACCGGGAGAACTACTGCGATTGTGCCTCGGTTCGGCTGGGCGAGCACCTCAGTAGAGAAAGCCGAAAACTGACTATCATGATGTAGCGTGAGACTGGTCAGCCACTCAATGACCTATCGGATTCCATCGGATTCCTCTGCTTTAATGAAGGGTCGCTTCCCGATCAGGCACATACGCGCCCTGAACTCGGGTGAGCGCAGTCGCCACCAAGGGGCTACCTAAATAGTCTCACTGTCAAGCTCCTATGGCTAAGTGAAAGTGTTAAAGCATTATAGTCCGGTTGCCTGGCCCGCTGCGCTATCACCTCCTTTGTAGGACCAAGACATTGGGTTAAGTGTGAAAATGCGTCTTCTGCGAGCACCCCCGCACTATGTGTGTGGGGGCTGAAGCCAACGACTGCCATCTTTCAGATTTTGTATATATATCGTAAAACAGCCGCACAGGAGGTGTTCCCAATACTTGAAGGCACAAGTATAAAAAGGCCACTAGAATTTATCAAAATATTACTTTATAATTACATATGCTATCATAACATAGCATCTTTCAAGCACTACGTCTCTATTACACGAGCGCCTTCAAGGACTTCCTGAAAATAGTGCTCGGAGGGTACTCGGCTTTTGTCCAAATCTCAGGACGCAACAATGGTGGTCTCCATCTCTGCCCAGTATGTCTTGACATGGGCAAGAGCCATCCTTGCGCCCTCTATGCATGCTGACCTCTTCATTGCATTAATACGCCGCACCGCGTCAAGGAATTGCTGCACCAAGCTGAAATAACTCTTCGGCTCCGATCTCCCGGCCACATATGACCCATGACATACTTCATGGCGAGTCCGAAAAACCTATTCAGTTCGGCCCATTGAGCCAAACGATCGTCCACTGCCAGCGGACGCTCTGGATTGTGAAACTGCGACCAGAAAAGCTTTTCCACTTCGTGATCTTTCTGATCTCGAAAGTGTTCGATCGCATCAGCAGCACTCGCTGCCAAATCCAGATAGGTATCCTCCACGCTCCAGATCCAGTCCAACGGAGCAAACTTCAGATCGCAAAATTTCCTTCGCAGCATAAAGGGCTTTCCAGCCGCAATCTGTTCGGCCTGACGCAGCTCCTCCTTCGCAGCTCCCATCGCAGAGCGCGCGTCCTTGGCATTGGCAATGACCTTCTCTAAGTCCGTCTGTTTCGCCTGGTCTTCTTTCTCAAGAAGTCTGCAACGGTCTACAACACTCTTTAACTTTTCGGCCATCTCGGCCATCTCTTCCTTGCTTCGGCAATGAGCAGCCTGTTCGGCTCTCAGCTCTTCAAGGGCTTTCTTGGCAGCCGCATCACTTTCTCTGGCTTGTTCTTTAGCTCGGGCAAGTTCTGCCCTAAGACACTCAACGGCGGCCGCACCATCTGCGTCAAGCACACACATCATAAGACACTGGCATAAAACTCTTCTTACCTGATGCTGCCCGAGGAATTACATACCTTGAGCCTCATCAAGCCGCTTGTTGACAAGCGCGATGTCGGCATTTGCCACGTCCAGTTGTCGCTTTAGTTTGGCAAAATCATCAGTTCGGCTCGATTACGGACACCCCGCCGCCTACATTCAAAGGCGACATCTTAGACCTGGGATTATGATCCTCCGCGTGCCGTCATTTCTTGACGACGCGCAGAGTCTCAGGGGCTACTATCTACACAGGGCGCATCTTATTCATGCGCAACTCACAAAAGTGTACATTATCTAATGTACCTCAAAACCTGTCAGTAAACTTTTGACCGTCTCATGCAATCCGCTCTCTGCGGATGAGATCCTTTCAATCATCGTGCCCATCAATGCACGGTGCCCATCCAAGATAGAAGCTCGCCCCAGCAGAATCTTTAGCTCCTCCGACCGAGCACCAGACTGTGCCGGACTTGTCCCACGACCTCTTTCGAAGGCCGGACGCGGAGAACTTCAGGGGGCCACATAGCTATCTTCCGCCCCTGCCGGATTCGGAGAAACCCTCCGTGACGACACCTCAGGGTCGCCCGCCTCGCTAGGCGGCATGGCAGGGGGAGGCATCTCGCTCTCCATCATCTCTGGAAGGAGATCCCCTGAAGACGAGCTCTGGTGAGAAGGGCTGAGGTCCGAGCTACAAGGTAAAAATTCGGTTAATCTTCTCAGATCTAAATCAAGGATTTCCCTCATCCCTCAAAAGGAAAATCTTTCTCTACTTACGGCTCGAGGAGGGCTGATCCCCTTGAGGGCGTAGTCCGACCGAGGAACTCCCCGGCATCGGACCCTCTGACGAGGATTTTTCCCCCCGCTTCGAGGCCATGGTTTCCGGGTCGTCAGAGGCGGCTCTCTTCTTCCCCTTAGGAGAGGAATTGTCGGTTCCTCCCTTCGGAGCAGCCTCCTTCGAGGAGGCCATAGTTTCCTTGTCCTCCCCCTTGCTTCCCTCCAAAGGCATTATCTCCAGCATCCTGACCAGCACGGGATCTGGCCTGGTTTCGGGAAGGGGAGCCGGACACCTGATCAGCTTTGCCTTCGCTATCCACTCCTATTTAAAAGGACGACTCTTTTAGGGACAAGTTTATGACAATTATACGGATAGAAGGTCCGGGAACAAGGTTGCTTACTGGAGTATCCGGGCGATTGCAGCTTAGGCCTGCGTCCTCGGTTAAATCCGGACACATCTCTCGTGATCCGAAGAACGGTTTATACATCTCCGTGGGCGTTGCGCCCATGAAATTCTGGAGAGCTCGTGGTCCCTCTGGATTAAACTCCCACAGGCGAAGGGAGCGACGTTTGCCGGGCAATATTCGGCGAATCAGCATGACCTGCATCACCTTGACCAGGCTGAGGTCTCCTTCCAAGAGATCCTTAATGCGACCCTGTAACAAGGGCACGTCTTTGGGTAAACCCCAATCTAACCCTCTGTTAACCCATGACGCTAGTCGTGGTGGGGGACCCGAGCGAAAGGCAGGAAGCGCCACCCACTTGGTGCTCCGGGGAGTGGTGATATAAAACCACTCTTGTTGCCACAAGCCTAGCTCCTCTTTAAAAGAGCCCTTGGGCCATGGAGCATCAGCATTTTTGCTTATTACAGCGCCTCCGCACTCTGCGTGCCGTCCCTTGATCATCTTCGGCTCCACTTTGAAAGTCTTGAGCCATAATCCGAAGTGAGGGGTAACACGGAGGAATGCTTCACATACAACGATAAACGAGGAGATATGGAGGATAGACTCCCGAGCTAAGTCGTGAAATTCCAGCCCGTAATAAAATAGTAGTCCCCTCACAAAGGGATCCATCAGGAAGCCTAACCCCCGAAGGAAGTGAGACACGAACACTACGCTCTCACCGGGCTGGGGACTGGGGATAGCCTGCCTTTGAGCAGGCAACCTGTGCGAAATTTCGGAGGTCAAGAACTTAGCCTCTCTCAACTTTAACACGTCCTCCTCTGTGACGGAGGAGGGCATCCATCAGCCTTGAAGGTCGGAACCGGACATTGTCAAAGGTCTGAGGCGCCCGGAATCTGGAGCCTAGGGTGTTGGAACTCGAGGCGACGAGTGAACTTGTTTTGGGATTGGAGAAAAGGAGTAAGGCCCTGGTCTCTTTATAAGAGGTTGAATACCAGGAGCCCTCCCCGTAACCGTTTGGGACTCGCCTTTAATCGAGAAAACATGCTAACGAGCACGGTTGGGTTACCCACGTCTGTATTGATGAGAATCCCGTAAAAGGGGGCTACACAATCTCTGCTTTGACAAGACGTGCCAAGGAAACCGCCTCACAAAACACGCTGAGGTGGAAAAGTGAAAACGATTCGAGTGAAGGACTTGGCTGTAGTGTGATGACGCACTGCGGAATACGTTAGCAGATTTGATTTGTGTTAATATTATTCTCTCTATGGCAATATGTGGAAGCTTATTTTGCAGAACCGGACACTACTCTTGGTTTTACAATCTTCTACGAAGGACTTGGAGGAGGAACCCGCCTTGCAATGCCGAAGACAATTTGCGCACCGGACTCATTGTCATTGAAGCCTGGTTCAGGGGCTACTGAGGGAGTCCTGGATTAGGGGGTGTTCGGGTAACCGGACTATACCTTCAGCCGGACTCCTGGACTATGAAGATACCAGATTGAAGACTTCGTCCCGTGTCCGGATGGGACTTTCCTTGGCGTGGAAGGCAAGCTTGGCGATGCGGATATTCAAGATCTCCTAGCATTGTAACTGACTCTATGTATCCCTAACCCTATCCGGTGTCTATATAAACCGGAGGGTTGTAGTCCGTAGGCAATCAACTCCATATACAACAATCATACCATAGGCTAGCTTCTAGGGTTTAGCCTCCTTGATCTCGTGGTAGATCTACTCTTGTACTACCCATATCATCAATATTAATCAAGCAGGACGTAGGGTTTTACCTCCATCAAGAGGGCCCGAACCTGGGTAAAACATCATGTTCCCTGCCTCCTGTTACCATCCGGCCTAGACGCATAGTTCGGGACCCACTACCCGAGATCCGCCGATTTTGACACCGACAAGCACCCTCTCATCTCAAACCGTAGTTCATATCTTGTATCCAATCTTTGTATCCAAACCTCAGATTGGTACCTGTAGGTTGCTAGTAGTGTTGATTACTCCTTGTAGTTGATGCTAGTTGGTTTACTTGGTGGAATATCATACGCTCAGATCCATTATGCATATTAATACACCTCTGATTATGAACATGAATCTGATTTGTGACTAGTTACGTTTGTTCCCAAGGACATGGGAGAAGTCTTGCTCTAAGTAGTCATGTGAATTTGGTATTCATTCGATATTTTGATGATATGTATGTTGTCTTTCCTCTAGTGGTGTCATGTGAACGTCGACTACATGACACTTCACCATTGTTTGGGCCTACAGGAGGACATTGGGAAGTAATAAGTAGATGATGGGTTGCTAGAGTGACAGAAGCTTAAACCCTAGTTTATGTGTCGCTTCGTAAGGGGCTGATTTGGATCCATATGTTTCATGCTATGGTTATGTTTACCTTAATACTTCTATTGTAGTTGCGGATGCATGCAATAGGGGTTAATCATAAGTGGGATGCTTGTCCAAGGAAGGACAGTACCCAAGCACCGGTCCACCCACATATCAAATTATCAAAGTACCGAACGCGAATCATATGAACGTGATGAAAACTAGCTTGACGATAATTCCCATGTGTCCTCGGGAGCTCTTTCCTTTATATAAGAGTTTGTCCAGGCTTGTCCTTTGCTACAAAAAGGATTGGGCCATCTTGCTGCACCTTATTTACTTTTATTACTTGTAACCCATTACAAATTACCTTATCACAAAACTATCTGTTACCGATAATTTCAGTGCTTGCAGAGAAAACCTTACTGAAAACATCTTATCATTTCCTTTCGCTCCTCGTTGTGTTCAACACTCTTACTTATCGAAAGGACTACGATAGATCCCCTATACTTGTGGGTCATCACATGCCTGTTGGCTCGCTTGAGAGCACCGCGCGAGGAGCCAGGCGCCAAAGCTTTGGCGCGGTGTGCTCATGGGCGGACCCATGGTAGTTACGTCCTTGGACCCAAGGGGACCCTGATGCCGCTTGGGCTGGCCTAGATGTGCACACCACACCCAGCCATCGCTCGCGGGGCGCTCAAGGGCGGGGGGCAACGGGCAGGAGTCGTGCCTTCCAAACACAAATCGGAGAAAAAAGGAAACACCACGAATCAAACCCCGCCTTTTTCTTTTAACAAGTGCATGAAACTTCGAATTTCATTCTAAAAGCAGCAAATTAGATTACAAAAGAGAGAAGAAAAGATGGCCGCATCCGGCGTCTACACTAGTCTTCTCACCAGCACGGAGCTTGGTGCTTCCACTAGGCATGGGCATAGTCATTGGAGGACAGTGTCCTCTGTGAGTGTGGATCATGGTGCTTCCACTTGGATATGGGTGGGAGGCCCCGTCAGGCTTAGGGGCAGCACTCAGGAGACTCTAGGGCGTGTTCAGCCCCACTCATTATTACGTGAGAGTGTCACGAGCAGAGACTTGAGGGGAACTCCTTGCTTCTGAAGACGGGACGCCGCCCCGCACGTACCCCAACCACCATGGGGCGTCCGGAAACCAGGAAAGTTCCAAGGGGCAAGGGGACACACGGGCACTGGTAAGGCTGCTGCGGGCCCTTGACCGGGGTAGGGCTCGTCGGCGCTTTCCCCGAGGAAGGGACAACTTCCAAGTGGCACACGCCACCGCGGTGGTGGCGCTATCGCGGGCGCCATGCCCCTCGAGATGTGAGGGAATCCCTGGCACCGGTCCCCCTTGCCGCTTGTGAGGCCCGTCTTTGCATGGCCCCCTGGAGCGCCTTGCCTGCCCGAGGCAGGGCCTGCGCCCGGGGGCGTGTCGTCATGGAACGATTTACTTGCGATCCAAGGTTAGTGCGATACATTCCAAAGATATCGGTCGTAACCGGTGCTCATTCCTGTCGAAGGCGCTGGCGAGGCGTTGGGTTGGCTTGTAGGGGGTCCCGGCCTAGTGTGGCCTTGGCGATCCTAATGTCCTGGTCGGAGGGGGGAACGCGTACGGGCCTCTCCTTTGTTCGTACAACGAGCCCACCGGCAGCGGCATAGAGGTACCAGGGCCCATCATCATGAGGCCAACCCCTAGTCCCTCTGCTCCATTATCCGCCATCTCCGATGTTCTGCCTTGCGATACTGGGGATGGCTCTTCACCGTTGCCTCCGTGGAATCCACCTAACCTAGACACACCCCGGGAGCGCGGCTCTTGGGTCAAGAGTGCAGCGCGTAGCGCGGGATCGCCTCTGCGGGACCCTCTGGGCTCCCCCTTGGGGATGAGCAGATGCAACAGAGGTGGGAGCGGGTCCCTGGAGGTCTCCGTGATGCCGAAAGGATGCGGAAAGGCGCTGCACACTCGCATGCAGCATTGAGCAGCTCAGCGACGTGAGCAAGCATGGTGTCGCGGCTGCCTTCTACTAATCTGTGCCACAGCAGCTTGCACGGCAAGAGGAGCATGGCTCGTGAGTTTGCCTACTCCCTGTGAGCGTGCAGGGACGACGCCGCGGCATAGCCAGAGGACTGCACGGTGGCACAGTTGCGATGCCGCACGAGAGAGGGTGGGAGCGGCCCGCGCTGCCGGTGGTGGTTGACACTAGTATCCGCGCCGACCATGGGGAATATAGGGTGACGATGAGCTCCATGGCCGAGGGGCGCCACCTATGTGGTGTGAGCAGCCCAACGCTCGGTGCAAGCTCGAGGAGCCTCTTCCATGGGTGCGATAGAATGGACGCATGGTGGAGATGGTAGAAGGGCTTCAACACGCTCCTACCTGGCCCCAAATGTCGGATTCAGGGCTCCGCAGACCCAAGAAAGGTTCGAACTCTGGGGCGTGTGCGAAGAACTCAACCTCTCTAGCCAACCAGTTTGTCACCCCCTAGGCCTAGCTCGATGAATAAGGAAGAAAATGGACACAACAGTTTACCTAGGTTCGGGCCACCTTGCGGTGTAAGACCCTACTCCTGCTTTGGTGTGGATTAGCCTCATGAGGGGATGAGGATGAACTAGTACAAGGGATGAACAACCTCCCGAGGTTTGCTCTGGCGAGGGAGTGAGTCTCGGATCCCCCTCTCTCGGTGGTGGCTAGCATATACTTATAGTGGCATTGGTCCTCTTCCTCCAAAACGAAGGCGGGAAGGGATCCCACAGTGGCCAATTTGAAAGGGGACAAGTAGTACATCTTATCCTAATGAAAGGTGATCTTTGCCTGCAAAGCTTCTGGTCGTGACGCTACAGTGAGCTCGGCAATGACATCCGTCCTGCCGTCCTGGCGGTCTTGGTCTTGTTGCACGGGAATGGAAACCTTTGGCTGATTCCTCGAGACTCCGCGCCTGCGCTTGCCTCCTTAGCACCAAAGACGAAACCTGCTACTCTGTGCTCACTGGTTCCCAGCTGGCCTTGGTCGTCAAGGCTTGTGTCACCTCAACCTCATGAGGTGAGCCAGCCTGGGGTAGGCCGCTCCCTCTGGAGGTCTTGATGTCACCCGCCTAACGAGGCTTGGCCCCTCGCGAGGGTCTTGTTGTAATGCCCAATATGCAATTCTATCCCAATCATGTGACGAACTCATGATTGGGGCACAATCGCATTTCAGACGCGTAGCATGGTAGCATAAAAATACACACAACCAAGTGAATAGATAGAATACGAGATCCAGGCAACACTTGCCCTAGAGTAGCATAAATATGAAAATCGTCATACAATCATCCATACATATAGTAGAGTCCGACTACTGACTAGACAAAACGGAAAAACACCGCGCTGCTACTATCCCCGGATACTCTAACTAGGTCCTCTACTGATCGTCCGGATAGGTAACATAGAAATGCCCATGATCCTCGTCAAACTCCCACTGGAGCTCAGTGGCATCTCCTGTATCAGACTGAACGGTACCTGCACCTGTGTTTGTAGGTATGGCATAGGTAACATAGGTACCAATTACCCACGGTGTCAAGACTATCAAAGCTTAATTAGGTATGGCATGCTTAAGTGGTGAAGTTGCAGCAAGCACTAAGCATAAGTATGGTGGCTAACTTACGAATACAAGAACAAGGTGAGAAGCTACGCAAACGGTCGCAATCTAGTAATGATCATGAAGTGATCCTGAACTACTTATGTCCAATCATAACCCCATCGTGTTCTCTTCCCGAACCTCATTGAGAAGAGACCATCACGGTTACGTGCGCGGTTGGTGTGTTTTAGTGAGATTAGCCTCACGTTCACTACAAACGGATATTAAAAACTCCCATCTGCCACATAACCGCTGGCACATCTCTCGAAAGTTTAAACCCTGCAGGGTGTCCCAACTTAGCCCATGACAAGCTCTCACGATCAATGGAGGAAAATCCTCCTCCCGGAATAACCCGATCAAGCTCGGAATCCTGGTTCACAAGACATTTCGACAATGGTAAAACAAAACCAACAAGACCTCCCGATGTGCCGACACCTTGATAGTAGCCACACGTATCTCGTCTCAGGCCACAATCGGATGGGTCAAGCTACGAGTAAAACTAGACCTCGAGTTTCCCTGCAGTGGACCCGCAGGTTGCCCGGTTTGGACCAACACTCATGAGGAGTACTGGCCCGGGTTGTTGATTAAGAATCCTCGGTTTATTTACTCCCTATGCAAGTTTTAGTTGTTATTAGTCAAATGGTAAAACCAAAGTTGGGCCTTGCTGGAAGAGTTTTATTCAAAGCGAACTGTCAAGGGGGGCCCATAAACCCCAACCATGTAAGGAACGCAAATTCAAGGAACATAACACCAGTATGACGGAAGCTAAGGCGGCAAGACTGGAACAAAAGACCAAGCAAAGGGCCAAGCATTCCACCCTTGGCCAAGTATATAGATGCATTAATTATATATGAGAGATATTATGATATCCCAACATATCCATGTTCCAACATGGAACAACATGCACTGCACCTACAACTAGCAAGGCTATAAGAGGGGCTGAGCAAAAGCAGTAACATAGCCAAACAATGGTTTGCTAGGAAAGTGGGTTGGAGGCTTTTCATGTCAAAATGGGAGTTTATATGAACAAGTGGTAGGTAGTGCGACATAGCGATAGAACGAACAACTAGAAAGCAAAGATAGAAGTGATATCGGGGGTAATGATCATCTTCCCTAAAATGTCCTCAGTGGGAACGAAAGCTTGCTCCTCATGAACGTACTCGACAGGGTCCTCATTCACGAACTCATCTTCCAGCTCTAACCAGAGAAAGAACACAAACATCAGAACAACAATCAATCATGATGCAATGCGCAAGAAACATGATGCAAGACATGTCATGGGATGCAAGATATGATGTGCAATGCATATGGGTGCTCCGGAAGGGGAAACAATGAACATGGTACTATCTTGGTAACCCAAGCATGCCACTGGATAGATTACAAGATCTCAGTTGAAATCGATATAAAGAACACGAGGAACGGATGCACACAACTCAAACGGTGTGCAAAACAATAACAATGCAAAACTGACATTAACAACAACATGGCACTTTAGATGCAACATCAAAATATGCTACAACACTCCAACATGAAAAAATGACATGGTAGTGAAGTACATGTCAAGCAATACAAAACATGATTACTGAGCTACTGCTAGAAACCACTAGAACATGCTCAAAACATCATGGCAAGATTGCAAACGGTGATAGATTTTCAGACTTGGTGGAATTTACTGGACATGGCAGAAACAGAATTAAGTAGGCATGTTTACAAGCTTGGTTAACTCACAATAAATCATATCATGGCATAAAAATGCAACCAACAGTAAGATGGCATGTTTGTGAAACTACTCATGTCAAGTATATGGTCATAGGATGCATAGAACATTAATTAAGCACTTTGCAAAATTGAACTTGTTGTTAACAGGCTGACAGAAATATTGTTAAGAAATTTGCTTGCATGATAACAACTACCTAAAGCAGGCCATTATTGCAAACAAGGGAACTGATGGATAGAGCATAACATGATCTTCAAAATGTGCTTACTAAACATCTCCAGATGATGCACAGATTTGATGGTAGCATCAACAAAACATGGCAACATAATATAACAGTTTCAGACGACTGAAATTACTAAGTGCCTGAAAACAGATCACATCGAGTAGCCCTCTTTGCAAGCTTGTGCTAGTCACCACAGAGAATATGATGAAAAATGTATTACACCACAGCAAATATGGCATGATTATGCTCCTAAAAACATGTACACATGTTGCTCAAAAGAAAATCACACAAAATGCTATGAAAAAGATAATAACATGTTACAGCAGTTTTCAGCAGTTTATATCACTTAGCACTTTTGCAACCCTGGTTATGGCATCGAGATGAATAAAAACATGAATGCAAATGAAACCATCATGTAGAGCTTGAAGAGCAGAAAACGTGCATATCAAGATCATCACCAATGGGCAAGCATGTACAAAGTTAGGGCCCGCGCAACATGCACACATGATGTTTAGATTCGGGGATTTAGATGATTTTCACCTTGCTAAACACGGGACGGAGAGAAGCGGGATGGCGCGGTGCGGGTCGAGCCGGGACGTTTGGTTGGAGGGAGTGGTGGATCTGGTCCACCCAATTGGATCCGGGCGGATGAGCTCTGGCGACTGTCTCCAGCGAGGTGGCGATGACGATGAGGGGGTGAGGTGTCACGCGGAGGCGGCGGTGGTGCCGCGACTAGCGACGGCGCGAGGCGGCGACATGCGGCGGCGGGGCGAGGTGGCACGGCGGAGGTGTGGTGGTGGCGCGGTAGAGCGGCGACGACGCAGTGGAGGCGGCGCTTGGCGACAGGCGGTGGGGCTAGAGCGGGGCGTGGGGTCAAGGCGGCGCGAGGCGGTGGCACAGTGGTGCGAGGACGGGTGGTGGTGCGTGTTGTGGTGGCGCGAGCGGCGACACGGTGGCGCAGGTGCGGGCTGGAGGCGGCGGCGGCCAGCGAGGTGCGGGCTCCCTCCGGCCTGGTGCAGCCCAGAGCGGGCCCGATCTGGGATCCCGCGGGCCATGGCGGCTGTGGAGGTGGGAGGAGAGAGGGAGGCGGCGTGAATTTCGAGGAGGGATTATGGTTTGCCCAGATTTTGGGAGGGGACTGGTTTATAGGTAGAGGGAGCTAGGAGAGGGCTATGGAGGTGCCGTTTCTCACACACAATCATGATCCGACGGTGAAGAGCATGGAGGGGAGTTATATGGGCTAGTGGGCTGTTGTGGAGAGGTGTTGGACTTCAAAGAGAATGAGGGAAAGGGTCTGGTTCAGCTCGGAGTACCGAAACGCCCAGCGGTTAACCGTTAGGGTAGCAAACGACCTCCAAATGGAACGAAATTTGACAGGTGGTCTACCGGTGATATACCAAGACCGCTCGTCAACTCTCGGCCCATGCCAAGAACGTTTTTGTCCCGCTCATAAAACAAGATTTCGGAGGTGCGGCGGGTGCGTGTATGAGTGTTGGAATCCGAAACGGGCAACGTAGAAAAAAGACGAACACGACCGGCCGTAAGTGTTGAACATGAATGCAAAAGCAATGCACATGAGAAAACCCAACCATGGATGATTTAATATGGGAATGCCGAAAATGGCAAGAGTTGGAGGTACAATTATAGAATGTTACATCTAGGATGTTACACTTGTCTTGAAGGTGTTATAGATGAGTCATACCAGGCCGTCGATGGAGCCACGCCGTGAGACGCAGGCAGGCAAGTCTGGGTACCATGGTTCCTTGAACGCCGACACAGAAGATTGGAAGACTATGTTGAGCTAGGCAAGCAGCCTCTTGACCATTTATATGAAACCCTTTTTGTGCATCGGAACCATGTTGAGGTGGTAACCACTTTGATGGGTTGCCTCGTTTACTTCCTTGTTGATACTTGTATTGGGCATTACCCTACATTCCTGTGAGGGTTATGCGGGTGGGAGTAGATAGGATGCTAAACTAGTTGCTACACAAATGGGACGGGTATATGCATGGTTATGGAGACAAAGGTATTTTCAAATAATTTCTCAAAAAACCCATCGGGACGGGTATATGCATATCTTCAGGACTGAGAAATAGAATACCGATTTTCTTTGGAGTTGGCTTAGGAGTTGGTTCAGGAAGTATCCAATCATTTTCATTACTCAACATATTATTCAATAGCAATTCATCTTGCTCAACAGTCCTTTCCCTGAAAACACAACCAGCACAACTATCCTGGTCGTCTTTGGAAGCATCGGTTAGTCCATTATAAAAAATATCAAGTATTTCATTTTTCTTGAGAGGATGATCAGGCAAAGCATTAAGTAATCGGAGAAGCCTCCCCCAAGCTTGTGGGAGACTCTCTTCTCCAATTTGCACAAAATTATATATTTCCCTCAAGGCAGCTTGTTTCCTATGAGCGGGGAAATATTTAGCAGATAACTAATAAATCATATCCTGGTGACTACGCACACAACCTGGATCAAGAGAATTAAACCATGTTTTAGCATCACCCTTTAATGAGAACGGAAACAACTTAAGCATAAAGTAATAGCAAGTTTTCGCATCATTAGTGAGTAGGGTGGCTATATAATTTAATTTAGTAAGATGTGCCACAATAGTTTCAGATTCATAGCCATGAAAACGATCAGATTCAACCAAAGTAATTAACTCAGGATCGATAGAGAAATCATAATCCTTATCGGAAATACAGATGGGTGAAGTAGAAAAAGCAGTGTCATATTTCATTCTAGCATTCAAAGATTTTTCCTTTAGCTTAGCTAACAGCTTCTTAAGACCATATCTATCATTGCAAGCAAAAAAGTCTCTAGCAGTTTCTTTATCCATAACATAACCCTCAGGCACAATAGGAAATTCATATCTAGGGGGAGAATCTTCATCATCACTTTCATCAATATTATCAGTTTCAATAATTTCATTTTCTCTAATGCTAGCAAGTTGTTTATCCAGAAATTCACCTTGTGGCACAGTATTATCAAGCATAGAAGTAGTTTCATCATAAGCATCATGCAAAGCAAAAGTGTCATCATGAATAACATGCGACATATCAGAATGAATAGCAGGAGTAGGTGTCGCTAGTTTACTCATAGCAGAAGGTGAATCAAGTGCAGAGCTAGATGGCAGTTCCTTACCTCCCCTCGTAGTTGAGGGATAAATCTTGGTTCTTTCATCTTTCAAGTTCTTCATAGTGATCAACGGATATAAATCCCAAGTGACTCAAAGAATAGAGCTATGATCCAGGGCAACAGCGCCAGAAAATAGTCTTGATAACCCACAAGTATAGGGGATTCCAACAGTTTTCGAGGGTAACCCAAATTTATTGATTCGACACAAGGGGAGCCAAAGAACATTCTCAAGTATTAATAGTTGAGTTGTCAATTCAACCGCACCTGAAAGACTTAATATCTGCAGCAAAGTATTTAGTAGCAAAGTAATATGGAAGTAACGGTAATGGTGGACAAAGTAACAGTGTTGATTTTGTAGTGATTGTAACAGTGGCAACGGAAAAGTAAGTAAGCAAAGATCAATATGTGAAAAACTCGTAGGCAATGGATCAGTAGGGTGACACAGAACTAGCTCCAGTTCATCAATGTAATGTAGGCATGTATTCCGAATATAGTCATATGTGCTTATGGAAAAGAACTTGCATGACATCTTTTGCCCTACCCTCCCGTGGCAGCGGGGTCCTATCGGAAACTAAGGGATATTAAGGCCTGCTTTTAATAGAGCACCGGAACAAAGCATTAGCACTTAGTGAATACATGAACTCCTAAAACTATAGTCATCACCGGTAATTGTCCCGATTATTGTCACTTCGGGGTTTGCGGATCATAACACATAGTAGGTGACTATTGACTTGCAAAATAGGATCAAGAACTCATATATATTCATGGAAACATAATAGGTTCAGATCTGAAATCATGGCACTCGGGCCCCAGTGACAAGCATTAAGCATAGCAAAGTCATAGCAACATCAATCTGAGAACATAACCGATACTAGGGATCTAACCGTCCAGCAAGCCTATGATGGAATAACTCACGCACGGCGATGAGCATCATGAAATTGGTGATGGAAGATGGTTGATGATGACGATGGCGACGGATTCCCCTCTCCGGAGCCCCGAACGAACTCTAGATCAGCCCTCTCGAGAGAGATTAGGGCTTGGCAGTGGCTCCGTATCATAAAACACGATGAATCCTTCTGCCTGATTTTTTTCTCCCCAAACATGAATATATAGAGTTGCAGTTGAGGTCGGGGGAGCCTCAGGGGGCCCACGAGATAGGGGCGCGCCCTAGGGGGGTGGGCGCGCCCCCCACCCTCATGGACAACGTGTGGGCCCCCTGACGTTGATTGTTTCGGCAGTATTTTTTATAAATTCCAAAAATATTCTCCATGAAGTTTTTGGTCATTCCAAGAACTTTTATTTCTGCACAAAAATAACAACATGGCAATTCTGCTGAAACATCCTCAGTCCGGGTCAGTTCCATTCAAATCATGCAAGTTAGAGTCCAAAACAAGGTCAAAAGTGTATGGAAAAGTATATACGTTGGAGACGAATCAGATGCGGAGCTGGGGAAGATCATCGGTTAGGAGCATGAGGGTTGACTGGATCGACTGCGTTGTGAGGCTGTCGTCGCCATAGAATAACTAGGGTTGTGGGTCAGTAGAGGGATGGTCTGGCCAGAGGTTGTAGTAGGGTTGGGCGGTCAGCCGTGCACGGCAGCAGAGCAAGCCACGGGAGGCAGGAGTAGGCGGCACGACCGACGCTGGTTTGGGCGGCTGGAGCAAGAAGACCAGAGGTTGAAGAAGCACTATGGCCATTGGATGGACATCGTACGGTCACTGTAGCTAGAATCGTCCATATTGACTAAGTTGACAAAGCCCTCTGTCCGGGTCAACTTAGTGGGCCCACAAGTCAGCCTCCCACTATGGTCGGTCCCAGCTAGCAGGGGGATTATTCATTTTTTTGTGCATACTAAGGAGGCAGTTCCTTGCGTGTGAAGATATAGCTGGTGGGTCCGAGCTGTCAGTGGGTGGAATGTTGTTTCACGAAATACAGAGGCCCTTCGGGTGGGTCCCAGCTGTTAGGTGGAGGAATCATTATTTCACGCGTAATAAGGATGTACTTCCTTGCATGCAGTCGTGGACCCAGCTGTCAGTCTCTCCATGTATAGTCCTCTTCCGATGGATGTCATTCGTTGAACACGCCACGCCGAGAGCACTAGGGCGTTGGACGATGGCGAGGCCTAGGAAGGGAATGACATGGAGCCAGGGAAGAATCGGCAGTTGGTTCCCACGCGGAGGGTAGTACGAGGGTTTACTGGTTCGTGTGCCATCACCAGAGAATAACAATAGCTGTGTGTGACGCCTCCGATTTTACCGTACACTAATCATACATGCAAATGTGTACGATCAGGATCAAGGACTCACGGGAAGATATCACAACACAACTCAAGACACAAATTAAAATAATACAGGTTTTATATTACAAGCCAGGGGCCTCAAAGGCTCGAATACAAGAGCTCGATCATAGACGAGTCAGCGAAAGCAACAATATATGAGTACAGACATAAGTTAAACAAGATTGCCTTAAGAAGGCTAGCACAAACTGGGATACAGATCGAAAGAGGTGCAGGCCTCCTGCCTAGGATCCTCCTAAACTACTCCTGGTCGTAGTCAGCGGGCTGCACGTAGTAGTAGGCACCTCCCGAGTAGTAGTAGTCGTCATCGACAGTGGCATCTGGCTCCTAGACTCCATCATCTGGTCGCAGCAAATCGGTTATAGGAAGGGGGAAAAAGGGGAGCAAAGCAACTGTGAGTACTCATCCAAAGTACTCGCAAGCAAGGAGCTACACTACATATGTATGCATTGGTATCAAATGGAAAAAGGGTATCATATGTGGACTAAACTGCAGAATGCCGGAATAAGAGGGGGATAGCTAGTCCTGTCGAAGACTATGCTTCTGGCCACCTCCATCTAGCAGCATGTAGAAGAGAGTAGATGGTAAGTTCACCAAGTAGCATCGTGTAGCATAATCCTAACCGATGATCCTCCCCTCGTCGCCCTGTGAGAGAGCGATCACCCGTTGTATCTGGCACTTAGAAGGGTGTGTTTTATTAAGTATCTGGTTCTAGTTGTCATAAGGTCAAGGTACAACTCCAAGTCATCGTATTACCAAAGATCACGGCTATTCGAATAGATTAACTTCCCTGCAGGGGTGCACCACATTTCCCAACAAGCCGGATCCCCTTTGTCCGCACACACTTTCCTGGGTCATGCCCGGCCTCGGATGATCAACACGTCGTAGCCCCACCTAGGCACAACAGAGAGGTCAGCACGCCAATCTAAATCCTATGCGCGCTGGGGTCTGGGCCCATCGCCCATTGCACACATGCACGTTGCATACGCGGCCGGAAGCAGAACTAGCCCCCTTAATACAAGAGCAGGCTTACGGTCCAATCCGGCGCACGCCGCTTAGTCGCTGACGTCACGAAGGCTTCGGCTGATACCATGACGTCGAGTGCCCATAACTGTCCTCGCTTAGATGGTTAGTGTGTATAGGCCAGTGGCCAGACTCAGATCAAATCCCAAGACCTCATTAAACGTGTTATCTTGAAATAACCGTGAACGCCGACTAGGGCCAGGCCCACCTCTCTCCTAGGTGGTCTCAACCTGCCCTGTCACTCCGGCACAAAGTAACAGTTAGGGGCCGTCGGGAACGCAGGCCCACCTCTACCGGGATGGAGCCACCTGCCCCTTCAACCCCCATCTCCGAACAATATCATAAGTAATGTAACAGTATACGTATATATCATATGCCCGTGATCACCTCCCGAAGTGATCGCGGTCTAGTAGTATAGCATGGCAGACGGACACGAGTGTAGGGCCACTGATGTAACACTAGCATCCTATACTAAGCATTTAGGATTGCAGGTAAAGGTAACAACAGTAGTAGCAAAGACAGGCTATGCATCAGGATAGGATAACGGAAAACAGTAACATGCTACACTACTCTAGTGCAAGTAGTATAGAGAAGAATAGGCGATATCTGGTGATCAAAGGGGGGGGCTTACCTGGTTGCTCTAGCAAGTAGGAGGGTTGTCAACATCGTAGTCGTACTGGGTAGCAGCGGCGTCGGTCTCAATGTCTAACGAGAGAAGAGGGGGAAGAAACAATAAATACAGAGCAAATTGATGCATATCGATGCATGACAAGACAAGTAACGGTGCCAGGTGTGCCCTAACGCGGTAGGAGGTGATACCGACGAAGGGGGGAAACATCCGGGAAAGTATTCCAGGTTTGCTATGCTAGAGATGTGTGGCGAATGAACGGGCTGTGTATTTGAATTCATCTCGTCGTTCTGAGCAACTTTCATGTAAAAAAACATTTTCATTTGAGCTATGGATTATTTTATAATAATTTTAAATTTTTTAAATCATTTTTAGAATTATCATAATTAATTAATTTAGAAAATGCAATTATGACGTCAGCATGATGTCAGGGTGATGTCAGCAGTCAACCAGACAGTTGACCTAGTCAACCTGACAGGTGGGTCCCGCATGTCATAGGCTGTTTAGTTAGCACCCTAATTAACAGAGTTAATTAGATTACCTAATGATAAGGTTACTCTAAATAGACTTAATTAAGTTAATTTAATTAGTTAATTAATTAATTAATGATAATTTTATTGATTTATTTTATTATAATTATTTTTAACTCTCTTTTATTTTTATAAAAAACGTTCTAGACATGGGGGCCCCGTGTCATAGGCCCATAGGGGCCTATCGGGTTTGGCCGATAACGGGCACATGGCACAGCCCGTCTGGGCGCTGGCGGGACGCCCGTCAGGGTGAACCCGCGCATCGGCCTCGGCCACGGCAGGGCGCCGGCGTCGGGCGCCAACCGGGCGGAGGACGGGGGATGATGACGGCGCACGGGATAGGGGCGACCTGCGGGAGGAGCGGGCTGCAGCGGCATCAGCGAGCAGCACCACCTGAGACGCGCGGGGTAGGGGGTGGCGAACAGGGGGCGCGGCCATGGGCGAGCGCGAGCACGGGGCTCAACCACAGGAGAGGGAGGCGCTCACTGGGGCTGTAGGGTTAAGGGCAGCGTTGCTCGGGGCGGAGGACGGGGAGGCAGTCCGGCGACGGCGGCGATGAGGTCAGGGCGGCGACGACCCAGGGAGGAGGTGAGGAAGCACGGCGGCGACGACGGGGTCCGGCGAGTCGGAGTGACGGTGGTGGTGCTCACATGATGTGGTGGTGGTCGGCAACGGTGTAGGGCGCTCGGGGCGGGGGCGGCACCCGTGCAGGTCACGCGAAGGCGAGCCTCCTTGTGGGCGTCGCGTGGGTGCGGTGGGGGAGGCGGCGCTGGGAGGGTGACGAGGGGAGAGAGGGGATCGATCCCGATCCAGGGGAATCGGGGGAGGTAGTGGGGGGGGGGGGGGGGGGGGAGGGGGGGGGGGGGGGGGGGGGGGGGGGGGGGGGGCCGGCTGGGCCAAGTGGGTTGGCCAGCTGGGCCTTCTGGCCCAGTTGGCCAGGGGGCTTTTTCCTTTTCTTGTTTTTGTTTTTTTCTTTCTGTTTTCTTGTTTCTTTTATTTATTTTCTTTTTGTTTTAATTCATCTAAAATTATTTAGACATTTTCTAAAAATGTATTTACTTCACCATAATTACCTATGCAATAATTGACATAGTCCGAACATTTTTATTTTAATGTTTGAAAACTTTTATTGTTTGCCTATATTTTACATTTGAATTTGTATCATTTTTGAACTAACGCGAGTACATCTACAGTAACCGACGTGATGTGACATAATTAGCAGAGGGTTACTATAGCTTGATTATCCGGGCGTCACAATTCTCCTCCACTACAAGAAATCTCGTCCCGAGATTTAGGAGCGGTTGTAAGGGGGAAGGGATCTGGTTACGAAATTCTAACGATTCTTCTCGGTCGTACTTGCTCTTCTCGAAGAGGTTGATCAATGACATTCATGTCTTCATTCCTCTCCTTCAGGTCATCATGATGAAGTTGTCGTCCTTTCTTCGGGGCACTCCATCGTACTAACGAATAGGTAAGGGGCAGCTCTACAACGATAGGATGTTATAAGGGAAAATCATATGGGGGTATCCCAAGAATGAACACATGAGTATCTCTCGAGTTGAACAAATGAAACACCTCGACAGCAAAGTAAGAAGGTACAATAAGCAGTTTCAAGCAGATAGACAACCGTTGTTGCCTGAAACAGCGCGTGAAAGGGGTTCAGAGCAACGAGAATTAGTGTTGTGTCTGATACCAGAATTGACGATCTCTCGGAAGGTGGCTGCTGAATTACCTATGAGGTCACGCTCGAGGAATAACTATGGAAATAGGGGGTGTACAGGAGAGCCAGGTTTCGGTCCTGTGGGACTGTGGGTTATGGGCCCACCATGTGGGTTAAAGTAGAAAGGGGGTTGACATCTTGCACGATCACGATAGCAAGGCATGTCAGAGGGTAGCCTGTCAGTTATGTCGGCAACAACATCGATACCAAGGGCGAGGGACGAAGAGAACCATTTTCCTGCTCGTTGAACGAGGCGGACCAATAGGCAAGGTTCTCGTCCATCGGTGGCTACCGGAATGTCAGCAACAATAGTAATAGGGTCTTACTGACAGAGTGGTACAATGAGGTGTGGACATAAGCAGGGAAATATTACTGCTTATATTATATAGATCACAAGAAGGTTTAAAAAAACCAATGGAAAGGAAAAGTGATTATCAGGTTTAAACAGAACAATGGAAAGAAAATGTGTACACACACATATTTCAGGGGTATATCCTTCCCAATGACAAGCGGAGCATGATATCCATGACAGGATAGAAAGTAGGAAACCATTTAGGTAAGTGGGGAGGAATCTCATGATATTACCCATACAACGGTGTTAGGGTAAATGATAAAGAAAACTTATCATTGTGCTTCAAATGCTCTTATTGAAAATCGGATTACCACAGGCATGCTTCGAGATAGCATTGACATGGTCTTCAAGCAAAGGTCAGACTTTGGATACATGAAGGATCCATCAGGAACAACTTGTAGAATAAGTCTTACAATTTCCTCATGGAAGAATGGACAACCTTGCTAATAAGGAAACTATAATGGTAGGTCCTTTGGCCAGGTGTGCTGGGCATGACATCACCTTACCGGGTCATAAAAGACCAGTGTTATAACTCTTGGAAAAATGTTCCAACCATCATATCTGATCGTTGTTAGGATACCTCAGACTCAGGATGCCTGAGAAGAAAAGGTGCAACACAATTTGACGAGATGACATAGTAAGTTTCTCAAGAAAAGAATTATGGAAGCGAGTTCCAAAACAAGAGTTCATCATTAAACCAAGGAGAGGATGAGGAGGTGGCTGATGGACTCAGCAACAATTCCTCAAGATTTCCAAAAGGATGGATTTCCACAATTATGTGAACAAGGGGATAACATTTGTCAATTCAAATGATATAATGTTGTATGCTCTAGGAAAACATACACCATCAATCTTTAGTTGAAAGGTGTGCCCGAAGTATGACCTTAGGCAGCAAGCTCAATGTTAGAGTGACGATTCAATAACCAACAATCTAAGAACAAACTGTCAATCGTTAACTTCAAAGCAACAGGGTTGCTAGAAGTACAGAACTCAAACAACATCATTAGCATATTGGTATCCTGGTTAAAAATGACACGGGAACCAAGGAAGAATGGTGATGGTGAAAAGTATCATCATACCGAGAATTTCTAAGAGGTGGAGCAATCCCCACAACATTCTCGACAGAAAAGACATTAATACTTCAAGGCAGAATACAACACTAGCTGGAAAGCAAGTTGTATTCATAATGTGGACAAGTTCGCAATGAAAGGAAGTCAAGGGCGTTATTGATGATAATAAAATCATCGAGGGCAAGGAGGGTATTTCTCATCATGAACACAGTTGACATCTCGGAAGAAGTCAAAGTGTTGTAGGTGATCCGACACAATTGCTGGGAGGTTTCAAGAGGATGCAATCAAACAACAACAACAACAAGCAAGGAAATGACAAAGTGGCAAGTTATAGGATCAATATATAAGCTGCAAGCTCGGGACCAAAGTTGCCTTTCAAGTCAAGCAACATGATGTTGAAAGCTCGACATAAGTCGTGCTCACACACTGAAGAATTCATGCCCCAGAGAAGGACGCAGTACCATAGTCAAAAGTAGAAAGACCAGGATGCAGCCGATAGTCTAGGAATGACCAGATTGGATTCAGAATTTCCTAGTAAAAATACTAGGGGTATTTGATTTGTAGTGCGGAATAATTCCACTAGTCGGTGCCCTCAGTTGACAACAACCCAGAACCCGTAGAGTGATTACGACAAGGAAAAACATTACTTCAACAAAGTTAGTAAGATGTGGTGCAATGGCAAGGCATCTCCGAGATACTAGGGGGTAATACTCGAAGGTAGAACATGATAGAAGTAGAACCGGGTCATTGACCTATGACAGTAGATACTTCAACCTTGCCACAATTAGACGAGGCACTGGAATGAATTCCAATCAGATATATCAGATCAGGACAGCATGGTCGGAATCATAACTGTAAGGAATCAATTTCAAAAATAACGAAAGAATCATACAGCTGGATAATCATTTTGCAAGAAGCTTCTGAGATGGTCTACATCATTTTCATGGGCATGAACAGAAAGTTCAAGGTCGACTCCCACTTATTTAATGCATATCATTTCATTCACCTCTCGCTTTGATAAAACTGTAGTGTTGGAATTTATTTGGTAGAACACCGAAAGAGTATGACTTGTGAAAACTTTCGGGTTCTCATGGATTAGGGGAAGACATAGGTTCAACCCATCTGGCATCTTAGTAACATATACCACAAGTTTCAACAGTAATTACACAAGCTCGAAAGCAGAGCATCGTTGGCCAAGCAGATGATACAATTTACCAAAGGCACTATGTATTAGGGGAAGAACTCACAAGGTGATTGAATATGAAGGACACTATCGGATAACAATCCAACAATTGATCGGGCGATCCACAACGGAGCTAATGTGAGTATCGGTACTCACTCTGAGGAAGAAACAATGCAAAGGCATCAGATTCAACAATCACCTAATTAGTCTGATGCTTAAATAGAAAGAAATTATGGCTTCCAAAACTAAGAATCATAAGCAGATGCTTTGATCAAGGATGGATAAGTTGAAAACACTTAGTTGGTCAATCAATAAAGGTTTGAATTGCCGAGAACCAACTCATGTCCGTAATGACGCCTGAGCCGGAAAGATAATTTTAAAAAAAGGATAACCGGATGACTGCGTGCATATGCACACATTGGCTCAATAGGCTCAAAATGACTAAGACAAGGGAGGTTAACAAGAACTACTAGTCATATGGAATTAACCATAATGCAAGCAGGCAAGAATTTCAAGAACAACGGGCTGTTGAGAATTTTCAAAAAATCAAATAGTATTTCGAAGACTTTGGTGAAATACATGAACAAAGGGAAAGAACGGATACTCGGTAAGTGTGAGAAATTATCCATAGGGGGTATTCATGTGGCAAGAACTTCAAGGCAGTAGGCACAAAGCATTCTCGCATAATAGAGAGAATTTAGGGGTATCTTGTAATAACAAGAACAACGAGGAATGATTGTCTGATTGGCAAGTGTACGTGGTTATTCATAGGGGTTTACCAATGGAAGCGTATTGCAAAAGCGATGGCACCAAGTCTCGAGAGAACATCGTAGAGTATCCTCCAAATCTTTCGGCGCAGCAGGCGATCATCTAGAAATGAAGGGGCTCTCCGGAAGGAAGTAATTACGATAACCTAGAGTTAGAGTTAGCAAAATCATTTGACCCGAATAGAAGAGAGATCATAGTCCAAGAGTATAGGTTGAGGAATAAAAGATCCTAATACAACCCAATGGCGACGTGTGCCCGTAAGGCACACCGGCATGTTAGTAAAAGTTTTGCAATGACTAGACTCAACTTCGGCCAAGGAGTGTGGAAGGGGGATTCCTATAGGTAGTCGGCTCTGATACCAACTTGTGACGCCCCCGATTTGACCGTTCACTAGCATACACGCAAATGTGTACGATCAAAATCAGGGACTCACGGGAATATATCACAACACAACTCTAGATACAAATTAAAATAAATACAAGTTTTATATTACAAGCCAGGGGCCTCGAAGGCTCGAATACAAGAGCTCGATCATAGACGAGTTAGCGGAAGCAACAATATCTGAGTACAAACATAAGTTAAACAAGATTGCCTTAAGAAGGCTAGCACAAACTAGGATACAGATCGAAACAGGCGCATGCCTCCTGCCTGGGATCCTCCTAAACTACTCCGGGTCGTCGTCAGCGGGCTGCACGTAGTAGTAGGCACCTCCCGAGTAGTAGTAGTCGTCATCGACAGTGGCGTCTGGCTCCTAGACTCCATCGTCTGGTCGCAACAATCGGTTATAGGAAGGGGGAAAAAGGGGAGCAAAGAAACCGTGAGTACTCATCCAAAGTACTCGCAAGCAAGGAGCTACACTACATATGTATGCATTGGTATCAAATGGAAAAAGGGTATCATATGTGGACTGAACTGCAGAATGCCGGAATAAGAGGGGGATAGCTAGTCCTGTCGAAGACTACGCTTCTGGCCATCTCCACCTTGCAGCATGTAGAACAGAGTAGATGGTAAATTCACCAAGTAGCATCGTGTAGCATAATCCTAACCGATGATCCTCCCCTCGTTGCCCTGTGAGAGAGCGATCAACGGTAGTATCTGGCACTTAGAAGGGTGTGTTTTATTAAATATCCGGTTCTAGTTGTCATAAGGTCAAGGTACAACTCCAAGTCATCCTGTTATCGAAGATCACGGTTATTCAAATAGATTAACTTCCCTGCAGGGGTGCTCCACATTTCCCAACACGCTCGATCCCCTTTGTCCGGACACACTTTCCTGGGTCATGCTCGGCCTCGGATGATCAACACGTTGGAGCCCCACCTAGGCACAACAGAGAGGTCAGCACACCGGTCTATATCCTTTGCCCGCAGGGGTCTGGGCCCATCGCCCATTGCACACCTGCACGTGGCATACGCGGCCGGAAGCAGAACTAGCCCCATTAATACAAGAGCAGGCTTACGGTCCAATCCAGCATGTGCCGCTCAGTCGCTGACGTCACAAAGGCTTCGGCTGATACCACGACGTCGAGTGCCCATAACTGTCCCCGCGTAGATGGTTAGTGCGTATAGGCTAGTGGCCAGACTCAGGTCAAATACCAAGATCTCGTTAAACGTGTTATCTTGAAACAACAGCAAACACCGACCAGGGCCAGGCCTACCTCTCTCCTAGGTGGTCTCAACCAGCCCTGTCGCTCCGCCACAAAGTAACAGTCAGGGGCCGTCGGGATCCCAGGCCCATCTCTACCGGGATGGAGCCACCTGCCCCTTCAGCCCCCATCTCCGAACAGTATCATAAGTAATGTAACCGTATAAGTATATATCATATGCCCGTGATCACCTCCCAAAGTGATCACGGCCCAGTAGTATAGCATGGCAGATGGACAAGAGTGTAGGGCCACTGAAGGAACACTAGCATCCTATACTAAGCATTTAGGATTGTAGGTAAAGGTAACAACAGTAGTAGCAAAGACAGGGTATGCATCAGGATAGGATAACGGAAAGCAGTAACATGCTACACCACTCTAATGCAAGAAGTATAGAGAAGAATAGGCGATATCTGGTGATCAAAGGGGGGGCTTGCCTGGTTGCTCTGGCAAGTAGGAGGGGTCGTCAACACTGTAGTCGTACTGGGTAGCAGCGGCATCGGTCTCAGTGTCTAACGAGAGAAGAGGGGGAAGAAACAATAAATACAGAGCAAACTGATGCATATTGATGCATGACAAGACAAGTAATGGTGCCAGGTGTGCCCTAACGTGGTAGGAGGTGATACCGACGAAGGGGGGAAACATTCGGGAAAGTATTCCCGGTGTTCCGTGTTTTCTCACAGATGAACCGAAGGTGAAATGTTGCAGGTTTGCTATGCTAGAGATGCGTGGCGAATGAACAGGCTGTGTATTTGAATTCGTCTCGTCGTTCTGAGCAACTTTCATGTAGAAAACATTTTCATCTGAGCTATGGATTACTTTATAATAATTTTTAAAGATTTTAAATCATTTTTAGAATTATCATAATTAATTAATTTAGAAAATGCAATTATGATGTCAGCATGATGTCAGGGTGATGTCAGCACTCAACCAGACAGTTGACCTAGTCAACCTGACAGGTGGGTCCCGCATGTCATAGGATTAGCTAATGATAAGGTTAGTCTAAATAGACTTAATTAAGTTAATTTAATTAGTTAATTAATAAATTAATTAATGATATTTTTATTTATTTATTTTATTATTATTTTTTAAATTCTCTTTTATTTTTATAAAAAACTTTCTAGGCGTGGGGCCCCCGTGTCATAGGCCCATAGGGGCCTATCGGGTTTGGCTGATAATGGGCACAGGGCACAGCCCGTCTGGGCTCTGACGGGACGCCCGTCAGGGTGAACCCGGGCATCGGCCTCGGCCACGGCGGGGTGCCAGCGCCGGGCGCCAACCGAGCGGAGGACGGGGGATGACGACGGCGCACGGGACAGGGGCGGCCTACGGGAGGAGCGGGCTCCAGCAGCATTGGCGAGCAGCACCACCAGGGACGCACGGGGTAGGGGGTGGCGAATAGGGGGCACGGCCACGGGCGAGCGCGAGCACGGGGCTCGTCCACAGGCGCGCGCGAGAGCATAGATAGGCGAGGGCACGGCGTGATGAGGGAGAAATGAGGAGAGGGAGGCGCTCACTGGGGCCGTAGGGTTAAGGGCAGCGTTGCTCGGGGCGGAGGACGGGGAGGCAGTCCGGCAACGGCGGCGATGAGGTCGGGGCGGCGACGACCCGGGGAGGAGGTGAGGAAGCACGGCGGTGACGACGGGGTCCGGCGAGTCGGAGTGACAGTGGTGGTGCTCACGTGCGTGGTGGTGGTCGGCAACGCTGTAGGGCGCTCGGGGCGGGGGCGGCACCCGTGCAGGTCACGCGAGGGGCGAGCCTCCCTGTGGGCGTCGTGTGGGTGCGGTGGGGGAGGCGGCGCTGCGAGGGTGACGAGGGGAGACAGGGGATCGATCTCGATCCAGGGGAATCGGTGGAGGGAGTGGGGCGAGTGGGGGGTTAGGGTTACGGGGGTGGGGATACGGAGAGAGTGGGGGGGCGGCTGGGCCAAGTGGGTCGGCCAGCTGGGCCTTCTGGCCCAGTTGGCCAGGGGGCTTTTTCCTTTTCTTGTTTTTGTTTTTTTTCTTTCTTTTTTCTTATTTCTTTTATTTATTTTATTTTTTGTTTTAATTCATTTAAAAGTATTTAGGAATTTTTTAAAAATGTGTTTACTTCACCATAATTACCTATGAAATAATTGAATAGTCCGAAATTTTTTATTTTAATGTTTGAAAACTTTTACTTTTTGCCTATATTTAAATTTGAATTTGAATCGTTTTTGAACTAACGCAAGTTCATCTATAGTAACCGAGGTGACGTGATATAATTAGCAGAGGGTTACTATAGCTTGATTATTCGGGCGTCACACTATGGGTGTGCAGAGGGATGGCCAGGCCAGCGAGGGGAGTAGGGTGGGGCGGTGAGGCCTGCGCTGCAGCACAGCTGGCCACAGGAGGAGGGAGCAGGCAGTCCCGCCGGCACTGGTTTGAGCGGCTGGAAAAGGAAGAGCAGAGATTGAAGAAGCATGACAGCTGTTGGATGGACATCCAACAGTAACTGCTCTCGTGTGTTGACTAAGTTGACAAGGCCTTGCTTGCATGTCATCCTTTTTTAGGAAAGCATACGCGTCAACCTAGTAGGCCGACAAGCCAGCCTCAAATATGTGGAAACAACATACAACCCATCTGCCACTATTGCTAATAAAAATACAATCCATTGGCTAATTCTTAAGGATTCTTTTAAGCCCATATTCTTTTTGTTACCATTATAGCCCACATTTTGGCACGGTTAAAAATTCAACCAAATTTTCTTATTTTGGTGCGGTTCGAACTGTTTTTAATCCCAAAATTTTGAATCACATTCAAACTAATTTAAAAGTAATAAATTTATATCAATTTAAAATCCAACATAATTTTCACCGCAAAAAACAATTGAATTCGAAATCTCGAAATCTTAAAAAAAGATATTTGAAACTAATTGCCGGTTTCCTGATTTTTAAACTTTACACCCCATTTCTTACTACTTCATTTTCTGGGTAAGCGAGTACATCTCTCTCCCCTTGAAAGATTTCCAGCCCAGCAGGGCTGAGAAAGCAAGTAGGCGTCCGTTGGGTATTTCTTTAGAGAAAGGTAGCACTGGGCTAGCCATTTTCAGAAAGAAAAAACACAACTGGGCTCATGATGTGGTAAACATAAAATAAAACCCTGGCTAGACGGGCCACAGCCCCCGCACAGCCTCGTTGTTACCCTGATTCGTCTCTAAAACTACTAAATAACAACTGCTTGTTCCTAAAAAAAGTAAATAACAACTGCGCGACCTGTTGGGTCCCTGGTGTCAGCCGCTGATACATCTCCAACGTATCAATAATTTTTGATTGTTCCATGCTATTATATTATTAGCCTTGGATGTTGTATATGCATTTATATGCTATTTTATATGATTTTTGGGACTAACTTATTAACCTAGAGCCCGGTGCCAGTTTCTGTTTTTTCGTTGTTTTTGAGTATCGCAGAAAAGAAAAACCAAACGGAGTCCAATTGACCTGAAACTTCACGGAACATATTTTTGGACCAGAAGAAGGCCATGGAGTAAAAGAGTTGGGCCAGAAGAATCCCGGGCTGCCCACGAGGGTAGGGGTGCGCCCACCCCCTGGGCGCGCCTGCCTATCTCGTGGACAGCCCGGAGACCCCCCCGACTTGTTCTCAACGCCAAAACCTCTTATATATACAGAAACCCCCAGAACATAACCTAGATCGGGAGTTCCGCCGCCGCAAGCATCTGTAGCCACCGAAAACCAATCTAGACCTGTTCCGGCACCCTACCAGAGGGGGGGAATCCCTCTCCGGTGGCCATCTTCATCATCCCGGCACTCTCCAGGACAAGGAGGGAGTAGTTCACCCTCGGGGATGAGGGTATGTACCAGTAGCTATGTGTTTGATCTCTCTCTCTCTCGTGTTCTTGATTCGGAATGATCATGATGTATCGCGTGCTTGGCTATTATAGTTGGATCTTATGATGTTTCTCCCCCTCTACTTTCTTGTGATGAATTGAGTTTTCCCTTTGAAGTTATCTTATCGCATTGAGTCTTTAAGGATTTGAGAACACTTGATGTATGTCTTGCATGTGCTTATCTATGGTGACAATGGGATATCATGTGATCCACTTGATGTATGTTTTGGTGATCAATTTGCGAGTTCCGTGACCTTGTGAACTTATGCATAGGGGTTGGCACATGTTTTCGTCTTGACCCTCCGGTAGAAACTTTGGGGCACTCTTTGAAGTTCTTTGTGTTGGTTGAATAGATGAATCTGAGATTGTGTGATGCATATCGTATAATCACACCCACGCATACTTGGGGTGACATTGGAGTATCTATGTGACATTAGGGTTTTGGTTGATTTGTGTCTTAAGGTGTTATTCTAGTATGAACTCTTTAATAGATCGATCAGAAAGAATAACTTTGAGGTGGTTTCGTACCCTACAATATTCTCTTTGTTTATTCTCCTCTATTAGTGACTTTGGAGTGACTCTTTGTTGCATGTTGAGGGATAGTTATATGATCCAATTATGTTATTATTGTTGAGATAACTTGCACAAGTGAAAGTATGAACCCTAGGCCTTGTTTCCTTGCATCGCAATACCGTTTACGCTCACTTTTACCACTTGCTACCTTGCTATTTTTATATTTTCAGATTACAAAAACCTATATCTACCATCCATATTTCACTTGTATCACCATCTCTTTGCCGAACTAGTGCACCTATACAATTTACCATTGTATTGGGTGTGTTGGGGACACAAGAGACTTTTTGTTATTTGGTTGCATGGTTGTTTGAGAGAGACCATCTTCATCCTACGCCTCCCACGGATTGATAAACCTTAGGTCATCCACTTGAGGGAAATTTGCTACTGTCCTACAAACCACTGCACTTGGAGGCCCAACAACGTCTACAAGAAGAAGGTTGTGTAGTAGAGATCAGCCGCTCATTGTGTAATTCTCTCGTTTATTGACTACATTGACAATGGCATGGTCCCAGGATGTCCCACCATTAGGAGGAACCATTTTTTTGGGCTTGTAATAAGGAGGCACTTGCTTCCGTACTGCCCCTAGTGGGTCCCTACTGTTATTCTCTCCATGTACAGTCACCTCCTTATTCCTCTCGGTTCTTGACCACGGTGACAACGCCAGACGGCGGCGCACCACGCATGTCGAGCGGACCAAGGAGGAGGACGACGGTGGGGCCTCGGACAGAATGAACAGGAACCATGGAAGATGCGTCGGTCCAGTCACAGGTGGAGGGGAGTACGACGATTGACTGGTTCGTGTGCGACTGCGTGTTGGGGCTGACGTCGCCAGAGAATAGCCGGACATGTGGGGGAATACAGGGAGGGACTGGCCAACGTTTGACGGTACGGTAGGGCGGCAGAGGTGCAACCAGCTGTGGGAGGTGGGAGCAGGCGGAATCGACAAGGTATTTTGGTTTGGGCGGCTAGAGGGAGAAGACAAGAGATAGAAGATACATGACAGATGTTGGATGTCAATCCAACCGCTGGTAGGCAGAATCATTTGTTGACTACCTAGTAAGTCGACACCACCTTGGATAGGCTTTTTGCTCGTGGGTCCCAAATGTCAGTATCCAAATATGTCACGACCATGCAACCTTTCTTATGAAAATTTATAGCCCATTTGGTGTGGTAGTTCAAAATAGGTTTGTGGGTGCTGGTTGGGCCTAATCACTTGGGTTCTCTAATGCATGGTGAACTAAAGAAGCCGGCGAGAGTGATGTTATTTCCCTTGGTTGGGATTTGTTACAATATTTCTCTCTTAATTAAACAAATGGCAAGCCATTTGCCTTGTTTCAAACAAAATATGACAGTCACGGCCGAGTTGAGACCCATATTACAAACTATACAAAAGAATGAGGGTTAATTGTTCATCATGTTTAGACATAACCCAGACTAAACATACATGGCAATAACATCTAATCCAACCACTATTTTTGGCAGTCAAACAAATGGGTTGGTCAGATCCATAAAATCAACATCTTATGCCAAAAAGTTTACTGGCATATGACGACAAGTTGTTGTAAATAGAAGCCGAGAACGTTCAGAAGCCCATTTGTCGACATGAAACTTCTTCTTTTGTTGTTCAACATATCCATCCGTGAGAAATTTCTTCTTGAAAAACTTAAGCCTCATGGACAATAGTAACCTCGCATTCAACAGGAAGAATGTGAAAAAGTTTCTGTTTGCCTGATTCGATGCATAACCTTCCATCGCTATTGTCCTCAAACGAATGTCATGAGAACTGAGAAAATCCCGGTGCTTATTATGCCACCAATTGGTTATATGTTTTTCTCCATGTGTTGCTGCCTATGGAGACAGGAAGATTGAAAATATTTAAGGTAAAAAAGGAGTATGTCGATAGAGCGACAGTCGAACGGTAATTCTAGTACAATATATATGGGCTTTCAATGTGCATGCAATAATCACCTCTATATACAAACTCTCTAGATATGGAAAGCATCATAGCAAGCCAATAATTGTGTTCAGATCAATCCTAAACATTCCAATATATAAGATCTTGACATAATCCAACAACATTGATAGGCTATCGATGGACGGACTCTTCATTGAGCGTATAACATAATATTAGTATCCAAAGTGTACTCCAAGATGATATAAAATTTATGCGCACAAATTAAAAATGCAGCTTGTGATTACAAAAGTGTAGATGATAACATACAGTACCTGAATAAGTGTGGAGCCAAACACCATGTCGTGATGTACAAATGGATCAGGAATTACACCCAAGGCCTCAAGTTTAGGCGTAGAGACGACAATTATTTGCGAAGGTTTATAATAATAATCAAGGAGCAACCTTTGAATTGAAGGGGCATCTTCGATGATGAGCCGTTGCCCTTCAAAATAAATTCCAATGCTTTTAAGGTGAGGCGACTTTATTTGAAGACAACTGATATGGATTTCTATTCCCAAAACAATCAGCAAGCGCTCCAGGGTAGGGCAACTAGAGAGGGTGATTCTATGCAGTGAGGCCTCCGATAGATCAACCATCACAAGCGAAAGTCTTTTTAGCAATGGGAGTCGAATCATTAGTACCAGATTGTCTGGTAGATGGCACCGGGCTATGGTGAGGGTGTGGAGAGAGGAGGAAAACCACGAGATGGACAACGGTGGTGCGGGCACAAATACATGGAGTTGGGATTGTGGCATATATTTTTCGAATTCAGTGAATTGTAGCCAAGCGTCCATCATGGGGGGTATGGCCAGCTAGCGTGTCGGGATGCAGAGGTGTTTAACCGGCCCCTGGTGGGAGGAGACGATGGCTCTGAGGAGATAAAATTCAATAAGGACAGATATCTGACAATAGTCGAGATTAAGAGGCGCAGTGCGCCAGAGAGTGCGCCATCAACATGCGAGGACTTGTGTGCGGCAGCCATCTTTGGTTGGGAGAAGGGAGATGATCTCCCCAAGGATGTCGTCCGGGAGATCTCTGATTGATAACCCACAAGTATAGGGGATTGCACCAGTTTTCAAGGGTAGAGTATTCAACCCAAATTTATTGATTCGACACAAGGAGAGCAAAAGAATATTCTCGAGTATTAGCAGCTGAGTTGTCAATTCAACCACACCTGGAAACTTAGCATCTGCAGCAAAGTGTTTAGTAGCAAAGTAATATGATAGTAGTAGTAACGGTAGCAAAAGTAATATTTTTGGTATTTTGTAGTGATGATAACAATAGCAACGGAAAAGTAAATAAGCGAAGAACAATATATGGAAAGCTCGCAGGCATTGGATCAGTGATGGAGAATTATGCCGGATGTGTTTCATCATGTAACAGTCATAACATAGGGTGACACAGAACTAGCTCCAATTCATCAATGTAATGTAGGCATGTATACCGAATATAGTCATATGTGCTTATGGAAAAGAACTTGCATGACATCTTTTGTCCTACCCTCCCGTGGCAGCGGGGTCCTAATGGAAACTAAGGGATATTAAGGCCTCCGTTTAATAGAGTACTGGACTAAAGCATTAACACATGGTGAATAAATGAACTCCTCGAACTATGGTCATCACCGGGAGTGGTCCCGATTATTGTCACTTCGGGGTTGCCGGATCATAACACGTAGTTGGTGACTATAGACAGGATCAAGAACTCACATATATTCATGAAAACATAATAGGTTCAGATCTGAAATCATGGCACTCGGGCCCTAGTGAAAAGCATTAAGCATAGCAAATTCATAGCAACATCAATCTTAGAACATAGTGGATACTAGGGATCAAAACCTAACAAAACCAACTCGATTACATGATAAATCTCATCCAACCCATCACCGTCCAGCAAGCCTACGATGGAATTACTCACGCACGGCGGCGAGCATCATGAAACTGGTGATGGAGGATGGTTGATGATGACGACGGCAACGGATTCCCCACTCCGGAGCCCCGAACGGACTCCAGATCAGCCCTCCCGAGAGAGTTTATGGCTTGGCGGCGGCTCCGTATCGTAAAACGCGATGAATCCTTCTTCTTTATTTTGTTCTCCCCAAACACGAATATATGGAGTTGGAGTTGAGGTCGGTGGAGCTCCAAGGGGCCCACGAGGCAGGGGGCGCTCCCAAGGGGGCAGGCGCGCCCCCACCCTCGTGGCTAGGGTGTGCCCCCCTGGCCTTGATTCTTTGCCAGTATTTTTTATTATTTCCAAAAATAATCTCTGTGGAGTTTCAGGTCATTCCGAGAACTTTTGTTTCTACACATAAATAACACCATGGCAATTTTGCTGAAAACTGCGTCAGTCCGGGTTTGTTCCATTCAAATCATGCAAGTTAGAGTCCAAAACAAGGGCAAAAGTGTTTGGAAAAGTAGATAGGATGGAGACGTATCAACTCCCCCAAGCTTAAACCTGCCTAACTAAAAGTGATATAGAAAAACTTTTACAAACTCTGTTTACTCTTGTTGTCGTAAATATGTAAAGCCATCATTCAAATTTGCAGCAAGGATTATGAACTAACCACATTCACAATAACACTTAGGTCTCATGTTTACTCATATCAATGGCATAATCAACTAGCGAGCAATAATAATAATTCTCGGATGACAACACTTTCTCAAAACAATCTTGATATGATATAACAAGATGGTATCTCGCTAGCCCTTTCTGAGACAGCAAAACATAAATACAGAGCACCTTTAAAGATCAAGGACTGACTAGATATTGTAATTCATGGTGAAAGAGATCCAGTCAAGTCATACTCAATGTAAACTAGTCAGTAATGAATGCAAATGACAGCGGTGCTCTCCAACTGGTGCTTTTTAATAAGAGGATGGTGACTCAACATAAAAGTAAATAGATAGGCCCTTCGAAGAGGGAAGCAGGGATTTGTAGAGGTGCCAGAGCTCGATTTTGAAATAGATATGAATAATATTTTGAGAGGTATACTTTCATTGTCAACATAACAACCAAGAGATGGCGATATCTTTCGTGCTACACACATTATAGGCGGTTCCCAAACAGAATGGTAAAGTTTATGCTCCCCTCCACCAACAAGCATCAATCCAAGGCTTGCTCGAAAAACGAGTGCCTCCAACTAACAACAGTCCTAGGGGAGTTTTGTTTGCAATTATTTTGATTTGATTTGCATAAAGCATGGGACTGGGCATCCCGGTGACCAGCCATTTTCTCGTGAGTGAGGAGCGGAGTCCACTCCTCCTAAGAATAACCTGCCTAACATGGAAGATACGACTACAAAAATGCAAGTTAGATAGGACGGAGACGTATCAAGATATTTTTGGGTTTTCTTTTTAATTACTACTACAAGCATGGAACTTAAAACTAGCTAAAAGCTAGAACTAATTTTTTGGTTTTTCTTAAGGTTTATTAAACACACAAGAAGAAAGCATAAAAAGGAAATAAACTAACATGGATATTACAGTGAAAAGTATGAGCACCGACATCTAGCAACGAGTGTGTGAACATGAATGTAGTGTCGGTGGGAAATATGTACTCCCCCAGGCTTAGGCTTTTGGCCTAAGTTGGTTTATTGCCACGGAAGGCCTGGCGGATATCCAAAGTTGTAGTTGGGGTCGTACTGAGATGGATACTCAGATTGCCACAGGCTGGCAATCACCTCCAGATCCCACTAGTAATCAGAATGTCATGGAGGATCAAATTGTGGTTCCGGCTCTGGCTCTGCAGCTGATCTAGGGTTCCGGTAGGCGTGAATGGCCTCAAACGGAACAAGGTACTTGCCTGCAGATAAATCAAACAAGGAAGGAGCAGCGGGGTAATAGTCTCAGGATGATGTTTATCAAAGAACAATTTGTATTTAAGCTCCCTTTCCCTATTATTTACAATAAAATCATGCGCTACCATACTCTTATAATCTAAATAAATATTAGGCAGCAATTTTTCTTCCTTTTCATAGTGCCCAATAGGTATGTTATAGTATGCAGCAAGGCGTGAAGCATGGACACCTCCAAACATGGGTCCCTTTGTACGGTTCAGACTTAACCGTTTGGCAATAATACTTCCCATACTAACAGAGTGGTCATGGAATAAACCATAGAACAAAATAATAATATCAGGAAAACTAAGGTTTCCACAGTTTCCGCGACCAATGAAGCAACGACTAGCAAATATTGCAAAGTAGCGTAAAACAGGGAAATGTTTGCTAGTGATTCTTGCATCGGAAACTTTCCTAGTTTCCCCTACAGTGATAGTGTCAATAAACTCGTCCACATCTCTACGATGTGGTTCCTCTAAGCTACCCTCGAAAGTTATTTTGCAAACCCTGCAAAAATCATATAGTGACATCTTATAAATGAAACTCTACTGAAGGAGGTGATTCCCTAGGATAATAGTAGAAGTTTTGCACAAAAGTATTGGTGAGTAGGAGATACTATTCGCGTTGGTCGCAGAGGAAGTCGGTGAGGCCTGCATTCTTAGCCAATTCATAAAAATCATCATAAATCCCGGCTGCTCTCAAGAAATCATCGGAAGGCCATTGACATGGCCGAACCTCCGCGGTGCGAGGCAGATTATATTTGGGCCTCTCTGCTTCTTCATTTTTCTTTTCCTTCGAGCTTCGACTCGATGGGCCCCTCAAAAATCTCTTCATTAATTTCTGAAAAATTCTGAAATTTTTAGTGACTTCAAATAAAAGTAAACCAAACTCAACAAAATTGATAGCAACTACTCCTACAAGTGCCTAGAGCCTATATCATGCATTAGAACTACTTGGAACCATATAAATTTGACATGCAAGCTCAAGAACATGGTCACCTAGGCAGCACAAATTTGCAATGAATAAAGCACTAGAACAAAAACTAACTAGACCAATGGAGGAGTCACATACCAAGGAACAACCCTCCAAAGCAGTTTTGTGACAGGTTCTTTGAGCAAGGAGATCGAAAATCGAAGCAAAATGAGCTAAAACTCGTGCTTGAGCTGGATGGTGATTTTTTTGGGAGGAAGAAGAAGTGTGTGGGTGCAGGAATAAGTGAGGGGAGCCACCGTGGGCCCACGAGGAAGGGGGCGCGCCCAGGGGGTGGGCGCACCCTGGACCCTCGTGGCCAGGTGCTTGCTCCCCCTGCTGTGTTCTCAGTGCCAGATATTCTCAAATATTCCAGAAAAAAATCATATTTAAATTTCAGGGCATTTGGAGAACTTTTATTTTTAGGGTATTTTTATATTGCACGGATAAATCAGAAAACAGACAGAAAAATACTATTTTTACTTTATTTCAACTAAATAACAGAAAGTAAAAGGAGGGAACAGAAGGTTGTGCTTTCTAACTTTATCCATCTCATTCTCATCAAAAGGAATCCACTAACAAGGTTGATCAAGTCTTGTTAACAAACTCATTTTGAGTAGCATGAAACCGGAGAAATTTCGAATGCCACTATGTTACCTCAACGGGGATATGCACATCCCCAATAATAAGAATATCATATTTCTTCTTGACAGTAGGAAGAGGAAATTCAAAACCTCCAAAAATAATCGATGTAATTTTTCCAATAGAATTGATACTGTGGACTTGAGTTTGTTTCCTCGGAAAGTGTACCGTATGCTCATTACCATTAACATGAAAAGTGACATTGCCTTTGGTGCAATCAATAACAGCCCCTGCAGTATTCAAAAAAGGTCTGCCAAGAATAATAGACACACTATCGTCCTCGGGAATATCAAGAATAACAAAGTCTGTTAAAACAGTAACGTTTGCAACTACAACAGGCAGATCCTCACAAATACCGTCAGGTATAGTAGTTGATTTATTAGCCATTTGTAGAGATATTTCAGTAGGTATCAACTTATTCAAATCAAGTCTACGATATAAAGAAAGAGTCATAACACTAACACCGGCTCCAAGATCACATAAAGCAGTTTTAACATAGTTTCTTTCAATCGAGCATGGTATAGTTGGTATTCCTGGATCTCCGAGTTTCTTAGGTATTCCACCCTTAAAAGTATAATTAGCAAGCATGGTGGAAATTTCAGCTTTCGATATCTTTCTCTTATTAGTAACAATATCTTTCATGTACTTAGCATAAGGATTCATTTTAAGCATATCAGTCAAACACATACGCAAAAAGATAGGTCTAATCATTTCAGCAAAGCGCTCAAAATCCTCATCATCCTTTTTCTTGGATGGCTTAGGAGGAAAATGCATGGGTTTCTGAACCCAAGGCTCTCTTTCCTTACCGTGTTTCTTAGCAACAAAATCTCTCTTATCATAATGTTGATTCTTTGATTGTGGGTTATCAAGATCAACACCAGGTTCAACTTCTGCATCATTATCATTGCTAGGTTGAACATCAACATGAACATTATCATTAACATTATCACTAGTTTCATGTTCATTACTAGATTGTGTTTCAGCATCAGAAATAGAGATATCATTGGGATTTCAGGTGTGTCAATAACTGGTTCACTAGAAGCATGCAAAGTCCTATCAATTTTCTTTTTCTTCCTTTTAGAAGGACTAGGTGCATCAATATCTGAAAGTGCTAGTGATCGACTAGAGGGGGGGGGTGAATAGGCGATTTTTATGAAAGTCTTCAAAACATGGAAGTTTCGAAGACAAACGATAGAAATAAACCTATTACCATGCAGCGGAAGGTAGACTACACTAGGCAAACCATAGTCAAGTATTCAATGAAGTGAAAGCACAATGACTAATAGCAGCTAGGCAGTAAAGATCAGGTAGGAAGATATTGTGAAGCCAATCAGAACAAGCAGTCACTCAGTGAAGACAAAAGATAATGCAATCATACAATGACTTCACAAGGACCAATAGTAAGTAAAGGGAAGGGAAGGATGAAACCAGTGACTCGTTGAAGATAATGATTTGTTGGACCAGTTCCAGTTGCTGTGACTGTCTGGTTAGGGCGGCTAGGTATTTAAACCTGAGGACACACAGTCCCGGACACCCAGTCCTGAACACGCAGCTCAGGACACTCAGTCCTCACCGTATTCCCCTTGAGCTAAGGTCACACAGACCTCGCCCAATCACTCTGGTAAGTCTTCAAGGTAGACTTCCAAACCTTCACAGACTTCGTTCACCGGCAATCCACAATGACTCTTGGATGCTCAGAACGCGACGCCTAACCGGCTGGAGGATTCACAGTCCTCAAGTGTAATAAGTCTTCAGATCACACAGAGAGAAAGACATAAGTGATGCCTTACACTCTTTGGCTCTGGGTGGTTAGGGTTTTATCCTCGCAAGGAATTCTCTCTCAAAGGCTTCGAGGTGGGTTGCTCTCAAACGATAAAAGCCGTACTCTAACTCTGAGCAGCCAACCATTTATGGTTGTAGGGGGTGGACTATTTATAGCCACTGGGCAACCCGACCTGGTTTGTCCGAAATGACCCTTGGTCACTAAGGAACTGACACGTGTTCCAACGGTCAGATTTCAAACACACACGACAACTTTACTTGGACTACAAGCAAAGCTGACTTATCCAACTCTGGACAAGATTTGCTCTCATAGTCTTCACTCGAAGACATAGGATTTTGGTTAAGCATCACTTCAGTCATTCTGACTGGTTCTCTTGGACCCCACTTAACAGTACGGTGGTTCCTATGACTCAACAATGAAAACACGGAACAACGAAACTGCTAAGTCTTCGCGCTCCATAGTCTTCACGCGATGTCTTCTCTTATCATAGTCTTCAATGTGAATGTCTTCACATGCCACCTTTGACTTCAATGTCTTCATACATTTTTAGGGGTCATCTCTGGAAGGAAAACCGAATAAATGAGGGACTTCTACCTGTGTTATCCTGCAATTTTCACAAACACATTAGTCCCTCAACTAGTTTTGTCGTCAATACTCCAAAACCAACTAGGGGTGGCACTAGATGCACTTACAATCTCCCCCTTTTTGGTGATTGATGACAAACTAGTTGAAGTTTTCAACAGGGAATAAAATATGTGAAATTGTAAAGGATAGGTTATTGTCTTCATAAGTGGCAAAGGCTCCCCCTGAAGATGTGCATATAAGTAATTTGCTTTTGGTATGCAAATGCACATGGCAGGTTGTACTTGTGGAGATCCTCTTCAACTTATGATGACAATTTATCATGCATGAAAAGTATGTGAAGATAATGACATGCATAATGAAAAATGGACGTCTGCAAAATGATCTAAGTGCGGAATTTATCGTCGCACATGCGGAATTTATCATCGCATCACAGAATAGCAAATAAGTAGCAGACGACCATCGAGTTTGGGTGTTACAACTCAAAGAACCAAATGTATCAAGACGCGAGAGTTGTAAACACTAGGCAAAATATAAAACTACCGCCCATATGAACCCGCTTGAAGACTATCAAACTCATATGCTTCTCCCCCTTTTGTCAGTAAGGACCAAAAAGGTTTGAAGACATAGAGCACCTACTCGTCCCCGTGAGGAGTTGGTGAAGCAGCAGGGTCTTCGGTGTTGGTTGGCGGTGCAGAAGAACTCGATGCAGTGTTGATTCGCACTGAAGGTGGTGAAGTAGCATCGTCTTCATCATCGATGACACGTGCATTCACTATTGCAGCAGAGGAGGAGAACTCAGAGTCTTCAAGAGACGGAGTACGCTGCAGCAGAGTCCTTCTTGGAGGTGTTGAGTCAAACTTGAAGTATTCAGAGAAGCCATCCTCTTGAAGATCATCTTCAGAACACATAAGCGTCAGCCGTTTCCATGTACGCCGACAGGTTTCATGGGCAACAAAGGCATTCTTGGTGGCAAGGTTGCGAATCCTGTTTACGTTCACCAAGAGGCTTTGCATTTGGCGCTTCAGCCAGTCATGATGCTTATCCTGTTTTTGATGAAGGGCAACCAGAAGCTCTCGGTCATTGAGAACATGGGATCGCTTCTTGGGCCGTTGTGCAATGGTGCTTTCAGTGGCTTCAGTGAGGGCACGATGAGGTGCACGGGTAGTACCAGCCAGGGGATAAACACGAGCGACTGCTGGATCTCCGTCAATGTGTTGTGAGAAACTTTGCTTATCAGCATTCTGAAGACTAAGGGGCTCCTTGGCAGGCTCTGGATAGATGGCTTCAACTGACATATCGACGTCAGGCATAAAGATCCGATGATTGCAAGCAGAGGGCTGATAGGTGACAGCTGAGTGTAGTTTGATCAGCCGCATAATCCATGGAGAATAAAACTTTAAGCCAAAGAGATCAGATCCTGATGCAGCAAGTTGGCGGATGAAGAAGTCTTGTGCATTGAAGCATTTGCCGTGAAGAATATGGAAGACCAAAGTCTTCATTGCACCTTCCAGCTTTGCATGTGGAGAATGTCCTTTGATGGGCCAAAGAGTTCGCCTTATAATGTGATAGATAGTGTGTGGCAGATACTCAAGGTCTTCAACAAAGAACTCCTTAGGATATGCAGCATATGGAGGCAAAGGCTTCATCATGCTAAGCATCTGACTCATGTTTGGTTCAGGCTTGTGAAAAATGCTCTCCATAGCTGCACTGTGAAGCTGACAGCCAGGTTCATAAAGATCTCCTCGAGTGGGCAGACCAGTGAGCTCAATGATATCAAAGGCTTTGGCTTCATGATGAACATTGCCTGTCATCCACTCAAGGACCCAAGTCTTCGAATCTCTGTTGTAGCCACGAATATGAAGAGTGGCATAGAATTGGAGCAGCAATTCTTCGTTCCAGTGCTCCTTGTCAATGACGAACGACAACAATCCAGACTCTCTGAAGCAATCCAAAGCTTCTTCCAGACAAGGCAGACCAGTTATGGCTTCAGTGTCAAGATGCATATGTGGGAAAATGCGACCTTGATTGTACAGAATGCATGAGTAATAACTGCGCTGTTGATAGCTCCAGAACCGATCAGAAGATATTCTTGCCTTAGTGTAGGGGTTCTTGGCACTATCAAAGAAGGTGTTGTGTGCCTTGAAGCCATTGATATTAAAAGATCCGAGTGGAGATGCAGTACCTGGAAACCTGGGCAACCTTGGCATTGGCTTCTGAACCTGAGGCCTGTGCTCAACGTGATAGTCAAACTGAGGACCAGTAGCAGGCGGAGGAGTCAGAAAAGGCCATTTGACAGTGATAAGTTGGCCATAGTTGAATGCTTGCTCGATAGTGTGTGGCCTTGGTGGCGGAACAGGAGCAATGGCATCAACAGAGGCGTCAGGCTACAAATTTGTTGCGGGTGCATCATTGGCTTCATTGGCCTCTGGCACAGTGTTAGGTGAAGGCTCCACAGTGTCTTCAGCCATGACCACGTCAAAGAGAGGCAAATCATTGAAGATTTCTGCTTCTTCCTTGCTCTTAATCAGTTGCTCAAGAGCGTCATCTGCAAGATCTTCATCGCTGGACAGATCAATGGCGTCGTTGCGCAGAAAAGCAGCAGCAGTCAGTTCTTGGCTAGTGGGTTGCAAGGGCATCTTTACTCTCGAGGGCTTGGAGATGCGTGACAAATATTCAGACTGCACACTGTCTTCAGGAGGTGCAGTAGCCAGTGGCTTCGCCCGTAAGATTTTTGGTGCTGAGGCAGACTTTGAAGCTTTAGGTTTCTTCTGCTTCGTTGACTTCGGTGCTGCAGGTGCTTCGTCAGATTCAGCATCATCTGCAGGTTGATCCATGACTGCCCCTTGAACCATAATATGAGTGATGAGACCTTCTAGGTTGTAGAAGGGCCCAACCAGATTGGGTTCAGCTTCTCGTGTGCCATCAGCACATGGTGCAGAGGGGCCTGGGTTGAAGTCTAATCCCAATGACTTCTTGTTTTCCTTGGCAGAGTTCTGTGCAAACTGATAGTTGCGCTTGAAGAGATTGTCTTCACGACACCATAGCAGAGAGGATGGGTCGGCATTAGCAGGCTGAGGTCCACGAAGCATGTAGGGGTAAAAGCCTTGAGCAATAGCTTCGGACTGTGATTTGGGTTGAAGACCTTTGTATATGATATCTCCCCATGGGCCCTTGATGGAACTCTTCTTAGCATATTCGTCGGTGACGAATCTGTACTTGAACCATTCCTCTGCCCAATGTCATCGAATCCATTGGATTCGGTTCTTGGGTTCTCCATAGGTTTCTTCTGGATCTGACTTGTATAGCTCATAGAGATCTGGTGGCAGGTCCTTAGCAGTGTTTCCACGGTGCTGTCTGCCTACCTTCCTTGTAGATTTCTCTGTAGCCATGAACTTCAAACTGAATGGCTTCAACACGTTCAAAGGTTTCAAAGGCTTCCGCCTGCGGGTCAAACAGGAACTGGCTTCGTGAGAATTTATATGATGTTGTAATAATTCTGCAAATGAATGCAGACTATGAGAACCAAGGGATTCTCCCACGGACATGTACCTGTGACAGCATTAAGGTGCGAGGGAAGGGGAAGAGGTCATATGCATTCTTAGAAGATTTTGAAGATAAATCAGTTTAGAAGACATTGACCTCATAGTGCAAAGACATTCACTCATAGATAGAGAGTTGGTTCCAGATTTGTACGAATCCACGAATAAGTACAAGTGAGGAATCTAACTACTTTGTGAAGCATAAGTGAACATACTAGGCATATTATGAGATGCAGTATGAAATAGATCCAACTTGTGTGAACAGAAACTGCTTGAGGTAGAAAGTGATGAATCTATAGGATCAAAGGGGCCGTAAAAAGGAAGTTTTATTTACCACACGAAGAACTGCTAGACGGAGTGGGAGAGGAGGTCGAGCAGTTCGATCGTCCGTGCCCTAACTTGGCGACGGAGGACACCTACGGCGACGGCGGAGAAGACGATGTCCGCAGCCGGCGTGAAGACGGCATCGGTGAGGTCGCGGCAGCTAAGCGCTTCGTCGTCGGCGTTGTCGAGGGCTAGCGGTGGCGCTAGGGTTTGTGCGAGAGTGGAAGAAAGGATAATGACTGTGGTTAGGCGTGTATTTATAGGGACAGGGACGGCACAGTGTTATTACACAGGTGCCCCTGGCGATTCACATTTGAAGGGCACGTGGCTATCATGCAACATATCGGAGGTTGTTCCATGTTCCCACGCATGCCTGGATTGTCAGGTGGTCGTTCCCACTTCTCCGGGTTTCAGGTGAAAGGATTTAGCATTGAAAACAGACTTAATGTTTGTCTCTGTATCTTCTGCTGACAAGGATGCAGAGAAGATATTCGACAGTTTCAATAGAATGCATATGATTTGGAGAGATAGAGTTTGAGATAGAAAGCATAGAGAGGTTGGGGTCCGATCGCATTCACTTAGTTCAAAAGATTCAACAAGAAGACATAGCTATAAGTGAATGTTGTAGAGGACAGAACACTAGTATATATATATATATATATGAGAAAGACAATCAAATCAACATAGTGAAGATAATCATGAAGACAAGTTGAGATTGAAGCGAAACCAAATGTGAAGACATACCAAACGTAACGCCATGAGTGAAACACTTCAAACAGAAAAATTTGGTGGTGGCGTTACCCAGCATATAGGAAGTATTAGACCCAGACACGGCGCACAATTATCGTGGCGCTCCGAAGTCAAATTCCACATTAATGTATTCACACTTAGAATGTAAGTCTTCATTGATTGCAGATATACTTTACTTTGTGTGTTGCACATCTAAGTCATCAATATGCATAAGTGTTAGGATGTGTGCCTGATCACAGGACATTTGAGGATTCCAAGATATTTAGCTCACACCGTAACTTGCAAAACCTCTTCTCATCCAAGGGCTCGGTGAAGATATCTGCCAATTGCTCTTCAGTGTTGACGTGTATGATATCAATATCTTCCTTCACAACATGATCTCTGAGAAAGTGATGACGAATTTCAATGTGCTTTGTCTTCGAGTGCTGAACTGGGTTGTTGGCAATCTTGATGGCGCTTTCGTTGTCGCAGTAGAGTGGCACTTGCTTCAGATGAATGCCATAGTCTTTGAGTGTTTGCTTCATCCATAGAAGCTGAGCGCAGCAAGATCCAGCAGCAATGTATTCAGATTCAGCAGTGGAGAGAGATACATAGTTCTGCTTCTTTGAAGACCAACATACAAGTGATCGTCCCATAAAATGACATGTGCCTGATGTAGACTTGCGATCCAACTTGTCACCAGCATAATCAGCATCCGAGAATCCAACCAGATCAAACTCTGAGCCCTTTTGATACCATAATCCTTTTGATCGAACTCTTTACCATTGTCGTCGGGACCCAGATGATGTTTGGCTGGCATTGGCGTCGTGAAGCCTTTGCAGTCTTGCATCCCAAATTTCTTCAGGCAATCTTTGAGGTACTTCTCTTGAGATATGAAGATGCCGTTGCGTTGCTGACGTATTTGAAGACCAAGGAAGAACTTCAGTTCACCCATCATAGACATCTGATATTGCTCTTGCATCATATATCCAAACTCTTCACTGTATTTCTGCTTGGTGCAGCCGAAGATAATGTCATCCACATATATTTGGCACACAAACAGTTCACCATCATATGTCTTCGTGAAGAGAGTGGGGTCGAGGGAACCAGTTTTGAAGCCTTTGCTCTTCAGGAAGTCTTTGAGTGTGTCATACCAAGCCTAAGGGGCTTGTTTGAGGCCATACAGTGCCTTGTTGAGCTTGTACACCATGTCAGGATGTTTTGGATCTTCAAAGCCGGGCGGTTGTGCAACATACACTTCTTCTTCAATCTTGCCATTGAGAAAAGCGCTCTTCACATCCATTTGATACAGAAGAATGTTATGATGATTTGCATAGGCTAGCAGTATGCGTATGGCTTCAAGTCTAGCCACAAGAGCAAATGTTTCATCGAAGTCAATCCCTTCAACTTGAGTGTACCCTTGAGTAACGAGACGAGCTTTGTTTCTGACAACTTGACCATGCTCATCTTGCTTGTTGCGATATATCCATTTGGTGCCTATTATATTGTGCTTGCGAGGATCAAGACGCTTAACCAGTTCCCATACATTATTCAGCTCAAACTGTTGAAGCTCTTCTTGCATAGCTTGAATCCATTCAGGTTCCATGAAGGCTTCTTCAACTTTCTTGGGTTCAGATATTGAGACAAATGCGAAGTGCCCACATAAATTTGCTAGCTGTGTTGCCCTCGAATGAGTGAGTGGACCTGGTGCATTGATGCTATCAATTATTCCCTCAATCTATACTTCATTTGCAACACGAGGATGTACAGGACGAAGATTTTGCTCTTGCTGATCATTGTCATCGTTAGAAGGATTGTCTTTAGGCTGAGCATTGTCTTCAGTTTGATCAGGTGCGTAGATGATAAGTTCCTCTTCAGGCTGAGATTCAGATGGTATGATTTCTCTAGTTCCCATAAGTTTGATTGATTCACTGGATGGAACTTCTTCTAGCACGTTTGGCATGAGCTCTCTTTGTGAGCCGTTAGTCTCATCGAACCGCACATCCACTGTTTCAACCACTTTATAGTGAAAAAGGTTAAAGACTCTGTAGGAGTGCGAATCCTTTCCATATCCAAGCATAAAACCTTCATGTGCTTTTGGTGCAAATTTTGAAGTGTGATGTGGATCCTTGATCCAGCACCTTGCACCAACTACTCTGAAGTAACTGACATTTGGCTTCTTGCCAGTAAGGAGCTCATAGGATGTCTTGTTGAGAAGCTTGTGAAGATAAACACGGTTGATGATATGGCATGCAGTATCAATGGCTTCAGGACAGAACTTTCTTGGAGTCTTGTATTCATCAAGCATCGTCCGGGCCATCTCAATAAGTGTTCTGTTCTGGCGTTCCACGACGCCATTCTGCTACGGTGTGTACGGAGCTGAGAATTCATGTGTAATGCCCAAAGTATCAAGATAAGTGTCTAGACCAGTGCTCTTGAATTCAGTGCCATTGTCACTTCTGATGTGCTTGATCTTGACGCCATAGTTGTTCATGGCTCGATTGGCGAAGTGTCTGAAGACATCATGCACTTCAGTCTTGTAGAGGATTATATGCACCCAAGTATATCTTGAATAATCATCAACAATGACAAAGCCATAGAGACAAGTAGTAGTAGTAAGAGTTGAGTAATGAGTGGGACCAAAGAGGTCCATGTGGAGCAGTTCGAAGGGTTGAGTCGTTGTCATGATTGTCTTCGAGGGATGCTTGGCCCTCGTCATCTTTCCTGCTTCACAGGCACCGCATAAGTGATCCTTCTTGAACTTTACGCCCTCGATGCCTATGACATGCTTCTTCCTTGCAAGGGTGTGGAGGTTCCTCATGCCAGCATGCCCTAGCCTCCGATGCCAGAGCCAGCATTCAGAAGCTTTTGCTAGAAGACATACATTAAGTTGTGGTCCTGCTGAGAAATCTACCAGGTACAAATCATCTTTCCAATACCCTTCAAACACTAGAGACTTGTCAGATTCCATTAGAACAAGTCAATGATATTTTCCAAACATCACAATCATGTTTAAATCGCAAAGCATTGAGACAGACATTAAGTTGAAACCAAGGGATTCAACAAGCATGACTTTATCCATGTGTTGATCCTTTGAGATTGCAACTCTACCTAGACCCAATACCTTGCTTTTACCAGTGTCAGCAAATGTGATGTGACTTTTGTCAGATGGACGTAAGGTTGAGTCCATGAGAAGGCTTCGCTTGCCAGTCATGTGATTAGTACACCCACTATTAATAATCCATTCTGAAGCAGCTGGTGTCGTACCCTACAGTGCAGTTAGGGGGATAGGCTTCATGAAGAGAATTGTGAAGCATAAACATTTGATGAGCAAGTGGATTATGAAAGCTTAGATCTAGGTTAGGACTGATAGGGCAAGTGGCAAGCGACTCAGGAACAAAATACATAATAAGACCATTTGGGCATTTGATCTTGCACCCTACAAGATGTTTAAGGTCCCTAGCAATGGCTTCAGACGATTTTGGTTTTCGGCTGGAGACCTTTCCCTGCAAAAGAGAGTTAAGCTTTCTTAGCCACCCACATCTTCAAGGGTGGCTTCGAAGCAATGAGTCTAAGTGCAGCATCTGAGAACTCTGGCTTTGGAGCCCTAGCAAAAAGTCTTGCAGGTGGACAATAGTACTCATAAGGATAAGAAGAATAGTTTTTGGTCTTATGAACATGGCGGTTTGATGAAACACGCTCATATTCATAGGCATGAGTAAGGTTTCCCTACAAAACATTTGCGTTAGTGCGACTCAGGTGAGTCCTCTGTCTGTATGAAGCCTTTGGACCATATGAAGCCTGTGGTCTGGGGTTCGTCTTCTTCACTTGTGGTGTCATGACGACATTCATAGGAAGATTCTCCAAACAGGTTTTCGGCACCCAGACTTTCTTCATAGGCGGCCCATTCCTGCAGTTACTACCAATATACCTGGCAAACACTTCACCATTCTAATTCTTAAACAGTTTATAGTTTGCATCAAAGGATTCATCAATAACATTGGGATTAGCACAAGTGAAGCCAGATAGGGTGGATGGATCCGCTGAAGGTTCCTTTGCAGCAACCCATGTGGTTTTGGGGTACTGCTCAGGTTTCCAGTAAGAGCCATCAGCATTCATTTTCCTTTCGAACCCAACACCCTCTTTCCTAGGGTTTCGGTTCAGGATCTGCCTTTTGAGGACATCACATAGTGTCTGATGCCCTTTGAGACTTTTGTACATCCCTGTTTCAAGCAATGTCTTCAACCTAGCATTCTCATCAGCAATAGCAGTGGTATCCTCAGCAGAGGGGTTAGTTACCACATCAACAGTTGAAGATATTGCAATAGTAGTAGTAGAACACCCAGCAACAGAAGTAGCGTTGTCACGCTCGATGCATTTAAGACATGGTGGTTCAAATCCTTCCTGAGCTGAACTGATCTGTTCGGTGCGAAGTGACTCGTTTTCCTTTTGAAGATCTTCATGAGCCGCTCTCAATTTATCAAGATCTTGCTTCCTTTGAAGATAATCATAGGAAAGCTTTTCATGAGTTGTTGAGAGCGTTTCATGACGACTTTCAAGTTCCTCATACTTAATGTGAAGATTTTTTATGTGTTCAATTAAGGACTGAGATCGAGTCATTTCAGCGTCTAACAGATCATCACTTTTGTCTAACAGTTTTTGAATATGTTCCATAGCTTTCTGTTGTTTAGTTGCAATTTTAGCAAGTGTTTTGTAGCTGGGTTTGGAACCACAATCAGAGTCATCTTCACTAGATGTTTGATAGTGAGTAGTGCATGTGTTTACCTTGGCACCGCGTGCCATGAAGCAGTAGGTAGGAGCGGAGTAGTCCTTGTCATTTGCATCGGTGTCGGTGATGAAGTCATTGTCTTCAGTGTTGAAGATGGACTTGGCAACGTATGCTGTAGCCAGACTCGCAATGCCAGAATCAGACTCCTCCTCAGACTCCACCTCCACCTCCTCAGAAGCGGACTCCTCCTCTGAATCCATTTCCTTGCCAACAAATGCACATGCCTTGCCAGATGAGCTCTTCTTATGTGATGAAGACTTTGAGGAGGACTTGGAAGAAGACTTTGAGTATTTCTTCTTCTTCTTGTCACCAGAATCATACTCCTTGCTCTTCTTTTTCTTCTTGTTCTCATTGTCCCACTGCGGACACTCAGAGATGTAGTGGCCAGGTTTCTTGCACTTGTGGCATGTTTTCTTCTTGTAGTCATGAGTAGAAGCTTCATCATTCCTTGAGCTTGATCGTGAGGACTTTATGAATCCTTTATTCTTGGTGAATTTTTGGAACTTCTTCACAAGCATAGCAAGCTCCTTTCCAATGTCTTCAGGATCATCAGAACTGCTGTCAGATTCTTCTTCGGAAGAGGAGACAGCTTTTGCCTTCAAGGCATGAGTTCGCCCATAGTTGGGACCGTAGATATCTCTTTTGTCAGAAATCTAAAACTCATGTGTGTTGAGCCTCTCAAGTATGTCAGACGGATCGAGTGTCTTGAAGTCAGGACGTTCTTGAATCATCAGGGCTAGGGTGTCAAACGAGCTGTCAAGTGATCTCAGGAGTGTCTTGACGACTTCATGCTTGGTGATATCAGTGGCACCGAGGGCTTGAAGCTCATTTGTGATGTCAGTGAGTTGATCAAACGTGAGCTGGACATTCTCATTGTCATTTCTCTTGAAGCGGTTGAAGAGGTTGCGAAGGACACTGATTCTCTGATCTCTCTGGGTTGAGACGCCTTCGTTGACCTTGGAGAGCCAGTCCTAGACTAGCTTAGATGTTTCCAAAGCACTTACGCGGCCATACTGTCCTTTGGTCAGATGACCACAAATGATGTTCTTGGCAGTGGAGTCCAGTTGAACGAACTTCTTGACATCAGCAGCGGTGACACCTTCACCAGCCTTGGGAACGCCATTCTTGATGACATACCATAGGTCGACATCAATGGCTTCAAGATGCGTACGCATCTTATTCTTCTAGTAGGGATATTCAGTTCCATCGAAGACGGGGCATGCAACGGAGACTTTAATTATCCCTGCAGTCGACATAGCTAAAACTCTAGGTGGTTAAACCGAATCACATAGAACAAGGGAGTACCTTGGTCTGATACCAATTGAAAGTGCTAGTGATCGACTAGAGGGGGGGTGAATAGGCGATTTTTATGAAAGTCTTCAAAACATGGAAGTTTCGAAGACAAACGATAGAAATAAACCTATTACCATGCAGCGGAAGGTAGACTACACTAGGCAAACCATAGTCAAGTATTCAATGAAGTGAAAGCACAATGACTAATAGCAGCTAGGCAGTAAAGATCAGGTAGGAAGATATTGTGAAGCCAATCAGAATAAGCAGTCACTCAGTGAAGACAAAAGATAATGCAACCATACAATGACTTCACAAGGACCAACAGTAAGTAAAGGGAAGGGAAGGATGAAACCAGTGACTCGTTCAAGACAATGATTTGTTGGACCAGTTCCAGTTGCTGTGACAACTGTACGTATGGTTAGGGCGGCTAGGTATTTAAACCTAAGGACACACAGTCCCGGACACCCAGTCCTGAACACGCAGCTCAAGACACTCAGTCCTCACCGTATTCCCCTTGAGCTAAGGACACACAGACCTCGCCCAATCACTCTGGTAAGTCTTCAAGGTAGACTTCCGAACCTTCACAGACTTCGTTCACCGGCGATCCACAATGACTCTTGGATGCTCAGAACGCGACGCCTAACCGGTTGGAGGATTCACAGTCCTCAAGTGCAATAAGTCTTCAGATCACACAGGCAGGAAGACTTAAGTGATGCCTAACACTCTTTGGCTTTGGGTGCTTAGGGCTTTATCCTCGCAAGGAATTCTCTCTCAAAGGCTTCGAGGTGGGTTGCTCTCAAACGACAAAAGCCGTACTCTAACTCTGAGCAGCCAACCGTTTATGGTTGTAGGGGGTGGGCTATTTATAGCCACTAGGCAACCCGACCTGGTTTGTCCAAAATGACCCTTGGTCACTAAGGAACTGACACGTGTTCCAACGGTCAGATTTCAAACACACACGGCAACTTTACTTGGACTACAAGCAAAGCTAACTTATCCAACTCTGGACAAGATTTTCTCTCATAGTCTTCACTCGAAGACATAGGATTTTGGTTAAGCATCACTTCAGTCATTCTGACTGGTTCTCTTGGACCCCACTTAACAGTACGGTGGTTCCTATGATTTAACAAAGAAAAACACAGAACGACGAAACTGCTAAGTCTTCGCGCTCCATAGTCTTCACGCGATGTCTTCTCTTATCATAGTCTTTAATGTGAATGTATTCACATACCACCTCTGACTTCAATGTCTTCATACATTTAGGGGTCATCTCTGGTAGTAAAACGGAATCAATGAGGGACTTCTACATGTGTTATCCTGCAATTCTCACAAACACATCAGTCCCTCAACTAGGTTTGTCGTCATTACTCCAAAACCAACTATGGGTGGCACTAGATGCACTTACAATATCGTTTCTCTAAGAATCTTGCTCATTTCTCTTAGGATGGTCCTCAGGATACAAAGGTTCCGGGGTCATTTTACCACCTCTAGTCATAACTCTAACAACATTATCATTTTTCTTACTATTTAATTCATTGAGCAGATCATTCTGAGCTTTAAGTACTTGTTCTACTTGAGTGGTAACCATAGAAGCATGTTTACTAATGAGTTTAAGTTCACCTTTAGCTCTAGACATATAATCACCCAAGTGTTCAATCATATAAGCATTTTGTTTCAATTGTCTACCAAAATAAGCATTGAAGTCTTCTTGCTTAACCATAAAGTTATCAAACTCATCCAAACATTGGCTAGAAAACTTAGTAGGAGGGATTTCATCTTTATCATATCTATAGAGAGAATTTACCTTTACTACCTGTGTCGGGTTATCAAGACCATGTGTTTCTTCAATAGGTGATGGATTAAAACCATATATTTCTTCAACAGGCGGTAAATTAAGACCATGTATTTCTTCAATAGGAGGTAAATTCTTAACATCTTCAACTTTAATACCCTTTTCTCTCATGGATTTCTTTGCCTCTTGCATATCTTCAGCACTGAGAAATAGAACACCCCTTTTCTTCGGAGTTGGTTTGTGAATAGGCTCAGGAAGTGTCCAATTATTTTCATTTGTCAACATATTATTCAATAGAATTTCAACTTCATCCGGTGTTCTTTCCCTGAAAACAGAACCAGCACAACTATCCAGGTGGTCTCTGGAAGCATCGATGAGTCCATCATAAAAGATATCAAGTATTTCATTTTTCTTAAGAGGATGATCAGGCAAAGCATTTAGTAATTGGAGAAGCCTCCCCCAAGCTTGTGGGAGACTCTCTTCTTCAATTTGCACAAAATTATATATATATCCCTTAAGGCAGCTATTTTCTTATGAGCAGGGAAATATTTAGCAAAGAACTAATAAATCATATCCTGGGGACTATGCACATAACCAGGATCAAGAGAATTATACCATATCTTAGCATCACCATTTAATGAGAACGGAAATATTTTAAGGATGTAAAAGTAGCAAGTTCTCTCATCATTAGTGAACAGGGTGGCTATATCATTTAATTTAGTAAGATGTGCCACAACAGTTTTAGGTTCATAGCCATAAAAAGGATCAGATTCAACCAAAGTAATTATATCAGGATCAATAGAGAATTCTGTAACATCCTAAAATTCTAAATTTTGGAATGTTATAATAAATAGATAGATTGATTGATTGTTTGATTGTTGTGTGATTGATTGAGTGAAATTCGAAGCTTTTGAAAGTTAAATGAGAGGGAATAAAAGGACTTTCCCAAACTTTCACCTTTTTCTTTTGATCCCCGTGAATTCAAATGCTTTTCATCACAAAACCCTGGAGAGAAGATGACATGACTTCTTCCATTACTTAAATGACAAAGGGTTGTTGAAAATATTTGAATTTCATTTGAAAATATTCCAATTTAGAAACTTTAAGCAACTCAATGATTTTCACGAGAGAAGATAAAATGACTTCTTCAAATTATATGAAATATTAGTTGGGAGTTTCAAAGGATCAATTTCAATGTCCTTTTGAAATTATTTTCAATTTGGAGTTAAATGAGTTTTATTCGAATTATTTTTCTCCAAAAATAAAATATATGGAAAATAGGGTAACATGATTCCCTACATCAGAAAATTGGAGATAAATAAATTTGAATTCATTTTGGTATTTTTTTTAAAATGATTTTTGTTGGATTTTAATAGACCAGTAGCACTCTTTGTTTTATCTGAATTTGTGTGGATTTTATTTGACGTTATAAAAATGTTCACCTCGTAGAAAATCTTTTTCTGAAAATTTTGGTATATTATATGCCTATATAATATATATATTTATTTCTATTTTTATTTTTTGAGAAAATGTTTTAAAAAAAAAATCTTCGGACCGACCGGACTGGGCCGGCCCAGTTCGCCAGGCCACGGCCCAGCCGGCCCATGCCGCTCGTCCGCGAGCTCGGGACGAACTCCCGCAGCCGCACGCCATCGCCAGCGCCGTACGCCGCCAGGACTCCGCCGCCGCCTCCCCTTGCCCCTCCTCCACGCCACCTCCTCCCCTCCCTATAAATCCGGAGCCCCGGGCCCTGTTTCCCTCTCTGCCAGCGCCGCCTTCTCCCGCATCTCGCGCGGCCGGCGAGATCCGCTGAGCTCCGCCTGAAGCCGCCTCTCTCGCCGCCGACGACCACCATCGTCGCCACCACCGGACCTGCCGCCCAGCGCCGCCCCTCCCCGATGCCTTCGCCACCTCCCGCGACGCCCGGAGCCACCGTCCCCGAGTTCGTCGGAGCCGCCGCGCCGCCATCCCGTCTCGCCGGAGTAACCACCGCCGTCGCCGGTTCTTTTGGGTGAACCGGTATAAACCGTAACCCGCCCGGTTTTTTTTCTAGTTTAGATCGGTTAATTTTTTTTGGGTTAGGTTATTTTGCGAACATTCACTGGTTAGGTATACTCAGTGAACGATTTTCGTTCTTTACCGTTCTGTAATGAACGTTCGCTTTTTAGTTTTTTTCCTTTTTCTGATATTTTTCAGACAGGGACCTGTTAGTAGTTAGTTCTTTTACAGTTTAGTCCCTATTCTTCAAACGATCACAACTTTTTGTCCGTTTATCCAAATCCAACGAAACTAACGCCCACATCTTCGCTATGATCTCCTCTATCCAGTAAAACAACTCAAACATGTTTTTGAAAAGTTTAAAATTTGAATTAGATCAGATTTGAATTCAAACTTCGTTTGATCATAAGTTGAGTTTCGTAGCTCCGTTTGAGTTGATTCTTTTTGCAAATCGAAGCTCTTGACCTAAACTTTCTGATAAGGACAAACTCATATAATTTTGGTACTGTTAGAAATTGTTTTATGTTGCAAGAGCTATTTGTTTGGTTTTGATGTTTTCCGAATCGACTTCTTCGATCTTTCTGGTCTTCTAAGTGATTGCTTATGTGAGGTTACTATTGCTTGCTCCCGATAGATTGACCGGAGTGTGACGAGTAGAGCTATCAAGATTTTTGAGTGCGAATCATCTTCATCAACATTGCATGCAAGTTCACACTTTGATCATACCCCCTTTCATACCCAGTTTTATTGCATTAGATCAATCCTCAAACATTGCATGATTAGGATCTAATTAAATTGTGGGTGGGAAGTAGTTGAGGTAGTACCTATTACCTGTTTGTTATCAAACCCTTGGGAGTTACCATTACGTTATGCTTATAGTGCCATGCTATGCTCGTAGACGTGGATTGGGTTTTGAGAGTATCCATGACCGATGTGAGATTGTTAATTAATGGTTTACTTAAGGTGGCAACTTAAACACACATCTGGGTGGATTGAGGTACCTGGTTATTCCAGGATTGCCTGTCTAGGCACCTGGGTAGACCAGGATTGCCTGTTTTTTATGGACCACCACCCAGGCTCAAAGGGATCACGAGATTATTCATACTAGAAACTTCCGTGTGCAGCCACAAGCTATTACGGGCTCTAGCATAGTTGATTAAGTCGTGTGAACTCTTACAGTGGTAGACTAGCAGATGTAGGGGTTGTAGGTGGTACGGTCTACCCATCATAAGGTGCAAACGCTTCTGAAAGACTATCTCTCGGTCATCCGTTTCTCAAACACCTTGTAGTGCGAGAAATCCAACGGAGGAGATCGAGTCTTGTGGGGAAAAGTGCACAAACCTCTGCAGAGTGTATAAACTAATCATGGTTAGCCGTGTCCCCGGTTATGGACATCTTGAGTATCTAGTACTTGGATTATCATGTGAATCTCATCATGTTACTTTAAATTAATTTTGTTGGGTTTAATGATGTTGCTTAATTGGGATTGAGAATGCTGTCAACCATTCTCAATGTTCAACAACCACCATGATAGTTAAATAAAAATTTATTCCTTTGTAGTAGGGAAAAATTGGCTTTTCGCAAAAGCATATAACCATAGAGCTTTTCCACCAGCCATATATGCATGTAGTGATAGCCATTGTTCATCATTCTCTATGCTGTGAATTTGCTAGTACATTCATTGTACTGACCCTTTGTGGCTGCAACGTCTCATGTTGCAGGATTTCTTACGACGAGTAAGTGATAAGTTAGGGTTACGATTTATACACTCAACTTTGCCGTTGGTGTTGATGGGAATCCACAACCTTGTTGCTTCCGCTATTTTGGATTGAGGTAATAGTATTTACGTTACTTTTGACATGTGATTTACCTCTGTTATAAATCCTCGAGTACTGTGTGTGTCAGCATACCGATGCAGGGATGACACTTAAGCACAGAGACTTGATCCATTCGGGTAGGGTCGCTACAAATTCATAATCCTTATCAGTAACAAAGATAGGTGAAGTAGCATAAGCAGGATCATATTTCATTCTAGCATTCTTATCATTTCTAACAAAGATAGCTAATAATTTCTTAAGATCACTTCTATCATTGCATGCAAGAAAGTCTCTTTTAGTTCTTCATCCATAACATAGCCCTTAGGCACAACAAGCAATTCATATTTATTAGGAGAGCCTTCATAATCACTTTCATCAATATTATCATTTTCAAAAATTTCATTCTCTCTAGCCCTAGCAAGTCGTACATCAAGAAATTCACCAAGTGGCACAGTAGTATCGAGCATAGAAGTAGTTTCATCATAAGTATCATGCATAGTAGAAGTGGCATCATCAATAATATGCGACATATCAGAATTAATAGCAGAAGTAGGTTTAGGTTCCGCAAGCTTACTCAAAATAGAAGGTGAATCAAGTGCATAGCTATATGGCAGTTCCTTACCTCCCCTCGTAGTTGAGGGATAAATTTTTGTTTTCGCGTCTTTCAAGTTCTTCATAGTGACCAGCAGATATAAATCCCAAGTGACTCAAAGAATAGAGCTATGCTCCCCGGCAACGGCGCCAGAAAATAGTCTTGATAACCCACCAGTATAGGGGATCGCGACAGTTTTCGAGGGTAGAGTATTCAACCCAAATTTATTGATTCGACACAAGGGGAGCCAAACAATATTCTCAAGTATTAGCAGCAGAGTTGTCAATTCAACCACACCTGGAAACTTAGTATCTGCAGCAAAGTGTTTAGTAGCAAAGTAATATGATAGTAGTAGTAACGGTAGCAAAAGTAATATTTTTGGTATTTTGTAGTGATGATAACAATAGCAATAGAAAAGTAAATAAGCGAAGAACAATATATGGAAAGCTCGTAGGCATTGGATCGGTGATGGAGAATTATGTCGGATGTGGTTCATCATGTAATACTCATAACATAGGGTGACACAGAACTAGCTCCAATTCATCAATGTAATGTAGGCATGTATTCCGAATATAGTCATACGTTCTTATGGAAAATAACTTGCATGACATCTTTTGTCCTACCCTCCCGTGGCAGCGGGGTCCTAATGGAAACTAAGGGATATTAAGGCCTCCTTTTAATAGAGTACCGGACCAAAGCATTAACACATGATGAATACATGCACTACTCAAACTATGGTCATCACCGGGAGTGGTCCCGATTATTGTCAGTTCGGGGTTTCCGGATCATAACACATAGTAGGTGACTATAGACTTGCAAGATAGGATCAAGAACTCACATATATTCATGAAAACATAATAGGTTCAGATCTAAAATCATGGCACTCGGGCCCTAGTGACAAGCATTAAGCATAGCAAAGTCACAACAACATCAATCTAAGAACATAGTGGATACTAGGGATCAAACCCTAACAAAACTAACTCGATTACATGATAAATCTCATCCTACCCATCGCCGTCCAGCAAGCCTACGATGGAATTACTCACGCACGGCGGTGAGCATCATGAAATTGGTGATGGAGGATGGTTGATGATGACGATGGCGACGGATTCCCCTCTCTGGAGCCTCGAACGGACTCCAGATCAGCCCTCCCGAGAGAGTTTAGGGCTTGGCGGCGGCTCCTTATCGTAAAACGCAATGAATCCTACTTATTTATTTTTTTCTTCCCGAACACGAATATATGGAGTTGGAGTTGAGGTCAATGGAGTTCCAGGGGGGCCCACGAGGCAGGGGGCGCGCCTGCCCCCCCTGGCCTTGATTCTTTGCCAGTATTTTTTATTATTTCCAAAAATAATCTCCGTGGAGTTTCAGGTCATTCCAAGAAATTTTGTTTCTGCACATAAATAACACCATGGCAATTCTGCTGAAAACAGCATCAGTCTGGGTTACTTCCATTCAAATCATTCAAGTTAGAGTCCAAAACAAGGGCAAAAGTGTTTGGAAAAGTAGATATGACGGAGACGTATCACTGATGCGGTCCACTAGAGATTCTAAGGGTTTCTCAGATCCGGGTGCACTACTAGGGAAAAGGCTAGCAGCAGCGCGGGTTTTAGGTATATCAGTAGCGCGGGGACCGGCACTACTAATAAGGCGCAACAACTAACCCGTAGCAGTAGCGCGTGCACACCCGCGCTACTGCTATACAAGTGTAGCAGCAGCGCGCTTCTTGGAAGCTCGCTATTGCTAATAGCTCTAGCGTGCTTTGCCTGGATGCGCTACTGCTACTTTGGTGCTACTCTAACTTTTCTCCACTCGCTACTGCTAATTTTAGTAGTTTTTTCTGCATATTTGTTTTGTATTTGAATAGGATTTATACAATAATATTTAGTATATGATACACATGCAACTGTAATCATAGCATATACATACAAATAGTCTCATCAAATCATGTCATCATCATAATCATCATCCAACACAAAGTGGTCTCTCGTCATCATCTCGAAAATAGCGATACAAATCTCGATTACTTGCAACTACATCGTCATCCATCTAAACAATGATATACGCGGGAAGAGCTATCACTTTGCGTGTACCTAAACTAACTACTGGCTGTCGCTCGGAAACCGGAAACCGGTACACCTAGGCCTGACATTCTAGCCACTCGGTGTATACTCCTGGCGTAGCACTTCTTCGCCATCGATGATCTATATACCTGCATCGTCACATGAGTCGATGATATGCAACATATATAGTTGAGCAACAGAAAGAGACAGACTTGGCAAAAATAGAAGCAACATATCATAAGCATAAACAACAAAGTTCATCGTACCCAAAATTCCCTAGCTGGAGTGATCTTCGCTAGTTGAGGAGGACGGTTTAATTACATCACAAATAAAGTTTCGTTGTGCATAATTCAAAGTTTCGTCACAGAGATAGTATGGACTAAACGGACACGTTGTCATATATTGACAATCACTCCATGTCGTGCCATCCATCCAAGTCAGGGAGATAGTCCCCGAGCTTAGTGAAAGGCTTCAGGTCGTGACGCTGAGCTTGGAGGCGTGTTCGGACGTCTTCTCATGACATTTTTCCTTCTTCGTAGCAAATCCCTATTTTTCGACGACCTCCTTCATGATGATTTGGGCAAGTTCGCGCTGGATGTGATAGAACTCAGCTCGAAGTCGATGATCCTCGATATCTCCTAAGTTCTTTGCCCATTGGAGAATATGGGCATCGCCGAATGTAGGTGACATGTGAAGGATCTGGTGATCCCGTATATACTCCAGCATCTGGTGTAGGACATAGAATCCATCATTAAGAGAATCAGTCGGTTGCTGGATGCAACAAAAGTCGGTCTTATGGCCGAAGGCGGGCCTGCTATCCTTTTTCTTCTTGTCCTTGACCTCTCCACCTCGTGCGCCGTAGTAAAACATAGCACTGTCGAGAATAGACTTGATGTGGGTGTAATCCTTTTTGTTAATGTTCATCGACGAGTCCAAGTAAAGAGCGTGGGAGTATCGGGGGTAGAGGATGATGAGGACGGCGCGCCCGCCGCTGCGCAAAATAAGTACACCTCAAATTAATTAGCCTCCACCGTGCAAATGAATGATTGAAATCAAAGGAAGGATATCCGCGCGGATGACTTACATGGGATGATAAGGCACGAGAATCGCCTCCTTGTCCTTATTGCCGAGCATGAAATTGACGATGTATACCCTCGCATATTCACAGTGCTTTGCGCAGACTCCCAAGAAGGCCTCGTGCATGAAGTACGGGTCAGCGACACATATATAAGGTATTTGCTCAACCCCGATGAGGTAGTTCATGTGCAAAGCATAAAGGTGGACAAACACAAAATCCAGGTTCTTCAAGTGAAGCATGTCAAAGATGTAATCGAATCGAAGGAAGAACTTCTCCGCGGGGAATGTGTCGACATACGACAATCCCCGCGGCACGTTAACCACGTAGACTGGGTATCCTGGATTTTTTTAAGGTGATGAGGCCTTTCTCTATCCGTAGCACATCATCATGAAGTCTCCTTAAATCGCCAAATCTGGCCCACAGCGCTGCTTCAGGTAGGATTTGGTTGACCGGGGATATGCCATTTTGCCGCACCGGGGATATCTATATGGTCTTGAACCCGAGGCTGCTGAGGCAGCTGGATCACAGAAGCAACTTTTTTTCCTTTCCTCGGCCTCTTCCTAGACTTCTTTACTACCGGAAGGTTGTCCATAATACGTTCAGAGTCCGAAGGCGGCAATTCAGGCACCGACTCATGAGGCTCAAATCCTAAGTAGGCGCTAGTATTAACATACTGTTGAGTGTCATCGTCATCCTGATCCACATCTATGGCGACGTCACCAGCGACTAATGGAGTAGGCGAGGTGTTGATGTTCATACCTAACTGCGTGCTCGTGGGTGTGCTCCCGACCGCCTCCAGATGAAGCAAACTCTTTGGCCACAACAGGACCCACCCATTGCAACAATCACCAAGCCGCCGCATGGTCTCGTCGTCATCCACCACTAGTACCGGAAGAGCCAAATTCTTGTGGCTCGGTTTGACACTGGACACGAAAACCTTGAAGACTTCCGGGGGGATCGGCCGGCTGTGGAACAATGGTTCCTTCGGCTCCTTGATCGTCGCCTTCCCCACGTCCACCTTCTGGTCGCCGATGGTGTACAATATGGTGCACGGGGTTTTGTCGGCCTGCAAAGGAAAGTCTACGACGTGAGACATCTGAAAGGCAGCGAAAACAGGAGATTATACATTTATTGAAGGGGGCCGGTGTGATAGATACTGTGAGGGAGTCGAGCTCAGCCAGAGACGAAGCACCGCCGAGAACGTCCGGTGCTGGAGCCAGTGCCGGAGTAGGTGCGGAAGCCGGTGCGGGAGCAGGTGCAAGAGCAGGTGTGGGAGTAGGTGCAGCAGCCGGTGCGGGAGCAGGTGCAGGAGCCGCTACGGGAGCAGGTGCAGGTGCTGGTGCAACGCTAGTCGAGCAGCTCCTGAGGAAGTCAGCAAGGGGAAAGTTCGCTGCATTTTTTTCTGGATTTTGCTTGCTCCAATTGAAAAGGGCCGGAACCAAGGTAGTAGACATATCTACAAGCACCTGTTTTGCGGTAGCAACCACTGTTGCGACTGTCTTAGATGATTTCTTTTCAACTGCAATCTCAACCTTCTTGTCGATGTTTTCTTCAGTTAACCTCCGTCTTTCCTTTCTCTCCTCCGTGGTCTCACGGTAGTACTTCTTCCACGTGGCGCCGTCTCCGACACCATGCATGCGTCCATACGACGGTCGAGTCTCCACTGGGAGTCCTTTCAATATGTTCAACGCCTGGTTGAATGGAGTGTCCCACTTGGGCCTCGCCAACGCCTCAGACGGCGAGTCGCTTTCGGCCCAATCATGTGCTGCTCTCTCTACAAAAGGCACAAGGATCGTTTACAAATATGACTAACGTGCAGTCAAATTGATCAGAAACTAAAATTACCAGCCGTCTAATGAACTCCGTCGTGACCGCGTTCTTCTCAAAAACCTTCTTCTCTAGATCCCAACGGTGCTGGGCCCTGAGGACGTCACGCTCCTGCGGGACAGTGAACTCCGCCAAGGGGTCTGGGATGCCCAGACTCGCGGCTTTCGCGTCATCCTTGGCCCATATGGACCTCTTCCCGCCGTAACCACGGCTTCCGAGGTGGTGGCACCCAATGTTCTTCTGTTCAAGCCCCTTCATGTACTCTGACTTTTTTTGGCATCTTCGGCCTCGCAAGCCGCCTTGAATATTTCAAAGTGCTCTGCCGTGATTGTCGGATTATCCTTTACAATCTCGGAGTAGGGTTCCTTTTCGTTGAAGATCCGATATTTCACCCTTGCTTTCTAGGCGGCCAACACGTCGCTAAACTTCCTCATGGCGTGTTTGTTTATCTTCTTCATTGCCGAGTACTTATCTGGATCTTTAAAATCCTTTTCATTCTGGCCCGGGAACAAGAATATCTGGTGCAGCTTCTTTAGGAGGGCGAGCCTCATATTATCTAACTTGTTTAGTTTCTCATCGTTGATGGTGGCGGTTGTCCATATGATGCAGCCAATTTGATTGCCGTAGCACGCGCGCGCTTCCTCGGGCGTGTTTGGCTCAAAATTGTTGTCGTCCACTTCCGTGACCACCAGTCTAGTAGTCTTGAGCTTGTTAGGAAGTCGTCACCTCTTTTCTTTTGGTTCTATACTGGCTCCGCTCCCCGAGGCAGCGCCGGTCTGAGTCTCAGAGCCGGTCTCGATGCCGGTCTGAGTCTCAGAGCCGATCTCAGTCTCAGCGCCGATCTGCGTGTCGGTCTCAGTCCCCGATGCGACCGGTGGGCCCGGCAACAACATCGGTGATCATCGGCAAGGCTCAAAAATTCGTCTGCCACGAGGTAGACGTCGTCGCAATCACCAGAACCCTGTCCTTCATCGTTGCTAGCCATGTTTCCTATGATTAAATCTAGTAAATTAATTCTAGACCTAATAAAATGAATAATGACATAAAAAGGCCTATGTTTTGCAGGAACGTTGACTCCTTCCTGGTGTGGCAAATCCCGGGCACTCGATATGTCCTAGTTTGTAGCACAGGTCATGCCGAAATTCACGGAAAATTTCGGCATGACCTTTGCTAAAAAGTGGACATATCGAGAACCTGAAATTTGCCGAAACGGAAATGAATCAACATTCCGGCAAAACATAGGCCACTTAGCTTCATTCCCTGGAAACAACAAAAGGCCACTTGGGCACAATCAAACCACTTCAATGTCGATTATGATCAATGAGCAAACACAATTGAGGATTTTTCATGTATCATGACCACTTCAAATTTGCATCTCCTAGTGATTGACACTTCAAGAAAATCTACACAAATCTCATGCTCTCTGAAACTCAATTCAAAAACCAAATATAGATGGATGAACCCTAGAACTCAAATTATGAACCTAGAACTATAATTATGTCCTAAATTTTTGTCCTAATAAAAATTCACTAAAAATTAAGAACCTACTAGACTTGTAACACTAATAGAAATTTATATTTTTATATTGATTTTTTCTCTAAACTAAATCCTACCACCCTAGTTAACATCTAATTAAACCTTACTTTCCTAACATTTGTAATTAAACACTACAACCCTAACCCTACTGCCCTAGTTAAGCATATATAATTTTTTTCCTATGGCGAGGGAGGCAGATGTGGCGAGGGAGGAAGGGGTGTCTCTGTCAAATTAACCTAAATAAATTATTTTCCTAACTAACTTAACCTAACTAATTTAGAGAGAGAGAGGAGGGGTGGGGGCTTATAGAGGATGGCTCCAGTGGTGGCGCGGGAGGCAGTGGTGGCGAGGGAGGCAGGGGCGTCTCCGGTGATGGCGAGGGAGGCAGTTGTGGCGAGGGAGGATCCGGTGGCATCGACTGCGGCTCCGGTGGCGTTGATGAGGCCGCGCGGCTCCGATGGCGTTGGGGGCGGCTCAGGTGGCGTCGACGGCGCGCGGCTCTGGTGGCTCCGGGTGCGTCGACGTCGGCAGGAGAAGGCGGCGAAGTGGAGCGGCGGCAAATCAGGAAGACGGCGGCGGGGTGGGTTGAGGGATTTGGGGAAGAAGTGGTGGCCAGGAGGAAATGGTATTTTGGTTAAGTCAAACTTAGCGGTAGCTCTTTTCGCGAAACGCGCTATAGCTAAGTTAGCTATAGTGATTTTCACAAAACGCGCTACTGCTATAGCTATGTAATTTCCTTCATCTTTCTTATTTCCTTTTCTGTTTCTACAGTGGGGGTCTAGGAAACGCGCTGCAACTATGTTAGCTATAGCGCCTCTTACGAACAAACGCTACTGCTACGCCTTTCTCCTTTTTTCGCTTTCTCATTTATTTTGCTCTACATTTTATTTTTTCTTTTCTCCTTTTTCTATTTCTTTCTTTTTCATTTACTTTTCCATTTGTTTTTCATTTTATTTTATTTCCATTAGCAGTAGCGCTCTCCGCGCGAAACGCGCTGCTACATATGTCCTAGCGGTAGCGTTCTTCCCTCAAGACCGCTACTGCTGTGCGTAGCCTATCGTTTTAGCAATGGGAATATTAGTGGTAGCGCTTTTTCATGTGCACGCGCTACTGCTACTATTGTATCTATAGCACGGTTTACGAACGCCCGCTACTGCTATTTAGCACTAGCGCCCATTTTTGACACGCGCTACTGCTAAATTTCTGTGTATAAGGTTTTCCCTAGTAGTGGTGGGGGGCTCGTCCCTTCTCTCCGCGGTGTCGACTGCGGGATCTACAACCGGTGTCACCGCTGGCGGGAGCCTCGTCTTCTTGGCGTTGTGGCCAGCCGACTCCATTTTCCTTGCGGGAGTCGCGCCGAGCTCACAGGTTTGAGCAGAGTAGCAAGAGACGAGCCTAGTAGTAGTGTGAGTGGGGAAGAAGTATGGTTGGGGTTTTCTGTAGGCTCGAGGAAGAATAGGAGCAGGTGTTTTTTGTATATGTGTGAGGAAGAAGGTGAGAGGGGGTTTTCCATATGCCTGAGGAAGATGAGGAGCGGGGGGAATTAGGGGCGACGGAAGCGGGAGAGTCTAACGAGTTGCAGTATAAGTGGAAGCAAGGTGGAAGGAGGTTTTTTCAGGGATCACCCCCTCTTCAAGAAATATCGGCATTTACTCGCAAAAAACAAAAACAAATGGGCATTAAGATGGATAGGTTTTTGTATCGGCCTAGTCGGCTGCCCGTGTTTCGTACTAGATGGACTTCACACTAGAGGCAGCCCATTAGAGACACTCTCCAGCTCTCCAACTTATTTCCCATTTGAAACAAAAAAAGAGATGCCTCCAGCTTTATTATGGCTCCTCATCGGTAACATTTTTCAACTTGAAAAAAAGTTATAGCTCCTTTTTGGGCCAACTTGGCATCCACCAAATTAGAAGATGGTGTACTGCATGCGGACACTCACACTGGTTGTAGCGCGGCAAAATGAGGGGGTCAAATAACATGCCCACAATATACATAGATTGTAAAGGATGACACGCTAACATTCACACTAAACTATGCTTCACAAGATATGGTATGCATAGAAGCTAACATTCACAAGCACTTAAGCTCAGCATGTTTACACATCCAAATGATTCACAAGACTATTACCAAGACAAAGCTATGAGAAGGTGTTGAAATAAAGAAAAAATGATAGATGCTTCTCTGAAAGGGCCTCTGAAAGTGCAACTATCCCTAGGTGGTTTTGGTAATTCATAACAACATATAGCTCATTGAGCTAATGCTATTCCAAGACAATTATTTCAGGAAAGCTCAATGATTGGCATGGCATGGATGTGAAAGTGGAACCCTCAAAATGCTAAGGACAAAGGATTGGCTCAAGCTCAAAAGCTCAAGACTCTTCCTTTTATATTTTAGTGATCCAAGATCTCATTGAGTCTTTAGGAAAAGCCAATACTATCAAGGAGGGATGACGTGTTGCTTAATGAGCCTCTTGCTTCATGTGCTTAGTGATATTCTCCAAAACCCTCAACTACTTTCCCATATCCACATTTGACCTAAACCCTAAGCCAAACTCGGTCCTACCGATTCTTCCTATCCGGCGCCACCGAGCTTTCATTTGTCATAAGCCACTGCCAAACCCTAGCAATTCGGTCCTACCGATAGGGATCTCGGTCTCACCGAGATGGGGTTGCAAACTCTCTGTTTCCCTTTCGTAACTTTTCGGTCTCACCGAAAGAGCAAATCGGTCCCACCGAGATTGCAATGTAAATTCAGTGTTTCCCTTTTGTAACTTTTCGGTCTCACCAAAAGAGCAAATCGGTCCCACCGAGTTTGCCTGACCAACTCTCTGGTTAGCTAATTACCAAATTCGGTCTCACCGAGTTTGTGTAATCGGTCGCACCGAGATTACGTTATGCCCAAACCCTAACCATATCGGTCCTACCGAGTTGCATGTAAGTCCCACCAAAAATCTCTAACGATCACTAGGTTTACATTTTCAGTCCGACCGAGTTTGTTGATTCGGTCCCACCGAGATTGGAAAACTGTGTGTAACGGTTGGATTTTGTGTGGAGGCTATATATACCCCTCCACCTCCTCTTCATTCATGGAGAGAGCCATCAGAACACATACACCATTCCAACTCATATGTTCTGAGAGAGAACCACCTACTCATGTGTTGAGACCAAGATATTCCATTCCTACCATATGAATCTTGATCTCTAGCTTTCCCAAGTTGCTTTCCACTCAATTCTTCTTTCCACCAAATCCAAATCCTATGAGAGAGAGTTGAGTGTTGGGGAGACTATCATTTGAAGCACAAGAGCAAGGAGTTCATTACCTACACACCATTTGTTACTTCTTGGGAGAGTGGTGTCTCCTAGATTGGCTAGGTGTCACTTGGGAGCCTCCGACAAGATTGTGGAGTTGAACCAAGGAGTTTGTAAGGGCAAGGAGATCGCCTACTTCGTGAATATCTACCGCTAGTGAGGCAAGTCCTTCGTGGGCGATGGCCATGGTGGGATAGACAAGGTTGCTTCTTCGTGGACCCTTCATGGGTGGTTGCTTCTTCGTGGACCCTTCGTGGGTGGAGCCCTGTGTGGACTCGCGCAACCGTTACCCTTGGGTGGAGCCCTGTGTGGACTCGCGCAACCGTTACCCTTCGTGGGTTGAAGTCTCCATCAACGTGGATGTAGGATAGCACCACCTATCCGAACCACGGGAAAAACATCCGTGTCTCCAATTGCGTTTGAATTCTCCAAACCCTTCCCTTTACATTCTTGCAAGTTGCATGCTTTACTTTCCGCTGCCTATATACTCTTTGCATGCTTGCTTGAATTATGTGATGATTGCTTGACTTGTCCTAAATTAGCTAAAATCTGCCAAGAACTAAAATTGGGAAAAGGTTAAGTTTTTATTTGGTCAAGTAGTCTAATCACCCCCCCTCTAGACATACTTTCGATCCTACAAGTGGTATCAGAGCTTTGGTCTCCATTTGCTTTGATCTCCATAGCTTTTGGTGGTCATAGCCTTGGTTTCACAACCTAGGAGAGTATGGCGTCTAGCGAGGGAAATTATCACCGTAGAGGTCCTTACTTTGATGGTACTAATTTTGCTAGTTGGAAGCATAAAATGAAAATGCATATTCTTGGACATAACCCCGCCGTTTGGGCTATTGTGTGTGTTGGTTTGCAAGGTGACTTCTTTGATGGGAGAGAACCAAACCGTGAAGCTACCGCGGATGAGTTGAAGATGTTGCAATACAATGCTCAAGCCGTCTCTTCAACGGATTGTGCCCCGAAGAATTCAACAAAATCAGCCGCCTTGAGAATGCGAAGGAAATTTGGGACACTTTGATTGATATGCACGAAGGTACCGACTCCGTCAAGGAATCCAAGTTGGATGTGCTTCAAAGAACTTGACAAGTTCAAAATGAAGGATGGTGAAGGTGTCGCTGAAATGTACTCTAGGCTGCTCTCCACAAATGAGATTGCCGGCTTAGGAAGTGAAGAGATGACCGATAGATTCATCATCAAGAAGATTCTAAGAGCCTTGGATGGAAAATATGATACCGTGTGCACATTGATCCAAATGATGCCCAATTACAAAGATCTCAAGCCAACGGAGGTGATTGGAAGAATTGTTGCTCATGAGATGTCACTTAAGGATAAAGAGGAACTTCACAACAAATCAAGTGGTGCCTATAAAGCCTCATGTGAAGCCCCTACATCATCAAGTGAGAAACAAGACTTCAATGAAGAATTGAGCTTAATGGTGAAGAACTTCAACAAGTTCTACAAGAGTAGAAGCAAAGATAGAAGCTCAAGTCAAGGTCCTACAATGACAAAAGATCTTCTAGTCGAGAGCGAAACTGCTACAATTGTGGAAGACCCGGACACTATTCCAATGAGTGTACGGCTCCCTACAAGAGAAGAGAAGATTCTCCAAAAAGAAGAAGCAAAGAATCACCACCAAGAGAGAGAAGGAGTAGAGATGATCGTTATGAACGAAGATACTCACGGAGAAGCAAGGATTCGGAAAGGAAGGAAAAATCATCAAGGAGCTACACAAAACGAAGACATCAAGCTCATGTTGGTGAATGGGTATCCGGCTCCGACTCCGACAGCCACTCGAGAGAAGTTATCACTCCGACTCCGAAGATACTCAAGATGAAGGTGTTGCCGGTCTAGCACTTGTGTCAACCAACTCCTACGACATATTTGACTCACCAAATGAAGGAATTGGAAGATGCTTCATGGCCAAAGGTCCTAAGGTAACACACCCCGAGTATGTTGATTTCAATAGTGATGAAGATGACTTGTTAGGTGATGATTTGCTTGTTGACAACTCTAGTGATGAATACTATGATGAAATGTCAATTAAACATGCTAATCAAGATAAAACGAATGACAATGATAAGGAGAAGATTGAGGCCCTAACTAAAGAACTAAACACTCTTAAGTTAGCTCATGAAACCATCTTCGAAGATCATCGAGAACTTTTAAGAGCTCATGAGAAATTACGCTTTGAAAAGCTCAATCTTGAGCAAGAGCATGAGTTCTTAAAAGCAATCAATGATGATCTCCGCAAGAAAAGTTCTTCTTACATTGCCAAGCGTTTACTCTTATCCACTTACATGCCTCAAGTCAAGTCTAGTAACAAGAACAAGAAAGATTCTTCCTCTAGTAGTAACAATGATCATGCTAAATCCAATATTGTTGCTTCTAGTAGTTCTCTTGATTCCACTAATGATTCTCTTAGCCAAGTTACACTTGAGCAAGAAAATAGTTTATTGAAGGGAATTATAGAGAAAGGAGTGTACAAAAGCCTTGCCGGGAGTAAGCAATTCGAGGAAATTGTGCGCAAGCAAGGAATGCACCGGAAGAATCAAGGTGTTGGTTTTGAACGAAAGTTCAATGCCAATGGAGTTGAGTGGGAAGAAGATCAATACCCCAAGACAAAGTTTGTCCCTCAACAAGAGAAGTATATACTTCTTTCAAGGGGACACAAGCTCAAGATGATCTTCCACCACAAGACTACAAGCAAAAAGGCAAGGACAAGCTTCAAGAGGAAATTGATGCATTTGAAGAAGCTCCAAAGACCTTAGTCAAGTGGATTCCCAAGACTACTTCAAGTTCCACTTCATCAAGTACGACTACAACTCCAAGGATTCCCATCAAGATGATGTGGATCCAAAAGAAGAAGAACTAGAGAGTTCTTGAGGGTGACTCCGCCAACATACTTCACTCTTATCATTTTGGCAAGAACAAGTGCAATCAACTTCCACATCTTGCACTAGTTCAAGGAGTCACAAACCCTCTTGTTGGTAAGACAAGGGACAAGGTAACCTAAAAGTTTTCATGGACATCATCTTTTGTGTGCATCACTCTATGTCTATGGATATCCTTGTTTGTTCCTTGTGGGACTAACCCATGTAGGTATTGAAAGTGCAATTCACTCAAATGGATAGCTCCAAGTGATCTACATCAACATTGAGCATCCACATCTTCAACATCTACATGAAGTCATCATCGACAAAACCCAAGGTTAGTTCATCCCTCTTAGGGGGGATATCACATCTAGGGGGAGCTTTACTCTAAGACTTGAGCTAAAGCAACTCTAAAGATGTGAACAAAACAATGCTTTATGTAAAAGTGGTAACCCCACTTGAGCTTAAACGATGAGTATGACCTATGATCAAGTGTTCTCACTTGACTCCTAAGTCAATATACTCATATATAGATGACCTTGTCATCGCAAATTGCTTGATAGATGCTAGAATTGGTTGTGCATGCCTTGTCACATATTTCATTTGCCATCTTATTGTGTGAGCATGCTGGTTGCATATTTTACTCATTCGAGGACATCCACTTGTTGTTTTGATTGTTTGGTTTTATCTTCTTTTGCCAAGTGGATGGACAAGAATGCCTAAGAACCTCCTCTAGCTATCTATGCTTTTCTCGTCTCAAACTCTTTTCATGCTGCATCACAAAATTTGATCAAGTCAGATTCGAACCACTCTATGTGAGGAGCGCTCGGAGTCCCCAATTCGTCATAGACTTAAACTTCCAAAACCTCTTTATGATTCTCGGTCTGACCGATACCCCACTTCGGTCCTACCGAGATCATTAAGTTGATCTAGGTTTTCGATCTCGGTGCAACCGATTTGAACATTTCGGTCACACCGAGTTTCAGTAACTGCTTGCAGTTATGAATCTCGGTGCCACCGAGTTGTTCCACTCGGTCACACCGACAGGGTCGGGCTATATATAGTCACAGGCAAAATTTTGGAAATTTCTCCGAACCCCTTCGCCCGCGCGATAGCCTGCTCTGCCCTCGTGGTCTCCGGATCGTCTTCTCGCCGCCAGCCGCCTCCAGTCGCTCGTCTCCGTCGCCGTCAATGGGAATTCTGCCCCACCGTTGCCGCCGTAGCAAGTCTCCGACGAACTAGGGTATGGACTTGATCACAGTGCTATTCCCCGTCCGATTCCTAGCACATTGTGTTCTTCATGATTCTTTCCACAATTCAAACACTCCTATCAAGTCAATGCGCCCGTAGATTAGCTTTGATTCAAAAAATTTAGAGTTAGGTTTCCGCCGAAACCATCTCGGACCCACCGAGTTGAAAAACTCGGTCCCACTGATTTGGCTTATGCCATTGCACAAGTGAGACTCGGTCTGACCGAGAATTACTTATCGGTGTGACTGATTTTGGAACTCAGTGAAACCCTAGTAGTCTCGGTGCCACCGAACTGTGACTCGGTCCAACCGAGTTCACCAGTTCAGGTGACAAAACTGCTTCGGTATCACCGAGTTTAAAAATCGGTAGATCTGAGATGATTTCAGTGGGAAACTAAAACTAAGTTTTTGGATCATTCTTTTGCAAAAATCTCTGCATTTTGTGATGCTCATCTAGTCTATCTCATCTATAAACTATTCACAGGGTCAGCAGTCAGTTGCAGCATGTCTGATCAAAGTGATAGCCAAAACATGTCAGAGCAGCAAGTGCACATGAGTGAGGGCACTAGTCCCTCAAGTTCTTCTGATGAAGGCAGCAGGAGCACCCCTAGCAACTTGCCAAAGGCTACCATGAGACAGAGGAAGAAGAGGACTTCAGATTCCGAAGATGAGGACTATGTGGCAGAGGAAGAGGCCACTTCCAAGAGAGTTGAGCCAGCTCAAGGCACAAAGCCAGGGCTGAAAATCAAAAGGCCAACAGGCAGGCAGCCAATGTCAAAGGCCAGAATGTCAACTGAGAAGCCCATAGAGCCAGTTGCAGCTGAGAGCAAGAAAAGAAAGGAAAGGGTGAAGAAGACTGTGGCTAGAGTGCTTGGCAAAGCTTCCATCATGGAAGAGGAAGAAGAAGAAGAGGTAGCTGCACCAGCGCCCAAGGCACCCAAGCTAATGGGAGATGCCATAAAATCAGGGGGAGCTGCTTCCAAGGCCAAGCCAGCTCCAAAGCCAAAGCCAAATAGGAACACAAGAAGCATTCCTGCAGCTGAGAAGAACAAGGCCCCAGTACCTGAGACTATTGCTGAAGAAGAGGATGAAGAGCAAATTCTGAGAAAGCTAAAGCCCAAGATCCCAGACCACAACGATGCTCATCCTGTGGCTGAGGACATGAAGCTCAGGAGAGATTCAGGGTTGAGGAAGTGGAGAGAAGCAGACCCATATGCTTCAAGGAGAAGGACAGCAGTTGACTACAGGTTTCACACCAAGGAGCAGCAGGATTTCTATGAGACTGTTTTGCTTGATAAGAAGCCAATTGTCTGTGACATGAGATGGGTCGACTGGACCTACATGAGGGATAAGGAGGAACACTACCCAGGAGTATATGACAGCTTTAATGCTTGTGGAGTTGCTAACTTTGTTGGGCAGAAGCTCACAAAGTGGAACGAGGAACTGATCATGCAATTCTACTCCACGGCACACTTTTATCCAGATGGGAGGATCACATGGATGTCTGAGGGTACAAGGTACCAATCCACTGTTGAGGAATGGGCAAAGTTGATTAATGCCCCAGAGGAGCATGATGATGACATGGACATATATGCCAAGAAGAAGATGGACCAAAACTCAATGTCCAATATGTACAAGGAGATCCCAAATGAAGAACTTGATACTTTCAAGTTTGTCTCAATGCATTATCTCCTGTCAGGTCTACCTACGATCAATTGGATACTAAGGCACACCTTACTGCCCAAGTCTGGAGATCACAAGATGATCAGAGGCCATGCTATCAACTTGCTACATGTGTTTGATGTACCTCAGAAGTTCAAGGTGATGAGCCTCATAGTGGAAACGATCAAGAGGACTACATCAGATCAGAAGAGGAGTTGCGGATATGCCCCTCAAATTCAGGAGCTCATCAACTCCAAGATGGGCACGGGCATATATTTATTGGATAAGGAACATTTGCCCATCCGTCCAGATTTTGAGGACAATCAAGTTGTCATGACTGAGAACGAGCCATCATCTGCCCAAGCATACGCAAAGAAGGAGAAGGCGAGGAAGGAGAAAGCTGCCAAGGTGCCTACTCAAGAGGAGGCATCTGAGTATTTCTTGAAGACTAAACAAGAGCAGCTTGGTTACTTGATTGCATCCACGCTGAGGATTGAGCAAAGTCTGGCCACCCTCACTCAGAATCAGCAGAGCCTAGAGAGAATCATGGAACAGAAGTTCTATGACTTGGATGTCAAAGTAACGGAAGTTCAGTCTGCAATGGAGCAGCTCGAGGAGGACATGCAGGAGAGGAGAGGCAGGACTACCACTCATGCCTTTGCCAGAGTGCCAAGAGGTCCGAGGTCGTCTGCCGTGCCAGTTGCTGACACAAGAGCCACCACCTCAGCACCAGCCACAGCCTCAGTTCTACCAGCTCCAGCATCTACTTCAGCTCCAACTCCAGCGTCTACTTCAGCATCTACCGAAGCCTTCGTCCTTGGAGTGATCCGGACTCCACCACCACCTGAAGATCAAGCCTGAGCGTCGATCTAGTGCTATGCATTTTCTAGGAACTTTTTGGTAACTTGTTGCCAAAGGGGGAGAAGATGTATAGATCATAGGCTTCGAGAGAGAGTGTGTGCTTTTTCTCTCTTGCTTTATTTGGTGGTTTTTCCAACTTGTTTGCTTTTGAGTGCTTGAGATACTATGCTTGTGAGACATTGATGATCATGTGTTTGATCATAAGCTACACTTAATGCTTGCTTATTGCTATTATCCTATCTATCTTGTGTGATCATTCACTATTGGTGATGAGTGCATGTATTTCATTCTTATCATTTTAAGCGCTCCACCAAGATGTATGTGACATGGAAGAGTAACCCATGACTCTAACTCTTTGTGCATTTGCAGTCCAAAGAAAATTTTAAATATGCACAAATTTAGGGGGAGCTCTTACTTATCACATACTTCTCAAAGCGACGATATATTTCATGCTTATTATCATTTGTCGAAGCTTTGATCTATATGTTGTCATCAATTACCAAAAAGGGGGATATTGAAAGTGCAACTATCCCTAGGTGGTTTTGGTAATTCATAACAACATATAGCTCAATGAGCTAATGCTATTCCAAGATAATTATTTCAGGAAAGCTCAATGATTGGCATGGCATGGATGTGAAAGTGGAACCCTCAAAATGCTAAGGACAAAGGATTGGCTCAAGCTCAAAAGCTCAAGACTCTTCATTTTATATTTTAGTGATCCAAGATCACATTGAGTCTTTAGGAAAAGCCAATACTATCAAGGAGGGATGAGGTGTTGCTTAATGAGCCTCTTGCTTCATGTGCTTAGTGATATGCTCCAAAACCCTCAACTACTTTCCCATATCCACATTTGACCTAAACCCTAAGCCAAACTCGGTCCTACCGATTCCTCCTATCCGACGCCACCGAGCTTTCATTTGTCATAAGCCACTGCCAAACCCTAGCAATTCGGTCCTACCGATAGGGACCTCGGTCTCACCGAGATGGGGTTGCAAACTCTCTATTTCCCTTTCGTAACTTTTCGATCTCACCGAAAGAGCGAATCGGTCCCACCGAGATTGCAATGTAAATTCAGTGTTTCCCTTTTGTAACTTTTCGGTCTCACCGAAAGAGCAAATCGGTCCCACCGAGTTTGCCTGACCAACTCTCTGGTTAGCTAATTACCAAATTCGGTCTCACCGAGTTTGTGTAATCGGTCGCACCGAGATTACGTTATGCCCAAACCCTAACCATATCGGTCCTACCGAGTTGCATGTCAGTCCCACCGAAAATCTCTAACGGTCACTAGGTTTACATTTTCGGTCTGACCGAGTTTGTTGATTCGGTCCCACCGAGATTGGAAAACTGTGTGTAACGGTTGGATTTTGTGTGGAGGCTATATATACCCCTCCACCTCCTCTTCATTCATGGAGAGAGCCATCAGAACACATACACCATTCCAACTCATATGTTCTGAGAGAGAACCACCTACTCATGTGTTGAGACCAAGATATTCCATTCCTACCTTATGAATCTTGATCTCTAGCTTTCCCAAGTTGCTTTCCACTCAAATCTTCTTTCCACCAAATCCAAATCCTATGAGAGAGAGTTGAGTGTTGGGGAGACTATCATTTGAAGCATTTTGTGTGGAGGCTATATATACCCCTCCACCTCCTCTTCATTCATGGAGAGAGCCATCAGAACACATACACCATTCCAACTCATATGTTCTGAGAGAGAACCACCTACTCATGTGTTGAGACCAAGATATTCCATTCCTACCTTATGAATCTTGATCTCTAGCTTTCCCAAGTTGCTTTCCACTCAAATCTTCTTTCCACCAAATCCAAATCCTATGAGAGAGAGTTGAGTGTTGGGGAGACTATCATTTGAAGCACAAGAGCAAGGAGTTCATTACCTACACACCATTTGTTACTTCTTGAAGAGTGGTGTCTCCTAGATTGGCTAGGTTTCACTTGGGAGCCTCCGACAAGAGTGTGGAGTTGAACCAAGGAGTTTGTAAGGGCAAGGAGATCGCCTACTTCGTGAAGACCTACCGCTAGTGAGGCAAGTCCTGTGTGGGCGATGGCCATGGTGGGATAGACAAGGTTGCTTCTTCATGGACCCTTTGTGGGTGGTTGCTTCTTCGTGGACCCTTCGTGGGTGGAGCCCTGTGTGGACTCGCGCAACCGTTACCCTTCATGGGTTGAAGTCTCCATCAACGTGGATGTAGGATAGCACCACCTATCCGAACCACGGGAAAAACATCCGTGTCTCCAATTGCGTTTAAATTCTCCAAATCCTTCCCTTTACATTCTTGCAATTTGCATGCTCTACTTTCCGCTGCCTATATACTCTTTGCATGCTTGCTTGAATTATGTGATGATTGCTTGACTTGTCCTAAATTAGCTAAAATCTGCCAAGAACTAAAATTGGTAAAAGGTTAAGTTTTTATTTGGCAAGTAGTCTAATCACCCCCCTCTAGACATACTTCGATCCTACAGCCTCCCTACGCAAGCATTAATTTCTTGGGCATGCTTCTTTGTGCTCAATGTTGTGTGCACTTTGAGCATATTGGCAACTCCAAAACTAGCTTGATGGCTCATCTTGCAATTTACGCTGACACATTGCAACAAACAGAGGAGGCAATAGAAATCACTCAACATCAAATGATTTTGTGTAGTAACACTGAAATTATCTTCATTGTCCTGAATGTGATAAGATAGGAAAGCGCTATAATTAAACGGTGTCATAGAAAAGTAGCAGATATCAATAGCTCGTCATGAAAAAACACAATCATCTGGACGAAGGGGATATTGACTTGTGTGAGGAAGATTATGCATAATTTTATAGGTGGCTAGTTTATTTCCACCTTGGGATCTCCTGTGATGGCATGAAGGAAATTATATGCAATCGATGAGCGCAATTCCTTTCGTGTGGCTGTAGAAAATTTGTCCGACTAACCCCAATATCTTTTTGTGCAGTTCCACTAAAATAATGCACCGCTGTTTGCACGACCCCTACTCGCCGGCCAGGCCACCAATGACTCGGTCTGTTTTATCTTGCGTTGACAGAGCGGCTGCAGTGCTTGTTTGCTCCTCCACACATGACAAACTCATTCCACATTGCAAACAGCAAGTCAACGTACGAATAAGCTTATTTCATCTTGTGTTGGTCATTCTACCTACTTAATAGTGTAGGAATACCTGGAGCACCGTGAGGCCAGTTGACAGAAGGTTCCACTAAAATTGAGGTTTGTGCTTCCGTTTGCACAAATGGACACCATATGGAGATAGACAACCCTGTTTGCACAAATATGTAACATGGTTATTTAAGTAGTGTCATTTTTATACAGCGGCATATGATTAACATCAACATCTCATATGTTATCAATGGCATTACAGTAAAAGTATGAAAAAGTGCCATTAACTAAGAAGTGCCATCACATCAAATCAACACTGCCACTAGATTAACGGGGGCTTGCATTAACATGCATAATAATTGCATTATGACTATGTGATCACATATTGGGAGTAGTACTTGATCAGTACATACATGCACGGTTAAAAGGAAAGATCATTCTAACAAAGGGTGATACCGAAAGGAGAAACACATCGTCATGTTAACCATTGTGCAATTAAATTTTGTGTAGTCCAATGGAGATGCAGCAATGTTAGCGATGTCAGAGTTTAGTGTAACGACCCAAAATGCTCTTTGTGACAAATAAGGCAAGACAGAAGCATTTTCATAAAATGGTGGTGGCATTGATTCATTTCATCAAGGCAATAGATTGACAACAACATTACTTAACAGCGACATCACATTAATAGTGGCATTGTTTCATTTTACCTATGATGTTAGATTAACAGCAGCAGTAGGGGCATAGGGATAGGGGAGGCACAAGCACATTTTACATCCACCAAGGAATAAAGTGGTGAGGCAGAGGTGTTGCCGAGTGCGGCAAACATGCAAAGCATGTCTAGATTTGTGCATTTTTTGTTCTCGTTAGTAACCTTTCCAATGTGACCAAAACAAATCTAGACTTGCTCATTCTAGGTTGCATTTTCGACCCAACACCCCCCACTTTCTGTCCTTTTTCGACCAAGAGACCGGTCAGGCCAGCATCTTGATTACACTTTCCAACCAAGAGATCGGTTCCTTAGCCAGTATCTATGGTACCTTTTTTCCTCTAATAGTAAAAATTTATGTGGTGTTCGAGTGTTCGACAAGCCGACAGAGCTAGCTACATGGAGAGCTTTGTAATACTAGAAGAATATCCACATGCAGGATGTAGCGACGTGTGGAGCAATCCTAACTTGATGAAAAAAGGGATGTAGCGACATGGGGAGCTGGGGCATTAGAACAAGGCCGGTTCCAAAAAAAGCTATACCGCCGGTCGGTGGGATGTGGCGAGGCAGGTGGCGGGATCTGTCAACTCAATGGTGGGGAGCAAGGGCCAGGGGGACCTCCCACGTAGGCGCCAGGTCAGAGAAGACGGTGCACATCAGCTTCCTCCCTCGCCACCGGCGACCACCAGTGGAAGGTATCCGGCCGGATCTGTGTCAACCGGAGAGAAGAGAGAGTGAGAGACAAAGAGAGTGGACACCACAATCTTGATTAGATCTAGAGAGGGTGAGAGAGTGACAAGAAGAGAACAAACCTAGCAAGCAAGTCCCGAAGTGGACTAGTGGATGATAACCAACAAGTATAGGGGATCGCAATAGTTTTCGAGGGTAGAGTATTCAACCCAGATTTATTGATTCGACACAAGGGGAGCCAGAGAATATTCTCAAGTATTAGCAGCTGAGTTGTCAATTCAACCACACCTGAAAGACATAATATCTGTAGCAAATTATTTAGTAGAAAAGTAATATGGAAGTAATGGCAACAGTGGCAAAAGTAACAGTACCAGTTTCGTAGCAATTGTAACAGTAGGAACAGAAAAGTAACTTAGCAAAGATCAATATGAAATGAGATCATACGCAATGGATCAATGATGGATAATTATGTTGGATGGCATTCATCATGCAACGGTTATAACATAGGGTCACACAGAACTAGCTCCAATTCATCAATATAACATAGGCATGTATTCTGAATATAGTCATACGTGCTTATCGAAAAGAAATTGCATGACATCTTTTTTCCTACCCTCCATTGGCAGCGGGGTCCTATTGGAAACTAAGGGATATTAAGGCCTCCTTTTAATAGAGAACCGGACCAAAGCATTAGCACTAAGTGAATACATTAACTCCGCAAACTACAATCATCACCGGGAAGTGTCCCGACTATTGTCACTTCTGGGTTGCCGGATCATAACATGTAGTAGGTGACTATAACTTGCAAGACAGGATCAAGAACACAAATATATTTATGAAAATATAATAGGTTCAGATCTGAAATCATGGAAATTAGGCACTAGTGACAAGTATTAAGCATAACAAAGTCATACCAACATCAATCTGAAAACATAGTGGATACTAGGGATCAAACCCTAACAAAACTAACTCGATTACATGGTAAATCTGATCCAACCCATCATCGTCTAGCAAGCCTATGATGGGATTCCTCACGCACGGCAGTGAGCATCAAGAAATTGGTGATGGAGGATGGTTGATGATGACGATGGCGAAGGATTCCCCTCTCTGGAGCCCATAACGAGCTCTAGATCTGCCCTCCCGAGGAAGACCAGGGCTTGGCAGTGATCTATATCGTAAAACGCGATGAATCGTTCTCTCTGATTTTTTCTCCCCAAACGTGAATATATGTAGTTGGAGTTGAGGTCGGTGGAGGTCCAGGGGCCCACAAGGACGGAGGGCATGCCCCAGGGGGTGGGCGCGCCCCCACCCTTGTGGCCAGGGTGTGGGCCCCCTTTAGTTGATTCTTTCGCCAATATTTTTCATTAATTCCAAAAATCATCTCCTTGAAGTTTCAGGTCATTCCGAGAACTTCTATTTCTACACAAAAATAACACCATGGCAATTCTGCTGAAAACAACGACATTCCGAGTTAGTTCCATTCAAATCATGCAAGTTAGAGTCCCAAACAAGGGCAAAAGAGTTTAGAAAAGTAGATACAATCGAGACATATCAACTCCCCCAAGCTTAACCCATTGCTTGTCCTCAAGCAATTCAGTTGACAAACTGAAAGTGATAAAGAAAAACTTTTGCAAACTCTGTTTGATCTTGTTGTTGCAAATATGTAAAGCTAGCATTCAAGTTTTTAGCTTAGATTATTAACTAACCACATTCACAATAACAATTAGGTCTCACATTTACTTATATCAATGGCAATAATAATAAATCTCGGATGACAATACTTCCTTAAAACAATCATGATATGATATAACAAGATAGTATCTCACAAGCCCTTTCTGACACCGCAAAACATAAATGCAGAGAACCCCTGAAGATCAAGGACTGACTAGACATTGTAATTCATGGTAAAGGAGATCCACTCACAGTTATACTCAATATAAATTAATAACAACGCATACAAATGATAGTGGTTCTCTCTAACTCGTGCTTTTTGTAAGAGGATGATGACTCATCGATAAAAGTAAATAGATAGGCCTTCGCAGAGGGAAGCAGGGATTTGCAGAGGTGCTAGAGCTCGAGTTTTTGAAATAGAGATAAATAATATTTTGAGCGGTATGCTTTCATTGTCAACATAACAAGCAACAGATCTCGGTATCTTCAATGCTACATACATTACAGGCGGTTCCCAAACAGAGTTGTAAAGTTTATACTCCCCCACCACCAACAAGCACATTCCACAGCTGGTCCGAAACAACGGGTACCGTCCAACTAACAACAGTCCTAGGGCAGTTTTGTTTGTGGTTATACTTTGATTTGATTTGAGCATGGGATTGGGCATCCCTGTTACCGGCCATTTTCTCATGAATGATGAGCGGAGTCCACTCATCGTGAGAATAACCCACCTAGCATGGAAGATATTGACAACCCTAGTTGATACATGAGCGATTCGAGCATACAAAATAGATTATCATTTGAAGGTTTAGAGTTTGGCACATGCAAATTTACTTGGAACGGCAGGTAAATACCGCATATAAGAAGGTATGGTGGACTCATATGGCACAACTTTGGGTTTATGGAAGTGGATGCACAAGCAGTATTCCCGCTTAGTACAAGTGAAGGCTAGAAAAAGACTAGGAACCGACCAACTAGAGAGCGACAACAGTCATAAACATGCATTGATAGTAACCAACATTGAGTGCAAGCATGAGTAGGATATAAATCACCATGAGCATAAATATCAGGGAGGGTATGTTGATTTTCTTTCAACTACATGCATGAACATGTGCCAAGTCAAGCCACTCGAATCATTCAAAGGAGGATACCAAACTATCATACTACATCACAACCATTTTAATTTCCATGTTAGGACGCAAGGTAAACCATTATAAACTCCTAGCTAATTAAGAATGACATGACTAACTATAATCTCTAGTTGTCATTGCAAACATGTTTCATTCATAATAGGCTGAATCAGGAATGATGAAATAATAATATTTACAAAAACAAGATAGGTCGAGTTCATACCAGCTTTTCCTCATCTCAATCATTTCGTCATATATCATCATTATTTCCTTTCACTTGCGCGGCCAAACGGTGAGGATAATAATAATAGTGAACGTGCATTGGACTAAGCTAGAATCTGCAAACATTTATTCAAAGGAGAAGACAAGGTAATATGAGCTCTTTGTTAGATCAACAATAATGCATATGAGAGCCACTCAAAATTTTCATCGTGGTCTTCTCCTCTCGACCCCCAAAGAAAAGAAAAGAATTTCAAAGAAACACACTGAAATGTTTTTGGAGTTTTTGTTTTTCTGAAGAAATTAAAACCAGAACGACAAAAAACTATTGACACAGGAAAGCTCCCAACAAGCAAAAGAAGAACGAGAAATCTTTTTGGTTTTTCTTTTAATACTACGAATAAGCATGGATAGAAAGTAAACTAACTAAAACTAATTTTTGGTTTTTCTTAATGTTCTTTAAACACACAAGAAGAAGGCGAGAAAAAGAAATAAATTAACATGGATAATACAATGAAATAGTATGAACACCGACAACTGAAATGAATGTGTGAACATGAATGTATTGTCAGTGAGAAATACGTACTCCCCCAAGCTTAGGCTTTAGGCCTAAGTTGGTTTAGGGCCACGGGTGGCCTGGTGGATGTCCAAAGTTGTAGTTGGGGTTGTACTGAGATGCATCAGCTACTACATGAAGGGCTGCAGCATGGAGGCGAGCAAACTCCGTTTTTCTCTCATACTCGTTTGCCTCCTCTCTAGTTATAAAATGTCTCCCATTTACCTGAAAGTTAAAGAAGGTAGGAGCAGGAAGAGTAACAAGGACAGTGCGCCGTCTATCAAAGATTAGTCGGCACTGGAGGAGTTGTTCGTTCCTCTTAAGAAACTGGTAGTGCACCATAGCATCATAATCCAGAAAAGCAGGTGGCAACTCAATATCATACCCTCTTATGAGTACACCCAAATAATTAGCTAAAGCAGTTGCATAAATCCCACCAAATAAATCTCCATCTTTAGCTTTAAGATGTAACCTCATCGTGATAATAGCCCCAAGTTATATCGCTTATCACCTAACATTGCACACTTGATGACACTAAGATCTGGAATGGAAAGGTGGCTATGATCATGTTTACCATTAATGCATCTTCCTGTAAAGAGAGCAAAATAATGTATAGCAAAAAAGTGAATGCTCCCTATGGTGGCATGTGTCATGTTTATAGTTTCCCCCATGATGATGCTAGCAAGGAAATCATTGTATTCAGATTTGTGAGGCTCACTAAGAACGCCCCATTATGGAATTTTGCATGCATCACAAAAATCTTCTAGGTCCATGGTAATAGATTCATCATAAAGATCAAACACGACAGTATGAAAATTACGCTTAGAAGAAAACTCAAACCTTCGCACAAATGAATCCGTGAGATAATAATACTGTAGGCACTTGTCTGACAAGAAGTCCTCAAGGCCAGCATTTTGTACATATGCATCGAACACATCCTTGAAACCTGCATGAACCATAAATTCATCCGACGGCCATTCACAATGCCGTAGTTGAGCTTCCCTTGGTGGTTCAAGGTCCAGCGCACGTATCGCGAGCCTCGGTGGTTGCTTCCTCAAGAACCACCTTGGTACATTCTCCTAGATATTTTCTTCCTCGAAGAACAATTCCCCGAAGCGGTTTTGTGAATCGAGCTTTGAGCAAGGATATCGAAAATGGCAGCAAAATGAGCAAGAACACGAGTTTGAGCTATGGAGTGATTTTTTTCTAGAGGAAAATGAAGTGGATGGGTGCTGGAATAAGTGGAGGAGGCCACGTGGGGCCCACAAGGGCGGGGGGCACGCCCAGGGGTAGGGCGCGCCCTCCACCCTCGTGGCCAGCAGGTGAACCCCCTGGTGTCTGTTCAGTCTCAGAAATTCTTATAAATATTTTATAAAAAGTCATACTAATTTTTTAGGGCCTTTGGAGAACTTCTATTTTCGGGACATTTTTATTGCATGGATAATTCAGAAAATGGACAAAAAATTACTATTTTGCTTTATTTAATCTAAATAACAGAAAGTAAAAGATGGGTACAGAGAGTTGTGCCTTCAAAATGCATCCATATCATGCTCATCAAAAGGAATCCATTAACAAGGTTGATCAAGTCTTATTAACAAACTTCTTCCGAATGACATGAAACCGGAGAATTTTCGAATAACACTAGGTTACCTCAACGGGGATATGCATGTCCCCGACAATAAGAATATCATATTTCTTTTTGACAGTAGGAAGAGGGAATTCAAAACCTCCAATAGAATAGTTGAAATTTTCCGATAGAATTGATACTATGGACTTGAGGTTGTTTCTTCGGAAAGTGTACTGTATGCTCATTACCATTAACATGACAAGTGACATTGCCTTTGTTGCAATAAATAATAGCCCCTATGGTATTTAAAAAGGGTCTACCGAGGATGGTCGACATACTATCGTCCTCGGGAATATCAAGAATAACAAAGTCCATTAAGGTAGTAACATTGGCAACCACAACAGGCACATCTTCACAAATACCGACGTGTATAGCAGTTGATTTATAAGCCAATTGCAAAAAAAAATCAGAAGGTGTCAACTTATTTAATTCAAGTCTACGATATAGAGAGAAAGGCATAACACTAACACTGGCTCCAACATAAAATAAAGCAGGTATAACATAGTTTCTTTTAATGGAGCATGGTATAATTGGTACCCCTGGGTCTCCAAGTTTGTTTGGTATTCCACCCTAAAATGTATAATTAGCAAGCATGGTGGAAATTTCAGCTTCCGGTATCTTTCTTTTATTAGTAATAATATCTTTCATGTACTTAGCATAAGGAGGCATTTTAAGCATATCAGTCAAACGCATACGCAAAAAGATTGGTCTAATCATTTCAACAAAGCGTTCAAAATCCTCATCATCATTTTTCTTGGATGGCTTAGGAGAAAATGGCATGGGTTTTTGAACCCATGGTTCTCTATCTTTACCATGTTTCCTAGCAACAAAGTCTCTCTTATCATAATGTTTATTCTTTGATTGTGGGTTATCAAGATCAACAGCAGGTTCAATCTCTACATCATTATCATTACTAGGTTGAGCATCAACATGAACATCATTATTAACATTATCACTAGGTTCATGTTCATCACTAGATTGTGTCTCAGCATCAGAAGTAGAAATATCGTTGGGATTCTCAGGCGTGTCTATAGCAGGTTCACTAGAAGCATGCAAAGTCCTATCAGTTTTGTTTTTCTTTTTATTAGAAGGACTAGATGCATCGGTATTAATTCTCAGAGAATCTTGCTTAACTCTCTTAGGATGGCCCTTAGGATACAAAGGTTCCTGGGTCATTTTACCACCTCTAGTCATAACCCTAATAGCATTATCATTATTCTTACTATTCAACTCATTAAGCAAATCATCTTGTGCCTTAAGTACTTGTTCTACTTGAGTTGTAACCATGGAAGCATGTTTACTAATAAACTTAAGATCACTAACAGTTCTACTCATATAATCACCCAAGTGGTCAAGCATGTAAGAATTATGTTTCAGTTGTCCACTAACATAAGAATTGAAGTTTTCTTATTTAACAATAAAATTATCAAACTCATCCAAGCATTGACTGGAAGACTTATTATGAGGAATATCACCTTCATCAAATCTATGGAGAGAGTTTACCTCTACTACCTGTATCGGGTTATCAAGACCATATATTTCTTCAATAGGCGGTAATTTTTTTACATCTTCAGCTTTAATACCTTTTTCTTTCATAGATTTCTTTCCCTCTTGCACATCTTCAGGACTGAGAAATAGAATACCCCTTTTCTTCGGAGTTGGCTTAGGAGTTGGTTTAGGAAGTGTCCAATCATTATCAATACTCAATATATTGTTGAATAGCAATTCAGCTTGCTCAATAGTTCTTTCCCTGAAAACAAAACCAACACAACTATCCAGATGGTCTCTGGAAGCATCGGCTAGTCCATTATAAAAGATATCAAGTATTCCATTTTTCTTGAGAGGATGACCAGGCGAAGCATTAAGTAATTGGAGAAGCCTCCCCCAAGCTTGTGGGAGATTCTCTTCTTCAATTTGCACAAAGTTAAATATTTCCCTTAAAGCAGCTTGTTTCTTATGAGCGGGCAAATATTTTATAGAGAAGTAGTAAATCATATCCTGTGGACTACACACACAACCAGCAGCAAGAGAATTAAACCATAACTTAGCATCACCCTTTAACAAGAAAGGAAAGAACTTGAGAATATAGTAATAGCAATTTTTTCCTCATGAGCAAATAGGGTGGCTATATCATTCATTTAAGTAAGATATGCCACAATAGTTTCAGATTCATAACCATAGAAAGGATTAGATTCAACCAAAGTAATTAACTTATGGTCGACAGAGAGTTCATAATCCTTATCAGTAACAAAGATAGGTGAAGTAGCAAAATTAGGATCATATTTAATTCTAGCATTCAAGGATTTTTCCTTCAGCTTAGCTAACAGTTTTTTAAGATCTTCTCCATCATTGCAAGCAAAGAAGTCTCTATCAGTTTCTTCATCCATAACATAACCCTCAGGCACAACAGACAATTCATATCTAGGGGGAGAATCATAATCTTCAGTTTCAATAATGTCATCAGTTTCAGTAATTTAATTCTCTCTAACCCTAGAAAGTTGTTCATCAAGAAATTCACCTAAAGGCATATTATTATCAAGCAGAGAAGTAGCTTCATCATAAGCATCATGCATAGCAGAAGTGGCATCATCAATAACATGCAACATATTAGAATCAATAGCGGGCGTATGTGTCACAAGTTTACTCAAAACAGAAGGAGAATGAAGTGCAGTGCTAGATGTCAGTTCCATACCTCCCCTCGTAGTTGAGGGAAAAATCTTAGTTCTTTGATCCTTCAAATTCCTCATAGTGATCAACAGATATAAATCCCAAGTGACTCAGAGAATAGAACTATGCTTCCCGACAACGGCGCAAGAAAAAGGTCTTGATAACCCACAAGTATAGGGGATCGCAACAGTTTTCGAGGGTAGAGTATTCAACCCAAATTGATTGATTCGACAGAAGGGGAGCAAAGAATATTCTCAAGTATTAGCAGCTGAGTTGCCAATTCAACCACACCTGAAAGACTTAATATCTGCAGCAAAGTATTCAGTAGAAAAGTAATATGGAAGTAACGGTAACAGTGGCGAAAGTAACAATAACAGTGGAAAAAGTAACTTAGCAAAGATCAATATGAAACGAGCTCGTAGGCAATGGATCAATGATGGATAATTATGTCGAATGGCATTCATCATGCAAAGGTTATAACATAGGGTGACATAGAACTAGCTCCGATTCATCAATATAATGTAGGCATGTATTCCGAATATATTCGTGCATGCTTCTGGAAAAGAACTTGCATGCCATCCTTTGTCCTACCCTCCCGTGGCAGCGAAGTCCTATCGAAAACTAAGGGATAGTAAGGCCTCCGTTTGAGAGAGAACCAGACCAAAGCATTAGCACTTAGTCAATACATGAACTCCTCAAACTACGGTCATCACCAGGAAGGGTCCCGACTATTGTCACTCCGAGGTTGCCGGATCATAACACGTAGTAGGTGACTATAACTTGCAAGATAGGATTAAGAACACAAATATATTCATGAAAACATAATATCTTCATATTTGAAATCATGGCACTCGAGCTCTAGTGACAAGGATTAAGCATAGCAAAGTCATAGAAACATCAATCTTAGAACATAGTGGATACTAGGGATCAAACCCTAACAAAACTAACTCAATTACATGCTAAATCTCATCCAACCTATCACTGTCCAGCAAGACAATGGTGGGATTACTCACGCACGACAGTGAGCATCATGAAATTGGTGATTGAAGATGGTTGATGATGACGATGGCTACATATTCCCCTCTCTAGAGCCTAGAACGGACTCCATATCTACCCTCCCGAGTAAGAACAGGGCTTGGTGGCGGCTCCTATCATTAAACGTGATGAATCCTTCTCTCTGATTTTTTTCTCCCCGAACATGAATATATTGAGTTGGAGTTGAGGTCAATGGAGGTCCAGGAGGCCCCTAAAGACGGACGGCGCGCCCCCCACCCTTGTGGCTAGGGTGTGGGCCCCCTTCTGTTAATTCTTTCAACAATATTTTCTATTAATTCCAAAAATCATATCCGTGAAGCTTTAGGTCATTCCGAGAACTTTTATTTCTGCACAAAAATAACACCATGGCAATTCTGCTAAAAACAGCGTTAGTACGGTTTAGTTCCATTCAAATCATGCAACTTAGAGTCCAAAAGAAGGGAAAAAGGGTTTGGAAAAGTAGATACAATGGAGACGTATCAGTGGGTAGTAATTGTTCTCCCTCCATAGCGATCATTTAAAATTGAATACGCGCACAGCCATATTTTTTCATTTAACGTACCAGTAAAAAGAAACTCAATCAATAATCGCGCTACTACGTTCAGGTCGCACTTGGTATGGCTGACATTTGGTCCCAGACCGCACATTAAGTGGACGAATAGATGTCTCAAATTGTCACGTTGCCTACCTTTTCATGTGGAAATGCGCCCCACCGTGAGTGTACCCGGGCATGTGCATGAGGGGAAAGTGAAGTAGGATTTATACAAACGTTTACGGTGTAGAGCTAGTCGGGAACAAACCCTCACCTTTAAATCCTTGAAGTTTGTACCCTGTCCTCTGTAATCCCGGTCATTTTTAACCTTAAGGGCATGTGCGGTTCAAGGGGTTTTAACGGGGATTGTGGGGGATTAAATCATGTACAAGCCAAATTCCCCTCTATTCCTCTCCAAACCCCTTGGGAGGAGGTTGAATTGATCAAGGCCTAAGATTAACTAGAGTGGGAGTAACTTAACTCCATACGGTATCATAATATGATACTCAGCCCTCTCTTTCTACATTCAATTCTACGCCACTTCATCAATTTTGCCTAGTTGGCATGCATGATACTACTTATGATACTCCCACTACAACCATCCTGGTAGAATTAATATACCTAATCTAAATGGTCTCTGCCCAATCTCTTTGTCCTCCTTTGTGGCACCCCGGCTCAGAGCAAGCGGTTTACCTTGCATTGCCAGCCCAGAGATCGAGTCTTCTGGCAACACACAACAACTTGGTACATAAAACAACCGCTTTATTAATGCTAGCGAAAACATAGGTTCGATATTACATCAGGTAGCAAGGCCAAGTGGTACGCACTGTGCGGCTGAACAGTATGTACATTAATTAATAAACATGAAAGTGGCCTCGATCACAACAACTATGTGGCGGCGGAACGACGAAAAAGCAGAACACCATAGCACAGGGACACCGATGTGGACACGGTCTAGACACGGGAACCACTCCAAACTGGTAAGACTTTCCTGAAAGCTGGCATGACACGCCAGGTCAGTACATTGAATGTGCTTGCAAGCTCATAACAAGTAAAAGCATAATGGCAAACAAGAGTATGACAATTAAGCAGGTTGAATGCAGTGCTTCAACCTACTACTCATGAAGTGAACATGCTTGTGCACTGAGTCCCTCGGACTCCTTACCATCTGGGTTACCTCGTAACCGATCCTATCAATGTGGTGATCACTCCCGGATCACAACTGAAACCAACTCTCTGCTTCCAACCACAACAACATTGGAAACCAACACTTTGGTCCCAACAACAACCATCTTCATGGTTCAACAATCTCATCACATAAATAGTGCCAACCATATAACTTTAGCGTGCTAGATTAAATTATTAATATTGATCCATGGTGTGACCTACTACGAACTGGGTCCGTAACCGTGGACGCGACTATCGATAGATTTGACACACACTTTGCAGAGGTTAGCATACTATACCCACACCACAGAATCCATGGCCTCGAACTCCCATTCGGGTGGACCAATGACATTCCGATAGAACCAACCAATTGCCATGACACTCTCTTGGTCACTCCGACCAACTCCCCTTTGGGCTAAGCCATTGGTGGCCCCGATGTCAACCCATGACATCCAACGCCATCGTCGTGGCCAAACATAAACGAGTTTATCCCAAACGGGGACATGGTACCAAAACAACAACAACAACGGGCACACAAGGTTATGTGTGCTTACCGGGCCAACGTACCGCACGCCCATAACCTTCCCTTGTTGGAGGCACCGACCAAAGGCATGACAACGGATTAAATAAAGGCCTTCCCATAAAGGCAAATCTGGTTGCACTGGGATGACTCGATCTACATTATGTTCAAGTTGAATTTATCATCAGGTTTAACTTCAAATGAAAGAACTCGAGCCATAGTATGCCATGAACATGCAAATATCTGACATTTAACTATATTAACACATCACTGAAATGAGAACGGATCAACATCATAGAATCATTATGCAAGCACTACTAATCACTTAGGAGACACTGGTTTTAACATGCAGGTTTTAACCCAATCATATTTAGTTATGACTATATCAAGGTGAAAATGATCAACCATCGCATGCAAATAATCCCGACCATTACCAAACCATAGTCATGCTATCAAAATCATACTATTGCATCCAACTAGTACATGCAGTCAAGTACCACGGCAAGCTAAACAATACAAGCATAACAAATGACACTAATGCAGGATGCTGCTAACGCGACACTACGATCAGAGACCCTTTCACGAAACTGTGTCCATCAAACACAGTTCAGATTTTAGTTGCATGTGCGATGCAGGGCACACAGTTAATCCATTTGAACTGTTTGCGATGAGGCAGAACAACAGAAACGGGTAGCCATATCAATGTGTGTGTGATATATGGCATACAGTTCGCTCTGATGAACTATTTTCCATTAGGGAGTGCAACCGAAACGGTTAGCCAGATCAAGGTGTGTGTGACATACTGCATATCGTTCACTCGGACGAACTGTTTTCGATTAGCGAACATAACAAAAACGGTTCAACTTAACAAGATATGTGTGGTATGTGGCAAACAGTCTACTCAGATGAACGGAGCGCGCCGTGGCCACCTCAATGGTGGGAAAAATGCTCGGACGGATGCGAGCAGAGTGTTCCGTGGACGCCTCAACGGAGAGCAACCAAGTGGTCAACCTTTTGCCATCAATAAATTTTGACCTTGTTTCTAGTCACATTGCAGATTACAACGCAATAAGTAATTGCAAATCTATTCACACCTATCAAACTAATATGTGTTCACACTTAGCACCGGATTATAAAAACTAACCACTCCAAAATTACTTCACAGTTCCTATCCTCATCACCCACAAAACTGGTCTTTTCTGTCAAGTCGTTCGGCCATGACCGGTAGGAGGAGTTTAGGGTGGACATATAACCAGGCAGCAAAGACCAAGGCAGCAGAAGCACTACAGAGGTCCCGCTGTGATGCCGCAGCCGCAACAGAGATGTCTTGGCGCGCTGCAGAGCCCTCGAACGAGCTCTCACGGGCAGGCGAGGGCTCTCAGAAGTGCATTCGCGATGTCGGCCATCGCGATGAGCCGACGTTCCTGAAGTCCTTCACCGGCGATGACGACATTCTTACTGGTGTCACTACGCTGGCTTGATGAAGCTCCTCAAGAACAGCGATGCCCCGATTGATAAGGTGACTGGCCTTGTCGAGAAACTCATGGGTGACAATGCGAAGATCCTCAAGGCGCCCGCCGAGAAGGAGGAGGAGACCGCCGACTGGAAGATGCTGCATGAGCAGAGCAGTGCCTCGGGGATGACATTGACATCGGTCGTAGAGAAACTGATGGGTGACTTGAGGAAGCTCTGGAGTGAGCGTGGGCAGGAGGTGGAGGAATCTGTGGCTGCTTTCAAGCAAAGTCGTGAGGAATTGAAAAAGGAGCTGGAGGATGTCGTCGCCCAGCGATCCATCGACGAGTAGAGACAGTAGTGACCCAGATCGTTGTCTGCAATTTCCTTCGTCTCTTGCACCTGTGTCTTCCGGGCTTTGCCGCATGTGGCATTTTAAATTATCCGGAATATATAAGACAATTATTATCTGCACCATTGTAAATTCGTCGTCGTATTATCCTTTGCCATTTTATTTGTGGTCGTATTATCTGTTGCCCTATGTGGCAATTTAAATTAGGGCAGAATACGAGTTGAAAACATGAACAAAGCAAATGCTGCCATGAGATTACAAGCAAACTCCTCCGTCTAGGTGCTTTAATTAACCCATTAATGGAGAAGTTGTGAGCGAGGCGGGCGGAGGCTAGTGCATGGAGGTCAAAGAGCTAGCTTCCCGGTGAGCATTGGCGGCCTTGCTGCTCGCACGTGTCCCGTCGGGCATGCGAGGTGGACAGGATGCATGCGTCCCATCGAGCCTGCTCAGCGGACAGCTCGCACATGTCCCGTCAAGCCTGTGTCGTGGACTGCGCGCACGCGTCCCGTCGAGTCTACACGACGGACTTCTCGCCTCGTCCTGTCTAATCAAACAGCTGCATGTACGCCACCGAGTATGGTTAAATTTCGACATGGTTCATATAATACAACTGTTTGCGATATTAACATGTCATCTTTTTGTTTCAAAAAGGACTTCGTTGGCTACTAATGTGTGCGCCTCTTCTCAAACTGGACAATTTTTTTACGAAGGCATATATGTGCCATGTCATGAAACCATGCCAAGTTTCATGTTTTTGGGTGAGTTTTTGATTTACTGGGATTCAAAAACTAAGATTCCCAATGTTTTAGGACGACGACAAGTTTGTAATTCATTCCCATTCCTTAAATGAGACCTAAACATGCACCCGATGAAACATGTACCATTTCCCACCCATTTTGCTTCACTGGAGCATGTGCTTGTAGTTGAAATTTGAATTGTGGACCACATTAAATCCATAGAAAACTTAATTAGTAATATATACAATGGCCAAACAAACCCTGAACAGTTTCAAATTTTAGCACGACACTCCTCTTATTCAATGTTGCCTATAGAAAACAAAGTTCAAGGCGAGAGGAGGCAGCGATTATTGTTTTTGCCCACTAGAGGGGCATGTTTCCCTACCGGAACCACGAGGGTTGCAACAGGCTCCGGTTTGTAAGAGGCTTGTAATATAGCTTTGCCTAAATTGGACAAATATATGTACCATGTCGTGACACCATGCCAAGTTTCATGATTTCTTGGTGAGTTTTGGATTTGCAGAGATTTCAAAACAAAGATTCACAAAGTTTCTGGCCAAGCCAGGACGGCGAGACGGTTGAATTCGTTCCCATTCATTCCATGGGACCTAAACATGCACCCCAAGGAAACATGTTTGTCTTTTCTAGCCATTTTGGTGCACTCGAGCGTGTATTTTTGAAGTTCGGATTTGAATTATGGACATTAAATGCCTAAAAAACTCGATTAATGAATAAAAAAAGGTCAAACAAACCCTGAATAATTTCAAAGTTCAACGTGAATCTCTCGTTGTTGCGTGTAGAAGAAAATACGAGGCTAGAAGAGGGAGCGGTTATCGTTTGGCCCACAAGGGAACATGTTTCCCTATCGAAACCACGAGGGTTCTTGCGACAGGCTCCGGTTTGTAAGAGGTTTGTAATAAAGCTTGCCCAAATAGGCAATGTTTTTACCACGACATATATGTTCCATGACGTGACACCATGCCACCTTTGATGACTTTCTGGTAAGTTTTGGATTTATGGGGATTTAAAAAACGAGATTCAAAATGTTTGAGGACGAGCCATGACACCGGTACAATTATAATTCGTTCCCATTCCTGGCATGAGACCTAAAAATGCACCCAAGGGAACATGTATAATTTTTCTAGCCATTTCGGTGAACTGGAGCATCTAGTTGTAGTTCAGATTTGAATTATGGGCATTAAATGCCAAGGAAACTCAATTAGTGTATAAAAAGGCCAAACGAACCATGAATAAGTTTAAATTTCAGCACGGATATTATGTCGTTCCATGTTGCCCGTGGAAGAAAATACAAGGCGAAAAGAGGTAGTGATTACGTTTCGCCCACAAGGGGAACACACATCCCTATTGGAACCATGAGGCTTCTTTGAGAGAAGCTCCGTTTTGTAAGAGGTTTGTAATAAACTTGGCCCAAATTGGACAATGTTTTACCACGACATATATGTGCCATGACGTGACACCATGCCACCTTTGATGACTTTCTGGTGAGTTTAGGATTTATGGGGATTTTAAAGCCGAGATTCCAAATGTTTGAGGTCGAGCCAGGACGCGGGTACGGTTGTAATTCGTTCCCATTCCTGGCATGGGACCTAAACATGCACCCAAGGACACATGTATAATTTTTTCAGGCCATTATGGTGAAATGGAGAATGTTTTTGAAGTTCAGATTTGAATTATGGACATTAAATGCCTAGGAAACTCAATTAGTGTATAAAGATGCCAAAGGAACCTTGAATAAGTTTAAATTTCAGCACGGATATCATGTCATTCCATGTTGCCCGTAGAAGAAAATACAAGGCGAAAATAGGAAGTGATTACGTTTCGCCCACAAGGGGGACATGTTTCCCTATCGGAACCACAAGGCTTCTTTGAGTGAAGCTCCGGTTTGTAAGAGGCTTTGTAATAAAAGTTGCGCCAAAATGGACGAAAAAAATTCCTTGACATATATATGCCATGTAGTGACACCATGCCAGGTTTCATGAATTTTGGGTGAGATTTGGATTTATGAGGATTTAAAAATCAAGATTCTTCTCATGAAATGTTTTGAGATAGCACACGGTTCACTCACGAAAGTCGTGTGCCTACCAAACCATGGCCGATGCCCCCTCCCCCCTGCTGTGCGTGCGATCTGAGTCATGCATTCTTATTGGCCAGAACCCAAACCCCACAGATCATACGTCTGCACCGTTGGATGCCCCCAGATCGAACGAGAACCCTGATCCCTTTCGACAGCACATGCAGTACATGGGTAAAGAGAAATAACGAGTGTGCGCGATGGAGGGGATGTTGAGGGAGGGTGAGAGGGGGGCGGGTGTGTGCATGCACGATAGAAAGTTAGCGCTAGCTACAAAGAGAAAAGGATTGTGTGGGTGTAAAAGACGAACAAAGATCATAATTCATTATTAAAAAAGTGGATTCGGATTAAGATATCATAGTGCTTTAAACCGACGCATGCATGAATGAATATATATAATGGTGATACGCATGGTGTGGTTATGAACATGTTATACTACATATAATATATATAACATTGATTATATTTTTTGATAATGTGTGGCTCTTGCAGCTCACGGGTAAATACTTGTCATAATGAAGGGGTTGGGGCACTATACTTTGTGTGATAAACATGATGTACTATTATGAAGATCTAGTTAGTACATCAAATGTACTATTATTTGGAATCAACATATAGTCTATTCAAAAATTTGAATTGGAGTTCACATAGTACACATATTTTATATCTATCTCTATAGTAATCATGTGGTGTGTCGTTAAGATAATACACAAATGATGGTCACTACTAGGAAAACCCTTACCCGTAGCGCTGTTTTTTTTTTGCTATTAGTAGCGCGGGCAGGCGCGCTACTTCTACGATGCTACAACTATTTTTTAGCAGTAGCGCTTGTTTGACCCAACGCTACTGCTACCTATATCTAGTAGTAGCGTGCATCTGTCCATCGCTACTGCTAATACTAGTAGCGTGCCCCTACAACCAACACTACTGGTAAGGCAGTGCTGCTACTACTCCAAAACCCCACG